>NC_141621.1:18315113-18915113 GCF_047967505.1 Dipteris shenzhenensis
AAATGGGGTCATGTCATACATCAAATCAAATGGCAAGAGCCAATTTAGATGTTTTCATGCCTACTTTATATATTTAATAAAACTATATGCATCAAATAATGTTGTTTATCAATTTTTGGCATACACCCCCAAAATCAAGACCCCCATTGGAAAGAAAGGTAAGGAACACAAGTGCTTGTTCTTATGTTCAGGAGACATTAAAAAAGAGGCCTGGTAGCCCAAAAATGGCAGTGCATCAATGCGCTATCATTTTTGGGTTGCCAGGACTCTTTTTTGTTGTCTCACAAGCATACATATGGAGGTTATTATACAATATAACTAAAAAGTAGTATTGAAGTAGTTCTACAATTTGGATGTATTAAGAGCATTCATATAGTAAGGAAGAATATAATAATTGAATACATTTTTTTCAATACATATTGCTAGTGAGACTACCAAAAAGAGGCTCTACCCCTCATGATGTCTTTGGATACAGAATATGAGATTGCTTGATGTTTCGGCACCTTAAAATTTTGGGGCATTGGGTGGGAATGTCTCCAGTAGTGGCAAAAAATGGCATTTCTGTTGCATTGGCATTGAGTAGGAATGTTCTCTAAAACCACACCCACCCTCTTCTCTAATATTAAATGCATAATATTAAATGTATTATGGCCTATGACCCATGGGGTAGCTATGCCATACGTGGCCCTTTTATTGCCACTCACCCACAATAAATCATGGTCGATCATCATGTAGTTATTCCCTTTCTCACATTCTAACATGTGAAGATTTATTGTACATGCGTTATGGGCACATTACATTGCAGTTTATGAATAACTTTTTTTATGAATGCATGATACTTGTATATGGTCAAAGAAGGTATATTGTCATTTTTGAATGACAACATTACTCTATGCTCCATTTTATCCTATATTAGAAACTATGATCACTGTAAATGTATTGCTCCATTATATCCTATACTAAAAACTATTTTGACCCAAATACATAATGCCAATTGAGGTTAATACTTATGAGAAACAATCTAATGGTATGAATGAGATCTTGTAAATTTTAGATATATAATATGGGTACTATATTGATTGAGCTATTTTTCTAAGGGAATATTTTCAACTTAATTACTAAATACATACTTACAATGGTGACCTGATTCCCATCTATATGTATAATCAAGTTTTACTTTGTGTTTAAAAAAAAGCTTTTGCATAAGGTTAATATTCGAATAGTATTTATATTTGTTTAAGACTACCCGTTGAGCTGGCTCCTATCCTTATATTGAACATAATAATGTTCATAAAGATTTTATGAATACGAATAGATAGCATTGGCTCTCTTTTTAGTGAATGGGAATGAACCCTAAAAGTTACCCTAAAACGACTATGTATTCCCTTATTTGTAGCATGGAAGTGATCATGGTAGAGTGGCATAATCCCTATTTTGCTTTTTTCATAGGTTCTTTTGCTACTCATGGTTGGCGGATACACCACGGCATAGATCCAAATAGATATTTGGTTTTTTGCTTCAACTTGCTTGATTAGACTCTCCTTGATGATTGTTCGATTCTGCATTATGAGTAGTCACTGGCTTAATTGATGCATTAAGTGCAATGTTTTCCTTAAAGTTTTTCATACTACAGGATACGAGTTTGCTTATAGGGGTGGAAATAGAAGCTTGTTAACGCCTGGTGCGTATTTTCCGTTAGATGCAGTAGGATACTAGTTACAGAGTGTCTTTGCCAATTATTTCACTTGAATCATGCTCCTCTTATGCTTGAGTTTATCGTCACGAACATAGTAGTCTACAGGGTACTGGATGAGCACTCAACATAGTGGTTAGATGCATTCATTTCTAGTTCCGATAGAACTATCATTCAGACATTGGTCATAATAGAAGTATGGAGGGCTAAAATCCTTTTTTGGCTCCCTAAGTTTTTTAAAGCATGGTATTGTCTAGATTACATAGGTATTTTCACTAAACAAAATTAATCCTTATGATGAAACTGTGTTTTTTTTCATTTGACATAGTTAGTTCTATTTCCATGTTTTTGGATCGAATGTATGGATGATCTTCTGCAAGCATAAAAGACATGATATGTATATGTAGCACATGATCATGTTTACATATTTTCAATCATATATTCTACCTTGTGATCTATCATTATCTTGCTGTGTGGATGTTCAATCTGAGTAGTGTTTGCTTTTTTTATCGCAAATTTTATGTATTGTTTTGTCTCTACCTCTCCACAACGACTCAAATGTGAGTATGGGGATGAAAAAGAAGTTAATTGTGAGTTTCAGGCATGCCTTCATTGTTGGAATATGTTTAATTTGCTTATGATCACATCAATTGTTCCAATGATATTGAGAGGAATAAGATGCTGGATGAGGTTCTCGCTCGCTTGAAACCTATTTAATCTTGCTCGCTTATTTGGGGCTGCTCGCTTTTCTCCGCTCGCTTTTTGGTAATCCTCTGTACTATGTAGAAGGTACAGAGGGTCTAATACCAGTTTATGCAAATCAAGTACGTCCTAACACATATCAAGCACCTATCAAGTGCTACGGTTGTGGAGAAAATCACTGGATCATCGAGTGCCCTCATTGTGGTAGCCCCACTACATTCCAACCACTGTACAGAGATTGTGGCATAGGACATGCTTGTGTGGATTGTCCCATGAAAAATAAAGCCTGGAACAAACAGAGGTTAAGCCTGACGTCCCAATCGGCATCATTGGGGTGGACCATCAAAGTCTAGGTCCGGCAAGTGTAATATCACAACCTATAAATGTAATTACATGCCAATAGAAAGAGGCCACCAAGGACCCTAACATTCCAATCCAACCAAAGCGACTTCTTAAAAAGAAAGCAAAAGTGCCTCCACCTCTGCCAAGCAATGAGTAGCCGAGCTCATCCACATCATCTCCCAAGCCTCAAATAAAAGAAGCTCCATACCCAAATGCAGAGGTGGAGAACGCTCACTTTTAGGCACTTCAACAATGGGTACAAAAGGAACAAGCTCAATTTGAGGCTAAGAAACAAGCTCAAAACCCAACCCATGACTTGGCCCCACAAAGTATTGATATTGTACTCGAGCCTCTGTTCCAATAATAGACCCCATAGCATAATGTACTGCCATGTCAACTTGAAGGAGCCGCACTCTCTAGCATCCTAAGTTGCCCTATGTCAATTCCCATCGGAATCCTCCTACGGAATTGTCCCAATCTCTGGGAGAGTTTCAAAGGATGGATTGAACTCGCAATTCCCCCTCGACCTCTATGAATGACATTGAAGATATCCCTGTGTGGATGGGTGAGAGAGATGACATATGCAACATTACTATGCCTTTGACCACAAGGCATATAATGAAGTCCAAGCCATAGTGGATGGTGGAGCAGGTGTAAATATCCTATCAAAGGAGCTCTATGAAGAATGGGATCTCCCATCAATGCAAAAAGCTAATTTCAACATACATTTTGCCGATGATTCATGGGCTAAACCCTTGGGAATAGTAAATGGTGTGTCCACAAAGATCGCACGAGTCCACTTTTCCCTTCAATTCACAATCTTGGATCTCCCCAAAAATCCTATCAAATCTTACTAGGACGTCCTTGGTTACGGGAAGCATCAGTCCTCCATGACTGGGGAACTGATAGACTGGGTGAATGTGGGAACATGAGCTATAAAACCAATTGTGCCTAGAGCATTGAATGACACATCTTCCATGAAAATCTCAAGCAAATCAGCTCCCTTGCAATAGCATGCCATAGCGGGTAACTCACAAAGCAATGTCAATAACTGGATACAAACATTGGCAACTATCAACAACTGCCATTCCTTAGACCCCATCTTCTTACAGATAGATGCTAAGGCACTACAGGTAGATCCTCCACTCACACATGAAGAACCAATAGATCTAGAGATGCCTTGGGACCTTGCAACTAAGGCTGAGAATGCTGAACTTGGAGATCAAATCTTTGATAATGACTTAGCCATTCTACATGCCCTAATGGTAGTCAAACTCCCAAAAGTTAACCTCCAAAGTTGAATAACAGCAGAAGATCCCGCAAGAAAGCTGAAGGAGGAAGTCGTAGAAAAGCCAAGGCTAAACACTTCATTTAATTTGAACGAGTCCAAACAAGGATCGTCGAATTGTACCTTGCAAAGCTAGCTCCCTCAAAATCAAAACCACCACCTCTTGAATGGTCCCCTGAGGGATTGGAAGGAGTATGCATAGCCAATGAACCCTTACTTGGAAACACCTTACCAATCGAAAAGTTACCCCACAGTTCCCAACGTAAGAAGTTTCAGAAATATGAGCCACATGTGCGGATGAAGCTTGATCAAGAGACTTTTGAAAAAGAAAGCAAAGAAGATCCTAACGAATTGGTAAATGCAACTATGCCACCCAGTGCACATGGCACATGTCAGGCTAGTTCAACACCATTAGAGGCCGATCTTCGAGAAGTACCGGAATACTTTAAGAATTACACAAGTGGCAGTGCGCCAATAGCAATGCCAAGACCACTAAGAGAATCTGAAGTTCAAGAAACTGATAGCATTGGAGAAACTCCAATCTATGAGGGACCGGCAAAAACACACACAATAAACCTCGCCCTTGAAGGGGAGGAAGAAAAATTGGTTTTCATTGGGAAACAGCTTTGACAAGAAGATGAAACCAAACTGAAAGCACTCCTAATGGAGTACTATGACTGCCTCGCATGGTCATACAAAGAGATGAAATGAATTTCACCAGAAGTGGAAGTACACATGATACCTATAAGGGAAGGTGCTCACCCTAAGATATGTGGACCTTATCGCACAAATCCTAAGTATGGCACCATGGTTTATGATGATGAGCTAGAAAAACTCCTAGATGCCGGATTCTCATCTACGAGATAGAGCACAATGATTGGGTTTCACCCATCATCATTGTGCCTAAACACAACAAAAAGCTCATAATATGCATAAACTTAAAAAATGTGAATGTCGCCACAATTAGGGATCACTATCCCCTACCCTTAACAGAAACAGTGTTGGAAAAAGTGGTAGGCTCCAAAATATATAGCTTCTTGGATGGCTTCAATGGCTATAACCAAGTGCAAATTGCTCCTAAAGACCAATCAAAAACAGCATTTGCTACAGAATGGGGTATTTTTGCATATAGAGTCATGCCATTCGGCCTTTGTAATGCCCCAACCACATTCCAGTGAGAGTCATGTTCACAGCTTTCAAGTAATTTCTGAATAAGTTTTTCTAGGTGTTCTTGGATGATTTGTGCATCCATTCAGACAAAAAAGACCACTTCAAATATCTTGAACCAGTACTAATCAAATGCAGGGAGTATGGCATCTCCCTAAATCCAACAAAATGCCAGTTCATGGTCACCCACGCAGTTGTTTTGGGACACATCGTCTCTCAACATGGGATTGCAAAAACTGACATGGACAAAATCAAAATCATCATGGAATTGCCTCCTCCTACAAATTCCAAAGGTGTACAAGTCTTTATGGGACATGCTGGCTATTATAGAAGATTTATATTGTGGTATGCCATGATAGCTAGACCACTTTACAAATTGTTAGTGGAATTCTTATGGATCGAAGAGTGCAACCAAGCCTTTGACCTTTTAAAGTGGCGCCTAATCACAACACCCATCCTTATATCTCCCAATTGGGATATTGATTTTCATGTTCATACTGACGGCGGATCCAAGTATACAATTGGGAGTGTGCTTTGTAAACCTGGTGAACATAAGAAAGACTGCCCATTCTACTTCACCAGTTACAACTCAATGATACAGAGATCAACTATACCACCATAGAAAGAGAAGCCCTAGCAATGGTGTATAGTATAAAGAAATTTCGGCACTATCTATACTGGCAAATAATTTTGTCTTCTACACCGACCATCAAGCATTGCTTTATCTTGTGAACCGTCTATGTATAACAGGAAGAATAACGAGATGGCTCCTCTTGCTTCAAGAATTCAACTTCAAAATAGTGGTCCAAAAAGGTGCCCAACACTACTACATTGTCGATCACATGTCTCATGTCAAGTGGGGAGAAGAGGCCATTGGAGTAGAAGATGACTTACCAGATGCCACATTATTTCAAATAGATGCTGTTCCAGAGTGGTGTGGAGATATCATTGGGTACTTGATGGCAGGAAGATCACCCCCTGAAATGAAAGCAGTAGATGCCAGAAATTTGATTCTAAAGGCTGCACCCTATCAACTCATTGTAGGACAACTGGACAAGATGGGCAAGGACCACATATTAAGAAGATGTGTAATGCCTCATGTCATGCCAATCCTGAGTGAAGGCCATGAAGTCATTGTTGCAGGACACTTCCAAGGGGAAGCCACAGCAAGAAAAGTTCTCCTCACAGGCTACTGGTGGCCAACACTGTGAGAAGATGCCTATGAATATGTAAAAGGTTGTGATGTATGCCAACGGACTACTAAACCACAACACAAAGACTTCAATCCCCTAACAATAGTTGTTGCACAAAAACCATTTGAAAAATGGGGGATTGACTATGTGGGTCCCATACATCCAGTAGCAAAAGGAACACAGGCACGCTACATCATTGTGGCTCCGCTGATTACTTTACAAAATGGGCTGAAGCTAAAGCAGTCAGAAAGGGAGATGCCAGAAGCACAGCAAGATTCTTATACGAAAATGTGATCACCCGATTTGGATGCCCCATTGAAATTGTGTCGGATAGAGGCACACATTTTGTTAATGAGGTAATCCAAGAACTCTTGTCTGGCTTCATGGTAATCCATAGAAAAAGCACACCCTACTACCCCCAAGGGAATGGACAGGCCGAATCCACCAACAAAATAATATGCATTATCCTCACCAAGGTAGTAGAACCATAATGTTTTGATTGAGTAGAGAAACTGAATGTAGCCTTATGGGCATACAAAACCACACGCAAGGTCAGTACAGGGAACACACCTTTTCAATTGGTGTACGGCCTTAAAGTTGTGGTCCCACTAGAATTTGTAATACCAAGTCTATGCATAGTAGCACATGAATGCATTGGAGACCATGAATCCTTGAAAGAAAGGCTCTATCAGTTGGAGAAGCATACAGAGACAAGACTAGTCGCCTACCATGCCATGACAACAAAAAAACATAGAAGGAAGGCATGGTTTAACAGAAATCTTAAAGCTAAAGACATCAAGGAAGTCGACTTAGTCCTGTTATACAATGCCAAAGTGCACAAGGAGAAACTGAAGTATCTAGGTCAAGGATTATACTGAGTACGAAAGATGAATTCCATCGGAACTGTACTACTAAAAACATTGGATGGGGTCCAATTCAACACAACAATAATGGGAGCCGACTGAAGTGCTACTATATCAACACGCAAGCCATCCCTGACAAAAACGAAGATTTGAGAAACCAAGTCTTCCTTAGTTAGGATTAGATTGTACCACGAGTAGTCACTTGCATATGTACATCTTCGCACATATAGGTAGCATCAATCGATTTTAACCTAGGGCTCAGAAGTGATGCTTGAGTTTTAGTTGCCCTATGAAAATCCCAGCAACAAAAAAAGCATATAGTTAGTCCCTACCTAGCTACTAGGTCATGTGCACTCACACGCTTTCACTTAGACACATAGATGATTGCATGAATAATTGTACCACACACTTTCATTCCACACTTTCAAAGCATGTATAAAAATAAGATCTCTCTCACACACACAGAAAGGTCATACCGTCATGCCAACCAATATAATGATCAATGGTATGCCACATGCACATGGATACAGGTTCAGAAAAGATGTTGCTACTAAAGAGGATGCACAGAAAGAGCCCACCGCCTCAACCACGAGACCCCCTCCAGAGTTTGCAACTTGACAAAATATGAAGAGGGGAGAGGAGAAGAGTGGAGATGAGGAGAGAGGGCACAGCTAGAGAGCACACCACAAATGACTAACTGTACACTAGAATTAGTTGAAAAAATAGAATATATACAAACCCTTTTAGGGTTAGGGTTAGGGGATCTAACCCTTTCCTTTATAGCACTCTATAAGGTTAGTGCTATGCACATATGATCACGTGATGGTGCTATGCACACATGATCACATGATGTTGAGCGTGAACTCTCAACACCTTCCCTCAAGATCAACATCATGAAGTAGGCCTTCCCTCAAGATGATGATTCTGGGGAATCGAAGAAGGACTGAGCATTACATTCCATCACACCCCTTTAATGGGAATGTCCTTCCTCTGCATCAAACCAAGAGCTAGTCGGTGTTTCTCGAATAGCTCTTTACCGAGTGGTTTGGTAAAGATGTCTGCAACATTTTCTTTGCTATCACAATTCTGCAGTGTGATGTCACCAAGTAACACTCTTTCTCTGATGAAGTGCTCTCTGACATCAATGTGCTTTGTTCTGGAGTGATATACTGGATTTTTGGCCAATGCTTGAGCCGATTGATTATCACAGTATATTGTTGTTGGCTTTGACTCATCAAAGTAATCTGTTTCTGACAATAGCCTTCTGAGCCATATAGCCTCACATGCACCTGTAGTGAGTGCTCTATATTCTGCTTCAGTTGAAGACAAAGAAACAGTTGGCTGTTTGTTTGACAACCATGATATAGCACCTTGACCAAGGAAAAATGCATATCCCTGTGTCGATCTCCTGGTCTCATGATCTCCAGCATAGTCACTGTCACAGTATCCATGCAACCGTGGATGACTTCCTCTGTATTCTATCCCAAATTGTCTTGTACCTCTGATGTATCTCAAGACTCTTTTGGCTGCATTCCAGTGAGACTGTTTTGGATTTGCCATAAACTGTGCTAGTGAGCTTACTGCATAACAAATATCTGGCCGTGTGATTGTCAGATATATAAGAGATCCAATGAGTTGCCTGTAGTATCTGTCATTGACTATAGGCTTTTCTGAATCTTTAGTAAGTTTCAAACTCTGTTCCATGGGAGTGGCTGCAATCTTGCAATCTGCCATATGAAACTTCTTCAGGAGACTGTCAACATACTTGAGCTGACTCATGAATGTGCTATCTGAATCTCTCCAGAACTCAATTCCAAGACAATAGTGCATAAGTCCAAGATCTTTCATGTCGAACTCTGCAGATAAGTCTTGTTTTAGCTTTCTGATGAAGCTATCCTTGCTTCCTGTCACAATCAGATCATCTACGTACAAAAGTGCAATAGTAATATCTTCCCCTTGAACTTTGTAGTAGAGAGTATGATCTGCATTGGACTTCATGTATCCCAGATCAGCAAAATACTTGTCAATTCTGCTGTACCAACTTCTGGGTGCTTGCTTTAAGCCGTAGAGACTTTTCTTGAGATGGAAAACCTTGTTCTCCTGTCCTGGTTCAACATAATCGGCTGGTTGTTGCATGTAGACTTCCTCGTCTAGATAACCATTGAGAAATGCATTCTTGACATCGAGCTGATACACATTCCATTTACTGAGTGTCGCTAGTGATATCAAGAACCGTATGGAATCCATCTTTGCTACTGGAGCATAAGTCTCATCATAATCTTGACCATATTGTTGTGCAAATCCTTTTGCAACTAATCTGGCTTTGTATCTTTGAATACTGCCATCTGGATTGTACTTCACTTTGTATACCCATTTGTTGGCTATGGCCTTCTTTCTTGGTGGAAGGTCGCATAATTCCCAAGTGTTGTTTTTATACAAAGCATCCATTTCTTCATTCATTGCAGTTTGCCATTCTGGCTTATCTACTGCGTCTTCGAAGTACACTGGCTCTTTTGTAGCCATGATGGTAGTCATAAGAGCATAGTTGGTGGTTTCCACCTGAATTGCTTTGCCTTTCTAAGCATATGTCAATCTGGCTGGTGGTCTGCTTTCCCTAGTAGACCGTCTGAGCTGCTGTGACGCTGATTGGGGTGTTGCTGGCAATTCTTGCTCTTCTTCATCAACCTGTTCTGTAGATGACTGTGAAGTCGATGCTTCTATCTCCTGTGTAGGTGAGGTTTTCCATTCTGATTCCTCATCGAAGATTACATCTCTGGAGATAATGACTTTGCGGTTGATGGGATCATACAATTTGTATGCTTTACTTTCTTCACTGTAGCCAACCATGATGCATTTGCGTGACTTCGCATCCAATTTCCTGCGATGATCATCATGTATGTGGGCATATGCTATGCAATCAAATATGCGGAGATGCCCAATGCGTGGCTTGTGTCCAGTGAATGCTTCATAAGGAGTCATACCTTGTATCGGTTCGGTAGGAAGCCGATTAAGCAAATAGTTAGCTGTAGCTATTGCTTCTGCCCAATACTGATTCGGAAGATGCTTTTCACTAAGCATTGCTCTAGCACTGTCTGCTAAAGTCCCATTCTTCCTTTCAGCTATTGCATTTTGCTGAGGAGTATCTGCACATGTGAATTGTCTTCGAATGCCGTGAGTTTTGCAAAAGTTCATGAAAGCTGAAGACATGTATTCACCTCCTCTGTCTGATCTCATGACCTTGATTTTTCTGCCTGTCTGGTTTTCTACCATGGCTTTGAATTCTTGAAATCTGGCAAACACTTCAGATTTTTCTTTCAGAAAGTAGACCCAACAATATCTGCTGTAGTCGCCGATGAAGGTCAAGTAATAAAGTGAACCATTGGTGCTGCGGGTCTGGGCATAACCCCATACATCTGTATGAATTAAATCAAGAATACCTCGTGCACGAGAGGTACTTCTGACAAAGTTGGTTCGCTTTTGTTTGCCGAAGCAGCATGCTTCACAAACCTTTCCAAGAAACTGTAGCTTCGGAATCCCAATTGCCATATTTTGATTCCTTAGATCTAACAAGTACTTGAAGTTGACATGACCATATCTCTTATGCCATTTTGCAGATAGTGGCATCTGTTGCATTTGAACTGACATGGCATGCTTATCTGGTACTGTAGCTAGCATCCTGTATAAGCGTCCTTCCTTGACACCTTTTGCTACTAGCTGACCTCTTTTGGATTTGTCTCTGATAGTGCATTCATCACCGTCGAAGATGACTTTGTAGTTGTGTTCCGTCATTTGACCTACTGACAAAAGGTTCTTGCTGAGCTTCGGAACATAGAGCACATCTTTGACTAATCCTTTTGTACCAGTGAAATTGTTCATAGGGATAACACCTGTCCCTTGAACCGGATTCGGTGTATTGTCTGCTGTATAGATGACATTCTTTTGACCTTCTAATGGCTTCATTTCTGTGAACCATTCCTGATGATTTGTCATATGAGATGATGCACCGCTGTCTATGTACCAAGGATCCTGTTCCACTTGGTCGACTTGATAGCTGAAATCTTCTTTGGGATTGAAATCAGTGTCTAGGTGCATTGTCTAGGTGCATTGTATCAGTCTGATGCAATTCCTCACTTGCAAGAAACATATTGCCATGTTCATTTGCAAAATGACTGTGACTAGAATGTCCACCACGATGATTTCCTCTTCCTCGAGAATTCCCTCGATTACTGCTGGATTGACCGCCTTGGTCATACTGCTTCTTGCGGCAATCTCTTTCATAGTGTCCAAACTTGTGACAATAGTTGCATTGAATGTTTGACACATTGGTGGATGCATTCCCTCGTCCTTGGAATCTTCCTCTGTTGGAATGATTTCCTCTTTGCTGATTTTGATGTTGCTGAGGATGCTGCTGATGCTGATGCTGATTCTGACTTTGATTTTGTTGATGATGATGACCACTTTTCTGATTTGATCTACCTCTGTTTCTGCCTTTGCCTCTGCTTCTGTCTGAAGCTGTGAATGCCTGATCATTAGAATGACCTTTACGTGCTTGAATGGCCTGAGTCCCGAGTTCTTCACCAAGTAGAACTGACTGAAGTTCTTCAAGTGTTGGAATTTGCCATTGGATGGCAATACTCTGGACCAGATTCTCATATCCTTCTCCTAGTCCATTCAGGATTGCTTGAACCATTTCTGCGGGATTCATAGTCTCTCCTGCTGCTGCAAGTTGATTGTTGTAGTCTTTGATGCGGAGTACATAAGCATGACCAGTTTCATTGCTATTGCAGAAACTCTGGTTGATCTGGTTTCTCAAGGTGAGAATCCTGGATGTGTTCTTAGACTCGTAGAGAGCTGCGAACATATCCCATGCTTCTTTTGATGTCTTGACTGTGTTGAGCTGTCCTAGCATGACATCTTGCACATTCTGCTTGATCAGGTGATAGGCATACTTGTCTTTCTTATCCCATTCTGCTTGAGCTCGGGCAATGGCAGGATCTGCTACTGATGCAGAAACTGTTTGTGTAGATGTAGATCCCGATGTAGATCCCGTTGCTGGTGCTGTGACAACAGATGGAGTAGAGCTACTGGTGGCTGGATCGGCCAATGGTCTAGGTATGGATCCATCGACATACTCCCATTTGTCCTGAAGCACAAGAATGGTCTCCATTCGGTATTTCCATGTACCATAATTGGAGTTGTCTAACTTAGCAGATGCCTCCAGATTGAGGTTGCTAGTCGACATGGTGCAAACAATGTACTCAAAACGTGTCCTGGAAAACTCTGTATGAATCAACTGCAAAGACACTGAAGATGCCAAGTGAAATCTCTGTACCGTCGGTGAAGATAGAACTGCAGTAAATAAGATCTGACCTGTGTTACAAGGCTTGTGGCAATGATGCCGGGAATAGCCAAGAGGCTTTACAAGGCTGAAAAATGATGTGCACGATGCCGTGAGAGAGCCAAATAGGCTTTACAATGGTGGCATGTGTGTGTGAAATCAAGTGCTATCTGCCCACTGAATCAATCTGCAATGCCTCTGAACTCTGAAGTCTGCTCACTGAACTGATGAACGTAAGGTTTCAGGTAATGTAATGATGTGAAATCGGATGTGAGCGTATGGACTGACTCCGAGTAGGTACTAGTCGGGAATTTCGGGCATGGCTTAGATTGGCAACTTGGGGAATTCAAAGCGTCCCCTCTATGGCGATCTAGTATCTAGATCTAAACCAACCGTCGATCGATGAAAGAGCAGCAAATAATTCCTTTTCCTTTGTTCTTTTTAAGTGCTGGGTCAGATGCGTCGATGTAGAGGCAAATGTGCGTGAAGGAAGTGGTTTTGTCGACGAGGCTCAAATGTGAGTGTAACTTGCGCCGAAATGTGCGCGTGATGTAACGAGCGCGTAGAGCATGAAAAATCGAGCGACTTTCCTTTTTGGAGCACCCTCAAATTCTTCCTGGATCAAGAGATATGACTTGATCTAGGTGGAGGGGCAAAAGGAGTGCAAATGGTGCTCAATGATGATGTGTCATTGTGAGTCACATGCAGTGATGATGTGGCACTGTGCTTAGCAAGAGGTGTGCCAGTGAAGCTCTGTGCTGAGGTGGCAGTGCTGATGTGGCACTGATGACGTGGCCAGATGATGTGGCCAGATGACGTGGCACAAGTGACGTGGTAGATGACGTGGCACAGATGACATGGCACAAGTGACGTGGCAGATGACGTGGCACAGATGACGTGGCCAGATGACGTGGCAGATGACGTGGCCTGATGATGTGTCACTGATGACGTGGCAGGTGACGTGGCTGATGATGTGTCACTGATGACGTGGCAGGTGACGTGGCAGTTGGTGCTGACGTGGCAGTCGATGTTGACGTGGCAGTCGGTGATGACGTGGCCTACTTACGTGGCGCTGCTGACGTGGCAGATAAGACTGGCTGATGACGTGGCAGATAAGATGACGTGGCGCACGGGCCACGTGTCACGCTGTGGCAAGCCGGAATCTAGAAAGATTTGGACGGAATCTTCTGGATTCCGTCGTCTTCTCCGTCGATGGAGGCAACCCGTTAATGGAGCTGGGTTGAAGAAGCCGCCGTTCGAGGCGTTGTGGGAGGCGTCGCTCGGTGTCCGTCAAGTTTTCGACAAAATGCTTGAACGCGATGTGGTCTCGTGGACTACGATGATATCTGCTTACGTTCAATATGGAAATTGCGAAGAAGCTTTAACTCTTTTTCGGCAAATGCTGAAGGATGGAGTGGAGCCTAACAACGTTACCTTTACTTGTGCGATGAAAGCATGCACGGGCCTTAAATCGCTTGACCAGGCCAAGGAGTTTCATACCGGCATTATTGATCGTGGGCTTGAGTCGGATGTATTTGTAAGCAGCAGCTGACCGATCAAAGAAAATCTTCTTCGGAGCACCTTCCTGCTGAGAGAGAGAGGACAGAGAGGCAGCCCCGCTTCGGAAAAGACCAAGACGGAGGGCTCACCTCTGTCTTCGTGTTGTTTTGACGGGCAAGGCTTGAAGCGAGAATGCGTGGAGGCAGAGTTCGTTTGGAGCCTTCAAGGCTTTGTTGGAGAAGGACGCCTTCTGATCTAAAACCTGTGAGGTAGCTCGTATGGAGAGGCTTTGCTGCAGGACATGCAGCCTGTGGCTGCTGGAGCGATGGCTCTTGCTACGTGCAGTCGCTTGGAGGAAGCGTTGAAGCTGGCTGCAACTCTTGGCTGTCGATGGCCAAGAGCTTTTCGTTGTAGTGCGCTTTAGTTGCTTCCTTGCTTGCGAAGCATGCTAGAGAGGTCGCGGGCATTCGTTGGAGGCTCGTAGGAGGCTTTGAGTCGTGGCTATCCCATCGAGGCTGGAGCTACTGTAGCTGAAGGAGCCAAGTCATCTCTGAAATGGAGTCAATGGCCTTGTGAAGAAGGAGGCAGGGTCTTTCGACCTCTCAAAGGTACAAACCCTCAAGCCAAAACTCTATGTATCTTTCTCTCTCTCAGACAAGAGAACTCTCTTTCTCAAGAATGAAATCACTCAAGAACTCAAAGAAAGAATAATGGACGGAAATTTCCTCTCAATGATGGAAATTTCTCTCAACGGAAGTGAAGGGAAGGATTTCACAATCACTCAAGAGAACTCTCAATCTCACAATCTCTGTCACACTCTCAAGAAACTCAATGTCTCAACGGAAGACAAGGGAGCTCTGATACCATAACAAAATATGAAGAGGGGAGAGGAGAAGAGTGGAGATGAGGAGAGAGGGCACAGCTAGAGAGCACACCACAAATGACTAACTGTACACTAGAATTAGTTGAAAAAATAGAATATATACAAACCCTTTTAGGGTTAGGGTTAGGGGATCTAACCCTTTCCTTTATAGCACTCTATAAGGTTAGTGCTATGCACATATGATCACGTGATGGTGCTATGCACACATGATCACATGATGTTGAGTGTGAACTCTCAACACAACTATCTACATCCTCTCAACCATGGCAACCACAAGCATTCATGGTCCAGAGTGATAGCTTTGAAGAGGATTCAGTGCATGACCAAGAAGAACAAATGCCACCCCAATCACCACCGGCCTACATAGCCATTGACGGGACCCAATCACTGGAACTTGTTTGGCCACCCACATCGATGTATGCTCTTTCCCAGGAAGCAACATCTTAGTTAGAGCAAAGGGGTCTAAGCAGTTTGCATGAGAGCCTAAAATCCTTGGAGGACAGTCCTACAATGACCACATACATCAAGGACTTTCTCCATTCTTACCACTCCAGCAATGCAAAGGTTGGCAAGTACGGTACAATCAATGTACATTAGACACCACTAAACATTCTCCTCAATAGTACAGTCATTGAAAGGGATTTCTCACTGCCAACACATGGTGCCAAATACCCTACATGGCCTGCTGATGCAAAGTTTCTTGAAGTACAGTCTCTCCTCACCAAGGGCACACTGTTCCATAGGGACAGCATCTTGCTTCGCACAATCCTTAACCATCACCTTAAGGAAGTAGCACAATTCCTATCCACAATCCTAGAGGTTAAGTGCGACAAGAATCGATCCCTTCCACTCCTCTCAATTGTTTTGCTAAGTAAGAAGCTAAAACAAGATTGGGTCCAGCATTTAGTCATCTTCTTTACAAAGAAACTAGATGGTTCATCATGCCAAAAATGTAAAATTCCACACTTATTGGCTATAATCATTAAAAAAGAGCTACAAGAAAGAGAAATTACTACCCCGGTCACCAAAACCAATTGAGGAGTTGGACATACCCTTCTCACCAATATGGGAGCCATCACCAACTTCTTCTACTATCACATTGATAAGTGCATATGCCTTAGAAGAAATACCTATTCTAGAGATCGGGATTGAGGAATTGCCCCACAAGATGTTGCAGCTTGATGCACAACTACAATAAATATATCTCCAACAATAGCAGCAACCAGAGCTCGAGGCAAGATCAGCACCACAGAACCTAAGGAAAGATCAACACCAGAGCCTAAGGCTAGATCATCTCACTAGAACCGCCCATCAACGCCATGGCAATCGATGTGCTACAAGGGGAGCTAGTGCCAGATCAACGGTATGACTTTTGTACACAAGGTACTGAAATACCATTGGAACAACCTCCCCCAAGTACTACAAAATCATCGGGATGGCTACATGGGCACCACTTGTATCAGCAGTATCGCCAGACCTTATCACCGTATGTCATTCTCCAACATCAAGCTAGCCAAATGATCCAAATGTCACAACTATTCACTAGCTTGGCCAAGGAAGAACATGCAAGAGAATTAGATAGAAAAACTGCAATAGAAATCGAAGACCAATTTTAGGCAATCACCATAGAGGTCAAGGCACTTCGGGCACAGATAGATGAGAAGGAGGTAGAAGAAGTGTGCATGAACCAAGCTCTCCAAGCTCAAGAGAAGGCAATGAGGGATGTGACCTCCAATTTCCACCAAAGTCAAACACAGCTGACAGTAGCAGTATAAGAAATAGCAATCCTACATACCTACTATAACTCCCTGACATCTGCACATGCTCAATAGATGGAGGTAGTGGCACAAGCTCGACTCACTCTAATTCACAAAGAAGAAGAGCTCTAAGATTGCAAAGACAAGCTTGAAGCCATGAAACAATCTTTGGCAATACGTGCCTTCAGCATTGATGAGTTTACAAGGGAATGCAAAATCTTAAAGGACCAACTTGCTACCGCTCAAGAGGCCAGCACTTCACAAGCACAAGTCTTGGACCAATTGTCCAATACCATTGAAGACATTCCTCAATAGGCAAAGGTCACCTTGCAAATGAGAAATCTTAAGGAGGCATATAGAACCATTTACCAACAATACAAAGAAAAAATGAATGAGATGCACTCCCAAAAGATAATCATCTCCAAGCTTGAACTCCAATTGCTAATACACAACAATGAGGCATTGGAAGACAACACCAATGAAGCCCCACTACAATGCACAACAATGGTGTACCAAGAGCTTGTGGCTGCTCTACAAGTGGAAGATCACCTCAACGCACGCGTGCTTATCCAATGGAAGAAACTCCAAATTAGGATCATATCTGCTCATCCAACAATCAAATGGGAACATTCCATAGGGACCAAAACCCTGTGCATAATTTGCCAAGACTTGTCCGAAGATGAAAAAAATATATTTTGCCTGTCTACACATGCCAAGTTTATAGCACTCAAGACGGATGCTTTCATTGCATATGTATGCCTCATGGGTAGTCCTCCCCTTAGGCTTATTGTAGGCTTGTTGCCATTGCTACAAAGGCCATCACTATTATTTACAAGGCATGACATAACTGACATCCCACCCATGCAATTGATGATCCCATCGTGCCAGCAAAAAGAAGTGTCGGAAGATGATAGGGCCTACCTCACATCCAACTTTCCATATCTAACCACTCTTTTTGCTAACCTCATAACCTCACTTACCCTTGCTGCTACAACCCTCTTAACCTTCCTCGAGCTCCATCCTAATATCTATTCCCTCCATTGTCTCTTTGCTCATGCCTCTCACCATTTTCAACTAACCCAATTGTCACAAACTTACGAGCCCCTCACACCTAGCTTCTTCCCCTCCCTTGCTAATCCTACCCTTAAGGATTACCAAGTTGCTCATACCATTTGCCCAGTTCTTCCCCCCCTCCCCTCTGCTCCCCCTTCTGCAACTAACACTTGCCCATATTTCTCCCCCATGTCCCCAAATTCTCTCCCTGCCCCGTCATCACCTCTGACACTACTTGTGTTTCCATCAGCAAAAAATGACACAATATTTGATTTTGAATATTAGGATCCGGATAATCCAATTAAACTCCCATGCCAAGTTCCAATGATGGGTATGATTTTGATGAGATACCACTTCCTAGTAACCCCATCAAGGAATTTTGGAGCAAGTATCCTGATATGAAAGCTTGAGGTGGATGGGACCCTGGACAACTTTCCTACCAACCTTCGTCCTCAACATCAAATTAGTGAAGGTTGGATTAGCAAGTTGGATCCACAACCTGATTGGTGCCACCCCAAGCTCTTTAATGTAATCTTCTTGAAGGAGTACCTACGTGCACCTCCATGTCTCAGAACCCACCATCCCAAGTTCTATGCAGTTCCACGGCATAAAAAATGGGAAGCCAACATACACACTTTGGATGAAGATCGAACCATTAATTGGCCAATTATCGAACCATACTCTAGTGTAGAATGGAATATCCAAGGCACAATGGTCTGAGCACTTCAGTAGCATGAGCAAATAATGTGTATAAACATTGATTGCTTCCTTCGCCTTAGTACTATATTCTGTAAAACATTGGAATTCATTCTGGAGGTCCCATGTTACCTCAATTCCCATTTGCCTCCACTCAGTTTCAATCCCAATGAACGGGTCGATGCTCAGATTACAAGCCAACTCTATCAAAGAGTGATCTTCTTAGAAGCACACCACATATCCTAGTTCGAGCAAATGGTGGATACAGGCTACCTGGAAACTGAGAAAAAATTGTATGTTGCCAAGGCTTTACAGCAGGATCGATTGGCATGACACAAGTTCCATAGCCACTGGACTAAAGGCATGGCAATCCAAGTACATGCTTGCAATAAGCCATAACTCAAGGATGGGTAATAAAATGGATCTGGGAGTATGTTGTCTCTGTGCCAACATGGACTTAGGTAGAATAGAATGTGTGTGTAGAGTAGCGGCAAAGCTCCGCTTATACTTGCATAAGGCTAGAAATAATCCCTCTTAGAAATCCAACTTGCATGTTCTACCTACAAGTTCTACATACGATTCCTACATGCAACTCCTACATGTGAGTTCTACATGCGAGTTCTACATGCAACTCCTACATGGCGACTTCTACATGTGACTTCTACATGCAACTCCTACATGCGAGTTCTACATGCAACTCCTACATGCAACTCATACATGCGAGTTCTACATGCAACTCCTACATGCAACTTCTATATGCAAGTTCTACATGTAGAGAGAGAATGTCTTACAATTCTTACATGTAGAGAGAGAAGCTCTCCAACTTGTATAAATACCCCATAATGGAATGAAGCCCACACTCTTTGGGACATTGTGTTGAGTTCTACTTTGGTATTCCAAGCAAATGTCTCAAGTGTCCATGCTTCCTTGCACTCCACATCCAAAAGCATGTCCTAACCTTGCAACTCCTCCTCCCCTCTCCTCTAACCTTGCAACCCATCCTCTCCCTCTCCTCCTCCCTCCTCCTCCTCCCTTCTCCTCCTCCCTCTTCCTCCTCCTCCTCCTCCCTCTTCCTCCTCCTCCTCCCTCTTCCTCCTCCTCCTCCTCCCTTCTCCTCCTCGCTCCTCCTCCTCCTCCTCCTCCCTCCTCTCTCTTCTTTCCCCCATGCTCTTACATCTTCTTCCTCTCCCACTCCTATGCTCCCCCTAAACCCTTAGTTCCTCAACCCTTAATCTCCATGATCTACAAGGGAGACGAGTTCTCCACCATGTACTCTACTCTAAACCTTGGAACCTCTTCTAAATGTTGGAACCTCCTTCTAAACCTTGGAACCTCCTTCTAAACTCTGGAACCTTCTTCTAAACTCTGGAATCTCTCTCTAAACCTTCGAACCTCCTTCTAAACCTTGGATCTCCTTCTAAACCTTGAAACTCCTTCTAACCCTGGAACCTACTTCTAACCCTTATACTCCTCCTAAACCCTACAACCCCCAATGAAGATGAAAGCCTTCATTACCTCAACCATGATGATACACATTCCTTTTACACATGCATGCACTATGTTTGCTTACCATACTTAAGCCTACGTCTCTCATTGAAACACGACTCGAGGTCCTAAGCTACACGTATACTACAAACAACAACCCTGATATATCTATAGGTGATAAAAAGCCTCGGAACCCTACATATTGAGACTACCCTGCTCTTCCTATGGAAGCCGTAGGAAAGAGCCAACATTTGGCACCGCTGTCGGGGATCGTCAAACCCAGGTTACCTGCGTGATAGGCGATAATACTTACCACTATACTACAATTACCATGCCTCTCTCTCTTTCCCTCCCCCTCTCTCTTTCTTTCTCTCTCTTCTATTTCTCTCTCTTTCTCTCTCTGTTTCCCTCCCCCTCTCTCTTTCTTTCTCTCTTTCTCTCTCTATCTCTCTCTTTCTCTCCCCCTCTCTCTTTCTTTCTCTCTCTTTCTCTCTCTATCTCTCTCTTTCCCTCCCCCTCTCTCTTTCTCTCTCTATCTCTCTCTTTCCCTCCTCTCTCTCTCTCTCTCTCTCTCTCTCTCTCTCTCTCTCTCTCTCTCTCTCTCTCTCTCTCTCTCTCCCTCCCTCCCTCTCTCTCTCTTTCTACCCCCCCTCACTGGCCGCTCCCTACACTAACCTAAAAGAACCTAACCTACTAACTAAGCAAGGGCCTTAAGGCCCTTGCTCTCTGAGGGTGAGCGCCTGTCATGGCGCTCGTGTGCAGCGCCAACCCAAGGTGACGCGATGCCCACCCTGCCAGTGATGACGCTTGCCCATCCTACCACCTCCTCCCCATGCCACGGCCTTGCACCCCACTCGCCCCCTCCACCTGCCCGCCCTCCGGCCTCCCATGCCCTCACTCGCCCCTCCACCCTCCCCTCCCTGCCATCCCCCTTCCCCTCCCCTCCCTTGCACCCTCCACGCCCCGCCGCTGCAAAACCCCCCCACTTGCCCCTCTACCCTCCCCTCCCCTCCCCTCTATTTGAAACCCCTCCCGTTGCTGTCGAATGAACAAACTGCCCCGCCCTGCCCCCATGCAACTGCCACAAAAGCCCCCTCCCACAAACATAGTAAAAAAAAAAAACAAGCTCTTTTTACCTCGGAAGAGCAGGGTATTCTTAGTATGCAGGGTTCCGAGGCTTTTTGTCACCTACAGATATATTGGGGTTGTCGTTTGTAGTATACGTGTAGCTTAGGACCTCGAGTCATTTTTCGATAAGAGACGTAGGCTTAAGTGTGGTAAGCAAACATAGTGCATGCATGTGTAAAAGAAACGTGTATCATCATGGTTGAGGCAATGAAGGCTTTTGCCTTCATTGGGGGTTGCAGGGTTTAGGACAAGTTTAAGGGTTAGAAGGAGGTTCCAGAGTTTAGAAGGAGGTTCCAGGATTTAGAAGAGGTTCCAGGGTTAAAAGGAGTTCCAAGGTTTAGAAGGAGGTTACAAGGTTTAGAGAGAGGTTCCAGAGTTTAGAAGAGTTTTTGAGGTTTAGAGTAGAGTACATGGTGGAGAACTCATCTCCCTTGTAGATCATGGAGATTAAGGATTGAGGAACTAAGGGTTTAGGGGGAGCATAGGAGTGGGAGAGGAAGAAGGTGTAAGAGCATGGGGGAAAGAAGAGAGAGGAGGAAGGAGGAGGGAGGAGGAGGAGGGAGAAGGATGGAGGAGGAGGAGGAGGAGGGAGGAGGAGGAGGGAGGAGGAGGAGGAAGAGGGAAGAGGAGAAGGGAGGAGGAGGAGGGAGGAGGAGAGGAAGAGGATGGGTTGCAAGGTTGGAGGAGAGGGGGGGAGGAGTTGCAAGGTTAGGACATGCTTTTGGACATGGAGTGCAAGGAAGCATGGACACTTGAGACAATTGCTTGGAATACCAAATTAGAACTCAACACAATGCCCCAAAGAGTGTGGGCTTCATTCCATTATGGGGTATTTATACAAGTTGGAGAGCTTCTCTCTCTACATGTAGGAATTGTAAGACATTCTCTCTCTACATGTAGAACTTGCATATAGAAGTTGCATGTAGGAGCTGCATGTAGGAGTTGCATGTAGGAGCTGCATGTAGAACTCGCATGTAGAACTCGCATGTAGGAGTTGCATGTAGAACTTGCATGTAGGAGTTGCATGTAGAACTTGCATGTAGAACTCGCATGTAGGAGTTGCATGTAGAACTTGCATGTAGAAGTTGCATGTAGGAGTTGCATGTAGCACTTGCATGTAGAACTCGCATGTAGGAGTTGCATGTAGAACTCGCATGTAGGAGTTGCATGTAGAACTTGCATGTAGAACTCGCATGTAGGAGTTGCATGTAGGAATCGTATGTAGGAGTTGCATGTAGTAATCGTATGTAGAACTTGCATGTGGAACATGCGAGTTGGATTTCTAAGAGGGATTATTTCTAGCCTTATGCAAGTATAAGCAGAGCTTTGCCACTACTTTACACACACATTCAGTTCTACCTAAGTCCATGTTGGACAGAGATAACAAAGATTAATGTACTATTTTCCTTAGGTTAATTGGGTCGATTTTTGAATGTCAAGGGGGACTTAAACTAAATGACGCTAACGACAAGCTAATGCTAATTTAACCTGTCTGTCCTAACTTCGCTTTAAACTAACCTACTGACCCTATCTAACACAAGACTAGTCCCACATTACCTTACACATAATAAGACCTAAGCCTAATCCTAACTAACCACTGCCACTGCCCTACATTGCACTTCCACCATTGCCAATCGTTGCTTCAACATATCCTCTCCCCTCTCCCAAACTGCGTGAGAAGGACGGTCAACAAAGGATAATTTTCCGCTGCCCTAAATAAAGGACATGGAGGCAAAGGAGAGGTGGAAAGGAGAGCAGGGATGAAGGGAGAGGATGGCATGCGATTGCATTCTCAATCCATTGGAGGTAGGAAGGGCAAATGGATATCTCACTTTGATTAGAAGCATCCTTGAACAAAGGCTTTGATTCACGTGTGGAGGAGGCACGAGCATGCTTGGTGTATGAGGCACTCTGTAGAGATCAGTTAGTGTTAATGGGATCCTTGTTCTATCTAGAACCCACTTCAATGTCTCATGGCAGTCTTTCAGAGTCTCAAATGCGGCAAGCCACCATATATCTTTCTCTGATTGCACTAAGAAATCTTGCTCTACTTCCTTGTTTCCTAGAACAAAGGCTAAGGCTTTATTCATAATGCATATGCTCACTTTCTCTAACTTATGATCTTTCATCAATTGAGCTTCATTCATTTTGATGACAAATATGAGCTTTTCATTGCAATATGTACAATAAAAGAGAGAAATCGTTAGGATAAACATGATGTAGGGAATGAACTAAGTAAAGTGCAATGCTATAATGGATTTCCTCTTACCATCTTCTCTCATGCCATAGAATTTGACCATTGCTTGTTACAGTTTCTCAACATCTAAATAGACATTGTTGAAAGCATTCATCTCAAAGGTTTGCAAGCCAGATTTCTTTTTACTCTTCCAAGTCATTGTGCCCCTTATGCAATGGTACCCTCCAAGCATTTCTCTTGCACGTTGTTTGTTTCTTGCCGTGCATATCTCATAGACCAAGGTGTGGGTAGGGGCATTGTAGACTTCTTATACTTTCCCAAAATAGTAGACTTGAAATTTTTGAAAATAGATGTGTAAGCTTCACAACTTACACTGGCAGTATCATAAGTTGCAACCATCTCCTTTGCATCCACGATATCCTTGAAGTCTTTCATCACCTCTTGAGTAACTTGCACACATAGGTGCTTGTTTCTTTGGTCCCTTAGCATCCCAATGACATCGGTTGACTTAAATAAACTAGCTAGAGCATATGAACAGTCAATATCATCCCCATCCATTCTTCCCATCACATCTTCCATGAAGTTCCTAAAGAAGAACACTAGAAAAACTTAGTCACAACCAGTGTAGCACAAAAGAGTGTAATTTCATTGGAACATTTGATAACCAACCTCGTAGCCCAGACTCTCCTCTTTCTAGCACCACCATTGGGTGCCAATGCATCCATGTTATGTAAGTACCTTATTTTCCTATCCTTCAATCCCAAAGGTGTTTCTTTCATCTTTTGCACTCGTTCTTCTGCCTTCTCTCATTCCTTCTCTACGACTCGTCGAACTTAATTGTATATAGTCCTTTCCAAGCCTTTTTTAGATTCAGCTAGCTTACATAGTGACTCTTCTAATTTATGTTGCTCCAAGCCTAATGCATTTTGCTCCAAGTCCAATGCTTTGGCTTTATCATGAAGATCCTAGTTCTTCCTTTGAAGATCCTGCATAGAGTTATGCATTGCAACAAGGTGCTACTTCCTAAATGTGCTAGCATCTCTACTTGGGCTCTGCACATGTCGCTTGCTTGCATAGCCATTGACTAAGCATTGTTTAACCGATTGCAATAACCAAGCAACCCTGCATGTCCATTTCCAACAAACCGAACTAGTTCATGCATTGTATGGAAAGGAGGGCTCTTTTGGTTGGCAGGATCTAAAGGATACAAGGATCCTCCTACCAAAAGGTTGAGATGCTTCTTTCCTTGCAAATGAAGACTCTAGATTTTGGAAGCTCCCTCAATCCCAGACTACGTGTGCTTGCATATTTAGCCTCCAACTCTAAGTGAACCTAGTACTTGTTGGAGACATCCTCGAATGGTGCCATGAGTAAAGGAGTGTAGAGAAGGAGAAGGTGTGGAGAAGTAGGCTTGAAGGAGCAGCATGCAAAAAGAGGGAGGGCGAGGAGGACGAGGGATGTTGGAGGGAGGACCAGCATTTGAAGAGGAGGGAAGGGGGGCAAATCAACAGGTGTGGAGGGTGAGGAGGAGTAGGCATGGAGGAGGAGGAGGGAGGAGCAGGAGCAAGGGGGGAGGAGGAGGGAGGGGGAGGGGAGGAGGAGCAGGCATGGAGGAGGGAGGGAGGCAGGTAGGCATGGAGGAGGGAGGGGGGGAGGGGAGGAGGATCAGGTGTGGAGGAGGGAGGGAGGGATGGAAAGGAGGGCAGGGAGAGGGGGAGGGGGAGGGGGAGGGGGAGGGGGAGGGGGAGGGGGAGGGAGGGAGGAGAGAGTAGGAGGGAGGGAGTAAGAGTTGTGTAAGAGGTGGGGTCACTTTTGTGCTTAACCCACCTAGGTGAGGGGGTTTAGGACTTTTTGGGACCTACCTTGGCCCTTTCATTAGGACTAATCCATTTCTTAATCCATTCCTTATGAGGCCCTTTTGAGACCCCATTTCTCCCCTAATGAGAGAGAGAGATCTAATAGTGCCTTGATGTGAAAGACCTCATAGGCCTATGAAATGAAGTATAAAAAACAAAAAGTGTCTAACTACAAGATGGCTTGACAAATGGGGGGGAGGGCACAAGGCTTAGCTCCCCCATAGTTATTATAGAATATAGCTACATTATAGCACTACCATAAAGTGGCCTTTGCAATAAAGGTTTAATACTAAGAGTCTTTGGGTTTGGAGTAGAAGTCCCTAATCAATGCCTTTTCATCTCTGTAAACCCCCCATTTGCCTCCTTTGATGAGTTCACTTTTTGTTTGTTTACTCCTTAGATCTCTAGATCTTTATACCCCTTCAATTGATGTGTTTGTATGAGGACCTTATCCTTGCTACCCTCCCTTTGAAGTAGACTTGTGCTTGGTGGCATTTTGATTGATATTGCATATATCATTTCCATCCCATCCAACTTGTGGTACTTCCTTCGTAAGACATGATTGTGTTGTATATGTCTTTCTCCCCATCATCATGAAGGCATCCATATTTCAGTCCGCCAATGCACAAGATCATCTTATCGCATGCCCTAGTCTCCTACTCTTTGACTTCCATACATAAATCTACTATGTTGACTTTGTTGTTAGCATCATCAGCAGCAGTTGTTTCTATCTTGATTGAGCTTACTTGATTGGTGATCATATACTTAGCCATGGAGACAAGTGTTAGTGAGAGGCATTACATTTGTGTATGGCCTCTGCAATAATTTCTTGCATTCCATTACTCCCCATATCCTACACTTTCCTTCCCAAGGGCTGCAAGCTAGATTTTGAGCTCTCTGATTTCTTGCTACAAACAATATATGGGTCTGCTATGATCCTTTGTTTGTGTGTCTTGCATAGGCAGTGGATGTTGATAGGCATACAATGGCCCAGTATAAGGGCTTACCAACTGGAGTCGAAGAGGCAAACATCTTCTGCTTGGGTGCCCCTATGCAAGAGCTAACCCCCAAGTTGGGCCAGTGGTTCAACCTAGCCTGGGTTACTTACTAAACTTTGGGCTTGTTCTGAATTAAACTTAGGGCCTAAACTAAACTGAACTATGAATTGAGAGACAAAGACCTAGTCAACGTGCTCCTTGTTGTTGGTGAAACTTGTGTAGGCTAAACTCGATTATGAACATGTGACCCCCTGTCGAGTTTGAGCTAATGTTGATTGCATTTGCTATATATAAACAAGCTGAGGTTGAAGGTGACCTAGGTGGGCTAGAGGAGATTAAATAGTCTGAGACAATGTGATTGCTGCTTGTTGAGAGGCAAGTCTGAGAAAACGTGACCTAGGTGAGGGTGAGGATAGATGAGAGCTAGGGGGCTTGTTGAAGGTAGAGGAGAGCTAACCACACACACACACACACACTCATAGGTGCACGTGTACACACACACACACACACACACACACACACACACACACACACACACACACACACACACACACACAGAATATCTCCAAAATTCTAGGGCCTATGTATAGGCAAACCCACTAGAATCAGTAAACCAACTGGGCCAAAACAAAATTCCTAAAGGTTGCCCAAAAGTGGCCTAAGAACCAAACTAATGTGGGGCTCACAAATAAAAGGTGGCCCAAAAGTGACCTAAGAACTAAACTACTGTAAGAGATCCTATGGCTTCCATTGACTCAGTGTAAGAGATGAATATTGCTACTAACACCCTCTCTAAGAACCTAGGTGACTACATGCTGAAGTAGACACATAGGAGCTAGCTAACACCAGATCTAAGCTACTGATGCTCAAAATAGATGCCCCCCCTCCATCATAGAAGGTCTAACAAACATCTGCTATTGCAATCGCTACTGCTACTGAGTCTAGAAAATTACATTGTTACTACTCAGTAGCTTGCCTCCATTAGGATGCTAGAGAAGTTGTTGGATGGCCTACCTCCATCTTGAATGCCCTACTACTACTAAGCGGCCTACCTCCATTCTATATGCTACTATGTTGATGGCCTCACTACCACACTACTACCAATTGTCTGCTATTGATAAGTGATGCACCTTCATCCTATATGCCACTCCATTAATGTTGATGCTAAACCCAAATACAATGTCATTTGAAGAAACTCCACCTCTGAAAGGGAAGTTGTTGCTAGTCTAGTCTCCTCCTAAAGAGAAATTGAATTCCACTGATCTAGTTTCGTTCTAAGGATAACTCATTTCTATTGTAGAAGCTCATTTACTACTACTAAAGTTGGTGCTCTAAATCTAAAAAACATACCACCACTTTGTCTGGCACAGTGACCCTAGGTGAGCAATCTAGGTGTGCACACTATTGCTACTACTAGGAACTGTTGAGTGACCTAGCTCAATCGTGTATACCACTACTGCCATGCCTAGGTGACCATCCTCACCAACCCCCAAATCTGTTGCTAGTAGGAAGCCATCCTAGAAAACCCAAAATTTGCAGCTAAAAGTCATCCTAAACAACCTAAGGCTGCACTACTTGAGGAACCTCTTGTCCCTTAAATGACCATCCTGAAAAAATCAAACACTACTACTAGCACTGAAAAGTACAATGAAGGGTGGTTGCTAGGAATCACAACCTTAAATCCCTACCTGCATCTCAAGTGGCTCAAAATATCTCTTGTTAAAGATGCAAAATTCTTACTTCTTTCACATCAAATGGAAGGTCAAAGAAGGCCCATGCTACTGTTGATGATTGATATGCTACCAGGCCATGAAGAGATCAAGGCTTCTAATTTTCCCATGCAAGAGAAACACAAGAAAGAAGTAACCTGGCTAGCAAATAGCCTCTCTTACCATTGGATGCTCAAGATAGCACCAAGGTTGAGCACCCCCCCCAAGACAAAGCGATTATTGTTTACTACTGCTTGAACCCCAAAGAAGAGCATCTGATTGGGGGTTCCTAAGAAAGAAAAATGGCTTTTTCTTCTCTGTTTGACCTAATAGTAAGAGGCTAGGGATAACCGCCAATCTTGTTGCCTTGACCCAAACACTCAGGCTTAGGACCCATAATTGGTTGGGTATGCTTATGTGTTGCTTGCCCAAAAATGAGGTTCAGGTGCAAGGATTGGCTTATTAGCCCTCTAAGTCCTTATGAACTGCTATATCTAGACACCTCCCCTAGTTGAGAATGTAGAATTGGGGGCTTTGTAGGTTGCCTATTACTAGGAGCGCCACTAGACAAAGGGGGGTTTTCCCTTGCAAAATGTAGATGCAATAGAACCAAAACAACTTGAAAAAGCATACCAAAGGACCTACAAATGAGGGTGGTCTTCCCCCATTGGAGGTCCAAAAACCCTACATGCATTGCACACATTTGCATTCTCACAAGTCTAGAACTTCACAGTCTTGCCCAAGCCATTTGGACTCAATGTGTAGGTTCCCCATCATGAAAAAATGAATCCAAAGCAAGAAAAGGCTCCAAACTCTGCTAACTACAACTAGCATCTTTCACTAGCTGTTGCAACCCTAGCAACTTCTACCTCGGTATAGCAATCACATGTGGGATGCTTATCCCCATAAAGAAAGTAATGTATCTTGGCTATAGACTTCTTGGAGGGTGCACTTAAAGCCCACTAGGACTCCTTGAAACACACCTTTTGGAAGCGTTGGATTATATAGATTGGCACTAGTCATATTGGAGCATTCAGCTTCTAGGAGTGATGAAGCCCTTAAAAGTAGTTGGGAATCTCAATAACAATATGTTAGGTTGTTCCACACCATCTTATTATAGGTTCAACAACTTTTCTCTTTTGTGTGATTGCATAGAGAGAAAGAAGCACCTCTTTTAAAAGCTATGCAATAGCAGATGTGCCTCATGGTCAAGAGATTTATCATGTTCCTAGGCCTAAAGAGCAAAACAAAACCTGCACAAAATTGTTGTTCTCCAAAGAAGCTCCAGCCCACTAGTACTCCCACCTAGTGATGATCGTAAAGCTCAACTTCATCCACACAAGATCAAACCTTGTTTTTCCAAGACATCACAATTATAGTCCACATATAAAGTCACCGTATATTCTTGATTCACAAGCGCTATCAACATAACACTTTGAATGAACAATCTACACTCCATAATGTCCACGAGGATTAAGCTATATTGAAAATCCCCTTGTCAATTCATGATACTTGCTAAAATCCCAACTAGGATGTCATACACAAATCTGATATATACAGCCGATGCACACACTCAAATGTACATATCCCTAATTCTCTAAAGATTGACATATGGGTATGGACCCATTGAGCTTGTGCTACTCCACTACAACACATCAACGTGAAAAACACATCAATCTGAAGAACGGATATAGTTTTGTTCATATTGGTGTTGCTCCACACTAATTTACAACACATCAACATGAAAAACTAATGTGGTTTTATGTATATTGGTGTTAGAAAATCCATGAGGGAACTATACAAGAAGTAAAGGCTGTTCATGAGAGATCGTACAAAATTTTTGCCTTTTCCACATATTGATGGTCCTGAAGGCTCACCAACACATATGGAAGCCACTTTAAAAGACAAAATAATAACTCTCAACTTACAAGTAGATATGGAAGGGTGGACATGTACATAAGATGAGAGTATTTTAATGGTTCCTCTAGCAAGGATCGGCCATCACTCTACAACCTTTCAAAATTGATCAAAGTCTATCAACATAGGCTGTAACAGGTGGCAAGACTCAAACAACGTCGGATCTTTAAGAGCCTTTTCTTGAGGTACTTGGCTACAAGAACATCTTGAACACTCCAATTAATCACTCTATTCCCCATCACAATCGTTAGCAACCCTTTATACTATGTCACATTTATTCTATCCACCAAAAACTGGCAGCTTGAACCACTGTAAAAAAGATATGTGGTTTAGCTATATATAAAAAGTGTGGCTAGAAAGAGAATAATTTTCTTAAGGTCTACCTTTTGGCGGATGTGTCAGGTTCCAACTAGGTCCTAGAATAGCATTTGCAAATAGTATCAGGTTGTGTTCAAGCCGTATCTCCATTATTGATGGGAGAATGTGAAGATGGTATATAAAATGTCATTGTTTACTAGAGTAGCTCTACAAAACATTAACGGTAATAAGCATCCAAGTTCATGGAATACAAGATAATAGGCAAGTGTAATACCTTATAATCAATCTTGTCCTTGTCAACTTTCCCATTTACCACTTGGACCCATCCTTGAAGACTCAAAATCTCATATTTCCATTTAGTTTTTGCACATATATGGTAGCAAATTGCAAGTTTACCAAGTTGCAAGAGCCTCTAGCAAGCATTGTTGAGATATCGAGCTCCACTCATGATATGCCAAGGTGACCGTTGTGCATTTATGTCATTGACTTGTTAGCTACAGATGCAGTTGGTACACCGCCCATGACTAATAGCTGGATGACAGCTATCTTTATGTACTCTAGTTGGTGGCTTAGTTAGTATGCCACCTAGGTTAGCTGAGTTTGGTTTGAGACCCACATATATGGTTCACCTATTCCTTTTGTACTTAGAGAGAGTTCTTTTTGCTTTCACAACTAAGAAGAGGAAAATTGTTTTCAGCCTCCACCTTTGTGTGTATTCCCCCATTGTGTATGTGAGAAAGTTGCAAGTGAGACTCCTTACTTCTCTCCCACTCTCTTCACATGGTATCAGAGCTCGGTTCATGGTAAGGAGCTCAAGAAAGCAAACCAAGATCATGGTGTCTTGGTAAGAGGATCAGTGTTGCTTTCCTTTTTCGAGTTTTGGAGCAAATCTCTGTAGGTAGCATAGCCAAAAAGTGCAAAAGTGCACTGTCTCAGATTGGGACACCCTTCGCGATGTAGCGAGAGGGAAATATATGCTCAAGAATAGGCAAAGCCCTCGGTGACATTATTTTGTTGATTCAAGGCCATTTAGGGGCCCGTTTTGGTGGCGGAAGTTTTCCATAGGCACTCAAAAAAGTGCCTTGTTTTTTGCTATGCGACCACTGTTCCGCAGATCGATGAAAAGTTACCGCAGAAATTGTATCGTATGCCTGTGCGCAGAGATGTTGGAAGTGACAAAATCATTCTTATTGCCTATTAATGCAAAATCGTCACTAGGAAGTGACTGTGTGGTCAAATACCACTTTCGTCAATTTTGCAGATTTGCCCTTGTGAGGCAAAAGTTCTGTTTTTTGCAGTGACAGAATATTTTTGTAGTGTTCTATAATGGCATATGATGCTCTTTCACAGATAGTCACTGAAAAGCTTGACAAGAATAACTTCCAAGCATGGAAGTTTAGAATGACGAATTTCCTTATGGGAAAAGGCTATTGGGAGTTCATTACTGGAGCTGAACAAGAATCAATTATTCCTAATGTTCCCAATCAACAGGAGTTGCAGGCATTTAAAGGCTAGCATGAGAGAGCCAGAAAAGTTATGTACTAGCTATCTATCAGTATTTGAGATTCTATGATTGTGCATATTTAGGATGCAAGCACGCCGAAGGAGGCGTGGGATACTTTGACAAAAATGTATAGCACAAATACACAAGCCAGGAAAATGTAGCTCAAGCAGGAGTTGCATAATGTGCAGAGAGAAAATATGAGCATCAATGACTACCACATGAAGGTGAAGAAGATTGTAGATGCATTTGCTTCTATTGGGTCACCAGTGGAAGATGATGATTTAGTTTTTGTGACCTTAAATGGTCTAGGAAAGGATTATGCACAATTCCGTACATCCATTGCCATCCGTCAGAATTTTCTTGATTTTGAGGAGTTGATTGCTCTTCTAATTTCTGAAGAGCAGAGAAATGGTGGTGCATCTTCTTCAAGAGGAACTTCAAAAGAAACTGTCTTCTACTCAAATGCTAGAAAAGGTAGAGGCAGAGGTAGAGCAGGCCAATCCGGAGGCTGTGGCAGAAATCAGAATATGTAGTAAATTCAAGAAAACTAGTCCCATGGAGGAGGACGTGGTAACTCTAGAGGCAGGGGGAGCCAAAGAGGTTGTGGTGGATGGTAGAGAGGCCAAAATGCAAACAGCAATGTTGAATGCTACTACTGTGGTAAAATGGGTCATATGGTTAAAGACTGCTTTAAAAAGCAGAATGACATCATGACTAGAAAATTGCAGCAAGGCAATTATGCATCCTCTAGTAGACAGGGTGATGACAAAAATGAGCATTTGTTTATGGTGCAGCACTGTTGAAGAAGAGAAAGGAAAGCATGAAGCTGAACACAAAATGAGAGAATGCTTACTTGCTTGCTTGCTTATGGAATGAAGAAAGGTGAGGTCCATATGTAGGCACCTCTACATGAGCCACCAAGCTCCACGATCATCTCCTCAATCAGCTCCTAGAATCTCTTAATCATCCTATGTGGCATCTACCACCATGTAACAATGCTTATGGGCACTAACTGTGCCTCTAGCACACACACATAGAACCCAAGTGTGCCTAAGGCATACACCTTGAGATATCCCATCAAACCCCCCCTCAAGGGAATGCCTCAAGCTATGTCAAGGATACATCTAGTCTCATAGTTTCCATGCCATCTCATGGTGGTCAAGGATAAATCTATGGCTAGGATCTCATGCTAGCAAGGGTTTCCAAGGGTGTGAAGTCAAACAAAGGGATACATAAGACCTTCCAATGGTTATCTCCTTGCATGTACATGCATACAATGTCTGCAAGAGGTACCATGGAGCAAAACACATACACATGGCCTACATCATATGGTGACCAGAGGTGTTTACAAAGAACACAATAGTTTATTCCATTCATTTTGGAGGACTATCCAGGCAGAGTACCTTGACTCAACATAAAAGAGAGATCTAGAGCATATATGGAGATGGTTCAAAAAGCATAATCATCATAGGAGGCCTCATCTTATGGAGGCACATCAATTGAAAGTAAATTGGCAATTTCAGGTTTTGTAATTGCTTCCTTTTTGGCCTTACAAAACTTTTCATGGTGATTGTTTTTTCCACAATATTTGCAAGGATTGATCTTGAAGCAATCTTTTAGAGGTGATTAGTCTTCCCACAATGTTTGCAAGGTGAAAACTTGCCCATTTGAGTTTTTATGGAATAGGCTGTGTCATTGCCTCCCGGAGTTCCTTGTGCCTTTCTTCTTCTTGAAGAGTAGTAATAAGACCTTCAAGACTAGGATTAGGAAGATTTTTTAATGTGGTAACAACATGATCGTAATCTTTAGGCATACTTTTGAGCAATACTGCCATTGCATCATCTGTAGTGATTGGAGAGTTGATAGAAGCAAGTCGAGTCATGAGACTCCGCATGTGATTGACATGGGCAGCCAAGGGAGTGTAACTAGCCATCTTCAATTCAAAGAAAGCAATCGTAAGTGATAATTTTTAGATGTGAGAGCTAGCACCAAAAATAATATCAAGCTTCTGCCAAGCTTCAGAAGGAGACTCCAAATTAAAAATGTGATGAATATAGTCATCTCCTAAGCCAAGAGCAATAATGCCATAGGCTTTCTCCTCTCTAGCAGGATCTCGTGCTGGGTGTGTAGGAGCTAAAGATTCGCCAACATTAGAGGCTGTTGAAGAAGAAGTTGAAGCAGGTTTGACAAGCCCCTAGAGATTTTCCCTCATCTGCCATGTGTGAAAGCCTTTACCATTGAACTTATCCATATTCAAGAAGGTAGCCATGAGAGGGTCTAACCCAAAATGGATAGTTTCTACTCTCTTACAAGGCTAGAAAGAGTTGAAAAGCATCAAAGTACAAGCATTTAGTGTAGCAAAGACTTGTAACCAAATTCCATACTAAAAATCATAATGGAAATGATACTTCAACTTGCATACTTCATAGAGGTGGCTAAATGAAAGTATTCCAAGCAAAATCCAGGTATAGCAACCTGAAGATAGTTGTAGCCACAGTTATATTGATGGTATTCAACACTTTAAAACATCAGAAATGCTAAAGTAGCATCTAAAGTAGCACCAAACTCACAACATTGTCAAAACTGTCCAAAACACAGGCCTGATATTGGAGGGCTTGTATCTCACTCTTCAAAGCAAAGAAAAGAGGGCTTTCTAGGTAGAAATAAAGTTGGTATACTAGAGAAGAGCCACTGAAGAAGAGAGGCGAAATGCCGTGTCACATCACCATAGCTAGAAGCTTGAATGTCAACTGGTTTTTTGTCTGTTTCTCCCTCCTTGGTGGACCATTTCATTTCAAATATGGACAAGGGCTAGCTCATGCTGTTGTCCAAGCTTGGCTCAAAGGAATTTTGGAATGGTTGCTCCAGCAAGTCGAATTGCACGAAATGGCATCAGGAAGAAGGCGACTGTTGCACGGGTCTGTGGGCACCATTGCTTAATTGCTATGACATGGAAGTTTGCCCATATGAAGGGTCTCTCTAGCTAGAAGGACTTTGGGAATGGTTGCTTGTAGGTGGAGAACTCAGCCCTCCAAGTGGTTGGGCAGAAAGGGGCAAAATGGAGAGGAAGGTGAAGAAGAAGAAGAAGAAGAAGATGATGATGACATGGCATAAATGGGCTCAAGGAGGATCATAGTGCTCTGATACCATGTTGAAGAAGTGAAAGGAAAGCATGAAGCTGAACACGAAATGAGAGAATGCTTGCTTGCTTGCTTATGGAATGAAGAAATGTGAGGTCCATATGTAGGCACCTCTACATGAGCCACCAAGCTCCACAATCATCTCCTCAATTAGCTCCTAGAATCTCTCAATCATCCTATGTGGCATCTACCACCACCTAACAGTGCTTATGGGCACCTAACTGTGCCTCTAGCACACACACATAGAACCCAAGGTGTGCTTAGGGCATACACCTTGAGATATCCCATCAAGCACATGACCAATTCTGTGACAAGTGCAAAAGAAAGCAATGATGTGTGGTATGTTGACTCAGGTGCATCAAACCACATGACACGTCATGCAGAATGGATACAGGATGCAAGGAAAATGGAAAGACCAGGATTTGTGGAGACTGGTGATGATACTACACATCCTATTATGCAGATTGGTAAAATTCCTTTGTCTATGCGGGATGGGAAAAAGAAATACCTGTCTGATGTATTTCATGTCCCGAATATCACCAAGAACCTAGTTTCTGTTGGTCAAATGGTTGAGCAAGGCTTGCAGGTTAGATTAAATCCTCATGGATGCTTTGTTGAGGATATGAAAAATAAAGGTCGCTTAATAGCGAAAGGGAAGAAGAAGGGCAGGATGCTTACGTTGGATGCGGACATGCCTGAATTGAGTGTAGCCGCATGTTTGCACATGGGACCGGTGTAGTTGCAGATATTGATATCTAGCATAAATGCATTGGCCATGTTAATGTACAATGACTTAAATTAATGCAAGCCCAAAATATTGTTGCAGGATTGCCTAAGTTCAAGGTTGCAGAAATGCATAAGGTATGTGAAGCTTGTCAATTTGGAAAATAGGCAAGGAATCCATTTCCTAGACATGCTCAAGAGAGTAAGAGGTCATTGGAATTAATCCACTGTGATGTGTGGACTACTAAAGCTGCATCTATTGGAGGCTGTCATTATTTTGTCACTTTTATTGATGACTATAGCAGAAAAGTTTGGGTGTATTTTATGAAAAAGAAAAGTGAAGTGTTTGGGCATTTCAAAGCTTTTAAAGCTATGGTTGAAAAAGAAACAAGCTTGCAAATAAAATGCCTAAGGTCAGATGGAGGAGGAGAGTACCTCTCAAATGAGTTTGCAAGGTTCCTGCAAGAGCATGGCATAAAGTAGCAATATTCATGCAGTCATACCCCACAGCAAAATGGAGTTGTAGAAAGGAAAAACAGGCATATTGGAGAGGTATCTCGTGCCATGCTCAACGAAAAAGACTTGCCAAATTATTATTGGGCTGAAGCAGTTGCTATAGCAGTCTACATAATGAACAGGACTCCCACTGCAGCAATACATGGCATGACACCAGAGGAGAGGTATACTCGTAGGAAACCAGATATTTTTCATTTGAAAGTTTCTGGTTGCATTGCCTATGTTCATGTGCCAGATGAGTTGAAATCCAAGTTGGATCCAAAAGCTGAGAAGTGCATCTTTATTGGTTATTCTCTACAGCAAAAAGGGTATAGATGCTATAACCCTTCTACTCCTAAGTTTACAGTAAGTAGAGATGTTGTTTTTTATGAGATGAGCAGCTGGTATAAACCAGTAAATGTGATTGATGATGTAGATGCACAAAATGGTAATGCTGCACAGAATTTGCAATAGCAATCACAAAATATTAGTGGACCTGTAGTGTCCTCTAGCACTGGTTCACATACTTCACCATGGATAGTAGGCAGATTGAGATCAGGAGGATCTCCTCAAAGCAATGCAGATAGTGGTATGCAAGTATCACGAAAAGGAAAAGAGAAAGTAGATCAGCCCATGGTTGATGTGAATGTAGGTCACTCTTATGTGGATGGTGAATCTAGTGGCTCCAGAACAGAGCCTTGATGATGAGTTGGGTATTCCTTCTTTTGTTACACTTGAAGTAAGGAAGACAAGGGATGTTTTGAGAGCACCTAGTAGTGATCCTATTTCGCACAGGTCTACCAAATCTAGGTATCCTATGGATAGGCTGAAATATGATGGATTTATAGCCATTCACTATGCCTATATGATCAAAGTGATACATGAACCAGAACCTACTTCTTTTGAGTAAGCCATGGGAAAAGAAAAATGGGAGAAAGCCATGGATGAAGAAATGGATGCCTTGGAAGAAAATGCTATATGGGAATTGGTGCCTTTGCCTAAATACCGAATGCAATTGGCTTCAAGTGGGTTTATAAAGTGAAGCACAATGCAGATGGTTCTGTGAATAGATATAAGGCAAGATTAGTTGTCAAGGGGTATGCACAAACATATGGCATTGATTATAAAGAAACACTCAGTCCGGTTGCAAGGATGGCAACTGTAAGAGCAGTCATTGCTATGGATGCATCAAAGGGATGGTCTTTACATCAGATGGATGTAAAGAATGCTTTCTTGCATGGTGATTTGCAAGAAGAGGTCTATATGGAGCAGCCACCAGGTTATGTTCATTCTGTTCATCCTGAGTTTGTTTGCAGGTTGAAGAAAGCCTCGTATGGCTTGTAGCAAAAGCACCCAGAGCATGGTCTAACAAGATAGGACAATATCTTGTCACTATTGGCTTTTAGATTTCTAAGGTAGATTTCTCACTTTATGTGAGAAAAACAGAGTAAGGCATTATGCTGCTTGTCATTTATGTTGATGATTTGATCATCACAGGTGATAGTGATGAAGATATCCTTCATGTGAAAATGCTATTGAAGCAGAAGTTTGAGATGAAGGATTTGGGAGAGTTGCGTTACTTCTTGGGCATTAAGGTGATTAGATCCACAAGTGGGATATGGTTCTTGTAGAGCCAGTATGGATTGGACATGTTGTCCAAATATGGGATGATAGGTTGTAAGCCTATTTCAGTTCCTTTGGAGCAGAATGTGAAGTTGAGTGCAGATGCAGGTGAGCTTCTAGAAGACCCTACTATGTACAGATACATAGTAGGAAGTTTGATTTATATGACTATTACCAGGCTAGATTTGAGCTATGCTATTGGATTGGTAAGTCAATTTATGCAGGCTCTAAGGAAACTGCATTTGGATGCGGCTAGATGCATACTGAGGTATGTGAAGTCCACATTGCAGTATGGACTATTTTATGAGATTGGGGTTCAGATACAGTTGCATGGATACACTGATGCTGATTGGGCTAGTAGTATTTCCAATAGACGATGTACTGGTGGATATGTGTTCTCTTTTGGGAGTGCTGCAGTCACTTGGAGCAACAAGAAACAGCCTACAGTTGCCTTGTCGAGCACAGAGGCTAAGTACAAGGGTGCAGCAATGGCTGCATGTGAGGTAGCTTGGTTGCATAAGCTACTTTATGATATGCATCAGTCTACAGATGGGCTAGTCATTTATTGTGACAACATGAGCAGTATACACTTGGCAAATAACCCAGTCTATCATTCTAGAACAAAGCACATTGAGATGCATTATCACTATGTGCGGGAGAAGGTTCTAGTAGGTTTTATTGATCTACTTTATGTCAACATAGAGGATCACATAGCTGACATATTCACGAAGGCATTGGGCATAGAGAAGCTGCACAAGTTCAGACCTGCTTGGTGTGCAGGAATTGGGATTGAGCTCGAGGGGGAGTGTTAAGATATCGAGCTCCTCTCGTGATATGCCAAGGTGACCATTGTGCATTTATGTCACCAACTTGTTAGCTACAAATGCGGTTGGTACACCGCCCATGAATAATAGTTGGATGACACCTATCTTTATGTACTCTAGTTAGTGGCTCAGTTAGTATGCCACCTAGGTTAGCTGAGTTTGGTTTGAGACCCACATATAGGGTTCACCTATTCCTTTTGTACTTAGAGAGAGTTCTTTTGGCTTTCACAACTAAGAAGAGAAAAACTGTTTTCAGCCTCCACCTTTGTGTGTATTCCCCCATTGTGTATGTGAGAAAGCTGCAAGTGAGACTCCTTACTTCTCTCCCACTCTCTTCATAGGCATACCCTACAACCTAATAGAATGCATTGTTGTCATCATCATCCACTTGCACTGAGCTATGCAAACACACGCTTTGGGGGAAATCATCAAATTTGTAGCCTGCTTGCACAACACACAGAAAATGTGATGACTAATCACACATATTTCACAAACTAAAACATAGCACAAAATGACACCATGCTTCAAATAGCTTAATGTCAACTCTCCCTCTTCTAGAAGCATGGAAACTATCTCGTTCTCCATTTCGGAGATCTTGTTAGATCCTAGAGATGATGATTTGTGTAGCTCCACAGTTTCCTCCCAGCCTTGTGTTTGCAACTCTTGTCCAACTTCAATTGTTTGCAAATGATAGCCCAATAGAGAAACATTAATTTTTGCTTCAGTTTTTCCTTCATGATTCTTTGCTTTTCCTAACAAAGAATCCACCATGGGGCACTCTAACTTGATATTCTTTGGCAACCATACAAGATCATCAAGGCTCTATCTCTTCCTCAAAGTATCGGTGCTTTGACATGGTTCTCTATGATAGGGCTTTGTCAAAATCCCTCTGCCAACATATAAATTTGTTGCAACTCATGACATTGAGGGTGAATTAGGAGCAAGACATCTCCATACTACTCTCTTCGATGATGTCAATAGGAGTAGGTCCAAGGCTATGATTCTTACCTTTGGGTCCATCATAAGGGACCCAAACTTGTCATCTAATTGCATCTCAGATGTTGGTATGACAAGCAAGTGATTGCGATAAGAGTAGGGGAGAGAATGTCAATAGCGGGTGATTATGGTAATAGTAGGGGGGACAATGTCAACAGCTCAATTCTATGGATCATACCTCTGGCTCCATCTTAAGGAACCCAAACTTGTCATCTAACATAGCAACTCAGATGTTGGGATGACAAGTGGGTGATTGTGGTAAGAGTAGGGAGGAGAATGTCAATTGCGGTAAGAGTAAGGGGGACAATGTCAACAATAACTCAATTGCAGAAGGAATGCTAGTATGGAGATTCCTTACTCCCAATTCACCCTTGGTGTCATGAGTTGTAGCATTTGTGAGTCTTGCCTCTGACTCCATCTTAAGGGACCCAAAACTTGCCATCTAACGGCATCTCAAATGTTGGGACGACCAAAGGTGGGTAATTGGGAGTAATGCAACATCATTTTCACATCGAGGGAAATCCAATGGATCTGTAGCAAGGAATATACGCATCTTATTACCACCCTCTACTATTGTTTCTTTTGATGTGGTTGGAGTCACCTGCTTTGCATTTCCTACCCTTGTTGGTTGTCCTCTTACACCGGTTTCATGCTTCCACCCCTTACTAGCTATCCTTTTGTGGATGCTCCCACTGACATTACTCCCATAGTTGCAGTTCTTGGTCCTCCCCCTACTTTTCCCCTCTTTTGGGAAATCCCTTTTGGATATTTTGAGCAATGCATTGCCTTTTTTGGTCTACCCCTATGGGGTACATCTTATTGAAGGTTTGCTTCTCTAAGAAGCAATTCCATATTTTCTTTGTGAAATTCATGAATTATGGTGCTTGGTCCAATTTCCCATTCCCACTTTCTATTTCCTTCCCTTGAAATCTGTCATCTTTTTCTATACTCCCCCTCCCCCCCCCCCCCCCCCTCTCTCTCTCTCTCTCTCTCTCTCTCTCTCTCTCTCTCTCTCTCTCTCTTTTTCTAGAAGGAACCTAGTTGCAAGGCTGAGGATACATCATTAGCAAGGCAAAGGACTTGGAAGCCAATAACTTTTTTCAACTACCTTTCTGAAATGATCCAACTAAAGATCCTAGACCCCTATGTGCACAGGCAAATACTTCAAAAGGCATTAAAGACAATCATAGTAGGGCGAGTGAATTAGGAAAAACTATTAAGGATGGTGTAAATGCACCATACCATAAAGGTATTAGGGTCAAACCCTAACCATAACCCTAAGACATGTATATATTCACTGTTATAATCAATACAACGTAGTGTATAGTGCATAGGGTACAGTTCCCTATCTTGTGCACTCCAATCCTACAACATGGTATTAGAGCCACTCATGCTCTATCCATTGTGAGAGAGTGCAAGCCCTTTCCTTTGTCAAAGCATATGACCTTGCTCCATTAAGGAATCCCTATTTCTTTAGGCATCTTCATATCTCACCGAGCTCTTCTTGTAGAACTCTTTGGTTCAATTCAAGAAGCTCTTTATTCTACTTATGGAGCTCAACTAACCATTCTTTAAGGATTTAGAAGTTCATTTTCATGACTTTTCTAAGATTGTGAGGGTCAAACCCTAACCCAAAGGAATTTCATGTTTATGATCAATACAATGTAGTGTATAATGCATATAGTATAGTTACCTATCTTGTGCACTCCACTCTCTCCCCCCAATCGTTCAACATGGTATCAGATCCACTCATGCTCTATCCATTTTGAGAGATTGCAATTCATGAGGGAATGCTTGACAATTGAGCAGTGCATGTTTGAAAGTGGCTTGTCAAGGCAAGAAAGCCCATAAACACAACAAACTGATGCACACACAGTCCTACACATACGAAAAGCACACAACAAGCTGAATCGGCATAAATGCACTAGCGATGATGATGTAAAAAAGAGAGAAAGAGCATGGATGGATGATGAACAGGGTGGAGAGAGAGAGAGAGAAAGAGAGAGAGAGAGAGAGAGAGAGATGCCACATCCTCTCTACTCATGTGGCAGGATAGGCATACGACTATAGGTAAGATAGGACTAACCTTAGGTTAGTAAAATCTGTATAGTTTACAAACTTGAATTAGTTAGGTTATTTAGAACTCCAAACTCCCCACTTTAACACCAAAAGCACCCTAATTTCACCGTAACTTTGACACATCATAACCCACTTAATTGACCTCCAAATCAAACATCATTTGAACCCAAATTTCACACATGGAAACATCATGCTATGTGGTAGTTTTCAACCTAGCATGCATTGTTTTTACATTTTAAAAACTTGACTAATTTATGCTCTTGTATGGGCTATTTTTCACATTAATTCGTCCATTAGATTTTCCCGCAACCTCCAATTGACAATTCGTTTGCATCAGCATGTTCCCACTCTCAAAGGGGATCATCCGAGACACATTCCATAACATGATAGTCCCTATTACACTAACACAACTCTAACCCACTTCTCACACATGAAAAGAACGTATTTTGCAAAAGAATTCCAATACATTCAACCTATGGACATCATGCACCAATTAAGTCTCATTTCAAAGGAAGAATTATCTGTCGTCTTCATCATAAGTTTTCCATTCAAAGCCAATAATTCCATAGTGATTTGGAAGATTATTGGGAAATTTTATCAAAGTTTTAATCAAAGGGCATCTGTTCATCAACAAATTAGCATTATTCAACAAAGTAGATAATCAATTAGAGAATTTCAACAACATGACAAAACAAGATAAAGGAGTCTTCATTTGTACATACCACAAGGTTATGTTAAGTTCCATTCAATTGCTTTGATGGCTCCAAACAATAGTTCGAGGAACTCATGCAACTCAATTGACGAATTTTGTGATCCAGTGTGAAGAAACTCAACAAACTATTACCTTGGCTATCACAATTAGGTCAATGTGACAAAGGTCAACCAATATTGAGTTACAGTCCTTAGTACTCCATATCCCTCTCACAAGACAAAGCCCAAAGTAGTGTGAAAGCACACCATGGGACCCATACGGCATCAAATTCTAGAAAAATACCCCTAATACATAGATATGTATACCAACAATACAAGGGAACGGCAACATTGGTATCATTAGCAATCATGGATAGCTCTCATATATGACCTTTTGGTAACATGGGTGCGTATGGGGCTAGGCCTCTCTTTTTGAGCCTCCAAAGTTTCTAATGAGTCAAATGCACCATCAAATTCATATTTGAGGCCAATAGATGATGCTCCATATTTTTTGGTGATATGGGGTGTGCAATATTGAATATCGAAGAATCATTTCACACAGGCAAACGTCCATCATGCAGAACAATTTGACATGCAACTCACTTCACCCGACATGGTAGAACATACAAAGATTAGCACTATGAAACACACAGATAGGAGAGAAGATATGTGTCATGTTCCTTCATCCACAAGTCGTGAATTCAACTGATTACACATGCTCAAGGCCGATGCTCAAGGCCGGACTCTACACACCTGCCTCTTAGTTCTTTTCATCCTAGGATGGAACAACTCTCATGTCCCTCACATGGACCTCGCTTTGTCTGACCCTTTATAGCATATTGGAGACTCCTTTGTGCAGCCTCGAGTACCTCCCGGGAACTTTGAGTGCCCTTAGACCTAATGCACATACTCCTTCGTTGATGAACCATGCTTCATTTTGCTAATGGGCTTGATAGCTTAGATCCTTGCTTTGCCTTGCACCTATCACTTACCATCATTAGAGTGTTGCCAATTCCAAATCCACCACATTTGCTTAGTAGATATCAAAGGAGGATTCCCATGCATATGCATCCAAAAGGTGGCACACCAATTCTAGAGCCATATCCACCACATAGAGTGGTCTAATCAGCTAGTGCCTCTGAAGCCATCATCACCATCTCCATTGCTATCCATTTTATTGATTGTGGCCTCCTTTTAATGAAGCTATCAACATTCTTTGAGGACATAGAAGGGATCAAACTCAAAGGAGGTTGGATAATCAATGTTAAGCAAAGCTAGAGGATGGAGCCATATTCATCACATAGAGTGGTCTAATCAGCTAGTTCCTTTGAAGCCATTTTCACCATCTCAATTGTCATCCATTTGGTGATTGTGGTCTCCTTTCAATGAAGGTATCAATATACTTTGAGGAAATAGAAGGGATCAAAGTCAAATGAGGCTAGATAATCTTTATTAGCAAGGTTGTAAGATGTTATTGTGCCCTCCTTTCAATCCAGTTATCAAGATTATTTCAGGAATAGTAATGATGAAAGTCGAGGAATAGAAGTGATGAAAGTCGAAGAAGATTGGATAATCTTTATTAGCAAGGTTGTAAGATGTTGCTCTTTCCGATACAAAGTTGTAGTGTTAGAGCTATATTTAGGAATGGCATTTGGGACTTCAATGGAACATATCATCTGTTAGTACACATAGTATCTCGATTGCTCAATATTATTATCTTAAGGGTCAACAAGATCACACACTTGAATGCAGGTGATCTAAAGTTCCCGCCCCTAAACCACTCAAGCAAACTACCTAATCTTTGTGTGGTGTCATAGGTGTCGATGGCCTCAATTGCCACTATGTGATCAAATACTAGGCTCCATGGAAACCTTGAAATTCATGGAGTCCTATAAGATGAACCAAGTTGAGTGCTACCAATGGGCAGCTTCATTTTGGCAATGGTTGGATGTCAATTCCATTTGGTTTATTGACCACAGGATTGTTAAGTGTTGCTAGCATTCCTAAATATTCAAATTTTGGTAGCAACCATTTGCATTTCTATGCATACTTGTTCCATGATTGTTAAACGTTCTTCAATTGTGATAGTATGAAATAATATGTTCAAGTGTTCATAACATCAAATTCATATCAAATGAGTTGTTTTGCGTTTATGTTTATGTTTTTATTTGAGCGATTTTCTGGTACTTTGACTTAAGATTAGTGTTGAAGAGTGCTAATACTTAACGAGACACATTTTATGGTGTCCATAACGAGAAGCCTCTAAGAAAGGTAGCTTGAACCTTAAAGTTTGCTTTTTTATATTTGAATTCTCTCGAGGGGACATGCGTTATTGTCGATTGTGACTTTTGTATAGGTTTCTAAAAAGTGGAAAGAGTGACCCAAGATGTTAAATAAAGAAAGACTACTCACTCTCGCTTTGATTATGAATTTACAAGTCATACATCAAAGTCGCGAATAAAATGTTATATTTGGAACAACAGCTATGCTTCAAAATCGAAATGCACACGAACCAGGTTCTCGGTTGCTGTTTCACTGTTTTCCGCACTCCAGAGTCGCAGGTTGCTGTTTCACTGTTTTCGGCACTCCAGCGTCGCAGATTACTGATTCCTTTGCATCGAGACGCCAAGCAAAAAGAGGGCGGAAACTTGCAATTTTTAAAGAAAAAATAGAAAAAGTAAACAGAGATGGTATCTACAAAAAAAGTCAGATCTGCACTGGCCGGGAATCGAACCCGGGTCTGTACCGTGGCAGGGTACTATTCTACCACTAGACCACCAGTGCTAGATGAAAATTAGTAAGCCTTTGTTAGATTTATTCTATTTAATCATTCACTCAATAACATTATGGGTTCTAAAGACCCTAACCTCAGCGCGCACTAGACGCACACTACTAAATTTTTAACTTCAAAGACTTATTATTTCAATGCTAGATTCAGTTACATTGTTTGTGTTTTGGTTTGAGGTGTGTCGTGGATCTACTTTATTATAATTATTTCCCTACGATTCTAGTTCCAAGCCACATATTTAGCCTTTTCTCAGAAAATGCAAGTTTGAAAACACAATATTGTGCCATTAAAAATAATAAAAGGATGATCTTCCATACATGTCTTATCAATCTTCTTATTAGCACTTACCATATTAGAAGCATTAGAAGGTAGTTTTTTAGTGAGACTATTTTGGTTTTGTAATGCCTTGTTCAAGGGAATGTTTTTTGGCAAGCTTCACAAAAATGGAAAGTCCATCTTCAATATTGTTGTACTTTAGGAGAGAAAGAAAGAGAGAGAGAGAGGTGGGGGGGACATGGGCGGTAGGAAGGGGGGGAGGGAGGGAATATGAACCAACTGACAACCCCTAATGCAATGAATGCCAAAACAAAATGCCCATGCACTAACATGAAAGAATCGGATTGAATATATTGAATGGATTGAGTGTTGTTATTCCTAAACCTTCAAATTACTAGGAGCAAGCAACCTTCAAAATTAGTGAGAGCAAGCAATAGCTTGAATGGATTGAGTGTTGTTATTTCTAAACCTTCAAATTAGTAGGAGCAAGCAATAGAAAGTACTAGTAAACAAAAGGAGTAGCATGCACAATTGGTCAGCAAGCAATAGAAAGTACTAGTAAACAAGTAAATAAGAAGGAGCACCATGCAGCATCATGCACAATTGGTCAGCAAGCCTAACTTATGAATCTCTCTTTTCCACATTTACATCCTTGCAATGAAATTGTTGAATGTAGACGATATACAAATTTCAGGGTTCTTTATGCATGGAAGTCACATCATCACTACATGCAATTGTGCTAAAATGAAGATATTACATGTGAAAATATTCATGAATGTATAACATGTGAAAACATTCATAACGTAGTAGGAGCAAGTAGTAATAAGTGTCAGGAAGAGCAACAAACAAGTAACAAAACAAGGAGCACCAAGCAACACCAAGCACCAAGCAATATTAGTAGCACAAGCAAGAGCAAGAGTAACTAGCAAAAATAGGCATTTAGAATGGCAAGGGTAAGCTTGAATATGCTAAGCAATAGGAAACACTCACACACACACACACACACACACACATGCACGCATGACAGCATGCACACACACGCACGGATGCATGCACACACACACATACACAAACACATGCGTGTGCACACACACACAAACACATTGAGGATGCACGGATGGAGCATCTGCACAAATCATTATGACTTCATTGCTGACAAAGAAAAATTAAACCAACTACGACAACAAGGAGCAAGGCATGTCGACCAGTGGAGTATTGGTGGACTCTATCAGGACTCTATCCAATGGATCCTTTGATAGGTGCTCCTCCTATGTTTGAAAATTTGTCAAGTTTACTTCAATATGTGGGAGATGGTCTTCAAGGCTTACTTGTCTATTGGAAGCTCATTGGTCATACTGCTGCACTGAGGCCCAATTTGTGAAGTTCACTTGTTCAAAATGGAAGGAGAATTTTAAAAGCTTACAGGTACTATGCACACTCTGCGTGAACAACTAGCCCGAGAACAAATAGCAAGTTCGACTCTCAACAAAAAACTTGCAGATTCTAAAATTGAGATTAAAATTTATGCTAATGCAAAAGAAAAGTCACAAGAGACAATTACAAGATTAATTAGAGGTTGCTTCAAATTGAAGTATTTGGATCCTTTCAAGCTGAATTGCACATGTTAGGAGATCTTAAAACGTTGAAGTGCATGTTAGGAGTAGAATTGGGTGCCAATGCATTGTACCCTTGCCTTTTTTTCATTCTCTCACAACAAGTTTGAGTCAATAAGGATACAAGGATACGAATACCGAGCAACGTATAGGGAAAGGAAAAAATGATGCTAAAGATGTGATGAGTGATATGGTAGATGATGATGTGAAGAAACGGATGTATTGGAACAATGGAATAATGAGCTGCAATCAGGATGGTGCACCCAATAGAGATAAAACCAATGAAAATTGGAATCCAATTTTCAACATCCCATTACTTAGAGTGCATTTTTATGTGTTGCATGCCTAGATGCGGCTCATTGACAAGTTCCTTTACTTTGCACACTATATATGTATGGAACATGAAACCGAAAGAGAGAGTGGCAATGTGCATTGCAAAGCTTGAAGCTCTTCTCTCACACATGGGACTTCATGGAGGAAACGTGAAGCGATGCAAATACACACAACTCTCATGAAAATCAGGAAATATTCTAAATAAAGTGTACGTGGGGGGGTCAAAGGCACGAAGGATTTTGTCCAATCATGGCAAGAATTGATTAAACATGCTTGGAATTATTGGAAAGACTTGTGTGACTGTACCACTAATTTGGAAGTTGACCCTAATTTTAGAACTTTAGGAGCGCATATTTGAAAAGTGCTAGATAACTCGATAAAGATACTAAGAAAGCCTTCCATAGATAATGCAGATGTGCAACTATATGAAATCGTAGTGAAAGAGTTCACCGAAGCTATGGTGGATGGATGGGGTGAATCACATATTACTCCTTACACAGTTTGTTTGTTCTCGACAATTTCATTTCTTTTCATTTTATTTGATGTTTACCTCACAAATCTTTCATATGGTTGCAGCACATTATTTTGCTCCCAGTCCATGGTTCCTTCAACAAAATGGTTTATTGAACGTTTGGAGTGCTCAAGCGATCAAGAAGTTACATTATAGAGCTCGAAGCACATACTTCAAAAGTACACGACATGGAGGTGGGGTTAATAGAAGTAGCACTCTGAGTGAGATGTTTGAGTGGTTTTATCATGGAATAATTGGGTCCTCGAATGCGAGGGAGAAAGCTTTGCAAATGCAGTTAGCCCAAATAGTATGTTTAACTCAAACGAGTAAAAGAAAGTGTTCATGGAAAGCTTTGGAACCATCCTAAAAGCACAAAGGATGGCTAGCAACTAGAAGCCGGTTAGGAAAGCATTGGGTCATCAAAAGAATGTACATTTGTGCCATTGATGAATCGAACCATGTTGGAAATATCTAATTTTGAGGGGGACGTTAACTTTTTGGGGAGACATAACTTAGGTTAATTTTAATTTAACCATTTTTGGCTTGTAAGAACTAAATTTCATCAATTAATTTTGTTTTAGAGGAAGGGGAACTAATTAATGAAAATAAGAATAAAAGTGGAGTAGGGCACATGTTTCCTATGGACGGCAGTTGGGAGTATTTTATTGGGGGGAGTTTATTTAACGAAATGTTTAACATGGCCATTTATAACTTTAACTATAAAAGTGACTTTAAAAAGTGAAATCCCCTTCATTATCTTAGTGTATCTTCTCCTTCACTAAAACTCCTCTCTCTCTTTCTCAAAAACTAAAACTTCCATCTATCATTGTTGCAAATCTCCTCCTGTCACACCCACATGGCAAGGACAAATCAAACTAGGAAAGTAGTGGACAAGAGGACAAGCAAACCAATACCACCAATAGCAGCTAGCAAACTTGGGGAAGAGCATCAAAAAAATATGGAGGAAAGATGGGAAGACACTAACTTGGAGTCAGATTCCAAAGTTGAAGAAGAGGAAGAACATTAGAGACAAGATGAAAGACAGTAAGAGAAAGAAGAAGACAGTGAAGAGACACATCTTGATAATGACTCAAACGAAGATGATGAAGAAGAACAAAGATTGTAGGCCTCAGGTGATAACAATAGATCCCAAAGATAGCAAGGAGAATCCTCTAGCAAAAGGCAACGTTTGGATGATGAGGAATGGAGGAGGCGCATAGAGCAACAAAGACATGAGGGAATTCTTGCAGCTTAATGGCACGATAGCATTTATAGCCATCTCCATGGGGCATAACAAGGTTCCAAATGTTTCAGCACCGAGACGAACTACTCGTGGAATGTCTTTACTGCAAATACTGTTAAAAAAACCTCGTAGAGGTTGCAAAGGTGGAGGTGGAGGTGGTGGAGCTAGGGCTAGAGGAAGAAGATATCGTAGAAAGCCAGGCATGAACACTCTGTAGGAGATACACACATAGCACAAGAGTGTAGAGCTCTTGATCCCAAGAGCTCCGTTCGCTCGCCTAGTCTAAGAAATTATGGAAGAGTACAAGGATAGCCTACAAATCCAAGCCCTCACCTCGTCTGCCTTGCAAGAGGTTGCCAAAGTGGCTCTGATAATTCTTTTTTAGGATATGGATCCATGTGAAGAGGGTGACCATCATGAGCAAGGACATGCAACTTGCTAGGAGGATACGAGGCAATGACTCCCTTAGAAAATCATGAATCAGATACATCATTTGTGGTGGTTGTATTTTTTTTTTGTTACTTTCACATCCGATTGTGAAACTTTTGTACAAATCTCATAAAATAACATTCTTTTGATCTTGCTAAAATTGTTGAATTCCTTTGGATTTAAATCCATGTAGAGATGATGGAGAGAGAGAGGGGGGGGGGAGAGAGAGAGAGAGAGAGAGAGAGAGAGAGATGTTATTTGTATTTTTCAAGTAGATACTTGAGGATTGCAACAAAAGTACATGGTTCATTGTATATACACATCCAAATCTAGCTTGGTTCCATTCGATATGTGTAAGACTTGCTCTAAAAAACTTGGGTTTTTTGTGACGAAAAGATGATATGGTCTTGGTACTTGCCTAATTTTCATGCCTACGGAGTTAAATTATTTTCATGTAATACAACCGTGTAGTTTATATCACATCTTACACATAGGATCATACAAACAAATATTTGAGAATGAATTGCTTAAGATGCAAGACTATTGTCATGCAACGTTATTGGCATGCTCTAAGGACATCCAAAATCTTCCCTTGTAAATGAACAAAGCAATAAGCTACAAACTATTATTGGATCAAATTTAATATCTAGGGCATGATATTTTCCTTAACCACTTCCAATAGTGCCCATCCAAGCCATTTTTTAATTTGTTTCCTTGAATAATGCAAACCAACCTCATTAGAAAGATTGCATTAGATATTGTGTGTAGATATCAAGAGGTAAAACAACTTTTTTTTTAAAAAGTTGCAAGCTAATAAGCTTGCATGAGCAAGCCTTGCAATGAAATAAATTTTAAAAAGGGTCTCCTTTGGCGTGCCGTCACGAACAGGGGTTAATTTTTTTGCATTGCAAAAAGCAAATAAGCTTGCATGGGCAAGCCTTTCGTCGATTATTTTAATTAAAAAATGGGGGCTCAAGGAGCCCCTATTCATGTGCATTGATGTCTGGCTGTTTGGCACAAACAGGGGCTCCTGGAGCCCCTTTTTTTAATCTTTTTCATTGCAAGCTAATCAGCTTGCATGGGCAAGCCATGCATGGAAGAAGGTTTTAAGAAGGGGCTCATGGAGCCCTTTTTTAAAATTTTTCTTCATTGCAAGGTAATAATCTTGCATGGTTAATCCTTGCAATGAAGAAAATTTTAAAAAAGGGGCTCCAAGAACCCCTATTCATGCCATCGCGCCAAACGGCTAGATGACGATGCTTGGAGCCCTTTTTTTTTAAAATTTGTTTCTTCGGACACTGCTAATATTTCCCATTTCTCCTAAAAATAGAAAAAAAAAATAATAAAATTACCTCTCTCTCTCTCTCTCTCTCTCATCTCTACTTTAATATAATAATCAATGATAGTTATAACACATTGTAAAGGAAGGTTTCTTTGATTACAAATTGAAAATCATGATGCAAAGTACACAAAAAATTGAGATGAAAATGAAAAGTATATGTATATTATCACACTAGTATGTGTACAAAGATGGTGTCATACACTGTAATTTAGAAAGTTTTTGTTTACATCATTTTCTTGTCTTTGGCCACTACTAATTTGTCAATGATAGTTGCTCTCCTCAAGGGTGCCAACATAGTTGGATATGAGAGTGAATCCTTAATTTGTGTGGCATCATAAACACCGACAGAACAACCCACAACAGCGGCTGCCAAAATTCTTCCATCAAGCTTGAGCCCAAATGCGGAGAGCACCACATCTTGCCTGACTAATATGCATTTGTGTGCCATGTGAACTAAAGGTACAAGGGACATCATCTTTGACAATGCCCTACACTTTAACAATCCTACCTTTCCATTTAGAGAGAACTTTGAGTGGGTGCAAACTAGGGTGCCACTCTGAAACAATCCCATGTAATGGACAAGCAAGGAGTCCACACCCAGGCTCTCCCCTCGACCCCTATGTCGCATCCCAAAACTATCAACTTCAAAGGCAGCCTGAAAATTGCAACAATATTATAATTCAAAATCATTAAGACAAGAACATAAAATTTGTAAAATAACATTGATTTTCAGTCTCTTATGCCTCTGTTTCATAAAAGCCTAGTTTTTCCAAGTTCATGAAGCTCTTGCTCTCATCCCCCCCCCTCCCCCCAAACACACACACACACAAATGAAGTGATAATTTGTATGTATTTTTTTAGATAGCTCTCTCAAATTCCCACTCCAAATAAACCTCAAGGCAATGCCCATAAGCATTCATGCTCTCGTATTATTTTCATTCAGTGAGTGCTTACAAGTCCAAAGAATCTTTTACTATAGTACAGCTCGACATTAAGATGCAGGTGCCGGACGGATTATCCTATGCTGTTTTATAGAAGAAATCTTGCATGCCTGATGATAAACTGCTGCTGGCCTCTCTAGGTAATGGACATGTATATTGTGCTTGAGTTCTATGAGAGCTCGTGACTTCCTTGGGCCTGCTCTGTAATTTGATTTCGCATACACCTTGTTTTGCTGTGATCCCCCCTCCTGTTCTTAATACACCCTCCCTCGACAACTCAGCTCCCTTTATAATCAATACCAAGGCATGGAGCATTTCTTACATCTAAACAAGCACCAGAGGAACTTTAGTTTCTTCTTTTGCCCCAACTTGTATTGAATATAACATCCTCAGTATTTATACAGCAAATATGGATGGCATCTCAACATAACAAACAGTGTAAATGATAAAACTGGTTTGAATCACCACCACTCTGTCTCTCAGCTATCCTCCTAAGTGACAGTACCTAAGCACCAGGGAGTCTGTAATCCTTGACTGCACAGCTTTGAAGAACATAGCCAAAACTGAGGGTTTCAGAATCTGTAACAATTAGGAGAGAACAGAGGAAGAGAGAGAGAGAGAGAGAGAGAGAGAGCGAGAGATGGCACCCAACAAGACGTGAACATTGGCAGAGGAACAAGTGATTTAAAACCATTCCTATGATGCCATTATCTAAGCATAGGCTGCTCTCCTGGGTTCCAGAATGAAGGTATCACCACCATCTCCATCAAACACTCAACAAAGGAAGAGAGAGAGAGAGAGAGAGAGAGAGAGAGAGAGAGATTTTCTCACTAAACCAGGATGGCTTTCAAAAGAAAAAGTCTGCGAGTGTGTTATATTTTGCTGACCCACTTATACCAACGATAATTCATTTAGTCAAACATGCAAGATAAACAATAAAAGGATTAACAACGCTTGCAATGAAGTCCCAAATACAACCAAATATACACACTTGGCAAACAAAGTTGCCTCCAGAAGATTACCACCAATGATAGTTCACTTAAAAGTTCAACACCTAAGCCACACAGACACAGGGGGCCTATGCTCCTGATTTTTTCAGAGGTCCAATCCCCCAAAAAAAGCCCTCAATAGCAGCTGCACTGCAGCTTTCATACAAGAAAGTATCTTTTCGATCATTCTGCCGTCCAACTCTGCTCAACTGTTTCTCGGACTCGCCTGTTGTACTCACGACGATTTTCACTGTACATGCGAGCGGCTTCTGAGTTTGCTGGTGAATTGGGATTTGGGTCACACAATAGCGACTGCAAAACATACCAATAATCTGTCAAATGACTTTACAGAAGGTGGTCACAAAGAGTATACCTTTCAATCACACATACCATGATTACCCATGGTTCATTGGCAAACAAGGCATCATAAACACAAAAAGCATGCCCATTTCCCATTTTGGACTATCATGAGACTCCATCATAAACACGCAAAGCAAGCTCAGTCTGGACTTCACCTTCAGTGGTGTTAACTTCACTCTGAGACTCCAAAGTTTCACGACAAAGAATCTCACCATGCATGTCATCAACCGTAGAGTATACAATGCTGAGTTTATATCCTTCCATCATAAAGGTTAGTATTAAAAAACAAAACTACTCACATGCAGTCATTACAATCTCCCAAAATTCCAAGCTCAAACAACACACTTCATTTGGATTACAACAATAAGAGGAAAGTTCTTGGCTTTGGATGAGTTCTCCAAACCATAGAATTCCTTCGACTAGCCTTTTTACTCTTGTGATGAGCCAACTTTCCTTCTAGATTAAAACCTCTAGGACAGAAGTATGTAAAGTTTTCATCCAAAAATAGTTAACCAGGCCTAGCTGCTTTGAAAATATCTTCCAAGTTTGCAATTTCTCCTTCTATATGCTCGATGGGAAAACGATGAAGGATTCGTTTTGTCATTGCTGCATATAAGAGGGCAAACTCAGCCATGACGAAGGCTAGCACTAAAGGATGCACCATTTCTACAGGCCATGGATGTAGTTTCCACAAATCAGAAGCATGCAACCTGTTTAAAGCCATACTTCTGTGAACATAAACCTAGATCACTGGCTAGGTTAGTTAAAGCTAGACTGTTGAAGTAGGCCCACTTCAATGACCTCATAATCAAGACGTAAGTGTTCCTTGGAAGGTTGTTGATTTCCTTGACAGGATGGGAAACCCAAGTTACAAAGGTAACCATTGTCTACCTATGTCTATGAGTTAATAATTTCGTTTGAGCATTGTCTCCTGTTTTCCTCCAGTTTATGTAAGTAGGCATTACCAACTGAAGTAGTTTTTGTCTAATAAAGGCAATTATCTGAGTCTCAGCGTTACATATATTTAAAAGAGTCCCCCATCTTGTTCTTTCTCTCTGTGTTGATCTAAAAATTGCCTATCTTTTCTTTTTTCCTTGATTTATGATGACAAATAATTTCACTCCTGAAATTAACAAATTAAAACTTTAATTCCTGGAACTGCCTCATGAGGTGACAGTTTAGAATTACCGATAGGCTTGGGTTGGTTCTCAACAAAGATCCTAGACAGGTGCTAAGAATGGCTAGCATTTTGTGACCATGGGATTAAGATAGGTTATGTATTCAGTAAACTGTAGAAAGGAGTTTGGTTCCCTAAACCAAAATACTCGTATCCATATGGTAACTTTACCATCCTACTAATTCAATAATTAGCTCAATGAAAAGAAAGATCATTCTAGAGGGAACATCTTGAATTCTTTGCTTTCTTAATGCTGTATCCCTTTTTGCATTCCCTTGCTAGAAATTATATACCTAGATGAATCCAGGGACATTCCCAAACTCATCCTCTAAAAACACAACATAGTGCAGTTTCAATCTCATGATAGTCACTCACAAGGTTGAAAACCATAAACTCCATCATGCATAGCAGGGACTAGCTACTATGACATCCCCACTGACGTCATCAGCGCCCAACAGTGGGTGTAGACCATAGTATAAAAATATGCTCTCACACATACAAATCCACACACCCACACATACTTGAGCATCCATTTATACAAAGTCTTCGTACTGAGTTTCTGTCGGCACTCCGGAGGTAAAGGGCAAACTCAGCCATGACGAAGGCTAGCACTAAAGGAGAAGGCTAATCAAAAGGTAGTCCAAAATCTCTTCATTCAAGCTACAGCTGCTTGTGAAGTCTAAACGTTTTCATTTTAGTCTCTCCCCAACAAGCATCTAAATCTAAATCTAGCTGATAGGGCAACGCACCATTTAAGATAGAAAGAATTATCACAATACCAGCAGAAATTGACAATTTTATATACTTGTTTCTATGTGGCTAGGACTTGACATTTCCCTAAGCTGAACAAACAAGGGGCAGTTCATGGAGAGGATGTTGAAGGAAAAAAACAAAAGCAATGCCATGCTTATGTAGAAATACGAGGGATAGGGTTGAGGGAGAGAAAGGGGGGAATTTTGAATGGGAGCAGAGTGTAGACCATAAGATAGCCCTTCTTCCTGAGTTTCCGTCAGAACTCCAACAGTCAAGGGTACTAGAAATAGGAAGGACTTAACACTATCGGCAGGCCACAATTCACAAGGTTTGGAACTATTCCATTAGAATGCTAATCACGTTCCTCCAGACCTATTGAACGATAATTATTATGAACGTCAATGTTTCACATCCCCAATCATTCATTTCAGCTTAACAGCCAGCTTTCTTAAAAATTCACTCTGAAGCTCCCGCATTTCTCTCCTATTTGCCTCTAGCTCACGTGAGCTTTTCTCAAGTCCAAATCTTATGACTACTGTATCTCTCTTTCCTGTTTCCAGGCTCTTTTTCTGCCATTCCTTTGCGTAGAAAGCCACCGAGTATTGCACACTAGCCTAAAGTGAGTGGTGAGAGAATTACCATGCACATTCATGATTCATTTTCATCTCTCTTACCAGTCTCAACAAATACAATAGCATCATGGCATACTTCAAGGTAGTAACATCCACAAAAGGTTTGACCAAAGGCTTTTCCTGTGAACCATTTTTCCTCATGATTTCCCAGTTGCCTATTTCATGCTTGTCCCATTAAGAGTCATGGAGACTGGAGTGTATGTGTGTGTGTGGAGAGAGAGAGAGAGAGAGAGAGAGAGAGAGAGAGAGAGAGAGAGAAGGGAGGGGGGGGCGGGGGGTTGGGGGGGCCAGGGGGGCAGGGATGGTGTTGACCTGAACTCTACAATGTTCTAGAGCAAATAGACTCCACTGTTTCTGAAATCAACAAAATAAAATATCAATCATCATTACTTTGGAAATAATACCTGAATAGAGGTTAGGATCGCGGCAACATCATATATAGGACTCCACTGATTTTGCAGAATGTCCAAACAAATGCTGCCGTCAGCATAAACTGCAAAATCCACAAAGCCACTTTCAACCAAAATATCCAGAAGGAAATCACACATTGTTGGGACTGCAAAACAGTTGACAAAACAAAAATGCTATTGTAGATCATGCAACCAAGAGTCCGCCTTGCATAATTGGGCCACACATCATATATAAAACGCTACTCTTCAGATAAGGAGTCCTGTCAACGGTCAGACATAGTGTTAATCACTAAACCTTAAGGTTGCTGTAAACTACATGCATTTCTACAAATACCTGCATGAAACTAAAATTCAGATAATCTTACGAATGGTTCTTTTCAAAGAACAAACATCAGAAAGAAAATAACAGGTGCACGATTTCTATGAATACCTGCATGAAATTAAAATACACCCTACCTTGTAAATAAATAGTTATTAGTTCTTTTGAAAAGCAAAGATTAGACCAAAAAAACAGCTCCACGCACACAAAGACTAAGGAGAATATTCAAAGAGAGAGACAAAGTGGGGGGGGGGGTATGAAAAGGGCACAAAACAAAATAAAGAATATGAAAGAAGAGTACTGGATTAAGCAGCGCTACGGTTCTGTTCTCATCACTACAGAGGCATTTAAAGATTATCATGATAATCGACACTAAACTACACATTGCTCTAACCTCGATTGCGCAAACATCTGACGGCAATCTCATTGACGGAAAGTGGCGTTTGGTCCGGTCAAATGTTTTGTGATTTTCACACACAAACCATTACAATGCCATAAAGACATGTTCCGAACCATTAAGATTATTCAATGTTTCTACATGAGATAGAAAGCTCACTATTGGGATGGAACATCTTGGACACGAACCGCACTGTCGGTGGCTTGTTGGGGTAATCTTCTGTGAACTGCAAAGTCAACTTGAACGTGCCTGGCAAAGGAAACATTCGTTGTCACTACGATTTAAGAAGTCGAATATGCAACAGAAAAGAAACCCATCTAAACTAAGAGGACGTACCTCCATCCCAAGGAGTGTCGTCCGGTCTGCACAAATTTCCGTTCAGGAGAAGGTGAGTAATCTCTCGAAAGCCTCCAAATTCAAAGCGTGCAGTTTCTAAGGACGCAGATATGAAGCAGAGAAAGTTGTACGGAGGCATTGTTTACAGTACTATGGGGCAAAAGAAGGCATCCTTGGAGTGCGCAAGTCCGGGGAAGGCCAATCGGTTGCAAAAAAGCGAGATCTTGCCAGATGGACGAAGGGACACACGGAACGAGCAAAACGACATGAGAAAAGAGGAAATTTGTGTGGGGGGGGAGGAGGGGGAAACCTACCCGAAGATGACGGCATTCCAGAGCATGATGTTGTTATCCTGAGGGGCACCACTGATACCGGCGGGGGGGTCATGCTGCAAGCGCTTGAAGTCACGCATGAGGCGTTTGCGGGAGGGAGTGGACATGGCGATGGAGGGAGGGAGGGAGGGAGGGAGGGAGAGAGAGAGATCGGAAATCCTCTGTTCCTCTGTTCTGTGCTCTCTTCTCTTATTCTTCTTCTGCTTCTTTGTTGATGTCGTTGAGAATGACAAAGACCAATCAATCTATAAAAGAGAGCAAGCATGTAGGTTTGCCTCTCATCACACAATGGCTCAAGTCAACATAGTTCTCCATCCATGGTTGATGGAACCCACAACACTTTAACCCAACTTCCTACCTCGCTCATGCATGACCCCTTGCGCCCCTGCCCTCGAGTAGCGGCCAGCACAAACAAACACCGATTGTAGGTCAACCCGGACAGCAAACAAATGGTTTGCAAACCGCCCGTCTCGCGTGAACATACCCTATGGACTGCCTCAGTGCTCGCACCCACGGCCACCTCCCCCGGTTCACACGTGCGGTGTAAATGTTGGACTCCTCGATCTTGCCTAATTCATTTTTGCCACCCCTCTCTGGTGGGTTCCCACAGCTCCATCACTCTCGGCCTACATGGAAAAGGGCCATGACCCAACCTTAGCGGAGCATCAGCAAGCCACGCAGTTTGGGCACTACCCACGTGATCAACTACTGCCCACGTTCGATAAGGAAAGCTTAGGCTTGTCAGAGTCGACCACAAGTGGCGTGTCCCTCGTAGTTGACACCAATCCCTCAAACCCACACAACCTTAGGCATCTAAGGCAGTTTGGGCACTCAATCGATTTGGGTGCTCGCCCACCTCAGCAACTACCCACACTCAATTCCCTTGAGGAACGAAACTTGCCACCTGTGAGCAACTGCCACGTACGATTCTCGAGGAAGGAAATTTGCCACCTATGAGCAGCTACCCATGTACAATTCTCGAGAAACGAAACTTGTTGCATGTCAACGTAGGCCACAAGCGACATGTCACTCATAGTTGGCCGATGTAGGTGAGGGGGGGGGGGGGGACATCTATCCCAACCTCAAGCCCACCCTTAGCATCAAGACTTCAAGCCAACATTTTACAGGAATTTTACTCCCTCTCATTTGTGCAAGGCTCTAAATTTGAGCCTGTTCCTCTTGCAATGTCCATTGTAAAAAGACTTCAAACTCTGTCTTACAATGCATTCTATACAGATCGCTAGATTCGTAATTGTTCAAGAGCGCTTCTAAGCATTAGTATGTGCTTGCATAGAGGTAGATGGATTACCTCTCCAGAACTACAAAGAGCAAACACTGACTGAATTTCTACTGAACATTAGATGCAGTCATTAAGAGTGGATATATTGTGTATAGTATGTGCAACCAAAATGGTAGAGGTCAACCATGTGGTTAAATCTTGGCTCAACAATGTAAGCTAATCTAAGATGGTGGCTATTCTTAGTAATTAGTAAGATGTTGTGATTGTCATCATCCTCCTCCATGTCCTTAAGGTGAGGGAATGGCAACCCCATCATGCATGTGTGATGCTCTGGTAAAAACCTTTAACACACTTCAAGGCAATAGGCAAAAGTAGCAATATCAGTACCCATGGCCTCCATTGAGATAATGACAAAAGACCCCATCAAATTACTTACCCCATATTGCATGTAGGTGGCATGCCCTACGTGTGGTCGTGCCTACATTGGGACCGCTGATAATGGATTATGGTCATTATTTTACATTACTAGGCCATGAGGTAAAGCCTAGACAATGGTTTGTCAAGTTATCATTGTTGACTAGTATGCCACATATCAAATGCAAAGTCATGCTTGGTGGGCCAAGGCAGCAATCTTTGTTCCTCAATGTATGCTCACCCCATTCAAGCCAAGCCTCTCTCACTTTGTTCCTCTTGTGGCCCCTATGCCTTGAAGAGGTTGTTCTTGCTATGCTAACTTATATATAGAAAGTGCTGAAGACTGTTTTGTCACTCTAAGTTGAGTGGGTCTTCCCACAATAAATTAGTGGGGTGAGTCTCACCATGGTATATTAGTTATCTAGATCATTTGTGGATTTACTAAAGCTTGTGGCAAGGCTATTATTCAATATGAGCTCCCTTCATTAAAAACTTTCATTATAAATTCAAGGAGATCCCTTGCAATGAAAGATGCACTCATTTTTGTTCGGAGTATGAACTCCCTTCATTAAAAACTTTCATTATAAATTCAAGTGCAGGGAAATATGCACTCATTTTCAAAGCTTAATCTGCCCCCCCACATACACATTTTCAAAACAAAGGCAGTGATTCTAAGGAGCATTTAGATTCTTTAGGGGATCTTGTGACCATTGAGCCTAGCAAGCATACTAGTAGGGACATACAAGACCTTGCGCTAAAAAAATATTCTCCTAAAAACAATGGGTACAAGCACAGCTTGTAAGAACACATGTGGTAAACTCAATACCTTTTAATCCTTCCCAAAACGGGTGTGATTTTTTGGTGAGCTTTTTGTCATGAGCTTTTTTTCAATTTTCATGAATATTGCGAGCTTTTCATTCACCTGAGAGAGAGAGAGAGGGGGGGGAGGGTTCATGGAGTGGGGTGGGTTGAAAGTTTGGGTTGTGGTTGCAGTTAAGAGGAGAGAGGGGGGGGAAGGGGAGATAAAGGAAAGGGGGAGGGACGAGCGCATGGGTAAGGTGGCATGGAGAAGGGAGGGGAGGGGAGTTGGAACATATATTCATTATCATAGTGGAGAACGTAAAGGGGGAACTTATAAGGTATGCAAAGAGGAGTGCAAGGAGGAGAGAGAGGATGACGAATGTGAAAGTTATGTTCATCTACTAAATGTAAAGGGGAAGGGAGAGCATGTGGGAAATTTGTTTATTTTCAAAGTGTATAATTTGACAGATTTGACCTCATATTTGGATTCCTCGTCGAATTCCGGTCATTTTGAGTACCAACATGACCATATTCTGATAAAAATTGAAAAAATGGTGTTTTTGTCATTTTGGCCTGTTTTGGGCCTATTTTGAGTCTGCGGCTAGAAAATTGAAAAAATGGTGTTTTTGTCATTTTGGCCTGTTTTGGGCCTATTTTGAGTCTAGCGCAGACTCAAAATAGGCCCAAAACAGGCCAAAATGACAAAAACACCATTTTTTCAATTTTTATCGGAATATGGTCATGTTGGTACTCAAAATGACCGGAATTCGACGAGGAATCCAAATATGAGGTCAAAAGTTTCAAATTATACACTTTTAAAATGTACATATCCCCCATAGTTCCTCCCTTCTACTTTGAATATGGACAAATCTTCCATAATTTTTTGCCTCCTACTACCACTCATATCCGCCCCCCCCTTGTGCATAGTATACACTCTTCCACCCCTCCCACATGCTATGAAAATGAACATATTCTATATTCTCTCCCCCTCTTTCTAACCTCCCCATCTTTCTTATAACAAAAACATGTATGGATTTCTAAAAAAAGCTCGCAAAAACAAAGGAAATGGTAAAAAAGCTCACATTAAAAAGCTCGCCAAAAGATTTCCCCCTCCCAAAACAAGGTATGCCTTGTCAATGATGGCATGCCTAGTAAAGGCAGTACACTGATCTAGCAAATGACTTATTGGGAGATTATATAGTATGACAAAGGAGGCATTCTTAGTTAACTTATGAGAAGATTTATTCACTATCCTCATTTTCTTAGTGACCTTCGCATTGTTTAAAGTTAAAGAAGTAAAGAGGACAAGGGTTAGATACTGTAGATTATCCCATGTCATTGATTAATGGATAATTCTTTGGGATTCCTTTTTCTAAAAGGAATATGCCTTTAATCCCCACTCACTTTCTCCTTTTTTCTAAAGGAATATGCCTTCAATCATCACTCACTTTCCCTTCATTATTATTTTGCTCTCCAAAGAGATGGCATCCCTCCATCCTTCCCTCATCTCTCTCTCTCTCTCTCTCTCTCTCTCTCTCTCTCTCTCTCCCCCTCTCCCTCTCCCTCTCCCTTTTGCTCTCCAAAGAGATGGCATCCCTCCATCCTTCGCTCATCTCTGTCTCTCGCTCTCTCTCTCTCTCTCTCTCTCTCTCTCTCTCTCTCTCTCTCTCTCTCTCGACACATGTAGGTACATGCTTACAAACACGTGCACACATGTACACGCACACGCACACACATAGTATAATTGATATTTTTATTCATCTATAATGCATGCTATTGGTCATGCAATCATAGCAACATAGCATAGCAACCCATTGAGACCACCCTAAGATGACCCATGGATTATTTATCTTGCATAGATGTTATGTCCAAATGGGCATAAATTCCACCTTTATAGCTACTTTCATTAACAAATGACAAAGTGGTAAAAGCCAAGCATGCAATAACATGATACAAATGAGAGGTTAAGATAGCCAACTCAAAAATTATAGTCATGATAATTATTCCATTACAATCTAAAAGCTACGAGGATATCCTACATAGATAGTTCCTCCTTTTTATCCACTCTTATTCTCCCATTTAGTGAAGAACATGGTACATTCCTAGTCTTCTTGGGCAACATTATTTGATTCCACCCATTGTATCCATGCATGAACAAATACATCTCATGCCCCACTAGCTTTTCTAGGATGGTTTTCATGAACAGTGACTAGATTGGGTCCTTGATGGTCTGCTCATTTAGCTTTTGATAGTCAACCTCGACTTGCAATTTCCCATTCTTCTTTCATATGATGATGACCAAAAATAAGTAATCACTTTTATCTACTAGTTAGATGAATCCTATCTTGAGCGATTGGTCAATCTTTGCCTTCACCAACTTTGCATAGTTGGGGATCATTCAATCTTTGCCTTCACCAACTTTGCATAGTTGGGGATCACTACTCCCAATTGGATCTGCATCTGGAATGAACGAGATGTGATGTTGAATCAAGCTTTGTGGGATCCCTTTCAAATTCATGTATTCCCAAGAAAATGCATCTTTGTTATCCCTAAAGCGTACTTCAAATTCCTTGTGGAATTCATGGGGAAGTTCTTTGTTGATCTCAATCAACTTTGATGCCTCTCATGATCACGGTTTGATCTTTGTGGCGGCCTCTAACCTTATTTGATTTGTTCGCTACTACCATTGACTCAACTGATTTGGTTTTTTGGTTGTTATTAGACTTCTCTTTGTCCTTCTTTATCTTAAGTGAAGCCTTTTAAAATGCCATGTGGAGCTCATTCACTTTTGTCAGCTAACCCAACCAACACTCATTCATTGTGTGGCCATCCCCTTTCAACTTTTGGCACCATGCTTCACTCTTCTTAGGGATACCTCTGATGCCCATTCCTTTAGAAGCCTCTTTAGCTCCTCCTTCTCGACCTTGGTGATTTTTTAATCATCGCTTCATCTTCATCTTATTTCTTCACTATCTACTTCTTAGTATAGTGCTTTCTTCTCTTTCTAGGGTTTCAGATGCTCCATCTTCTCAAATACTATGTGTTTATTAAGCAATTCATCACATGTCCTTGTTGGGTAAGTTAACTCCATGTTGCACAACTTAGTGCCACAAAGGAGGCCATTCATCACCCGACTGCACTGCCATTTTGTCTTGTGTCTTTTCAAGCTTACTGATCAGCACCCTCATTTGTGCTACCAACAAGTTGTATATTAATTTTTGTTTCTAATTGGTTGATTTGATTGAGCTTTAGCAATACATCTTCCTTACTGGATCCATGCTACAAACTTTGCAACATTTAACATGTTGCACATGGAAAAACGCTCATCATGGTACCAGTCACACACCACTCAATGGATAAGTTTGTGAAAGTGGTAGGGAAGAAGATTAAGTAGATCGAGCGCTATGAAAGTAGATCACTTACTGTTCCTTCATATGGAACTGTAGAATCACTACCATTTGTAGAAAATTCCATAGATAAGATTGGAGATTTTCTTCCTCATGTCACGTGGATTTTTGGAATTTCATTCATATTTTTGCCCTCTTGCTATCTCAGCATCCCAAAGTGGACTGGCTCCAAACTGGTCCATAGGCTTGTTCTACATGATTGAATCTTTGCCCTTGTGATGGTTGTGAGCATCTACTTTCTTATTCTTGCCAGAACTCACTCAAATTTTGTTGTTGGTAGGATTCTTTAACTCTCTTGGCAACTCCCTCCTTCCTCTCTTCATTTGACATAAGTGGTGGAAAATCGTCCCTTAAGGCTTCTTTTCACGTTTCTCACTCAAGGCTTCTTCTCACTTCCCTCAGTTAAGGTTTCTTTCCTTTGGTGATCATTTAGAGTGCTCTTGCTTGAGTTTTAATTTAGGTCATTCACTCTTCTCTTTGTTGTTGGCATCTTAGTTGGCATCATGTTCTTGCATTCGTCATTTTTGACATTCACAGCGAGTCATTTTGTTAATCACTCTGTCATTTTTGACATTCATTGAAATTGCCTTCTACCATTACCTAGTCACAATTGGCAATCATATACAACGAGCTCAGAGGCTACACTCTATGTAGTCGTATTGTCATGGTAGCAAGAACAAATTAACTCCTAGGATTGTAGGACTTTGTATACATGACCTCTTTTGACATTTGCAATGGGTTCTACCTATCACATTTACAATTGTTTGCACCACTCGATCAAAAGGGGATAGGTGCCATTATGTTGTATTGAACTTTTTGACATCTTCCATCTTCACAAATCCTACATTTATCACATCTATCTCTTCCTCATGTACAGATCATTGGCTGTCAGATCCCTCATTGCTTGACTCTTCTTTAGAGTCTGGCCCCTCTGCTATTGCAATAGGTTCAGTTGACTCTGGTAGTTGAGGTCCTTTTCTACCTTGCATTTTTTATAGTAGAGCACCAGCTATGTAGTTGCTACAAAACACTACAAAACTTTTGATGCTTGTCAACAAATAGGAAGGCCAACCTTCAAAGACCATATGCCATTGCAACACATGAACCATTCCAAAAATGGGGATTTGGCCATGCATTTAGACCAAAACAAAGTGCTGACCAATCTCTCTCTCCCTCTCTCTCTTTCTCTCCAAGTTCACAATGATGCAAATGAAAAGAAATTAGACTAATATTTTAGGGGGGGTGGGGGGAGAAGAGACCGATAAATAGTATTAGAGGTCTAATTGTAACATGGATTGCATTGTGTCAAGCATGTATATCAAGTATGTGTATGATGTGCTCATTGTACTTCTTGTTCGGAGAAACTCTCATGTTTTGTGCCAAAATAATGTCTTGCATCAAAAGGACTTTCTTGCTTAAGTTTTCTCTCCTTTTCTTATTTTTGTTGATTCTGATAGGCCTCTTGAATTGGGTTACATCACCTCGATTAATTGCTAGAGTCTCACTGGTCCTTTTGATGGACAACACCTTCATTGTTGTGTGCCCAAGACTTTTTATGTTTGTTTAAGAAGGAAACAAGATAGAGAATGTCTACCTCTTTAGATATAATTGTTCTCTGTTGTGCACCCCTTTCACAATGTGCTCAAGTTCAAGAGTATAGTCTCTTGAGCATGCAACTTTTAATTGTTGGTAGAGTTGTTATTGAATAAATCCTCAAGTGAGGGTAAATATTCTAAAGACATAAGTTTAGTAGTCATTTGAATGACCTAATGCCCTATGTGGAATGCTCATGAGTTTTGAGACCACATCTCATTTTTTTTTTGTGATGGCAGTTCCCAAATGCATGCATTTGTTTTGGCTTGCTGCTTTTGGCTTTCTTAGTGTTTTTAATCCCTCTTCAAACATTGCAAACGTGTATTCCTTGTCATCTATTTCTTTACTCTTCAACCTCCTCCTTGTACCCTAACTAAATCTTTAAGATTTTCTATTTTGTAGCAAAGTGTGCTCTTTTGCTGTCTCTTTGTGAACATGTGTTGCCTTTTTTAGGACTTGTAAGTAATACAGTGGGAGAAAGTACTCTCTTATGGTTTGACAGTGAGTGGCCTCTTCATGGTTATTGTGTGAAAGGACCCTTTCCTCTTTTGGAGTTGTGATGTGGTGGTATGAGAGAGGAGTTTTCTGGACGTTGAATACTATGTGTCTTTTTCTCACATGAGTTTTGAGACCACATCTCATCTTTTTTTGTGTGATGGCAGTTCCCAAATGCATGCATTTGTTTTGGCTTGCTGCTTTTGTTTTTCTTAGTGTTTTTAATCCCTCTTCAACAATTGCAAATGGGTATTCCTTGTCATCTATTTCTTTACTCTTCAACCTCCTCCTTGTACCTTAACTAAATCTTTAAGCTTTTATATTCTGTAGCAAAGTGTGCTCTTTTGCCATCTCTTTGTGAACATGTGTTGCCTTTTTTAGGACTTGTAAGTAATATAGTGGGAGAAAGTACTCTCTTATGGTTTGACAGCAGCGAGTGGCCTCTTCATGGTTATTGTGTGAAAGGACCCTTTACTCTTTTGGAGTTGTGATGTGGTGGTATGAGAGAGGAGTTTTCTGAAAGTTAGATACTATGTGTCTTTTGTTCCCTACCATATGGCAGATAGCTCTTCATAGAATCACACTACTAAGCTTATCTCTCTATTGCATTAGTATTGTGGGAAGTATATTTGAAATTTCATGGGATTCGTCCAGTAAAATAACATTTTAAGTGAGAAGATTGATTCTCTGATCTACGATCTCGTATTTCTGTTAATTCATTTGGTCCTTGAGATCCTCTCAGTGGCTCTAAACTTTCATGTGTGCTGTTTTGAAGGAGGTACAATATAAGGAATGTCATGATCTCTAGAACCTGTAATAATCCCTTTATTAGGAGATGGTGCAACAATACTTTTAAGCACTATTTCTAACATTTTTTCTGTGAAAACTAAAAGCTAGAAGTAGGACTTAGAATGGGAATGAAAGAGATTTTCACATTCAACTAGAAGATTGAAGTGCTAGAATTTTGTTGACACGTTGACAATTCTTTAACATCATGTAGAGCTTGTACATGAGTTGTTTATGAACTAATGTTAGATAATATTTAAGAAGGGCTAGGAAAAGAAATTTAGCTCACGTGTCATTATTCTAGAACCTTAGCATCAACTTTGAAGATAGAACTTTGTAGAAACTAGAGATGCCATCGCATGGGATTTCTGAGCCTTCTAAGAGAAAGCATCCACTTTGCATCTCCACTAGTAAAGATGTGGAGAGTTCCAACAAGTCAAAAAATTGCATGAGTAGCCATCTAGAGCTTGAACTTCAGCAAACCAATATCCTTACTATGAACGATCAAAAGATCCCTTGCAAACTACTAATAGAATGAAATAGGAATGCAATAAAGAATACCACATGGGTTAGACTTCCTAGAGATTTGATGAAAGATAAATCCTCACAAAAAAATTACAGAGGGAATAAAGAGGTGTCGTCTCAATAAAAGCGATGGAACCCACTTGCTTAGTAACAATTATAGCCACAACACACAGAGTGATGAGTAGGGGCTCTGAGAACCAAAGCATTGCAACCTCAAATCATTGAAGTTGTTTCAAACGTAAGTGCTTGTGAAGGAACGTAATTCATGATAGAACCTATCCCACAAAATAGCAGTAGGATGGAAAAGCAGTCGATTGTAGGCTTGAATAGAAGCAATATAACCCCCTCTTGGAACATGGTGGTAGAAGTCCTTGAGCAATTTCTCATCCCAGAAACCTACAACATAGTAGAATAGAAGTCTCTTGTGTAATATGGCAAAGTCTACTTATAAGGATAACTCCTTAATAATAGTCGACAGCTATAGTAGACCTGGAAACTTCTGCATGATACTCAAGGAAGATGGGGAAGGATCTCTAGATTAGAGAGTGAACATGGCTCTGATACCATGTCACAAAACTAGAGAGTACAACCTACAAGTGTGGAGAGAGAGGAGGAGATAAGAAAAGAAATCAACCACACACAAAGTATATCCAAATGGGTCTTGACCCAATTGAATTTTAGCCCATATGAGTGGTAAAAAGCACGAGGCTACTCTCCCTTTATAGATGTAGGTGAGAGCTATCTCCCTTAAGATAAGCATGAGGCTAAGCCTTTGTGAGCCAACATGATTCATGCATCTAGATTACATGCCTCCTAAGGAATGGTTTCTATAAGAGGGGCATTTTAACATATTGACCCACTATAAGCTTTAGAATTGAGGTGCATAAGTTAAAACTGAGAGTTACATGGCCTAGTTGTGTTTTCGTTTTGACATCATGAGATTGAATTCTTAAAACATGTGTAAGGACTTCATCAAGGCTTTATGTACTCTGCGGGATGTAAATACTAATCTTGGTTTTAGAATTCAAACAAATATGCTTACATTTAAAAAATTGGAGTAAAGAATTCAAATAACTCATCAAGATCTGCAATTGTTTAGAGACAAAACTTTAGACTACACTCCACATCTATTTTGTTTCACCTTTAATTGATGTTACATAAAAAGCATACAACAACGCAAACTTTGAAATGAGAAACTTGCCATTACATCTCAAAAATTATAATTGATTTCTTAAGTTAATTGAATTATGTTATTGTCAAATCAAGCAATACGAGTTCTTTTCCCATGTGCATGAGTTGGCTTATAAGGATGCTTAAAAAAGGGAAGGGTTGAAAATGATGGTTGCTAAAGTTATTAATAAGATATATTATAATGAAGCATCTACATTTAATAAAATATGATCATGATTAGTTTAATTAATAGTGGATGTTACAATTAATTTCAATGATAAAATTCCATATCAAGAATAAGGTTGGTGCACCTGACGATAGAGAAAGACCAAGAGGTTGCATACAAGAAAAACATACATCGAAGCAATATCATTTTGATATTTTTTTGTCAATCAAGTGGGTCTTTGATAGTGATAGGGGATACATTACACATAGAATATGCAACCTTGATATACATAAGAGCTAATGGCTCCTAGGTCTATAAAAATCATAATTCAAAGTCTAGAATTTATAATCAAGCATAATTTCTCACAATAGAGAGATACAATTCAAGCTCAATATAAACAATTAATTGACATCATATGAAAACATAGTGTACATAATGTGTTTGTTTAGAACATTGTATTCATGAAAGTCATGATCATGTGGGATTAACCAATGGGTACACCTTTACATTTTTTGGAACTTTACAATGTAATATAATCATTTATGGTTTTAGGAATAGCATCATCACTTTATTAGCATTATAGACTTCAATCATGGTTCTTTGTTAGGTCTTCTGTCTCTTATTATACTATCTTTGTTAATGCCTAATTTAACATTAGTAGGCATACTTGTAGTGCTTGTTTTATCCCATTAGAAAACTAGGGTTAAAGCTCACTTTTATGCTATCATTCGAATTATCAACATTTACTATTTCTTTCTTGGAATTCCTTTTGAAGTAGATTCTATCAATGTGAAGATTTGTTATGTGTGAAAATTTATTTGTAAAGAAGATGTTTCTAACATTATTTGAAATCATAAGTGTTGTATTTTCCCCCATTTCCATACCTCTACCTTGGTATGATGTAACCCATAAAGATGCAATCTGATAATATTTTCCTATTTGAAGCATTTTAAATAGACACAAGTAGAACCTAATATATGATTCATTAAAAATTTCAAGACCATATATGTGTAGTAAATAATATTAGTTTGTGTTAAGCACACCTTGTTCTTTAGTTCATGTGCACCATGTTGTGCTACATATAGATTTCCATAAGTACTTCTTTGTCTTACATGATTCCACAAACCTAGAAGTATGATTTATGCACATCCTTTTTTATACAACATCTAATCATGCCATGAAATGTGTGCATGTTCTGCTTAAGTCCTCTACATTTACTAACTAGTAGGTTGCTCTTTATCCCGACTTATGTATTGCTACTTACCTTAGTGACATTTCGGATAGTTTTTTAATAAATCCACCATATCATTTGTATTTACATATGGAATAGTTTCCCTCCTCACTCACTTGAGGATTTTCTTAGCAATGGATGCTTTTTGCAATAACTCATCTATCTTAGGTAGGATACTTAAGTCAATGTCAAACCACTAATCCCGATAGTCACATTCTTCCTACACTTTAACATAAGAAACTAGAGCTTTGATCTCATATTTGCATCTTTTTTATGCCATACCACAATTTATTAATGACAAATCATTGAAATACTTGGAATTAAAAAAAATTTACAATATACGAGCATGTACTTGCTTCGGAAAGTCAGCCCAACTATCCTAATGCAAGTGCTACACACAATTATTCAAACGCCACTTTACAAATCCAACAATGTAGAAATCAACAAGCAATGGACAGAGCTTTTGGAATGAATGTTGTTGTTGTGTCTTGGGACACCTTGCATGCTTTTCAAGGTTTCCATATAAACCTAGATGTAGAATACAAACCACAAATTATGTGTTAACTAGAACATCTACCAATAATAAAATGATATGTGTTGATGTGTAGTGCACAATCATGAAAAATGCTGGACCGAATACTCGCAATCACATATGGACTTTGCACACAAAAGAAAGTTGAAAGGAATTATTGCTATTCTTTACATAGGCTCCAGGGATTTGGTGGAATGAAAGCATTGCTCAAGGAGGGATTTGGCAATGCAATTAGTAGATATGAAAATATTGCCTGAGTAGGGATTTGGTGGTGTGGCTGGTAGATGAGTAGAAAACATTGGCAAGCCCTATTTCAGTAGACGTACAAGTACATGAAAGTGCAAACATGGATATAAACCAATCAACACCGATTTCGTAAACATTAGATCCATAAACATTGCATCCATTTGGAAAATGTTAAAATCACAAACATCAGACCCATATGTCTTTTAAATTGGTGAAAATTCTCAAGGAGGGTGTAGAAGCCAAGGTAGAGGAGGCACAAGCGAGGGCCTTGCAAGCACGAGAGCAAGCTGAGGCCACTGCAAAAATGATTGACATGGAAAGGCATAGAAGAGAAGAAGCAGAGAAGTGCATCAAGGAGCTCCGAGATAGGATTGAAGAAGTTAGAAGTGATGGGGACATCGCGGACAAGGAGCTAGCAATGATGCAAAAGGAGCTTGAAGATCAGAGAGCTGAAGGGAGCAACATGCATGGAAAAAGAAAGACACAATGGGAACATGCATAAGAACTTACATAAAACATTCACATAAGGGACCATGCATACATAAGCACATTCACGTAGAGACACATGTTGGGGCGCTAGGGGAAGGGGTTGTTGCATGCAAAAACGTTTTAATTCTCCTCTTATTTATGGTTTTTGTCTTATTGTATTGTTCTTCAAAATGGGATCCCATACAACCTTAAATAACCACCCTCACATTCTCATGAGATTGTTTTTCCTTTAGTAGGCGATGTAAAGTGGGGCATAGTAGTTGTAAACATTTTCATGAGTAATTCAAATGGAAAGCAAGATGTTGCAAGCATAAAGCTTAAGATCACTTGGCACTACCTTTGACACTTTGATCAAGCATCTTGATGCTTCCATCGTATACTAGATCTATAATAGCCCACAGACATGATCAAAAGCTAAGACATGGATTTTTATTATGAAGGTTATGTGATTGCAAGATAGAAAATGTACATGAGAGTTGAGAGTAGCCAAAGAATTCATACCTTGAATCCCAAATGTGACAATGGAAAACACAATATAGGTAGTCTTTTGCTACCCTTTAAAGACTAAAGGGAAACACAAAGTTTTGACTGTCTAAATAAACCAGAACAAGCATAGTTCATGAACACATCCAAATAATTTTAATAAATCTTATGCGTTTTAATAGGAAGCACCATGATCTTAAGAAGACATTCTAGTTTCAAAATGATAAAAAATAGCAAGTCTTGCATTTAGAGATTTTCTTTCTTGTTGACCTTTGTCTTGTCCTGCTTCCATTAGAACATCATAGGGAGACTGAGACATTGACATGATTTTGGGAGACTAAGATATTGCCATGATTTTATATTGTCTTACTCTTCCACTGATCTATCTTCATTCTTGTTGAACTTTATCTTGTCCTCCTTCCATTACACCATCTTACGGAGACTAAGGGGTTGACATGGTTTTTTGTTTGCAACATGGATTCTATCCACATGGTTGCTTGTGGATCATTTTACATGGGGTATTTTCATTTTGCTCGAGCATCATTACAAGTTGCATGCCACATACTACCTCTCTTATTGCTAGGTGTGACACTATAATTACTAGAGAGAGAGAGAGAGAGAGAGAGAGAGAGAGCTCGAGAGCTCTACACACACACACACACACACACACACACCCCACACACACACACACACACACACACACACACACACATATATAAACATATAAATATATAGATATAGATGTATATATAGTGTGATTCTTAAGTAGAGACCTGTCCATGTCATGTATCACTTCCTATGCACCATTTTGTGTGCATAAGGGGAGTTCACGAATTGAAGGGCCCCAAGAAGACAAAGACTCTCTTCTTACAAGTACGTTAGGACCCTTTGTTGTAGAGGTTTTTTTAAAATGAAAGGTTTCTAATGTGGATGGAAATTTAGGGTGACCCAAGTGTTGAAATGATGAGCCCTTGAAGCTATTTCATTTTGTCTTCTTTGGTTGGTGGTGCTCTCTTTACTTTTTTGATATCAGGTTTTTGCCATTTGATCCTTACCCTCCTCTTTATTGACGGCTTTCAAGGGGGTGCACGATAAGGGCGAGATACTTGTGGTTGATGTTTTCGGGGGTCTAGGGGAGGGACCTAGATATTGGTACAAAAGGACAAGGTTGCATTGATGAAGGTGTTGTGAGATTGGACACACGGTAGAAGATGGAGATTGGACACACTCTAGAAGATGGGGAGGTGATGCACTAGTAGAACGTTGGCTTAGATTGTTTTTGTCCGTTGATAAAAAGAAAAAGGCAAAAAAAAAAGGTAATACGGCCTGGAGTGAAATACGGCATGTGATGATAGGCAAAAATCTAGAGCTTAATTAAATGACAGAGGTTAGCGTAATGAGGCTGTAATAGCCTGTAATGTGTAACGGCCAAATCCAAAACAATCTGTAATTAATGACAGAGATTAGCGTAATGAGGAATGCTGATAACGGCAGGGGGAGACCGGATGAGCCGGTGGGAGAGGGGAGTGAGAGAGGCTGGGAGGGGTGGGGAGACCGACAGGTGGCGGTGGGAGATATAATGTAAATTGTTAGGAGGAGGAAAATTAATTTCGAGAAGGGAAAGGGGAAGAAAAATGGGGGAAAAATGAAAAAGGGGGTCATCTTCTTCAGAGGGGGTTGCAAAATTTGGCAAGCTTTTTTGTTAAGTGGGGGCCTGTGTGGTTCCGCCATAGCCAGACCTTCGAGCTTGCTTCCGCCATAGCCAGCAAGCACCACAGCTCACAAATCTCAAACTCTTTCCTCCTCCATCCCCAGCACCCCCTGCTTTTTCTCCCCATCCCCTCCACCCCTTCCCCTCTCCTCCTCCTCCTGTCATGCTCCGGTAAGAATTTTTTTCCTTCCCTTGCCTGCATTCACTCTCTGCCTTGCTCCCTTGCGAATTTCTGCAGTTTCGTTGCTTGCATTCACTCCTCTCTTCGTCTCTCTCATCGGTGCCTTTGCTTCTCGCTTGCAGGGCCGAGATTCATCCTCGCCATGGCCTTCCCTCTCTAGTTTCCTTTCGCAATTCATGGGGCTGGCGCAGCCTCCCCATCCCCCCCGCATCGCTCGGCATCTTCATCGGAGATCTGTCGCAGTTGCTGTAACCGGAAGGATATGCTGCTCTGCCCTTTGCGCCATCGACGAACATGACGAGTGGCGCCTCCAACACCTGCAGAACGAGACGTAGGACAACGAGGAGGAGGAATCCGCGATGTGCTACTTCCGATGCCCTGTTTCCGCTGCTTCTTGGCATTTGGCTTTGCTGCAGCAGAGTTGTGTCTGCCTTGAACGATGAAGGGCTGGCGCTTTTAGCTTTCAGAAAGCAGATCACGCAGGATCCGTTGGGTGTGTTCAACACATGGAACAGCGGCGACGCCAATCCTTGTGCATGGACGGGAGTGGTCTGCGATCCGAACAACAATGTCAGCAGAATTCTGCTCCAGAACTTCAATCTCTCCGGCACGATTTCCGGCGAATTGCGCAGACTTCATCATCTCCGGGTCCTCCTCCTGGCCAGGAACTTCTTCACAGGCTCTATTCCGTCGCAGATTTCGGAGATATCGAGTCTCTGGAAGTTCAATGTGAGTAACAATGCCCTGTCAGGCTCCATCCCAACGCAGCTTGGCCACCTTGGAAGCTTGCGCATGCTGGATTTATCAGGGAATTTCTTGTCCGGAGGAATCCCAGCGGAGCTTTTCTCAGAATGCGGAAGGCTGCGATACGTTGCGATGTCTAGTAACAATCTGAACGGAACAATACCTCCTTCACTTGGAAGCTGTCCTAGACTGGTCGGAGTCGATTTCTCTAGCAATAGCTTGCAAGGCACCATTCCTGCAGAATTGGGGAGCCTTTCTGCACTCCAGTACTTGTTGCTCGGCAGCAACGGATTTGCCGGATTCCTTCCTAACGCGCTTGCGAATTGCACGTCCTTGAGTTACATAGATGTAAGCAGAAATCAGATGTATGGACAGATTCCTCTCGCGTTTGCAGATCTCAGGAGCCTCTCCGTTTTGATTGCTAGCGAAAATTATTTCTCTGGGGATCTATCGTCCGAAATTCTGTACCAACCGAGCTTGCTATCCCTCAATCTCTCTTACAATGGGTTCTCTGGACAGATAAGTGCTCTGCCAACTGGAACAAACTGCTCTAACATTCAGGTGCTGGATCTTGCCACTAACAACTTTAGTGGCTCTATTCCTGAAACTTTGGGTTCGTGCTCACGACTCTTAGTTCTGAATGTCTCTGGCAATCAACTTTCAGGACACATTCCGACGCAACTTGGCAGCCTTTCTTTGGCACGCATTGTTGACCTGAGTGCTAATAACCTAAGTGGTGAAATCCCTCCTGAAGTTGGAAATCTAAGTAGCTTGTCGATTTTGAGGTTGGGAAGCAATCCGGTTCAAGGCTCCATCCCTTCCGATATCGGAAGGATTGAAGATCTGATTGTTTTAGACCTGCAGAAAATGGAACTACAAGGAAATATTCCGTTGGCTTTGGCAGACTGTAAGTCTCTATTGGAGATGTAAGTGTGCGATTTCCCTTTCCCCTGACATTGTATGTTGTCGCACATCTGGTCTGTTGTAAGCTAGATGACTCGTAAAGCAGTGAATAGAAACAACTTTAGCTTGAAGCGGGAAGGTTGCTTGCTTTTTTTGCTTGACGATGCTACGAATCATCTGTGAAATATCTCGGTTTACGGAGTTAGCTTAGATTCAATGATGCTTGCGCGGAAATCTTTATCATTTCATATGCTCCACAGGTACCTGTCCCAGAATAATCTCACCGGCACTATTCCCGGGTCTCTCAGCAACATTACGTATTTGAAGGTGCTTGATTTGCACAGAAACAAACTCTCTGGCAACATTCCTGTGGAGCTTGGGAATCTTTCAAATTTGGAATATCTTGATCTTTCCGTGAACCAGTTATCTGGGAGCATTCCTTCTTCGCTCGGAAATATTCAGACTCTCACGTTTCTAAATTTATCGTACAACAGACTTTCTGGACCAATACCACGGAATGGATCTCTGCGAAGGTTCAATATGAGTTCTTTCCTAGGAAATCTTGGTCTCTGCGGTTTGCCTTCCGTTACTTCCTGCTCAGCTTCAGGTCCTCTTGCATCACAAGTCAGTACGAAGACTCATGTGCTCAGGGCGTCTGCTATAGCAGCCATTGTAGCTGCTGCGGTCATTGCACTAGGCGTTGTTATTATCACTGTCATGAACATCAGGGCTCTGAGGAGGAGGACAGAAGCTTTGGTCTATGAGAGTACACCTCCTTCCCCTGATTCAAACCCCATTGTTGGGAAACTCGTCCTTTTTAGTAAAACCTTGCCATCTAAATATGAAGATTGGGAGGCAGGCACTAAGGCTCTTCTGGACAAGGAATGCATGGTTGGGGGCGGTGCTCTTGGAACAGTTTACAAAGCCACTTTTGATGTAGGGGTGTCTATGGCTGTCAAGAAGCTAGAAACCTTGGGAAGAATTAAGAACTCAGAAGAATTTGAGGAAGAGATAGGTCGACTCGCAAGTGTGAACCACGGTAACCTTGTGGCTATGCAAGGTTATTTCTGGTCGTCAACAATGCAACTTCTCCTGTCTGACTTCATTCCTAATGGCAGTCTGTTTTTCCATTTACACGAGCGAGGTCCAAGCCAGGCTCCATTGAACTGGGGAAGAAGATTCAAAATTGCACTAGGAACTGCCAGGGGGCTTGCTTATCTCCACCATGATTGTAGGCCTCAGCTAGTACACTTTAACTTGAAGTCCTCAAATGTACTTTTGGATAATGATTTTGAGCCTCATATCTCTGACTATGGACTTTCAAAATTGCTACCTATGCTTGACACCTATGTTTCTAGTAGAAGATTCTATTCAGCATTGGGGTATGTAGCTCCAGAACTAGCCTGTCAAAGTATTCGGCTCACTGAGAAATGTGATGTTTACAGTTTTGGTGTCATTCTATTGGAGCTTGCAACTGGTAAACGACCTGTTGAGAATACCGAATCTGAGGACGTTGTACTGTGTGAGTATGTACGATCCGCACTTGAACAAGGCCGGGGAGCCAGCTGCATTGATCCCAACCTACGAACTGCATCTGAAAGTGAGATTATGGAAGTTCTTAAGTTGGGCCTTATTTGCACATCCCAAACACCATCTAAGCGGCCAAGCATGGCGGAAGCAGTACAGGTACTTGAATCCATAAAGCCTGGCAGTGATCTGTGAGACACCACCTATCATTTTTTGCCTTGCTGTGGCTGTGGGGGCCACTCGTACATATGCCATACCATTGGAGCACCATTAGCAGCAAGGCCTACATTTTTTTTTGGGCATTATGTGATCTGCTTTACATGTTCGAGATTCTATACTACGACTTGTTCGTCAGGCTAACTAACCCGTATGGTGATGCAACATAGCATTGAAACTTGTGGGGAATTTAGGTATTAGGGCACAATTCTTTGGATAGAGCAAGTACAACTTCCCACTGGGATAGAGTTTTCCTTGGACAACAGGATTGACTTAGTGCCTTGGGTTGCACTAATACAATGGATGTATGCAAATTCAGGCGTGCTTGATTTGTTGGGTCTTCTGACACAATTGGCTAATATATTTTTCTTTCTTCAATGGTGTAGAGTGTGTGGAGTAATTCAATGGAGTAAAATGTGTTTTCCATCTCCTAAGGTTTTGTAATGAATAGTTCCGAACCATTACTGAACATTGGTTCTTAACATCAAATCATCACGAGGGACTGCTGTGCTATACAGTTTGAGATCATTGGAAGATCTATAAGAGTTTTTAAAAGAAGAGTATGCAAGATCTATGTTTTTTGCAGTATTCCTTGTAAAAATAACCATGCAGTTGTTAGACTTAATCGGATCCCCAGTGAACACTGAAATTGCGGCAAAGCTAAGTTTCACTCGAATTGCAGACTTGAACGTTTAAGTTAAACTCGAATTGCAGACTTGAACAAATGGGCTACAACCTATTCTTCAGAAGGCAGAAGGGATGGAGCAAAGCCTTGTTCTGTATAGGTGCCATCTGTTTCTATATTGGAGGGGACAATTTGCAAAAACCATGTCAGCAGCAACATATGTATCAAATGCAATATGTATGACTTTTTTGTGCGCAGATGATACTGATATACATGCGTTTGTCTGTTTTAATGGGGAAGTATAAAATGTGATATTCTGCATGCTGAAAAACGCGTTTTTGATACTGTAGGATATTGTTTTTCTTAAGCTTCTCTTTCTTGTTTGTTGAAAATGCAATTGCCTTGACGAGAGCGTTGTTCTCAATGGTGCAGTGTAGCATTTTCCACTGGAGTTTCATGTATTGCAGTGGAGCAGTGTTTGGTGGAATTCATGCTCCATCCTTTTACCCTACTTGTTGCAACGACTCTCTGCACTCGCACGTTGCCTACACTGGCTCGCTCTTGTGCATAAACTGCCATCAGCCACATTTGGCGCACTGACCACAGCCAGGCCTCAGCCCATGGCAAAGATGATATGGACAGTCACAAATATTTGCCATATGAGTCATTTTGGTGTTAGCGTGGGGCCCCACCTCTGACTAGTGTTTTACCATGATTATTATGGGATCACCACACATTGATATGATACCTAGGTGACTTTCACAAATTTGGAGGACTTCAACAATGTTTGCCATATGGGTCATTTTTGGGCAGTATGGGGACCTCTAGCTGGTTGTTTCCCAATGGGTTTTGAGGTAGTATGGGGACCTCTGGCTGGTTGTTTCTCATTGGGCGAAGTCAATAATGTTTGCTATATGAGTCATTTTGTTGCATAATGGGTGCATGTTATATTTTTGTTGTTTTTGTAAGATTTCAATTAAATGGGATGGGTCCTTTTATTGTACTAGTATGTCTATAGAGAGACGTATTGTTTAAACTAATTGGAAAGGGAATTAGGTCCTTGAACATACGTATATACATACATTATGTATGTGCATGCGAGTGTACGCATGCACGTGCGCGCACACATGCACACGCACATGGATACACACATGTGCACACACACACGCATGCCACACGCATGTGTGGCCACCCCACACACACACGTACACATGCACATGCACACCCATGCATGCACTCACACGCATAGACAAACAAGCACACACGTGCATGTGCGTGCACTCAACTAGGTAAGAGGGGGAATTAGCTCTATACACAACTAAAGGTTTGTAACTAATAAGTAACCATCTTGTATAGTTTTGACTTGGCCTCAATCTTCAAAATACGTAATAAAAAAATTGATTAAAGTAGCATTCCCACGGCGACCTTTTAAGTTAAACCTATATTTCTTTGTTAACCAAAAAAAAAAAAACCTATATTTCAAGTTCTTTCCCTTCACAAAATGTCCTTAAGGTACCTATCTCCTAAAGGTTAAATTTTCGAGCATCTTTACCACACCATTAAGAGATTTAACATAACTAGAGACCCTTGAATCCCAATCAAAATGCACACTTTGGTTAAAATCCTTAACTAGTAGTGGGAATAAGCCCTTGCGATTGTAGAGATCATACTGTCCATGTAAGTGACCATGGATTTATGATAGCTTTTTTGCTAATCAGGGTCGATGGCCCTTTTGCATGAGTATCGGGTCAAGCTCAACCTGTTAAAAGTGGGATTGAAAGTGGGATTGACTACCATTATTAAACTTAAGATTTATTTGATATTTTAATGTTGCCTTTAGCATGAGAGCTTATGATAGTTATTTAGTTATTTTCAAGCTAACTACAACACAATTCCATTCCCATTAGTATCCATTATGTTATGCATGAAGTATTCTTAACTAGAAATTTCGGACATTGTGATGTCCATTGTTTGATCTTCCAATTACAATAGATGCTTCTTTTCAAGGGTTGCACACTAGTTCAAAATCTTTAGCTAGTCCTTCTTGACTACTAGTGGGAATAGGCCCTTTAGATTGTAGCTAGCATATTGTCAAGTAACGGACTATGGATTCATGTTGAAATTTTTGCTAGTCAAGGCCAATGGCCCTTTTTGGCCTGCCCTAGAGGGGGAAGGGTATAGTGGCCGGTGTGTGTTCCGTGAAAGCCAAAATTCAAAATTTTCTTTTTGTGAAAGTCCTAAATTTTATGATTGGTCCAACTCCCCACTTTCTATTTCTTTCCCTTGAAATCGTTCACCTTTTTCTCTACCCCCCCCTTCCCTTCTCTCTCTCTATCTCTCTCTCTCTCTCTCTCTCTGTGTCTCTGTCTCTTGTCTCTCTGTCTCTCTGTCTCTGTCTCTGTCTCTCTCTCTCTCTCTCTCTCTCTCTTTGTGTCTCTCTCTCTCTCTCTGTCTCTCTGTCTCTCTCTCTCTCTCTCTCCTTTATCTCCTGTGGTCTTCCTACACACACCATCTCCAGTGTATTGTTTTTTGCTTTTTTGATCTTGGGTAGGCCTTATGAATGATTAAATATCATTCACGTTGTTTATGAGTATTGGGTAAAGCTAACCCTATTAAAGTGGTTTGGACTACCTTTATATACTTAAAGATTCATTTTGTATTTAGTGTTACCTTTAGCATTGCTTGAACCACACACTAAGAACACTTCTTTGTAGACAATGACAAACTTGAGAACAGTATAAAGAAATCTCTTTGCTCCTGAGTTAGGCATTGTGCTTTGAAGTGCGCCAACATGAAATGGAGTGAGTTGACAGGTGTTCTTCTTGTGGGAGGCCTAGATTCCTATCATTGCATGTGTGACCAATAGAATTAGGGTACCAATGTAGGTGCACATGCATGATTTGATATCTCATCCAGTGTTTGTTTCTAGAGGCTAGTTCAATGGGCTTTGGACTTGTTGAGGCAAGCGAGATCATTTGTTAGCCCTTATAGACGAGTGTGATTTCGGGGTTTGTCGATCGAATTGCACCTGATGGGGTGAGAGATGGTGACCAGAGGGGAGAGGCTTGGCAAGGTATACGTTCTGAAGGTGAGAAGCTTGTGAGAAGGATCAAAGTCGTATGCAGAAATAGTTTTGTGTAAATTGCTCAGAGAGTCTTCTATTTTGTCGGAGGAAGAATCTTGGAATATTGTTTGTGCAGATGTGGCTCACACAGAAAATGAGCCTATGAGGAGGGATTTGAAGGAAAATGGAATGAGGCAAAAGTCTGTATGTGTCTAGACTTCAATTTGATGCGATTACACCTGAGATAAAAAAAGATGGTTAGTGGGGGGGGCTATCTATTTTTTATTGGTATTGTTACTACTTTGGGAGACCTTCAAGTGTTCTTGTCATATCCTAGTGGAAGGATATGCTACAAGGTTTATGGGATGAGGGTCCTTCCTATTGCCTTGTGTTTCAAAGGCCATTCGGAATGACATTATAGGGACGATCTAGTATGGGTTGACTTTCTAGTGATGCCTGCATGGATGGGTACCTTGGACAACTTTGCAGAAATGGTGAATGATGCGGTGGCAAAGGGTAAGCTCTGTAAATATGCGAATGTTAGACTCCTAAAGTTATTCCCAAAAAGGCAAAATAGATTAAAAGTGTGGGATTGGAGACCAATCTTGCTATTGAATACATCTTATAAAATCATTGCAAAGGCTTTTGGCATGCAAAATAAGGTTGATTTGTAAAACTGTGGTTGATAGGAAGCAATATGTGAGTGTCAAATCTAGAGATATATTTGAAAACATCGTGAATGTCTCTTCTCCATTGGATTTTGCTACAAAGGCAAGGCAAAGATGCATATTGTTAGGATTTGACTTTGATCACAGGCTTATGGTTGGGACAAGTAGGATTATATTTTAGCAGTGTTGGATTGATCTGAGTTTGGTATTGGCTTTTGTAAGTTGGTGGGTGCTTTGTTTTGGAATGTCTCTGCAGTCCTCTGTCTGAAAGGGAGTATAGTAGGAAGATTTAAGTTACATAGATCAATAAGGCAAGGACGTCCATTGGCACCATTGTTATTTGCACGATGCATAGCTCCATTGATTCATTTGATTGAAAGAGGGTAGTTGTTGGTGACATTAGGGGACTTGTGCTCCCTTTTGGTAAATAGTTTTTCCCTCAACTATTTGTTAAGGATATTGTAGCTTTAATGTTGGAGATTGAGAGTGTGGAACAGCTTTGTGTTGTGCCACAAATTTTTTTCTTAGTTTTGGGTTTAGGTTATAGTTTGGAAAAGAATTTTGGCCTTAGAGTTGATTTGGGTGGTAGGCCTGGATGGCTTCCTGAGTTTCTTGTGAAATGGATTGACAAGGGAACATTGATTTGGTATTGGGGGACCCTCTTGGTATAGGTGTCACCTTGAGGCAACAGTTTGACTCATTTAGGGAGAGTTTGGCAGAAGATAAGATGGTGGTTTGGGACTACTTTGGGGTGGAATGCAAGAGTGCTTGTTGTGAAACATATTTGACGGTTTGAAAAGAGTCATTTGCTTGAAATTGAGAAGTGGCTGAGGGCATTTCTTTGGGTTGAAGACAAGGAGAGGCGTAGGTGGTGTTATGTCCTGTGGGATGCCATGAAAGTCTCTTAATCTAATGGGAGTTTGGGTGTCCCTGATGTTGGGAAAAGAAATATTGCTTTGATTTGTAAGTGGCTTCCTAGAATTTAAGTGTCGGGCTCCGTGGGTGGTGTGTGTGAAGTGGTTCTTAGGTAAAGAGTGGGGACATCGAAGGAGATGATTTGATATGATAATTTGTGCTCATGGTTCTCGATCAAAATTGTGGGGTCTAAGATCTAGTGGAGGCCTGGAAAGCTTGTAGTAAGTTGATGCTTTGGAAGGGTACTAGGTAGATCTGGTCTTCGAGGGAATGCAAGCTTGTTGGAATGTTTCTGGTGGAGTTGGGCTGTGAATCTTCAAGAAGGCAAGGCCTTGGCTTGCGGTTTGCACCTTTTAAAAATACCTTTTATAGCCCAATGCCCTTTAAAAAAGCGTCCTCTTTCTCATTTGCATCCAAAAGTGCTTGCTTTACTACTATATTAGCCCATGTGCATTTGTGCACTCTTGTTAAAGACCTGGGGGTGATGATAGGCAGAAAAGACTCCTTAATAGTGAGTCAAGTATTTTTTGGAGTATTTAAACTTTTAGTCAAGCATGGGCCATATGTAGTATATCCTTTTTGGATAGCCGAATTTGTAATATATTTTTGCTTTTCTTACAATAAAAGATGGGGAGTTTGTATTAACAAAAAATAAAAAATAAAAGCAATAAGGAGTTAAGGTTTTCTACATGTAAGACACTTCTTCAATTCCATGGTTCCCATACATTTATTGGCCCTTCCCTCTCTTTCACGTGTCTCCTCCTCTCTTTTCATTCATCTTCCTCTCCTCATATGTATTTTAGTGTCTCCTTCATTAATCTTCCTCTTCCCACATGCATTTTACTTCCACTTGCTTTTTTGGCCTACCCTTGGAAGGGTAAGACTAAGTGAAGTTGTGAGTCGTTCGAGAATGAAAATTAATTTTGGGATTTTTTGTGTGGCTTGGCATTTTTGAAAAACTAATTTGGGGCATTGAATGAATGCTCATAGTAAAAGCCCACGATATCACTGACCAGTGGAGGAACCCACCGCATCGCTTATGTCATAGCTTCACGCATACACTCGCTTGAAGCTTCCCCATCTACTTGGTTAGATGAGCTTTAGGCGTGCCCTTGTGGAGCTCAGGATTGCACATGTTGTCGAGATTCCGAAGAAGATCTGCATGTGGACAGAAGAGAAGGTCCACGATGCTACCTTCAAGCTTGCGTAGCCTTAGCTGAGAGAGCTTGGGAGGCCTAATGACTCTCGTTCATTTTGTTCTTCCCAATATACTCATGTGGCCTTCCCCTTTTACATGCTAATGGAAGATTTTATTTTTGGCTTGCCGCTTGGGGTAGCCTTAGCAACGATGCAATTTGGGCAAAGCAGAAATTAGGCATTTTTAAATTTTTTGGAAGTGCATTTTTCCTACTGGACAATATGTTGATATGTGGCTTCTCTTCTTCATTGGACTTGAATGCATACTTTAAAGTGCTTGACTCTCTCTCTCTCTCTCTCTCTCTCTCTCTCTCTCTCTCCCCTTCTTTATCTCCTCAAGTCTTCCTACACACCTTCTGCCCCTCCCCCCGCCCCCCCCCCCCTCTCTCTCTCTCCCTCTCTCCCCTTTATCTCATGGAGTCTTCCTCCACACCATTTCCAATTGATTCCTTTTTGTTTGCTTTTTTAAATCTTGGGCAGGCCTTATGAATGACTAAATATCATTCACCTTGTTTTGTCAATTCGTGTGCTTCAAATTTTTAGCGTGCCATGGGAGGCCTTAGTGAAGGCGAGGCTTGCTTCCAAAGCAAAAAGTATTTCTATTTATTGCTCCACCATTTTCTCCCACTTCTTCTCAACTCTCTCTCTCTCTCTCTGTCTCACTCAAGCTCTCGATCTCTAAGCCCACATTATCATGATGCCGCCAAGAAGCTGCAGCCTTGCTCCAACTCCTTTTGGACAGGCCTTATGAATGACAAAAGTCATTCAACTTGTTTTAAGGGGGACTTACTAACACTGTAGTGGGTATGCCATTATGGGACTTTGTCTTACTATACGAAAACATTACATGTCTGCATTTGGTTTCGTTACAACTCAAGAGAAAAGTTGAGGACCCAGACAGTATCAGAGCTCCAGACTGTCAAGTATTGCACACGGACAATGGGAACGCAACGGGCTGGGAAGTTGGAAGACGACGTTGACAATTAACCATTCGACACAGAAGACTCTACAGCGGTTGGCTCCAGAGTCCACGCAGGTTCAACGATCACAAAAACTTGCCAAGAAGGTTGGGTCGACACACTGGCCTGTTGGTAGACTATTGGCAGCCGTTTCGCACGGTTATCCTTCCGTCTCTGCTCAGCCATGAGCCATCCTTCTCCCCAGAAGGCCTCACAACTCATACGCGGTTGCATTCAAGCTTATCTGCTGCAAGTCACGGATCGCACTGTTATTCATGTTTACGACAGCCCAACTTCCCACTTCTACAAATATTTGGCTCCGTGATTCCATCAGCTGTCGGTTGCGATCCGTGCTATTGAGATTCCGGAACACATAGTGTAGTACTGTAATTCCTATATGTATTTGTCGACTTATTTAGTAACGCCGATGCACGTCCCTTCACAGAACCCGAGGCTGATATCGTTCGAACAGATTCTCGACGGCACAACTTCCGCGCAACGCTGCCCAACCGCGTTTTTGTTTGATGACGATGATAAATAACGTTAACCGTAGTCTTCGGATATGGACGTGTCGGCGTCAATATTGCTTGCGTTGAAACGTGACAGCAGCCCTCAAATTTGAAGGGTGCCTTAGCCTTTCATTTTGAAGGGTAAAATCTTTCAAGCATCTCTTGAAAGAAGGGTGAAAAAATACTTCTCCCTTCTTTTGAAACTCAATTTTTTTCACACTTCTTCTTTGAAGAACCAAAAAGAGAACTACTTTTCTTTTGCATGGTAATATGTTTATTACCCTTCACAACATTAAACTAAAAAGTCCAAAAAATCACCATCATGTGAAAATAAGTCCAAGAGTGAACTAATAAATTTCAACATTAAAGAAATAAGTCCAAAAACACCATCATGTGAAAATAAATACATCATGTATATAAAAAGTTTGATGTACAAAGAGTTTGATGTACAAAATTGGTTATAATATAAACAAAAGCTCATATCAAGACCATGCAAAAGTGCTATACTAGGCTACAATAAAGGCATTCCTTTCTTCATAGTGCCTCAGCTAGAACTTGGGGATTTTAACATTAAACAAATTAGTCCAAAAAATCACCATCATGTGAAAATAAATACATCACATATATAAAAAGTTTGATGTACAAAGAGTCTAATGTACAAAATTGGTTATAATATTAAAAAAAGGTCATATCAAGACCATACAAAAGTGCTATACTAGGCTGCATAAAGGCATTCCTTTCTTCATGGTGCCTCAGCTAGAACTTGGGGATGCCTTGCCTTCGTATCTTTCCAAACATCAAAGATTAAGTTCCAATCCACTTCGTGTACTTGCTGAGGAGCTGAAAGTGAAACAAACATCAACATATCCAAAGTCTTTAATGACAAACAAGACCGATCATTACTTTTAACTGTTTTGCTTGGAGAAACCTCTCTCACAGCAAGCAGAGCTTGTTGGTAATACCACCACAATCTACCATAACTTTCTAAGTGCAGGAAACATTTGTGACCACTCAATTTCTGAGCTACATTGCTCCCATGCATCCAACAACCCCTTTGAAGGATATGCCTCAGCAATACTAAGAACAAATCACTGCAACTCACCTTCACAATGCTTGGATTGGATAAGTGGTGTACTCCCATTTCCAAACTTGATACAAAGCTGATCAAGATATTGCCACAGTGTGGCCCCGAATATCAAGATCTTTGGGATAGTTTTTTGGTGAAAATAGTTTGGCTGCATTGAACAAATGGTGATCATGAAACCATTCATCAAAGGTAGAGACAAGTCTTCGAATGAAAGCTTAAGCAAACCAAATATTCTCCTCCACACTGACCGGCCTAGTATTATCAAGGAAAGATGTATGTTGTAACACATGATGCTGCATTACTCCATCCTTATTCTTGTAAGATAATATGCCATTTTGGACTGCTTTTAGAAATCCATTAAAATTTTTGGAATCTTGAGCAAATGAGGCATGTAGATATTGAATCTTCAAGATAGTTAACATCACATCAATCTCTCTCCCAATCATGGATATATCAACACTGTCTGCTTGAAATTTTATATTTAGCATATCGACTTCTTTTAACACATTAGCTAAGAAGTGGACAATAAATAGAAGCTGAAAGTTTGTTGCTCTCTTGTACATTGCTGGGTATTTTTGCTTCCAACATTTAAGCAGAACTGGCATTACCTTAACCAACCTAATTCAAAAAAACAAAATACTGATTATAAGCTAGCTTGCATGAAGTAAAACTGTCATAACTTAATCAAGCTAGAAAAATAAATGAGCTCACATAAAAAGTAGATTTTAAAGAAATTACCTTTTCATAATAGCACCTCGAGATAACCATCTCACTCCATGAATCCTTAATAATTCATAATGTTTAGGGAAAATTTCCTCCATCAGTTTCTTCAATTCTTCCCTTTGCAAGGATGAGTCACCCACCCATTCTCGTACCTTATTTGCAAACTGACCCATGAGTTTGCACTCACCAAAACACTCACATGTATCTTTGACAACTAGGGCCTCTCTATGGGCTATGCAATGAGCACCCACAAGGTGTGGCACTTCCCTTCGCAGCATTGCAATCAAGCCACTATTTGCTCCAACCATTGCTGCTGCCTCATCTGACCCCATAGCTATCATTTTATTCAAAGGCAATTCCAACTCTTTCAACACATTTTGTAATCCTTTATACATGGTATGAGCTTTTCCATCTTTTACGCCCACTAACTTGACAAATTTGGTTACGGCAGTCCATTTCCTCCTTTTGTCAAGAAAGAGATGTACAAAATAAGATGTTTTTCATATCTGCGATCTATACTTTCATCTACCAATATTGAGTACACCGGGCTTTTCAGAATTTCTTCTTTGAGCTTTTCCCAATAAACCATATAAATGGTTGAAAGAAACTCCTTTCCCGTGGCTGGATTTATGTAAGTAGAATACTCACAAGACAAGGGCATATTCGGAGTCCTCATGTACATGTGGAACCTACACTCATCAACAAAAGCTTCTAAGGACATGTCTTTTTGAGTTGCGTGATACATGATATGGATTATACTAATAATCCTTGATTTCTCACTATCAACTCGTAACTCAATATGCTTCTCAATGCTTATTATCTTGTCCTTCTCAATGAAAGCTTTGCGCTGCTTTGCCTACTTGTGCGACTCAGAAGAATCATGGATAGCTAATGCTTGCTTTTGGACTGTTGTACTACCAAGCTTTGCATATGGATTATTCATGCTCATTTCCGTACAAATAGAGCATTAACTCTCTCCCTCCCCTCCTCATCAAACATTGAGTATGACCATGGATACAACAACTTCCATGTAGGAACAAACATGTGCAAATAAACTCTCTTTCTACCCCCATCTAACTGTTGCTGTACTTTCCCCATCTTCGAAGCCTTCCTCATGCACTCGTACACTTTGTGTAACAATGCCCATTTGCTCCAATAGACGTTGGCGTTTATCTTTTTTGGGCCTTCCCATCTACCTAATGATTCATGCATCCCCAATTACTATTGCATCATACATGATACTCAAAATAGATATTATCATCACCTTATAATAAAGAAGCTGACAATAGTAAATTAATGTGTAATGGAAAAGAGGCCTCACTTGGTAAAAACAATGAGAAAGAGTAAAATTGCAACTAAATAATGCTATTCTTGGAGTCTAGTGTCACTAATTGGATAGCTTCAAAATCACACAAGATGTCCCTCAAATCTGTAACATTCAACAAAGGGTTCACACTTTCTATGGGTGCGTGAATTGCCATTACATTATGGTTACTCATGTGGATCACATTATTCAAGGTGCAGATAGCATATTACAAAGCAAATGGAGAGACATGACGATGCTATCCAAACATTAATTTGCAGGAAATTTTAGCCACTTGCCTTTTTGCACGGGCGTCGCAATTCAAGTGAATAAAAAGAAAGATGAGCGAATCATCAATAGTGCTTGCCTACACCATAGCAACGAATTCTGATCAGAGCGAATTAATTGGAAGGGATCGAAGCAATAATTACATTAACTTTGCTAAAACAAACATTCCACTAAACATACATAAAATCCCATCTGCATCTTACCTTAACAGTAGGCCACAGAGTCGATTGAGCAGATTTCAAAGAGACCGATGCTCTGAACAAATTGAATGAGCCCTTCAAAAGATCCTCCAGCATGAGCTTGATAGATCATAGAGTATGAACGAAACTAGTCGAATGAACCCTTCATCTCCCTAAAGATTCTCCCTTGCGTGAGCTTGACATGGCTATTTTGCAATGAAATATCTATGTTTGAGCTGGAGCTGGCCCTCAAGCCTAGTAGCCTGGTTGTTGACCTCCTTTTGGGTTGCCATTTTGCAATGAAGATAGCCCCCTTTTCTGTGGAAATTTGTGTTCGAGATGAAAGGCAAAAGCGAGTGATGGACTACTTGATTATACCATGGGCAGGGCCTGGATTGGCGGTTTGATCAATACCTGTGGCACTATGAACTACAAATTCCAATGGGGTCATGCTCAATCTCTAGCTTCTGTGACTTGCAGAATAGCAATCCATCATCTGCAGCTAGCCATGGTTTACACATCATCTAGCAATGGTTTTGGACTCAACTCAAAGATGCATGATGCTCATCTCTATCCAATCTCTAAGGTTGAGTCCACACGCTTCATTTGTTCTTGGATATGGCATACCCCGATATGGCATTCGCTCTTGGATATGTGGTTGTAATTGGCCATTGCATGGATTTTTTCTTGTCTGCAGACTGTCGTTCTTCGCTTTTCTATTCAAAGGTCCCACATGTAGTATGCGCTCGCGGCTCTACTATAATATATCCTTTGCTTTTACAATGTGCCCTCGATCCCTATCGTTCACCCTTTCGTATGCCCGACATGCTACCTTCTCCCACATTGCACAACATCATTGGCACTCGACCGTTCCAGAATCTGGGGGCAATTGTTGAGGGGCTGTAGAGTCATGCACTGTGGAGCATGAAAAGAGCAGTGTTAGAACTTAGAAGAATGGGATTTGGGGAAAACGCACGAACTGCACGAGACCTCTGATGCAAAACGAATAACGTTAAACGATTGAAGTCTCAAAGCATTCGCTGTAGTTCGAAAGATCAGTGGGCATACGTTGCATCCATCGTATGAATATTGCGAACCAGAGAAACCACTTGCCCCTGTCACAAGCACCATTTTATTTGCTTGGAAGTTTGGCACTGTTATATTTTGAGGAAAATAACGATGATCAATAATTCCCAAGTCTTGCCGAATGCACACAGAGATTAGAAAAATTTATCATGGCTGTTGGCAATGCAGATCTAATGCCAATCACTTCCTTTCTAGTCATACCTATTACCCACTATCGAGAAAAGGAACTTAAGAGCATAGCTGCTGAGCCATGTGCATTTGTTAGGAGAAAGAGAACAAAATGTGTGAGCTTTGAAGCATCGACTTGAGCCCTGAAGCCGAATGTTGAAACCGATTGTGCCTTGCTTAGATTTTTGGGAAGCTTTGCAGCCCGCGGGGCGTAAGGTGACTCTGTTGATGAAGCAAATAGGACACAAGAGAGAGCTGATGCATAGAAGCCATGGTTTCAAACAAACAACCACAGAGTTCAGTTTGTGCAAACCTTTGAGCTAGGGACAAGACTCAGACAAAGACCTCCCTGCTCTGCACTGTTGAATGTGTTTCCCACTAGTTTGAAGGCATAGCATTGAGCAGTCCATTAAACGTTTAGTCAATCCATGGCGCTTCAATCAATCCATGGCTTCCTTTCGCTTCTTGTGGGGAAAAAAGAATGATGACCATTGCCTCTCAAGCAACCTTGGTCAGGGTCTGGGTACAAGAAACACGGGAAGCACAAGGAAAAGATGGCGCTTCAAAATTCACATCAAGAAAGAGAGTGTACCAGTAACCACTACCCACAAAAAGTTTGAACATGGCTTAAGGAGCTATTAACTACCCACAACTTCTTACAATCATCAACTTGACAGCTTGAGCCAATGATTTTTAATTTCTGTATTTATTTTATAGTATTAATAATTTTTAATTTTTAAAATTTTGAAGGTCAAAAATATGTCCGCCCTTCTTTTGAAGGCCTATAATAAGTGCGTCCTTCTTTTGAAACATAAAAATAATAATGCCCTTCCATTCTGAAGGATAACTTAAACATGATAATTTCATTTGAACGTTTAAAAAAATTACCTCATTTTAAAATCACGATTCTTTTGAATGGCTTAAAAAAATTCACCCTTCTCTATAAGGGTAAACCCCCCTTTGAAGGGTGTTGCAACCTTCAAATTTGAGGGCTGCATGATAGCTTCAAGACACCTAAAACATCTAAAAGCCTCTCCACATGAGGCCTAGAATGCGAGGCTAGTGGCCCAAATTTCGAGGCTTGGTTGGAGCACTACTAGTGCGAGAATATGCATCTCCATTTTGGAGGGTGCAAATTTGGGCCTCGGTGCGCAATCTGTCCTCCAACCAATTAGCAAATGCCACATACCTCTCTGCAGCTCAGACAGACCTTCCTGCAGCTCATAGAGAGCTCTCTGCAACTCGTCAAAAGCTCTGTCAGATGCATTAAAGGAGCCAAAATTTTGTTCATATGGAATAATACACTTTTGCATTCAGCGTCACACCAACTACGCATTTCTAACCCTGTCTGCACTAGCCCTAACATGTGGCAATGTTATGGATCTTGAGAAAGCATATGATAGGATAAGTTGGGACTTCATCTTGCAAATGATGGAGGCATTGGGGTTTGGTAGAAGATTCTTCAATATGACCAAAATGTTGTTTGCAAATACGATGGTAGTCATATCGTTAAATGGATACCAGTATTAGAGCTTTACTCTGCAAAGGTCAGTCAGGCAAGGTTGTTTGCTAACCCCCCTCCTCTTTGTTGTAGTGACGGAGCCTCTTTTATGTCAAATTGACCACTAGCTAAACAAAGGTTGCATAAAGGATTAAGAATGCTAGATAAGTCAATGTTTTGTACACAGTTCCAACACCAGCATTCAAGAGGGAATGCATGAAAACATTGGCAAATTCTTAGAGATCTTCAACGAGTTTGCCATGCTCTCAAACTCAAAAGTTAATAGCAGCAAGACTGAGGCTTTATGGCTAGCTTGGGGGGCAAAACCAGATTGGGCAAAGAGCCTACTAACAAACTGGATACCTGCTGGTCAACTGATCTATTATCCGGGCTGCCCTATGGGGGTAGCCACTTCTCTTAAGAGCAAATCCGATTGAGCCTTTTAGAGGATTAGTGCCAAATTGACAAATGGAGTTGCAAGCCAATCTCCCTGATAGGGAGGGTAACTATAGCGAAGCATGTGCCAGAGTCATTTCCAATTTACGTTTTATCTAGACTGCCATTCTCTAATGCTTGCCTTGTGGGGGTTAAAGGTCACTGTGCCTTTACCCCGGTTATGTACAATACTCAAACACATATATAAATGAATGAAAAAGAAGATTAGGGGGTTCTGCACCCACCAAAACTTGTGTGGCTCTCTGTCTCTCTCTCTCCCTCTTCCGTTCTTGCTTCCGTTGAGAGCACTCTCAACTAGTATCAGAGCCCGAGTGATCTAGCTGAGCATGCGTGAATGCTTGAAGCTCAGCAGCTCTGTGGGAGGAAGGAGAAGCTCTGTGGGAAGCTTTGTGGGTTACTTTACTTGCATCCGAGTATGCAGAGACCTTGGAGGAACCTTTGGAAAAGCCACTTTGGTTTTGCGAAGTGGTTTTGAGAGCCTGTTAAGTGTTTTCAAAGAAAAAGTCGTTTTTTGAGCTTTTCCCTGTTCCGTTCGATGACAGAGACTCCGTATTGACTTGTAGAGGCAACTATTGCTTGCTTTTGGTGTCCACTTCACTTCAGGACCTTGGAAACACCTTCATTCTTGAATATGGGATCATTTCATTGGATTTCTGACTCACTGTGTCAGTTTCTGCGTTTTTCTACCCGGGTGTTAGAACTCAAGTTTGGAGCAACCATTTGCAGATCTGTCAGTTCTGCTGGACTCACGAGGTTCTAAAACTTCTATGTTGCTCATCATTCACACTCCGGTGGAGTTTACAAACAGTTCTGTTTCCAAAAACGTTTTTTAGTCCATGTGTTAGACCCAGTGATTGAGACCACAGTTTCCAAAACCGTTTGTACCATTGCGTTTCGGACGCCCAAAAACCCCTATCTGTCAGTTCTTACGTGATTCGGTGAAGGATTTTTAGAGTTATAGATCTCTGTGTATTCGATTTCGTCTCTCTATTATGCATTTTTCATTCTAAGGTTTTGAAACCTTAGATTTATGCCACATGGCAGTGGATAAGTATTGACTCCCGTTTCTCACTCATTGGTTGAGATTTTGGAGTTTCGACAGAAGAGAGATATTTGCAGATTTTCTTACTGAGTCCGATTATGCAATGACGCCCATGTTTCGAGGCATCTCAGGTTGTATTTTTAGTAGCTGTCATTACCGTGGGACTATGATTTCTTGAGCATACCTTATGCAGATCAGTCTGGTTGTAGTTTGAGTAGTGTGTGCTCATTCGTGGTGTGCATTGGGTTGCAGTAGATGATTTATAGGCCATTTGGATGCATTGCGATCCTTATTGGATGCGCTGATAGGCCCAAATTGCCTTGTGGGATGCTATTTTTATGGACGCTTTGCACATGGATGCTATTTTATGCTGAGGGACAGCTTTGACACATTGTAGGTGATGCACTGATAGTGCTATGCTCTCTTGGATGAGATATTATTAATGCATATGCCAGTGGACGGTGTTTATGCTTGAGTCATTTGGCACTTATTGGCATTTTGGATTGCCATTGCAGTTGGCATTTTCTTTTGGGCCAGATTTGCTCATATGGATGCATAGTATATGCACATGAGTCAGATGCTTTGAGACATGAGTTTTGGTGATATTTCACTCTATTGTGGCATACACATTTGGGTGCACCTGGTATTTGGTGTGATTCTCTCTTGTAGGCACTAGCATTTGGGATTTTTGCTTCATTTGCATCATGGCATCCTCTTCCATGTCTGAAAAGGAGCTTTTTAGCATTAAAAAGTTTGATGGGACAAAATTATCTTTGTGGAAAGAACAAATAAGGGATGTGCTTATTCAAAAGAAGCAGATTAAACCCTTGGCACGGATTGAAGCTAAGCCTGCAAATATGTCTGAGGATGATTGGAATGACTTGAATGCATTAGAAAAATCTACTATTAGACTTCATCTTGCAGAGTCAATTTATTTCACAGTAGTAAATGAGCAGACTATGGAAGATTTGTGGAAGAAACTGTGTGCCACTTATGAAAAGGAAACTGCCTCTAATAAAGTTTACCTCATGAAGAGGTTGTTTGAGCTGCAGATGAAGGAAGGGGTCTCCATTGCTTCTCACTTGAATGAATTCAATATTATTTTCAGCCAGAGCTTTAGGCTTAGAAGATGAATTTTGATGCGGAGACTAAGGCAATATTTCTCTTATCTTCATTGCCATCCTCATGGGATACCTTCTGTACAGTTGTCAGTAACTCTGCACCTGGTTGAGTACTGAAATTTGATGATGTTGTGGGTAGCTTGTTGGCCGAGGAGATTAGACGAAAGTCTATGGACGGCAACAAGCAGGATGCAGCCTTAAGTGTGCAAAGGGCCAGATCACAGTTTAGGGGGAAGTCTCAAGAAAGAGGGAAGTCTCGTAGCAAATCCAGGGCACGGAACATTGAGTGTTACCACTCTGGCAAGAAGGGCCATATGAAAAAGGATTGCTACAAGCTGAAAAGAGAGCAAAAGGATAAGAAAAAGAATGCAAATTGGGGTGCAAATCAAAAGGAAGAGAGTCCAAGGGAGGACAAATGAAAAGTGAAGATCGAGGAAATCAATGCAATCACACATGATAGTGACAATGACGTTCTCTTCATGTCTAGTTTATCTGCAGAGTTGCTTACAACTTCAGATGATGCATATTCCTAGGATTGGATTTTGGATTCTGGTGCTTCATTCCATGTTACTCCCCATAGGGAATGGTTCTCTTCTTATGACAGTGGAAAGACAGGTTGTGTGCATCTTGGAAATGACTATGCATGTGACATAGTGGGAGTAGGTGACATAAAGTTTTCTTTTGCAAATGGTTCTGCATTTATTTTGAAACATGTGATACATGTGCCTAAGTTGACCAAGAGTCTTATTTCAGTGGGTCAACTAGATGACGCTGGTTTTCATACAGGTGTACCGACATTGCATAGTGATTCCATGAGTGCTATTTAGCTAGCACGGAATTCGGTCTTTCATGCAAAGACCAAACACATTGAGGTCATGTATCATTTCATCAGGGAGGTACTTGAGGACAAGCGCATAGAGCTTGTCAAGGTTCATATAGATGATAACCCTACAGATATGCTGACGAAGAGTCTACCTAGTTAGCAGTTTGAGTATTGTCGTGTATTGATGGGCATTGGATAGTATGCTCACTGGTTGTTCTTTTTTAAAGGCACATTGTCCTTTAAGTGGGAGGTTGTGGGGGTTAAAGGTCATTGTGCCTTTACCTCGGTTATGTACAATACTCAAACACATATATAAATGAATGAAAAAGAAGATTAGGGGGTTCTGCACCCACCAAAACTTGTGTGGTTCTCTGTCTCTCTCTCTCCCTCTTCTGTTCTTGCTTCCGTTGAGAGCACTCTCATGCCTAAGAAATGAAGAAAGGAGAATCACAGATGTTATTTGGGAGGGGAGGTGGCACTCTTTCAACTTGGACTTATTCACTTACAAACAAGGGGGAGGTATTGGGTTGACTAGTATGACATCAAAGAATGAAGCATTGTGCATTAAGAGGCCTTTCCAGCTTGGAAGCAATTAGCTGTGGGCCATCATTGCTCCTGAATTAAACTGTATAAATGTGCTGAAAGGCATCTCATATCCTTGGCAAGACGTCTTGCTCTCAGAAAGTAAAATTAAAATACCTCAATCAGAGCTCCTCTCCAAGCTCGTTTCGATCTGGAAGGGAAAATCAAAAGGTAGCAAATGGGATGGATTGAGAAACCTATACGAGAATGCATATGGGACCTGGGAGGTTTCAACTGAAGGATGCCATAGCAAGTGGCAGAAATTTTTGGTCTTGGTATTATAGAGATGCAGTTGATTAGAGACATTATTAACAAGGTTAATGTGGATGGGCCGACCAGCCACATATTCAGAGAGACTCTAGATTTTAAAGGGTCTGTTTGGCATAATGGCAAGGCTTTTGCCAAATTGACACTCAGAGACTTCAACGACGAGTTAGGATGAGCAAGAATAATGAGTGCCAAAAATCACTAGAAGTTATTTGCGCGAGCTCCTCATTGGAATAATTTTCAAATTTCTGGTGACTTGTAAGGATTCATTTGGAAGAGTCTTTGGAAACCCCGCAAGTAGAAAATCACTCTTTCCTTTTGGCTTTCTATTCATGGAGGGATTGTAGTGAAGAAGTGGAGGGGCTCTATGTTTGGGGTTGAGTCTACCTATATTCATTGCCATACTAATGAGGAGACTATTCAGTATTGTTTATTGCACTATAGATAGGTGACACTCATCAAAAAGGGGATTTCCAGTTTATTGAGCAACTTTATGCCTTCTCCTTTCTTCATGACCTATGGATCAAGTAGCTTGGATTTCTTTTTTGAAGCCTCAAATGTTTTATGAGAGACATGGCTCTTCTTGAGCTCCTTCATTTTGATGACATTTGGTTGAATTATGTTGTCTACATGGCAAACTTGCCTTTCTGTATTGTATAGATCTACACATGTCTCTATGGATACTTCATGGGGGATTCAAGTGAGCATATACACATGTGGAGATCTAGATGCAAAAAAGCCTTAGATGTACCAAAGTCCACCAAGCACACATTGGCCAATACTTTAATAGATGTAAACATGTTAGTGGCCATTTGGGGGAGTATGCAAGGGTCTTTCTAGGCAGCCTCTACTAGGCTTCCCATTCTTCTCAGAGTCCTCCATAGGGTTGAGGAGGCAGTTTCAGCCTCACCTTTAGGTTTTTTATAGCTCTCTTTATAGAATCCTAATTCTTCCTGCCTTGTATGATGTTCTACTCCCTTGAGCTTTGGTCTTTGAGTTTCTTTCATACTTAATAGGAGCCTTTTCTTTGAAAAAAGAAGTAGCAATTTCAAAGCCAAAACTCCAATTACTCACCCAAACAACTGAGTCAATAGATGAACTAGTAACCAAAGTCCTATTGAATCATAGCATTGTACGTTATCAAGAGCTAGCATAGCAGTCCTAGAAGCTAAAGATCGTCTTGAAGGGTGTGCACAAATCCAATAGAAACACCTCCAACAAAAACCCTATCTACTCCATCAACCATGCGTTGGGAACAATCCATGGGTGAAAAACACTTGCAGCGCATATGTCATGACATGATGACAGATGAACAAAATATGTTTTGTCTTTCCATCCATGCAAGGTTTATTATAAATGGGAAGTATGCTTTCACTTCCTATGTATGCCTCATGGGGAGTCCTTGATTGGCAGTCTATTGCCCTTATTCCAAAAGCCCTCTATTGTCCATAGGGCATGACACCACCCACATCACCACCTTAAAGTTGTTGGTCTTGTAGCACTCAGCAAAAGACCTATGGAATTGGGGGTGCACACAACCTGTCATAGATCATCAAATTTTGGTGATCCGTGCAACAAGTTGTGTGCACCCCCAACCTGTTCCATGTACAACAAGTGTGCAACAACCTGTTGCATTTGCAACAGATTATCTGCCCCAACCTGTTGCATGTGCAATAGGTTGGGGACATGCAACAGGTTGGGGGTGCACACAACCTATTGCAAAAAACACCAAAATTTACACACACACTATTAACAAGAACATAGGAGGCCAGATCCTAGACATGGCGACGCTCAAGAGCCATGGAAGAAAGGAAACATGAGGGGGGGAAACGTTAACATGGGAGGGGGAAAGGAATTAAGAGGGATGGGGATGCAGAAGGAGACTATGGCACAAGGGGGAAGGGAGAGGGGGAAGAAGAGCATGTACATCATGGGAGGTGGGATGTAGAGGTGGAGACATCAAGGGAAGAGAGTCATGCTTTATTTGTGAGGAAGGATGGAGAAAGCAAAATACTAGAATATTCTAGTATACAAGGATGCACATATCCCATCAAGGATTAGCCCGGTTCTTTTATAGCCAAAAGAAGGGTCTCTCCTAATAAATGCCACCCCCCCACATGCATGGTGTGAGAGGAGGTTTCTTCCATGTGAGCTTGGTGGGTGCGCACTCTCAATTGTGTGCGATAAGCCTTTTCCACTCAATTCAACCCCCATATCCTATAGTGTATCAAACTCCCATGGGTTCTTACTAGATTATAATATAAACAAACATTTAGGAGGACAAGTGGAGGGTTGGCACAAGGAATCTTGCCACCTCATCCTACTTTCCCTATTGTTTAACTTGCATTCTTGGACTATCTACACCCCTCCCCCCACATGGGTCTATCCTACATGGAGGGAGTAATCTAAGATAATATCCATCTCCACCTATTTTATATTACTTTTCCCATGTTCCTTGGCCCATGTCTCACTAAATGCAGACATGGGGCCGCCTAGGTGGAGGGGTGGCACATGGAGGAACCATGCCACCTCAATATTTTATAATCATTAGGGGAGAATTGGGGTCTCCAAAGGGCCCCCAATTAGTGTTTCCTAATTTCAAGGGATTAGTGAGGTGGAGGGTGGGTAGATTTGCAAACAGCCCCTATTGGCTACTCCTCTTACACCGAGGACCACTCAAACCATCCCCCCCCCCCTCAACCCATGCTTGACCCTTCTCCCATATGCACCTCCCCCAAACAAACCTACAAGTCATTCAAGAGGTGGTGGACCCTTCTGGGCAAATTTTCCCCCCCTCTCAGCTTGTTATAGGCATGCCCCCTCCTCTTCTTTGGTCCAGCTCCATTCTCCCTCCATTTTTCAAATGTGGGAACTCATTTGGCATCTTCTTTGCCCCCTCTTGCTTTGGTCCACTGTGTTTCTCCCTCTCCAGCACCTCCTGTAGTAGCTGCTCATTCTCTCTCCATTCCTAGCTATAGCACCTCCTACAGCAGTAGCTGCTCATCCCCCTCTACTCTTTCTCCCTCCATTCCTAGATACAGTACCTCCTATAGTGGCTGCTCATCCCCCTCTGCTCTTTCTCCCTCCATTCCTAGCTACAACACCTCCTGGAGTAGCTGCTCATCCCCCTCTACTTTTTCTCCCTCCATTCCTAGCTACAGCACCTCTTGGAGCTTCTCTCAACCTTCAGTTACACCCTCTATACCTTCTCCCTCTCTCTCCCTCTATCGGAGCTGCTCTCTCCCTCCAAGCTACACTTTCTAATCCATTATTGCTGGTGTGACCTCTGTACAAGCATGGTGAGGAGACCATACATGTACTCTGTGTCCCAAAGGAGCAAAATGCATGGGGTGAATGGGTGCCTTGCACCTACAGCTTGAATGATTGGATAGTCATGAGAGGATCTACCAAGGGTCCACATAAGCTTCCCAAGAGCAAAAGAGGTGATCTTTTGCATGAATGGAAGGGCCGCATCCCATGAAGTTCAAGCTTGGGAAGAAAGGATGGCTTGCATGGGGAAGGACATGCACCTTCCTCCGTCAAGCAATCAATCGACAATACCATCGCATTGTAAGTCTGCATTTTGTGTAATATTTTGAAGTGTAATAAGTCAGTTTGAAATTGTATTTTGAAATAGAACCCAGTTTGAAATTGTATTTTGAAATAGCACTTGTGCATAGTAGATGTATTTCCTTTAGACTTTAAGAAGTGGGAACTAGTCGAGTGCTTCTTAGGTAAGTTTACTGCCATTCATGAGGATTTAGGAAGGCAAATGCATGCTAGAGAGAAGTCCTCTACTTTGAAACAGAGAAATATCTATTGGTATAATGCCAAGTACATTACTCCAAGGATGGCATCAGGCTATGGCCATCTTCAATGCATTGCAACCAGCATGTGGACACAAGAACAATGCAATCATACAAGGAAAAGATTGCAAAGGATGTGGGCATGGCCATGAAGTTTACATTTAGCTCTAAATGGGTAAGGTTGTCTTGGTTTATGCCTCTGCACATTTTTGCTTCTTGTTTTCAGAATATCCAGATGCATAAAACAAAAACCATGTGGTCATGCAAGTGCCTACATGAGAATGCCCTTGAGGAATTGCTTGGGGTGAATTGGGGAAGCAGGTTAGGTGAACAAAAGGGTGATCTGTTTCAATGCCATGTATGTAAGGACAATGTGGTTGTTAAGTACCACATCTCCTGGCAAATGTTATATTTTTCTTTCCAATATAGGCGCTAGAAGAAAACAAGTGGCAATTGGCTCCCCCTTGACTCTAACGATGATGATAATATAGGGGTAAGTTTATGTATTGATTCTCATTTAGGAGATGTCAAGAATGTGACTGTCACTTCATACTGGACTCTCAGGGACGTGTGGGAACACCTATTGATCATGGAGGATGGCATGTCTGAGTCCTTTCACTTTACCTTAAATGGTGAAAAGGTAGGAAAGCATGCAGAGAAGCTCGTGCATAGTGCCACTTTTATCCCTCTTGCAATATTGAAGATTGTAAACAATGTGGAGTGGAACAATTGTGGATTTTGACATTTTCCAATTAATAGTCATGCAATTAATTTTGATGTTTTAAATGGTTTTGTTTCATGTCAATGTCAAGTTTTTCCCCAAAAAATTATAATTCTTTTTATTTTATATATTTAGAACATTTGGGTATATATAGGTTATAAAGGTACTTTAGTTTCAAAGTTTCACTATCATAGCCATAGTTCTCCTAGCTACCAAACTACCATGGATTCTGCTAGGTCTACCTTCCACGATTTCATCTTTCGTACTCCATTAATTGATAGAGAGGAGGAGTTATTTCTAGTCTTTGATGAGAGCATAGATGTCCTAGGCACCTACTTGGGAGCCTGAGATGATTTTGAAGACCTCATCAAGTACATGCAAGACTACATCGCAAGTTTTGCATATCAACTTGATGAGTCTACAAAAATATGGGTCCCAATTGATTATTTGAAGTACTTGTTCAATCAAGAACCCAGGTTCGTGAAGTGTTTAGATCGCTTTTGAGCCCAACTCACACCCCTAGGGTTTAGGGAGGTGGACACTGATGACCTCCTAGCATGTGGAGTCGTCGAAAACATAGGAAATAGGTTCCTATCATGGGAAATGACCTTTATTTTTCTTCTCCAAGATGGACAAATGGAAGAGGAGGCCTCGACCTCAAGCCCTAACCCTGTCCCTGCCCTTTCCGATCCTCTTATTTCTGTAGATGAGCCCAACATCTACAATGAAGAGCCCATAGATGAAGAAGATGAGGAGCGAGAAGCCGCATTGACACTAGAAGTGCTCTAGCGACCTCCTAAATCCGATTCTACTTCTCAAATTCCATCCACCTCAGGCATCACCTCTGTTGACCTCACAACAATGATATGGTTTCTTGCTCCCCTTCTATCCCCATGGAGATCATTGATGTGGATGGGGTCTTGGGGTATGGCCTTGCCTTTGGAGTGTGGATCGGAGTGCTCCATTTGGTGCTGCCTACGTAGGAATGCCTGCACCTATCGATCTTTGTACTAGGTGAGCAGTTGACTGTGGAGGGGTGGTTGCACAGGGTAGCTGGCAAGGGTGGTGCTCGGCTCTGTCCTTGATCGCTTTGGTATAGCGGGTCCTTTTATAGTTTTTGGTATCCCTACGGTCAGGGGAATGGTGTAAGGCAACGGGTCATGGGGATAGGAGTTATGGCGATGGTCGGCAGAATGGGAACTATGGCAACGATCGGTGAGATAGCAGAAAGGCAATGGCCATGGGGATAGCCAAAAGGAAACGCGGCCTTGGGGATAGCAGTTGTTAAACTTTGAGAGAGATAAAGGGGGTGTGTGGGGAAGGAAGAATAGGAGGAGGGAGGGGGGGAAGTTAAAAAGGACAAAGGGAAAAAGGGAAAAGGAGAAGGAGGTGGTTCTGGATGTCAAGGATGTCGTGCAAAGGGAAACATGTGGTGAACAGACTAGGTGTCGCATGGACTTGAGAGGTCAGCATGCAAGAATGCAAATCATGTAGATAATGCACAAGAGATGTACTGGCCATATTCAACTATTGCTGAGTGTGAATGTGAGTGGGTTCATTGGCATGCTAGGGACTTATGAGTTGCTGGTGCATGGTGGTGATATGCCTACCGTATGGACTCACCTAGACCTAGACTTGATGCTTATGTAAGACGTAGTGGAGACGAGTGTCGAGTGATCGCATAGGTGTCATCAGCCAAGTAGCACACATGTTGAGTTTGTGCCTCATCCTGGTTGTCAGTGGTGTAGTGGCGCGATGGTGTTCACTCGGATGTAACTCTTTTAAGTTAGGGTACATGGGTTCTTGTGTGGCCTGTAACTGAAGTGGAGATAGGTTCTTGTGGTACCGCAACCCTTGTTGTAGTAGGTGGTTTATGTCCGGGTAGCACTGTAGGTGCTCTCATGAGTAAGACATCCTTTTATGGCGAGTGCATGGGCCTGGAGGAAGGTTCTTGTGTAACTACCCACTTTCTAGGGGTCAGTTATTGTGTTGCTTCCTCGTTGGTCTAGACGACCTTTTCATTGAGTTGCACTATTCGTGGAAGCACTCCAGGGACTTGTTCATCATAACAGGCTCAAGGGGAGGTTCTTGTGGAACTGCATCCAGGGTTGACATAGGTTCTTGTGTTACTACCTTTTGAACCCCTGTGAGTTGGGATTGTGTGTTTGGTGTCATAGGAAACTTCTAGACCCAAGCGACCTGCTTGCCTTGGTAATAGCCCCGAGTTTCCAAGAGCTTTTTGGCAACCCAATTCTTGTGGGGATGCTATCTTAGAGTGGCATATTTGGGCCTAGAAGTCGAGGTGATTTGTGACGTCAGGTTCTTCTCTTAGATGGGGTTGCCCGTGTTAGTGTAGGCCAAGGGGTGATTGGAGGCCCTTCCCCTACTTTGATCTTTTTGGGACACCGATTACTACTGAAGTGGCATTGAGCATAGAGAATAGCTTCTTGCACCTGATGTTCACGGCATTTCTAGGTGGGTGGTAGGGGTGGTGGAGTAACTTGCAGTGTGACTCTGCCATAAGTGCGATTAGGACTTTGTACTTTTCGGTATTCGACTTCCTTCTGAGGGTTAGGACCAAGAGTGCTAGAGGTTGGTGCGGCCTTGGAATCACCTTCATTTACAACTTCCTTGCCTCTGGTGGATGGTGGTACCGTGGGGGAGTGGGATGAAGTTCACAAAGCAGAATTACTATAGTCCTCCCCCCATTTGTGAGAGATGTTGTTCTAGCTCTCTAGTTGATTTGGCAGTTCACGATGTAGCACCAGGTCCATCATATGTTCATCAGTCGCTTTTGTGGGGAGAAGATAAAAACGAATCTCTAATTCCTAGTGAAAAACCATTAGTTTCAAGTCCACATGCCCTAATGTACTTAAGTGTTGACCGTTGATGGCATGTACTAAAGCCACAGTAAGGTTTAGGGGTACCTGCAGCTTTTCCCATACTTTGTGAGAGATGAAGTTATGGATTGCTCTGATCCATGAGTGCATGGATGCATAAGCTCAAACCCTACAATTGGACATTTAACCTAGCTGGTTCTACAGTTAGCTCATCAATTTAGCCCTGGATGTTTGAGTGTTGTCTTAAGCAAGGCCATTTGCTTACGTTGTTTGATCTTGGCATTAGGTGCCTTAGCTACTTTGATGGCTTGACGTTTCATTCGGGCCACCTCAGCCTTAAGCTCCTTTTCCCTATGGATGGCCTGGAGGGTCTGTAGGGTGGAGGGGCCATAGTATCTTTTCAATTTACTCCCATTGAGGTAGCCATCCATTTGTACTCATCCAAGGTATCTATTCACGGCACACCCCTTGCGAACTAATCTCCACCACACGGTAGCGACTGATGCCCCTATATTTAAGCTTACATCTAGTGTTACAGATGCTATAGAGGAGTGCGAGATCTCCTTCCAGTAGGTCCGTGTTTTTTACGTTGCGATCGAACCATTTTTTGTGTCGTGCCTTCTCCACTTCAAAGATAGTAGGCTGCACATAATCTTATCTCATCTAGCTGTTCGAGATCGATTAAGTGTTCCACCAAGGCATTTTTTGTGAGCCTTTCCTTTACTGTAATGCAAAGGCTGGGCACTACATATTCCATTGGCATAACTTCCTCCACCCTAAAGGCTAGGGTAAAGAGGGTGTCGTTCGTGGCCACTTTAAAATGTTCGATAGGCCCACAAAGCTGTGATGAGCTTGTGCTCCCAATTGGTATGACTGGTTGCAACTATGCAAGTTATAATCTTGAAGCATGTTTTTGTTCGAGCTCTCAGCCAGGCCATTTTCCCTAGGATAGTATGGCTATAGTTTCATAGAGGAAATGAGTTCCTCAGTCACTGACCAATATTAAGGGACACCCAAACCGTGCGATGACTTGCTCGTATAAAAACTTAGTGGTGGATCTCGGATCGTCTTTTCTTGTGGCTCTCCCTTCCACCCATTTGGTGAAATAATCTGTGGCCAAGATAATGTATCTGGCCCCTATTCCTTTAGCTATCGGGCTTATTGGTCCACTAAAATCTATGCCCCATTTCTCAAAGGGCTAATCGGTCAATATTCCCATTAAGGGCATCATGTCCGATTTATGTGGGATTTGCATGTGTTGGCAGGGGTCGCATCGATTGATAAATTTAGCTACATCTCCAAAGAGAGTCGGCCACCAAAGGCCAACTTGCAGCACTTTATGGGCCGTAATGTTAGTGGGGCAAAGTGACTACTTGCTATCTCAGAGTGGGCTTCTTTGAGCACATCGATGTATTCATTCTCACACACGCATCTACGCATGATGCCATACTTGCCTTGCAATTAACTGATATGGTGTTGCGTCCTTGATGATTTTGCAGGCTCTATCTTTCTTGAGGCTTTGTCCAGAGGCAACCCATTGGCCAAATAGTGGCCAATTTTGGCCACCCATTCAGGAATATGTCAATGAGGAATAGGGGAGCATTGGGGAGATCATCTTTGACTCCATCAAAGCTTCTCCATTGGGGATCCTTGAGAGGTGGTTGGCTAGGATGTGGGTCTTTCCCTTACACACTCACCACCTTGTGATGCATCGCATCATGCAGGGCTTGTAAACCAAATACAGTAATGCTTGATGATTCACAAAAAAGACAAACTTGTTGGCTAACAAGTAATGCTTGAACTTTTTAACTGCATAGACCATGGCTAGGCCTTCCCTCTCTTTTGTCATGTAATTGACCTCAGCATCGTTTAATTTCCAGCTAGCAAAGTACATAGGGTAGTCCAAGTTATACTCCCTTGGTTGGGCTAACACACACCCAATAGCAAAATTGGAGGCATCTATGTGAATGTGGAATATTAGATTCTAGTCTGGCCATAATACTGGTGTTGTGGCCAGAGCTAGCTTGAGGGTTTCAAAGGATTTCTGACATTCCTCGATCGACTCAAAGACTACTAAAAGCTTGGGCTATGTCTATGTAGAACAGAATGAACCTTCGATAGTAGTCCGTATGGCTTGTAAACTATTGCATGCCCTTGGCATTTGTGGGGGGAGGTAGTTCTAGAATGAGCTTGATCTTGTTGTAGTCCATGGAGATACCATTCTTGGACACTATGTGGCCAAGAATCACACTGTGTTTGACCCAAAATTGGAACTTGAGGTGATTCAGTAATATATAGTACAACTAGCAACTTTCCAAGACCAGTTTTAGGTATTCTAGGTGATCATCCCATGTCGAGTTCACACACACATCATCCAAGAAGACTTCCACAAAGTCCCTTACGTACTCCTTGAAGACGGTGATCATCAACCGTTGGAAAATTAGGGGGCACATTGGTAAGCCCAAATATCATTACTTTGTATGCATACACACCCCACTTGGTTGCAAAGGCAGTTTTATGTTGATCCTTTGGGCCGATGGACACCTGATTGTATCTTGAGAATCCATCTAGGAAGCTATGTGCTTCCTTTTCGGCTACTTTTTCTAGAACATGTTTCATGAATGGCAAGGGATAGTGGTTGCACCTAGTGGTGGCATTGACTTTTTTTAGATCCATGCATACTCGAATCTTTCCATTCCTCTTTAGGACTATCATGATGGGTGATACCCAGTCTGTATGCTCTATCTCATAGATGAATCCCACGTCTATGAGTTTTTGGATCTCCTCTCTCACTATGAGCGCATATTTGGGATTCATGGGGTAGGGACACTTATGCACTGGCTTGGCATCATCAAGCATGGATATCATGTGCTGCATGACCTCAGTGGGCACACCCTTCATATCTGTGTATTTCCATGCCATGCAGTCCTTGTACTCTCGAAGGAGGGCTATTAAAGCATTCTCCTCATTGGGGGTGAGATCATTTGTGATGAATACTAGTTGGGGTCTTCCCATTCCATTGCCAAGTTTACCTCCTTAACCTTAGTTGGACCATCATATCCTTGGAAGCACCCTTCTTCCTGAGTTCTCTTGGTCTACTAGTATCTCCTCCTCCACTCCCCCTTGGGGGTTATTCCTCTTGGCCCTGGCGGAAGCCTTTGGTCTTTTGGAGGTTGGGAGCTTCGGACCTGAGGGGGGCTTCTTCATGGCACTTATGGAGCTGATTGTTTAGGTAACCTTTCTCAACCATGCTCCCCAATTGGAGGAGAACTCATGGTGAGCGGTAGTGGCCCCCACATATGTTAGCCAATGGAGGTCCGATTCGACCCTTACTGTCCCTTGGCTCACCTTGGCGGGTTTGAGCATATTAAACATTCTAAGGGGAACCACCAAGCTCAACCCTTCATGGTTGGGTGTTGTCAATTGAAACCCTATTCTCTCTGGGACATCAATGTTTACCAGAATGTGCATCCAGTTTTGACAGAACTCTGGCTCAGGGAGAGGGGCATACCAAAATTCATCTACCTCCCTCTCGTCCTCTTCATTCCCATAGGTTTGGAATAGTTTTAGGGATGCGATCATATCGGGTGTGTCAGATTCTACGGCAAATATTTGTCCTAACAATCGGTGGGTCAAGTCCACTCGAATGATTTGCTCCTCATGTTGCAAATAGATGTTGGGTGCACCAATCATGTACAAGTATAGACATTTGTAAGAAGGCTTTGCCTAGGATGGCTTCATATCTAGGCTACTGGGTAAAGTCCATGGCTACAAATCTAATGGGATATGTGAAGCTGAATACCTTAATGTTAATGCCTGTGAGGACTCCCAAGGGTTCAACATTTCCACTGTCAGCTAACTTCACTACCGGGTGGGTTTTCTCGAGAGAAGGTTTTCCCCACCTCTCCCAACATTCCTTGGTGCAAACACTCACACCCGCTCCCCCATCCAGGATGGCATCAACATTTTGGTTCTAGTGGGTTATGGGAATAGCCACATTAGTATCATCACCCTTCGAAGTATTGGCCCAACTTATTGATGGGGACCTTGGGTAGATTCTAGCCTTCCTCCTATGGTTGGTCGACTCTAGGGCTGGTAGGTCCTAGGGGCAGGAATTGTCCTTTCATCCAGTTTGAAAGGTCTCGCCAAAGGGTAGGATTCCCTCTTAACAATAAGGATGTGATTGGCATCTTAACCTCTTTGGAGAGGAAGACTGCCAACCCGATGCTATTGCATGGTTCCTGAGAGGTCTCCCTACCTATTGATAGCAAATCCTTGAGATTGTAAATGTATACTTCCTCTCATAGGTTCTGTAATACCAAGTCCTCTTGGAACATTTGCTGCAGCAAGTCTGGAGCCTCTGATTTATCGGAGCTAGATCATTCCTCTTCTTCCACCCTTTTTGTAACCCAAAGTGCCTTTGATCCTTGCTAAGTGGTCATGTGGTCTGGGTGGATGGTATCCGCCGACCCTCTGCTAGCCTTGATCCTATGCTCAAACTTCTCTTGGCATTCCTGTACAACCAAGTTCTAAGCATCTGTTACGTGTTGTTTTTCCATGGATGGGTCCGGATAGGTTCCCTTATACTAAGGTGGAGATGTGAGGCCTTGGGCCCGCACTGGCTTATTTACATCCGGGTATGGAGGCATACTCAGGTCATCCTGGGAGAGGGTTCATCCATAGGTAGAGGAGGTGGTGAGGGTGGCTATCTCCTCATTGGAACCTGAAGGAACATGTGGCAAGCTATCTCTATGAATGGAAAGGAAAGAATGCAAGACAATGGAAATAAAATGAAATGGAAGTAGACAATGGTATTGAACCAAAATACTCACATGTAGATAGCTTGATGTTGACTGATGTAACAAAACTAGAAAGTACAATGCCTTTATAGAATAGGCACACACACACTCTAGGTGTCACATGTATATGGGATAAGTCCCATAGTGACACATGGCACTTTAGGATATAAAGTAGTCTAGTACTACTCTAGAACACTAGAAAACACTCACTTTGGCTTCATGTTCCAACACCCCCCCATGAAGGCAAGGTAAGAGATTACTAGAATGGAGCCAAGAACAAGACATGACATGATGAATCTACTAATCTGTACATCCCAAATAGCTCAGAGGCTCAAAAGAGAAGCATGGCTACCTAACCCAACAAAACGGTCTAGGGACTGCGCCAACATCTTGGAACTCAGCCAGGCCTGATAACGAAATCCATCAATGCCAATAATAGGACTCTCATAGTACATCCCCCCCTGGCTTCATAACATGAAGTGGTAGGAAGCCACACACAAATAAAGTAAAAGAGAATAACATCATTTTAGGAGGACTGTCCAAGGCTGAGAACCTTTATTGATTCAACACACATGATTTATTTGCATTCATTTTAGGGGGACTCCCAAGGCAGAGTACCTTCGACACACTCAAAAAAACAAAGTCAAGATCATTCGATGCATAGACCTCTTTATTAAGAGAGAGATCTTGGATGTGAGCAGTGAGAGCATGAATTGGAGTAGAGGTGTCTGCATCGTCTTCGTCTTCGTTGGATATAGTCCCAACCAAGTTGGCATGGTCTTTAGATTGTTGTTTGGCCAGCTTTTGGAAGCAACGATCTTCGGTGTGACCAAGCTTTCCATAGTAAGTGCACTTGAAAGGTTTGAAGTTACCTTTCCCTTTAGGAAACCTCCCTTTAGAAAATAGTGCATTGGCGTCAAAAGTATCACTATGCCTTCTTTCATGATCAAGAAGCATAGCAACCATGTCATGGTAGCTCATGCTTGCCACTCTTAATGCTGGTATGATCTCCCGATACTTAGGAATTTCTTCAATGCTCGTGAGGAGCACTGCAACCTGGTCATCATCCCCAACTGGGGCCTTTAACGTAGCAAGTTGAGTGATGAGAGACTCCATATGATTCAGATGGGTGAGAAGAGAGTCCTCATGCTTCATCTGGAGTTTGAAGAATTCTTGATGGAGAATTGATTACCTTATTGCCAAAGAGACCTTCAAACTTCTCCCATAATTCTTGAGCAGTGGAATCAAAGTCGAAATGATGAATAACTTCATCACCCAAACCCAAACCAATGAGAGAAAGGGCTTTGTCGTTTAAATTCTCCCAGTGTAGAATTTTCTTCTCATCTAATTGTGGCTTTTTATCCTTGCCACAAACAACATTCCACACCCCGTCTTTCATAAGGATAAGATGCAACTTTGTTTGCCATGTCGGAAAGTTCTTACCCGTGAACTTCTCAATAAAGGCACTTAACTTCGAGGACTCCATGGCAATCAACTTGCAAGTAGCAAATTCAGAGGTGGAACCTTGTGAACATCAATACCTCGTGTAGGTAATGAAGCAGGGAGCCATGAGCTAGATCCAGGGGCAGCCACGAATTGGAGCAAGGTAATCCATGAACGAAGAAGACATCATGGGCAGTTGGAGTAGATGGAGCAGGGCAGCGGCATAGGAGAGGTAAACTGCATGTTGTTATGCAGCCAAGAGATGTGCCACAAGGAGGAAGAACACGGTGCTCGATGAAGACAGCAGGTGCGTGTAGGAAATGGGCAGAATTCAGCACCTTCTCCACGCAGATAGTAAACAGCTGTAGCTTCTTCTCGTAGGCAGCTTCTCCATGATAAAATTCAGCAGCTGGAAATTGTGAAGATGATCGTGCTGAGGATGGGCAGCATTTGTGCTCGTTGAAGAGCTTCTCCATGCAGCAGGGTGCACGCATGAAATAGGCAGAATTCAGCAGCTGCTCCAAACAATCTGCTGCAGCAGGAAATGGTGAGCTCACGATATGGAGATGAAGGTGGACAACGATGCGTGCTTGAGCTGATGATCAATGGCAGCAAGTTCCATGGAAGCTGGGAGGCAAGTAGAGTGGAGAAGGGAGGAAGAAGGAGACGATGATGAGGTTAAGGAAAGGGAGCATCTCTCTTGCACTTAGAGAAATAGAGAGAGGGCATGGCTTCCTTTTCTGGCCTCCCTCTCCTCAATCTCTAAGAGCAATGTGGCTCTGATACCACATGAAGGAACATGTGGCAAGCTATCTCTATGAATGGAAAGGAAAGAATGCAAGACAATGGAAATAAAATGAAATGGAAGTAGACAATAGTATTGAACCAAAATACTCACATGTAGATAGCTTGATGTTGACTGATGTAACAAAACTAGAAAGTACAATGCCTTTATAGAATAGGCACACACACACTCTAGGTGTCACATGTATATGGGGATAAGTCCCATAGTGACACATGGCACTTTAGGATATAAAGTAGTCTAGTACTACTCTAGAACACTAGAAAACACTCACTTTGGCTTCATGTTCCAACAGAACCATCTTGGATGAGCAAATTGTCCACTCCTTTGCCTACCCGATTGGCCTTCTTGGACCTAGTCTGTATGGGTTAGGACGCCTTTGGGTTTTGCGAGGTAGGGGCGCTTTGTCCTTGCCTTCTTCTTCACTTCCCTACATATGGCTCTAGTTTGCATCCTTGTGAGATGACCTTCAAGGGTACTGCTGCTACTTGACCCTATTCAATACTCAGCAAATTAATGCTAGTGCTCCTTGGCGGGGAGGCCGGAGTCACTGGTCTTCTCAAGGGGCAATCCTTGAATAAATGCTCTACTCCACAACCAACACATAAGGGTGTAGGGAACCAACACACAAGGGTGTAGGGCTTGTCATGGGAGGAACTACAAGGGTAAGATCCCTATAGGGGTAGTCCTTAAAAAATGCGGCCCCTGGGACTTAAAGCATGACATCAAAGGGTTCACTGAGCCCTTATATGGGCACTCACTTGCCCTGGCAAGTATAACATTGGATCGGGGGCCTTTGCATCACGACGTTCATGTCTCTTGACCTTGCGGCCACAAGAGTTGTCTAGAACTCTCGGACCTATTGACCCTCATGTAGGAGGTAGTGAGTTATGGTGCCACTTCCTTCCTCGCAAGGGTAATAGTCGCGAAGACCGTGGTCTTATTCTAGCTCCTCCTAATCATTGGGTAGTTCCTCCACTAACACTTGATTGATTGGGGTTATACGAGGTGGGGGAGGTTGTGGACCTAGTATGAGTGGTGGTAGGGGAGCATGTTGTGCCCTATACTACCCTAAATTGGCTAAAGGGGCACCTTGTGTGTTCATAGGGTTGGGTGGGCTATCAAGGCTAATGGGTGTCTTGCTTGGTAAAATTGGTTGGGGGAGGACCCTCGAGTCCACTTTTGGCCTAGTTGATTCAGCAAATTTGAGGCCAACTTGCTCATATCCAAGCCCTTGGGCTCATTGTTCTCCTTCTTGGTAGGCTACACAATAGAAGACCTTACCGATTTTGATACCTCTGATTGTAGTGTTTTCTTGGACAACCTTATCCATCATATTATCACCTATATAAATAGCCACCTTGCTACAGAGTTCAAATGAAGTGGAATTCATAACCATTAAGTGGTCATGTAGCTTCGGATCTGCCAAACCAATGAAGAAGCGAGACAGCAATCATTCGTTGCTCATCCTCTCATATGGTTCGCAACAACAGGAATTGTGTTTGATCCTGGCAATGTAAGCCTAGAGGGTTTCCTTTTCATTCTGCTTCACCTCATATAACTGGTTAATCAGGTTCCAATTATGTCCACTAGGGGCAAATCCTACAATGAATGCTTTATGTAATGTCTCTTAGTTGACTTTCTCTTCTAGGATTTTGGGCCCTATACTATTGGCCTGCCTTGCCATCCAAACTAAGGCCAAATGCATTAACCATTTCTAGATCTTTGGGAGCACCAAAGGCTTCACATATTTGCTCGAATCACTCCATGTGGGAGACCGGATCTCCTTCCCCAAGGAATTTAGTCATCAACTTAGAGATGGCTATGGGTCGACTCCTAGAGGGATTGGTGATCCCTGCTAGAAATACTGAGGTGGTGCAACCCCCCTTCCTAGTGTTTTCACCAAGATGCACATCGCCTCATCTAATAGCACCGTTTGGAAAATTGGTGGAGGCACTGTCATTGTGGGCCTAATGGGTCATAGAGGTTCTCAAGCTTGGCCATTGTAGCGAGATCCACTGAGCTGCCGGTGCTGGTGCTGGGGTTGAAAAGCTTGCTCCCCCATATATTGGAGTAGTAGCTGCTACAGGAGTGAGATGTTGGACTCCAAGAGGGAGCGGGTCACTAGGCATCTACATGGACATTCCTTGCATTGGATGGTAACTTGTGGAGCCACATAGTTGGCAAATGTCGAGGGCACCTAGAAGGTCAAAAGTTTGTAAGAGTTCCGCCCTTGAGAGTCTCGTGCATTTCCTTGGCTAGGGTCTCGCCTTGTGAAGTCCCTCATCCATGGGTCTTTATCCTCCATGCATTCCAAGTCAAGATGCCTCGTGAAGGCTGTGGGCCCTAAGTCCACAAAGGCAGCGGTCTCAGTTCAGCTCAGGATCTGATTGTTGCTGGCCTCTCCTTTCCATGGACATACTAGCGAAGGGGTTCTCCATGTCTGCTAAATCTATTTGGCCTAATCGTCCAAACATGTTGGATATTGTACCTCTTAACCTGGAGGCTACGGAAGGAGCAGGAGAGTTAGGTGGAGCCAAGCTAGTGTAGGGAGCTTTGGAAGCCCTCGGACCTACGGGGTCTTGCATTTCCTTGTTTGAGCTTTGTGTCTCGTCGAATTTAGAGGGGTCCTCCCATTGAGGCCCTAACACTGAGTGAGAGCTAGGAATGGAGCTTCTGGTTTGGGCTGTTAGGGCAAATAGCGAGTTGAGCATAGCTCAAAACACTATCCTCGGGCTCGGGTTCCTTGGACAAAAATCTTCCAGACCTCAAGTGCATGTATAAGATTCCCATGGAGGTACACTTTGGCTCAAATAAAATTCTATTTTTTCTTGGCTGTCCTAGAGATATCCCAATGCATGTAGGGATAGAGCTAAGGTGACGGGCGTAGGGATAGAGCTAAGGCGATGGGTGTAGGGATAGAATTAAGGTGACGGGCATAGGGATAGAAAGTTGACACAAGTTAAGGGATGGAATGTAGATGGTATGCCCATGATCATGGGGTTAGCGCTAAGGCTACGAGCAGCTAGATGCTCAGGCTAGTTGGATGTGATTATGGCGACGGTTGTAAGGCTAGCTATAAAACAATAGGCATAGGGATAGCCCTTGGAAGGTGATCAGTGGATTCTCGGTGGTGAGATGTAAGTAGGGCGATGGGCGTGGGGTCGACAATAGGCCGACAGGTTGTGGGCATTGGCTCAAGACCATGGGTTAAGGCTTGTCAAACTGGTGGGATAGCAGATTCTTACATGTATTAAATAGGGCAGCAGGTTAGATGGCTATCAAAAGTTAGGTCGTGGGGATAGGGTCTAAGCCAAGATGAGTCAACAAAGGTTTGACCATGGGGATAGCACTATGGCCACAGGTTGGCGAGATAGCACTATGGCAAGATGACCCATGGGGGTAGGAAATGTTTGAGAACTTGGATTTTGCCCTACTTTTGTTTGGTGATTTTTGGTGATTTTTGAGTTTTTGTTCCAGCTGTAAGTGTTTGTGGGTGCTATGCACTACCTAAACTACCTATACTAAACAAAAAATAACCAAAAAATCAACTTTTGGTGCATGAATGAGAAATTTCTACAAGTTGGGCTGTCCACCCTCAAGAACCATTTTAAAATTGAGCTTCCATCTCCATTTTTGGGTGTTTTTGTTAGAGTTTGCTATCAAACACACCCTAGCAATCTTCTAAAATACCTTCCTATCACTTCAAAATGCTAACAAACATAAAAAACAAGCTTCCAATGATCAAAAATGCTTTCCAACAGAAAATGACAATTTTTTTACCTTTTGTCCATCCAAACACACATTTCTTCACTCATTCCACTCCTACAACTCCGCTGACAAAACTCCAAGTTAAGCTTAAAACAATGAGCAATGGGTAGATGACAAGAGAAGGAAGATGCAATGCAACTCACGTGTCGTGGGGGATCTTGAAGGAATGCTGATGGAGCATCCACTCCAAGCTACTCCTTGTGAGAGAAATCCAAAGCATAAGTCATCCACATGTGTCACTCAAGCTTCTCTCGGATTTTTGCAATGTGTTTCCACAAGAGAAAGGGGGAAGGGGGAGAAGGGAGAGAAGGGAGGAGAGAAGGATGGCCGATGCAAGCCTTCCATGTGCTCACAAGTCTTGCGATCAACTCTGAATTAACCACCTTTATTGGACCCAATCGGTCATACCAGGACATGCCTGTCCATACCCCAACCCCCATCATTTGATTGGCTCTATAAATTGCTTTATAATCTCGATTCTCCACCTAAAGGGAGCATCCCTCAAATATACGGCATAGACACTTACAAATTAGAGCTATGTTGTGAAGCCTGATGTATGGATGTTAATAGCCACAGCTACAGAATGCACGGTACAGCCACAAAATGCATAGTAATAAGTGATTAGAGGTGATTAGGCTTCATGATTTACTTTAATGACTACAACCATGGATGGAGTACAGTTACGGGCCTTATGGGTTTTGAGTCCCAAATGGCTCAAGATCGACCTCGCCATTCGGGTTTTGAGCTTCAAATAGCTTAGGACAAAGGCAGGTGCTAGAACCTTCTAGATCGGCGAGGTTAACACGTGCTATTTGGGACTCGGGTAGAAGCATCTCCTAATTACTTGATTGTCCCACGTGCTAATATATGGTTAACACAAGTGCTATTTTCGACACACAGAAAAGTGTGACAACAAGAGCTATAATAGAAAGAGGGAAGGAAAGGATAGAGAAGATGCCTTGGCACCCTATGGGCCCAAGAGCCCTTGTGAATGAAAAGAGAGGGACAATGCAAAAAGGAAAAGGGTTAGCCCTCCCTTCAAAAGGTGACTTGTATAAAAGGCCAAATGGTTGACTTTGGTCTTCATTATTGTATGTGCAAGTTTGGAATACAAGCTCCCTCTTCTCTTCAAGAGTGTCTTTGGTATCGCCTCGGTGTGTCCTTTGTGTGGGGTGGCGATGGAGACGCTAAGGCATTTAACTTGGAGATGTCATGTGACAAAATCTATGTGGAGGAAAGTCAAAGGAGCGATTCAAAGATCGAGGTTCATGAAACGCTTTACTTTTTCCTGGCAATTGGCTTTGCTGGGTGAGTCTATTACCCTACCTTTGAATTTGGCATGTGCTTGGCCACATGTGAGAGTAGCTACACTCATGGCAATTTGGGAAATTCACAACAACATTGTATTCCATTAATCCACCAGGTGGGTATATTGGAGAAAGTTATCTTGGGAGTGGTGGGGGTAACTTAAGGGATATGGGGGTGCTCTTTGGGTGAAATTTCCCCAGTTATGAGCCATTCCATATTAGGTTTTGATCCCTTTATCTATTGTGGTTTCTTCTCTACTTTTTAGCATAGGCCAAGGGCAGGTTGCCTATTTTGTTGGCCAAGTTTTTGTATAGTTTTTTCTTCAGGGTCTAACCAACCCATAGTAATAAAATCAAAAATTTATATTTAAAAAATAACATTAATAATAAAAATAGGGGTTGCATTGTCCATTACTTGGGATCACCCTTGACTATGGGTGTAACTCTTAGGCAAGGATTTGACTGGCTGTTGGAACACTTTAAGGCCATATTAAGGAGATGGGACACAGTTTATCTCAACTCAACTGGAATGCTTGGGTGTTAGTGGTCAAGCATATACTTGCTCATGCTATGACATCTCTCCCTAATTTGGAATCTTAGGGCTTGAGAATACTTGGTGGTTCAAAGGCATGGCAGGCCGCTAGCTGAACTGGATCTTAGGAGAACTTATAAAATTCAGAAAAAGGGAATTTCTAGATGGATTCATTTATGGAATAACAAGTTGGCCTAATGGTGTCCCGCTGGATCAATTTGTTGATCAATATAATCTCAATAAAGGGAAGATCAATGTGGTATGTAGTGTACTTGAGCTTGTGTCAGATTGGTGTCCTACCAATTGTGTCACCTTTGCAAGTTGGAGGGTAAATCAATGGTCAATGGGTAGAGCAAATTTGATGTTGTCGGTAAGATCTATTGCTTAGGTGATGACGTGGGGAGTCTCACTTGTTCCTTTCTTGAATCAAACTTGGAAGCTTCAGTGTGGCTCGGCGTGGTGGAAAGCCAGACTTAGGGAGACTTGGCATGGCTATAGCTCAGGAAAGACCTACTTTTTAATGTGGAATGTAATGTGTAAATGGCTGCCTGTAAGAAGTCGTTTGGTGAAATACATGTGGGTGAATCCTATGTGTCCTCTATGATGTAAGGCCATGGAGGAGGTTGTCCATCTTCGTTGGGGCTATGTTGTGTCGAGAAGTCTGTGAAGGAAGGTGCAAAAAGCCATCCAAAGCTTGGGACTAATTGTGGTTGTGTTTTCTGTATACATGAATTGGAGGATGGGCTTGATAGGGGAGATGAAGGGCCTCACCTCTTCACTACATGCTGGCCTTATGTGCACGCATCAGTGTTACCTGCTGTTTGGATGGGGTGGAACCAAATAGTCTTTGGCAACAAGTTTGTTCCTAGTTACTATGATGGTCTACTATTTGGTTTGCTTAAGGGATACTTGCATGATTTTGCAGTGATCACAAAATCAAATCATAAGTGATTAGTCAGAATTTATTTTTGGTTTGCTCTATGCTAAATTAGTGGAAGGTTGGCTCCATTGGCCCTGGGCAGTTTGCCCTATGCTAAGTAAGTGGAAGGTTGGCAGTGTTGGCCCTAGGTAGTTTTGCCCTTTGTTGGGCCCCCTTTGTTTGTTGTATGGGCTGTTGCCATTCTCATTAATATAAGTCATCTTCCTTTTTTTTTAAACCTTGGGGTTCCAACTTTTGAAGTTTTTTCTTGAATTTAAAGCTAAATGGTAACTAAATACCTAAAATTTCATAGATTTTTCAAAATTGAGAAAATGTTGTATACAAGTGAAAGTGAAACTATTGTAGGTTCATTGTATATAGTTTGCAAACTTTCTCTAATGATGAAATGTGCAGAATCATAATCTACATGTCTCAAATGCATCTGCCCAAAAATAGCATGTCCCAAGTTTTGACTCAATTGTCCACGCATCTCACCTAAAACAGTTATATAGTCCATAGAGCTAACTTGTCACCGCCTCCTTAATCCTTTGACAGCCAAGAAAGTTGGGGGATCCATGTAGAATCATAATCTACCTGTCTCAAATTGTCACATGTTTCCAAAAACACTTGTCTTTAGTCAACTTGCCTCAATCATTCATGTGTCTCACCTAAAATGATGCTATAGTCCATAGAGGTGATTTGTCACCACTTCCCTAATCATTTAATAGCCAAAAAATATGGAAGAGGAGGCGTTTCTTGCTAAAATTATGGCTCATGAGTTGCAGGCTCCACCCACTCACCATTTTTTGGGTGAGAAATGCCTCCTCCCCCACTGCCACTACTCCATCTTCTGTACAATATCCCCCACATCTCCCTATTTCATGCTCCCACATTTTGATCTCAACCACCCTATGATAGCTCCAGAGGCATTGAGGGATCATCTCCAGAAATCTAGCAGAGCAACAATGGCATTGACCCTCCACTCGCATTTGCTCCAACCACAGGCCAATGGGAAAGCCTCCATGGGTGGCTAACCTTAAGAAGTAGGAGATCTTCCTCGGCTGCAAACTAGACCATAGACTCATCCAAAACCTTGAACAGACCTCTTGGGGCACTCTCTGAGCCACCTAATGCCTCTCCCCAAACCAAAGAGTCCATCTGAAGCCTCCTACCAATCCATGTGATGTAGGAAAAGAAGGGCACCTCGTCCACCTGCTCAGCGAGGCTAATCCTAGAGAGCCAAAACCACTCTCTTGGATCCCACTGGACCTCCCTCAAGGGCCTACCCTCCCAAAGCCCAGAGGCACCCTCCTGGGGCATGTTGCTCTTGGATAAAGTGCCACTCCTTCCCCAATTGGCCCACCACTCTAATCATTTGCCAATGAATCCATCCGAACTCCCATCCATCTCTGGGTCTCTCTCAATGAGTGCCTGAAGTAGGCCTCCAAGTCCCACACGAAAAAAACTAGGCTGCGTGTTTTTTTGCTGCATCATCATCCTCAAGGGACCCCAGTCTGAGAAAACTGATCCAACCATTTGCTATTGATCCACATGCGAAGTCCCTCCCACCAAGACTCAGGGATGGTTAGGTCAATCTCCATCATCTGCTACCCTGCCACTCTCATGTGCACTACAGCTCTAATCCTCACCTCTGCCTCCATGGGTAATCTACTCCATTTGCCAAAGGAGTAGGCCGAGCCACTATCCCATTGTGCCCAACCAATGTGAGTCCGTTGCCCAAGCATATGCCCATCTGATACTTTTTACTATTTTTAAAGTCAAATTAATTTAAAATTGTTTTATTAAGTCTTTAAAATTTTAAATAAAGTTACAAAATATTTAAATTAAAATTTTTCATTAAAAGATTTAGGCATGCACTTTGAGGGACATGCAAAGGTTCACATGGGCATGGAGGGGCATGCGAAGGGGTTTGCAAAGGGGGTTTGGGCCATGGATCGAGGCCCTAAGGGTGGGGGATTAACCCCCCCTCCCCAACCTATTACGTGCTTTACCTCGGATAGTGGTTTAATTGGGCTCCATTTGGGACCACTTGCACTATAAATGACTGTGCAATATGTCCCAATTGGTCTTCTCTTTAGAGTTTAAGGCTCTAAACCATTGGTCTGCCTTGCCATCGAGGCTCATCCCAAAAGCATTTATCCAAATCTCCCACATTACTGAAGGTTTTATAGATTTGTTCAAACCTTTCTACATGGGAGACTGGGTCTCCTTCGCTTAAAAACTTGGTGATGAGCTTAGAAATGGTGACTAGTTTGCTTCTCGAGGGATTATTATCCCTAGATGGAACACCAAAGGTGGCATGGCCCCCCTCTTCCTTGTGTGTGCACTAGGATCCTTATAGCTTCATCTCATAATATAGTTTGTGTAGCCAGAGGGTGATTAGGAGCATAAGGTACTCCTACCCCATATGGTTATTGCATTTGTGGTGTGCTTCCCATATTAGGTGGTTGCATATAAGTTGTGGTGGAAGCTCCACTCGGTATATGTATTAGGACTTGGGGTCTTGTAGGCTTATTGGGTTGTAGTGATGGGCCTTTGAAATTAGGCACTCTTTGTGGGGGTTAAAGTTCACTGTGCCTTTACCCCAGTTATGTACAATACTCAAACACATATATAAATGAATGAAAAAGAAGATTAGGGTGGTTCTGCACCCACCAAAACTTGTGTGGCTCTTTGTTTCTCTCTCTCCCTCTTCCGTTCTTGCTTCCGTTGAGAGCACTCTCAACTGGTATCAGAGCTAGGGTGATCTAGCTGAGCGTGCGTGAATGCTTGAAGCTCGGCAGCTTTGTGGGAAGAAGAAGAAGCTCTGTGGGAAGCTTTGTGGGTGACTTTACTTGCATCCAAGTGTGCAAAGACCTTGGAGGAACCTTTGGAAAAGTCACTTTTGTTTTGCGAAGTGGTTTTGAGAGCTTGTTTAGTGTTTTCAAAGAAAAAGTCGTTTTTTGAGCTTTTCCCTGTTCTGTTCGATGACAGAGACTCCGTATTGACTTGTAGAGGCAACTATTGCTTGCTTTTGGTGTCCACTTCACTTCAGGAGCTTGGAAACATCTTCATTCTTGAATATGGGATCATTTCATTGGATTTCTGACTCACTGTGTCAGTTTCTGTGTTTTTCTACCCGGGTGTTGGAACTCAAGTTTGGAGCAACCATTTGTAGATCTATCAGTTCCGGTGGACTCAGGAGGTCCTAAAACTTCTATGTTGCTCATCATTCACACTCTGGTGGAGTTTACAAACAGCTCTGTTTTAAAAAACGTTTTTCAGCCCGTGTGTTGGACCCAGTGATTGAGACCACGGTTTCCAAAACCATCTGTCCCATTGTGTTCCAGACGCCCAAAAACCCCTACCTATCAATTCTTGCACGATTCGGTGGAGGATTTTCAGAGTTATAGATCTTTGTGTATTCGATTTCGTCTCTTGTTATGCATTTTTCATTCTAAGGATTTGAAACCTTAGATTTATGCCACATGGCAGTGGATAAGTGTTGACTCCCATTTCTCACTCATCGGTTGGGATTTTGGAGTTCTGGCAGAAGAGAGATATTTGCAGATTTTCTTGCTGAGTCCGATTATGCAATGGCGCCCATGTTTTGAGGCATCTCAGGTTCTATTTTCAGTAGCGGTCATTACCATGGGACCATGATTTCTTGAGCATACCTTATGCAGATCACTCTGGTTGCAGAGTTTGAGCAGTGTGCGCTCACTCGTGGTGTGCATTTGGTTGCAGTGGATGATTTATAGGCCATTTGGATGCATTGCGGTCCTTATTGGATGCGCTGATAGGCCCAAATTGCCTTGTGGGATGCTATTTTTATAGACGCTTTGCACATGGATGCTATTTTATGCTGAGGGACAGCTTTGACACATTGCAGGTGATGTACTAATAGTGCTATGCTCTCTTGGATGAGATATTATTAATGCATATGCCAGTGGATGGTGTTTATTCTTGAGTCATTTGGCACTTATTGGCATTTTGGATTGCCATTGCAGTTGGCATTTTCCTTTAGGCCAGATTTGCTCATATTTCACTCTATTGTGACATACACATTTGGGTGCACCTGGTATTTGGTGTGATTCTCTCTTGTAGGCACTAGCATTTGGGATTTTGCTTTATTTGCATTATGGCATCCTCTTCCATGTCTGAAAAGGAGTTTTTCAACATTAAAAAGTTTGATGGGACAAACTTTTCTTTGTGGAAAGAACATATAAGGGATGTGCTTATTCAAAAGAAGCAGATTAAACCCTTGGCAGGGATTGAAGCTAAGCCTGCAAATATGTTTGAGGATGATTGGAATGAGTTGGACGCATTAGCAAAGTCTACTATTAGACTTCATCTTGCAGAGTCAGTTTATTTCACAGTAATAAATGAGCAGACTACGGAAGATTTCTGGAAGAAACTGTGTGCCACTTATGAAAAGGAAACTGCCTCTAATAAAGTTTACCTCATGAAGAGGTTGTTTGAGCTGCAGATGAAGGAAGGGGTCTCCATTGCTTCTCACTTGAATGAATTCAATATTATTTTCAGCCAGCTTCACGCTCAGAAGATGAATTTTTATGTGGAGACTAAGGCAATATTTCTCTTATGTTCATTGCCATCCTCATGGGATACCTTCCGTACAGCTGTCAGTAACTCTGCACCTGGTGGAGTACTAAAATTTGATGATGTTGTGGGTAGCTTGTTGGCCGAGGAGATTAGACGGAAGTCTATGGATGGCAACAAGCAGAATGCAGCCTTAAATATGCAAAGGGGTAGATCACAGTTCAGGGGGAAGTCCCAAGAAAGAGGGAAGTCTCGTAGCAAATCCAGGGCACGGAACATTGAGTGTTACCACTGTGGCAAGAAGGGCCATATGAAAAAGGATTGATACAAGCTGAAAAGAGAGCAAAAGGATAAGAAAAAGAATGCAAATTGGGGTGCAAATCAAAAGGAAGAGAGTCCAAGGGAGGACAAAGGAAAAGTGAAGATCGAGGAGATCAATGCAGTCACACATGATAGTGACAATGATGTTCTCTTCATGTCTAGTTTATCTGCAGAGTTGCTTACCACTTCAGATGATGCATATTCCCAGGATTGGATTTTGGATTCTAGTGCTTCATTCCATGTTACTCCCCATAGGGAATGGTTCTCCACTTATGACAATGGAAAGACAGGTTGTGTGCATCTTGGAAATGACTATGCATGTGACATAGTGGGAGTAGGTGACATAAAGTTTTCTTTTGCAAATGGGTCTGCATTTGTTTTGAAACATGTGAGACATGTGCCTAAGCTGACCAAGAGTCTTATTTCAGTGGGTCAGCTAGATGATGCTGGTTTTCACACCACTTATCGCTTTCAGAGTTGGAAAATTCAGAAGGGCTCTATGCTTTTGGCTAGGGGTGCCAAGTGTGGGACTTTGTATCCCTTACATGTATCAGAGGTATTTGATCATGTTGTTGCAATAACCGAGCAGCCAAGCACTTCTTTGTGGCATTGCAAGTTGGGGCACATGAGCCAGAATGGAATGAAACTCTTATGCCATTTGGGTTATGTACCGCATTTAAGTTTCTCTGATTTTGAATTTTGTGAGCACTATCTCTATGGGAAGCAGACTAAATCAACCCATAAAAGAAGGGGAAAGAAAGAGTTTGAAAAGCTTGATTTGGTGCATTCAGACGTATGTGGTCCCATGCCTACATGGTCATTAGGCGGGGCTGAATACTATGTGACATTCATTGATGATGCAACTAGGAAAGTGTGGGCTTATGCTATAGCTCGGAAGAGTGATGTGTTCCAGGTATTTCAGAAATGGCTGGCCTTGGTTGAGAATCAGTCAGGTAGAACGGTTAAATGCCTACGGACTGATAATGGTGGAGAGTATCTCTCTCATGACTTTCAGCATTTCTGTGATACGCGTGGGATTAAGAGGGAGCTCACATCCCCTCATACTCCAGAGCAAAATCCAGTTGCAGAAAAGATGAACTGTACCATTCAAGAAAGGTTGCAATGCATGCTTTCCAATGCAAGTCTTTCTGGTGGTTTTTGGGCTGAGGCAATGAAGACTGCAGTGCATGTGATCAATAGATCAGCTAGTAAGAATTTGGATGGTGGTATTCCTAAAGAGGCATGGAGTGGCAAGAAGCCCTCTTACTCTCATTTGCGTATATTTGGGTGTGAGGCATATGCACATGTGCCAAAAGAGCTTCGAAGGAAGCTAGATCCTAAGTCTAGGAAATGCATCTTTCTGGGTTATGGTGAAAGTGGAGAGATGGGCTATCGTCTCTGGGATCCAGAAGCAAAGAAGATCATGCGCAACCATGATGTAGTCTTCAATGAGAAGAAGATGCATAAGGCACCCATGAGGGATGTGGAAATGAGGAGAATCACTTTCCAGGATGTGAATCCACCTGCATATGTTGATAGACAGCAAGCTGTCCATGCACCAAATGTGCAAGAAATCGTACCACCAAGTACTCCCACAGGTATACAATCAAGGGTAGATGATGGATCATCTATTGGTGGAAATGATGAGACAAATGTGGCTGATATACAGGTGGGACAGCAAGCTGAAATGCCCTTGAGAAGATCATCTAGAGTATCAAGACCGCCTGATAGGTCTGTTCCAGGGGTAGACTATGTGATGCTTACTGATTGCGGGGAGCCTTCTTGCTACAGAGAGGCTATGATGCATGAGGATCAACGCAAGTGGGAGTATGCTATGCAATCAGAGATGAGTTCACTTATGAAGAATAAGACTTGGGACTTGGTTTCTTTGCCACATGGAAAGAAAGAATTGCCATGTAAATGGGTCTATAAAATGAAGGTCACAGGTGATGATATGCCTAGGTACAAGGCCTGTTTGGTTGCTAAAGGGTTCAAGCAAGAGAAGGGTGTGGACTTTGATGAGATATTCTCTCCAGTTGTGAAGATGACCACACTTAAATGCATGCTTGGACTAGTGGCATCAGAGGATATGGAGCTTATGCAGATGGATGTCAAGACAGTTTTCTTGCATGGGGATTTGCATGAGGAAATTTACATGGTGCAGCCGGAAGGCTTTGAAGAAAAGGGCAAAGAGCATTTAGTTTGCAAGCTGAAGAAGAGTCTCTATGGTCTTAAGCAAGCACCTAGAGAATGGTATCAGAAGTTTGATGCTTTCATTCGGTCCGAGGGTTTTAGAAGGAGTGAAATTGATCACTGCCTCTACACTAAAAGAGCTAAGGATAATAGCCTGATAATCTTGGCACTATATGTGGATGATATGCTATTGGCTAGCAAGAATACTTATGAGCTAGATGCATTAAAGGCCAAGTTGCATGAGGCCTTTGATATGAAGGATTTGGGATTTGCAAGTCATATTCTTGGTATGCGCATCACGCATGATCGGAGTAGGAAACTCCTTTGGCTTTCACAAAAAGAGTATGTTACAAAAGTATTGGAGCGTTTCAATATGGAGGGGGGGAAGGCAGTGAGTACTCCATTGCCTCCATATGTGAAACTGAGTCATACAGATAGTCCCAAATCAGATGAGGAAAGGGCCATGATGGCCAAGGTTCCTTACGCATCAGCAGTTGGGAGTCTTATGTATGCTATGATAGCTACTAGACCAGACATTGCATTTGCAGTGGGAGTTGTTAGCCGGTATATGGCTAATCCAAGAAAGAGGCATTGGGAGGCAGTTAAGTGCATCATGAGGTACATGAAGGGTACCAAGGAGATGTGCATATGCTTTGGTAGAGGACACATGCGTGTACTTGGGTACACAGATTCAGACTATGCAGGGCATGTGGATAGTAGGAGATCCACTTCTGGTTATGTGTTCACCTTTGCAGGTGGTGCAGTGTCGTGGCTGTCTTTCACACAGAAGTGTGTTGCTTTGTTTACCACAGAGGCTGAGTATGTTACAGCCACAGAGGGTTGCAAGGAGGCTATATGGCTTGATCGGCTAGTGGGAGATTTGGGGATTCATACAGCTGTACCGACATTGCATAGTGATTCCATGAGTGCTATTCAGCTAGCACGGAATCCGGTCTTTCATGCAAAGACCAAACACATTTAGGTTAGGTACCATTTCATCAGGGAAGTACTTGAGGACAAGTGCATAGAGCTTGTCAAGGTTCATATAGATGATAACCCTACAGATATGCTGACGAAGAGTCTACCTAGTCACAACGGTTTGAGTATTGTCGTGAATTGATGGGCATCCCTTAAAGGCACATTGTTCTTTAAGTGGGAGGTTGTGGGGGTTAAAGGTCACTGTGCCTTTACCCCGGTTATGTACAATACTCAAACACATATATAAATGAATGAAAAAGAAGATTAGGGTGGTTCTGCACCCACCAAAACTTGTGTGGCTCTCTGTTTCTCTCTCTCCCTCTTCCGTTCTTGCTTCCATTGAGAGCACTCTCACTCTTCCCCTTGGAATTAGTCTAAGGGTCGGCATAACTCCCAGGACTTGTATACTCATGAAATTGCGATTCTTGGAATGGAGTAAATGCATATGTTGTATTCCCTAGGCTACCCATTTGTCTCTGTTGGCCTGAGGCTAGGTATGCATGAAAGGTTGAGGGAAGACTTCTAGCCTATAAGACGACTGTCCTTCAAAGAATTGTCCTAGTGTTGGAAAATTTCCAACCGATGTTATGGGAATAGACTCCCTTGGCATGGCACACCAGGATTGCAACCCGGTCTTCCAGTTGCCGCATCCATGCCTACTGACTCCATAGAGCTTCATTCTCATTCCGCAACTGAATGACTTTAGATTCCAAACTCGCCAATTGAATCACGATGGGATCTCTTCCTCTCTCTCTCTCTCTCTCTCTCTCTCTTCATATTTACAACCACTTGGGCTAGTGTGACTCCAAGGCATAGTGTACCTTCCTCACCTCCTCTACCTATTCTTTGTGCTCTTTCCAATGTAGTGAACAACTATTAACCATTGGCGATTAACATGAGCATGTCTTTCAATAAGACATAAAGATTGTTCAATGGTTCCCTTCTCTAAACAAGCACTTCAAGGACCGTATCAAAGTGCACTTTGCCTATTAGCAGAGGCGGTGCATGAAGTGTTATTATCTCACATGAGGGTGTAATGTTCTACTTAGAGACCGAGGGTTTGATTGAAAGGAGCTCATATATTCTATGCAAATATCATGGTTTTGATTATATAGTTACATGGATTGCACCTTGAGAGAAATGAAGAGAGAAGCATATATGCCACTTTACTTTGTGTTTGTTTGTATTCTTAGACTAGACATGCATACCCATGACTTCATTCACCAAGTAGCTTTGACAAATCTTGATATTTATCAACTTTTATACCCAAATATGAATTCACTATTAGCAAGACATCTTAGGATAGTTATAGGTTTCGGTTAGTACTTCTAGGAGTTTCTAATAGTAATAAATGGACCTTGGGAGGTACTTTTGATTACATGCTTCATTTGGCTACTTAGCTACTCTTTTGTTCTATTTTTATTTGTGTGCCTTCCATAGGTGGACCCTCTATAACAAGTAACTTTTGAACATTATGCAGCTATTTGTAGCATGCTCTACAAATCTGTCAAATTATTTGAATCTTCTAATTGATTATAGATTTCATCCAAAAGGTTAATCATTAAAGTACAATTAAAGAAATTTTAACTTTTATATATACAACTGCATATTAATAGATGGCTTTATCAAATTATTGTTTGTAATAAAGTAAATGCTCACTTTGAGATATTCCATTCTTTATTCCTTTTACCAAAAATGCAAGAGGACTAAGTCTGAATTCCTTTCTCTTTGAGATATTCCTATCTTTATTCCGTAAGCCTAAATGGAAGAGGACTAATCTTATTGTTCAAATACAAGCATTAGCTAGCCGAGTTTATTCCCTACCCATGTTTCACAAAAACCAATATTTGGAATTCTTTTTGATAGTACTAGACCTGCAGAAGCTCTAATTGGGCAGCTACGATGATTTGTAGTTCAAGGAAAGTCTGCACAACCAAACAGTCATCCAAGCATTGCTGATTTTTGTGGGGTTTTTGATATTGCTCCCAGATGCGGCATACAACTCAGTCCCCACCAAGGACTAGACCAGCAAATGACTGAGTCTCTCAGATACAATTTGTAATATGAAATTTTGAACATGATTACTTGTAACATTACTATTTTTGTATATCATCCGAGTCTCCACTAGTCCATGATTTAAGTTTGTATATTTGAAATTCAAGTTGGTAACATTTAAGGTGATACGTGTCATGTTGGTAGGATTTCATGAGATATTCTCTAAATATTATTTGTATAAGAATCGATGTGATAAGTGTCATTGAATTTAATTGTTTAATTTGGTATACATGAGATAAAACAATTCTACCTTGCTGTCATTTTTCAGGTTAAATATAAGCATGGAGGGAGAGAACATTCTACCACAGGATCCTCCTCAACCAGAGGATCCTACAATTCATGAGGATCTAGAAGCATCATTTGTGCCTCAACAGGCTGATTTAGCGGACCAACTAAATCACGCTGAGGCTCAAGCTATCTTGTAGGCCCAAAGAGAGATGTTGGGAAGGGAGGGACTGGGCATGTTCACCACTGGTCCAGTGGATGACGACATCGTGCAAGGCAACCCACTCTCTCTTCAGCAAGTACAAAGGCTTTGTCCATCGGAGTTCGTAAGAAACACCTTGTTTCTTCAATCCAAAAATGATAGAAACAAATATGCACAACCCAAGTTGTCAGACCTATGGCACAAAACTCTTGCCCACATCCTTCTCCAGCAATTCATAGAGGTGGAAGGGAGCATCCCTACCAACCAGCAGATACCCATATTCTTCATTCAGCAGGTGTACATCCGCGACATCTTGCATCATTGTATGCATTGGAATGACAAGCATCACCTGTCAAGAATAGGAAAGGGACATCTTGTGGAGCTCAAGTGAGCAAGAGTAGAGAACAAAGAGCCCATGTCTCTAAGGCCCCGCGTGCTAACTCCCCAGGCACATAGTGACCTTGTTGACTTGGCAATGTCTACCATACCTCTCCGTTAGCAAGGTGTTACTAGTGAGGAGTTACAAGCTTGCCTTGCATCTGAAGCCAAAGAGATTGAGGACTTGCAAGCACGTGTATACATGCTGGAGGCTAGGCTTATGCGCTACAGAGATGCTTTTGGTGACTTGGATGCCTTTGAGGATATTGACACATTTGATTTGAGGATCTCACCAATATAGATTCACACGCTGTAGGACCAAGCACTTAGGATACAGTAGACGTGGGACCTAGTACATAACTCTGTAAACTTCATACATAACTTTGTAATATTCATCTTCAAATATTATGGTCCGGATTAAGTGCATTTTGTGGATTAAAGTAGTTAAAGTGGTTAGAATTGATTGTGGACTAAGTGACTTAAGTGGTTTAAGTAAATTAAGTGGATAATCTGGAGCTAATGTAAAGTTAAAATGATCTGATTAAGTGCATAATTTGGATTAAGCAGATTATGTGGATTATGTGGATTAAGATGGATTAAGTGGATTAAGATTAATTAAGTAGTTTAAGTGGACTAAGTGATCTGAGTGGATTAATTGGATTAAGTGGTTTAAGTGGTTTAAATGGTTTATGTGGAATTTGTAAAGTTAATGTTGAAATTTTGAAATATATCGAAGTGGATTAGTGAACATGATAGCTAGATCAACCCTTGTGACTTGAAAATATAAACTTCGATTGCACATATATGATTGTTCTCTCCTTTTTCTCGATGTTGCCTTGAAAGTATTTGCAAGTCACAAGGTTGGCTCTAGCTATTATGTATTAAACCAAATCATCCACACAAACCGAATCATTACAACATAACAACATAACTCATAGCCCATAAGTCATTAGCTTTCAACTACGAAATGAGAAGAGATGGATACGAGCACATGCGCTCTTCCATCGCTTGACATATTCTCCTATCCATCCCCTCACATACAACATACCAACCTACATATTTAGAGCTTCATCCCTTTGCTTCCAAGTACACAATGAGATGAGATGGATATGAGCATATGACTCTTCCATCACCTATAATATTCTCCTATCCACCCCCTCATGTGTAACATACAACACTCTATATTGCATGTAACACAAGTACGATATCGTCTATCTCTTCAACTTCACTATTGTCACTGAGTAGCTCAAGCTCGTCTTCTTCTTTGCTAAATGCACCCTTGACAGCTACTTCTATAGTCAATCATTGCCTATCAATTCTCATTACAATGGCTTCGCTTGCTGCCCAAGTTGCAACATTGAACCCTTTCAACAATCGTAGATTCCCAAAGAAAAAACTAAATTTGCAGCTCTCAATGGCTTTAAACAATTGCGTCTCTTCGAATGAATAAAATCGTATGCACTCCCATTCCTCTCACATGCACCCAATGATGCAGCAACTTAGAGCAAAGGTGTTGCAATATGTTGCAACTCCAATGTCTCTCCACCATATTCCTTCCACCAAGTAGGTGCAATCGTCATCTTAATAGCATCAAGATTCCAGGGATCTCCAAAAAGCCTTCACGGTTCGCACCTCACTCGTTGTTGATAGGCCAATTTGCCTTGATCTCCCGAAAGCAAGTTCTTACAAACCTCTCAAAAGTTACTTATGACTTCTGGATTCTGCGATTGAGCATGCATTTGATATTGTGTATGTATTGCAAACGTGGCTCCATGCAAAGAAGTGTGCATTTGCTTCCATCTCTTATCGGTCAAATATACCACTTGTTCCTTTTCCCTAGGGAATTCTTTAACCTGTCATATTGCTTCGGACATCTTTCAATACACTTCACCCATAACAAAGGCATCAGCGTCGACCATCCTCAACACTGTCACAAATGGATCTACACCTTCTTTTATTCTTTCTACATTTTTCTAGAATGCGGAATCTTGTTGATTGCACAAGATGTACACATTTACTGCCTGGTATTGTGTACTACGTCTTTTTCTCAAGCCAATTTGCCCATTGTCTATCAGCAACAGTCTTGACTAAATCTTGATGCACTTCCAACAATCTAGCAAGAACCAAAAAAGAAGTGGCAAATCTAGTTTGACAAAACTGCCTTACTGCTTCACAGAGTGCTCTCTGAATATTGCATGCAAGTATTGATGGCTCTTTATAAAACTCACTACAACCTTAGCATCTTGTAGCATTGGTTGCACAAATGGCAATTGTCCAATATATTTCAACAATAAGTTGAGAGTATGAGCACCACATGGCACCCATGTCAGAGTGGGGTACTTTGCCATGATCATCTCACCCAGGGTCTTATAATTCGATGCATTATCTCTTACTAATGCAGTAACATTTTCACAGCCACCAACTTTATGAATCTCTTCTTTACCTAAATGACATTAGTCAAAAACTCACCTGCGACCTGCTCTCTAGCAAATCTACATCACCTTCATGTATTGATACACCCCTCACATTTATCGGTGCTTCTCCTTCAATAGTCTCATCAACCTCAGTGCTCACATTAGGACTTGGATGATTCCTTATCAAGGTCGGATTAGCCACTTTTTCACTTTCTATAAATATGATTTGCATAACGAAAGAACATCAGATGGAGTGCATGAGCAAGCTTCAATGTCCTACCAATTCTAAGAAAGTGTTGCTTGATGCAAGTAGAACCGCTCATGAACTTGTCTCCACAATATTTACACTACACAAAGGAGACTGAGGCATGCAATTTTCATATCTCCATCACATATGACCAAATCTTGCCGTGCACCATTCTTTTAAAGTTGCAAAAAAATATATAATCCAAAAAATTTAATTTGCATATACAAAAGAAACATACTGCAGTACATATTATGTCAAAAGTAAGAAATATACTTTAAATATCACTTTCAAGAATGCAATATATCAATTGTCATTCATCAAATACCATTATCAAAAAATAAGATTATTTTCATTCATCAATAATTATATTTCATTCACATAAGATTATATCCTTACTAGAATATGATATTTTATTTTTTAACATTCTTTTAAAAGAATATAAAATATTATTTCAAAAAAAAGTGCAAGAATGAGTAAATGCAAATGGTATTTCATTCATTCACATTCAAAAGAGTATAAGAATGAGTAATGAAAATTAAGAGACATGGATTCATATTCTATTGAAAGAATATACTCAAATTATGAATCATTCATTCACATTCTATTGAAAGAATATTAAATTTCATTCAAGAGAAAGTGTAAGAATGATACAAGTGTTCTAATAACCTTTAAAACTCTAAGATCATAGACACACAAAGAAAAACTCTTTCTATTCTTTCACATTTTATTGAAAGAATACTAAATATTCATTCAAAAGAAAGTGTAGGAATGAGACAAGTGTTCTAATAACCTTTAAAACTCTAAGGTCATAAACACACAAAGAAAAACTCTTTGTATTCTTTCACATTCTATTGAAAGAATATTAACTATTCATTCAAAAGAAAGTGTGAGAATGAGACTCTAGGTGTTCTATTAAACTAAGACACAAAGCAACAAATTTACTCTAACATCATAGACAATTACAAAACAAAATCACATTTCTCACAAGAGATCTAAGGAACTCATTAAGGAGAACCTATAACTCCCACAAACAAATTCCATAAACACAAACAAAGACCAAAAGCACATTTCTCACAGGAGATCGAAGGCACTCAACATGAAACTCTCACAAACAAAGACCAAAACTACATTTCTCACAAGAGATCTAAGGAACTCACCAAAGAGAACTTAGAACTCCAACAACAAATTCCATCTTAGTTTAGACCTTTTAGATTGCTTTTACAACCTTGGAGGGTCTTCCTTCTTTCTTTTCCTTGTTTGATCTCTTATGCTCGGCTAGGGAACCAAGCGTGAGATAAGATAAATTGGAAAATTGTGAGCTTAAGTTAAGGAAAAGAGTCACATAATCATCCTAATATAGTTTTATTCGTATGAATAAGTTATTCATATGAATATTAATGGATGACGTGTCGATTTATGAAAAAAATGTGACGTGTCAGCACTTTTTTGCATGATTTTTTCCTCCCTTCGAATCATTCGTCCAAATTTTCTGCGTTTTTTGGATCACAAATTCGAATTTTTCTACTTAGGTGTTGATGCAGATGGGAGAGCCTCATGTTGAGGGCTTGCTTGCAAATATGTATGATCAAAAAGTGAAGTATGATCCATATAAGCATGGTCACTACAGGACTCCTACTGTGTATAATCTTTTATGGCAGTAGATGGAGTCAAATCCATGCATACATATGATGAATCTATTTCCATTTTCTCAAGACCTATGATTGTTCAAGTTGATGTTGTAATTTGGTGCATATCCTTTGGCACCAAAAGGTTGAAGTTGTTTACTTTTTCTCTCAGGTATCTTGTTCAAAGTCATGATTAGAATATCATCAAAATGAGTATGGTTGCATGTTGCAAATTATATGGTGGAAGGATACTGATGGTGAAAACAAGGAATGCAAGTCTATGAGCATCCATACGGAAGCACATGCTAAACTATGTGGCTTATGCTCAATCTGCTCAATCTATAATACTTGATCTCAAATCAAATTATTTTGTAAGCCATGATCCAACCTGCAAGCATATAATATCATAATGGCAACCATGTGTCAGGAATAGCAAAAGGGTTGTACAAGGATGATGTATGTGTGCACGAACCAATGCTAAAAATAGTCAATAAATGTGACTTTAAAAGCGTGGCATGTGTAGTACAAGACATGGGCAACTATCCCAAATGAAATTGCCAAGTAAGTCGCAAATCACTGATACTACCCCACTGCCAAGGTACTAATATGAAATCAAATGTGTGAATGTGAGTATCAATGATAATCCGAGTGGATTGACTCCATTACAAACTAATCAAATTGTTCAAACAAAGGCTGAATTGACTTAATGAATTTCAATCTCCTCTAGTCTACCACTAGACTACTCATTAATATGATAAATGGAGTAGAATATTGTCATTTTATATGGTTTCCATGATGAGATTTAATTTAAAAATCAGATCTGAGGTGACCGCTATGTAAAGCACAGTTCTTGTACAATTTTACTTTTTAAAATATTTTATTCCTCATGGATCAAAAGTTATGGCCATTGGAAAATCTGTCAAACTTTGTCTAAGAAGAGTTGTAAAAAAGGATGATGTGGCCCTATGTGTACATATGCTTCATACAAATGTGTGCATGTGTGTAGCATAGTGTGCTTAGATGCTACATCATGATCTGGTAATCACTAATGACATGACACATGATTATTTGGCATGTGATGACTAGCAAATGAAGATATGGCCCTATTGATTGTTGTTGATGTGTTAGGTTGACATGGACCTGGTGATTTTTAACAACTAACTATACTGGGTGATTTGTACATGTTGTCTATATCAGCTGATTGGGCAGTTCATTGACTATACCTACTGACTAGGCAATCTACCAGATGTGGTAGGTTGACATGGACCTATTGATTTGTAACTATTGACTATACCTGGTGATTTGTATGTGCTAACTATGCTTGCTGATTGGGTAGTTTGCTAACTATACCTACTGACTAGGGAATTTGCCTAGCACGTGACTTTGAACACCTCACTTAGCATCTTTGGAAAACATAGCATTCTAATGTATTTACAAGATCTGTATGGTGCAAAAATTGGTGCTATTTCCTAAATTATGATTAGGATGGTTTATAATTGTAGTTGCCTCATAGTGATGGTACGAAATTTTCTCCATGTGCTTGAGACATCTGTTCCGGTAGTGTTTATCTACTTGAATGTTGAAATGTGAGCTCATCCAAGAGTTCTATTCAGTCTTTAGGTATTCACCAAAGATTTTCCCAGGATTATAATTATGAGTTGGTGAATGTACTAATAAGGCATGATTGATATTGGAGGTGTGTGTTGTTTCATGGTAGTATCCCATGATATGCTACGAAGGGAAATGCTTCTCCCTTGTGCAATGAGTAGTTGAATGGGAACGACTTGTGAATCTATTCACATGAGTTGCCATAGAGCAAGGTGCACTTACAACATAGCAATTGTGGGCTCATAGGCTACCTAGGCATTTTAGTTATTATTGACAAGGTCATGTACTTTTTTTACCCACTAATAACCCTTACCAATAACATAGCAGTTGTGGAGTCATAGGTTGCCTAGGCGTTCTAATTAAATAGACGGAACATAACCGCCCGTAGCCTATGCTAGGCAGTGTTCACAGAAAACCTGCACACTATATACAATGAACCTATAACTTTTTCATTTTCACGTGTAAAAATATTTTCTTAATTTTGTGAAACCTGTAAAATTTTAGGCAATTTAGTTCTACATTAGCTTAAAAATCTAATCAAAATTTTGAAACCCCCAGCTCTATGTTATGGTGAGAAAATTATTCTCCGTGAAGAAGGCAAGGGAGCAACTTGTTTTTTTCAGGTCCCCATGAGGTTAGATGCCTACTGGACTCATCATTTGCTTGCCAAGTCGACGTTCCCAAAATCTCCATCTCTTGGCTTGGAGGAACCGGTTTGAAGGCTGCATTGAATGCAGTTTACAGCTTTGGAAGAAACTGGGATATACTAGTTTCTTGCACGCTGCAAACTGTGCAGCCCGAGGAGGGGGGACGCTCAGATTTCAAAGCGATGGCTGTTCACGGGGCGGCGCCAGTAGGTGTGGGTCTTAGAGATGACTCATATATATAGTACATGTGTTATCATTTCTATCAAGCTTCCATGTGTTCTCCGTCGACCTCCTTTGTTGGTTCGATGACACTCGGGGAAATGGCTTCTCCGCCAAGTTCTCATGTTTTGGGCAACACTAGGCCTGCAGTTGCTGCTGCTATGGCCTCCAACCCAATTCACCCTCCTCTTGGCATGAGTTTTGGCGCTGAACCCACCGAGGGATTTCCCTTCGTGGGCAGCCAATTCGGCTTTGCATCTGGTCCGCGTCTCAACGCACCACACAAAACTGGATTTCACTGTTTCTTTCCGAGCCCATTTCGCCTCAATTTTAGTCTGCCAAATTGACCGGTGTAAGCTTTCCCTGTAGGTGCGCCGTCACTTGCGGAGCAGCCACGTACCCGGCCGGTATTCATGGGTCAACTAAGTACGGGGCGGGAACATTTCAAAGATTCTACCCAATGGTGGGATAACGGAACCAAAGTACGTGGTAAGCTGCTCAGATTCTCAAAATCATTTCATGAAGCTTCTCGCGTTTATCCCCTCACAGTTTGGAAGGTTCGATCCTCAGGAAGATATCGATTCTCCAGATTTTAGAAGGAAAAATTCTAAGAGATCGCCTCACCTGACTGAGGTTAAGAAAATTGGTGCCTGTACCCTGGAACAATTACATGAGCTTCCACTCGTCAAGGCAAACAATTTGATGCATATGTATACAAAGCGAGGAAGCATGGTGGATGCTCGCCATGTTTTTGAAAACATGCCAAGGCGTGATGTGGCGTCATGGAATATCATGATCTTCGGGTATGCCAAGCAGGAAGGGGGTGCGCTGGCATTGGAGATGTATGCACAGATGCACCAGGGAGGTGTCCAACCGGGTGCTCGAACTTTTGTTGGTGCACTGAAGGCTTGCAGTAGCCTAGCAGCGCTGGGAGGGGGAAAGCGTATAGGTGGAAAATTTGTAAAAACAAGAAGCCTGAAGAGAGGTAGAGCTGTCCATTCCCACGCTATAAAGAGCGGCTTTGAGTCAGATCCATTTGTCAGAACCTCCTTGGTAGATATGTACATTAAGTGTGGTAGCATGGAGGAGGCACATCATGTCTTAGATGAATGGCCTCATCTTGATGTGGTTTCCTGGACGGCCATAATTCTGGGTTATAGCCAGCAAGAAGAAGGTGCATTGGCTTTGGATTTATTCGCACGGATGCAACAGGAAGGTGTCCAACCCAATGCTCGAACTTTAGTTGGTGCATTGAAGGCTTGCAGTAGCCTGGCAGCAATGGACGAGGGGAAACAAAATGATGGGAAACTTTTGAAGACAGAATACCTGGAGAGAAGTAGAGCCATCCACTCCCAAGGAGTAAAGAGTGGCTTTGAGTCAGATGTATTTGTGGGGACCACAGTGGTTGATATGTACACGAAATTCGGGAACATGGAGGATGCACTGCGTGTCTTTGAGGTGTTGCCTCATCATGATGTGGTTCCTTGGAATGCCTTGATCCTTGGGTATAGCAAACAGGAAAAGGGTTCACGGGCATTGGATCTGTTTGAACAGATGCAACAGGAAGGTGTCCAACCCAGTGCTCGAACTTTTGTTGGCATATTGAAGGCTTGCAGTAGCATGGCTGCACTAGAAGGGGGGAAGCACGTTGATGGGAACGTAGCAAAACTAGAATCCTTGGAGATTGGTAGAGCCATTCACTCCCAAGTGAGTAATGGTGGATTGGAATCAGATGTATTTGTAGGAACCACCCTGGTGGATGTGTACACAAAATGTGGGAGCATGGAGGATGCTTGGAGTGTCTTTGATGAATTGCCTTGTCATGATGTGGTGTCCTGGACTGCCATGATCTTGGGGTATGCAGAGAAGAATGACAGTGCATTGGCTTTGGAATTGTATGCGCAGATGCAACTGGAAGGTGTCACACCAAATCATCAAACCTTTGCTGGCCTATTGAAGGCTTGCAGCAGTTTGGCAGCACTGGAAGAGGGGAAACAAGTTGATGGGAAATGTGTGAAGGTAGGATGCTTAGAGAAAGGTAGAGCAATCCACTCCCAAGTAGCAAAGTCTGGCTTTGAGTCGGATTTATTTGTGGGGACAACCTTGGTGGATATGTACACCAAATGTGGGAGCATGAAGGATGCCCGGTGTGTCTTTGACACAATGCCATACCGTGATGTGATTACGTGGAGTACCATGATCTCAGGCTATGCTGAGCAACAAGAAAGCGAGGAGGCTCTTTGGCTTTTTACTCACATGCAAGCGCAAGGCATGTCACCAGATAGCTGGGCTTTTATCGCTGTCCTGAAAGCATGTGGCAACATAGCAGCCTTAGAAACTGGAAAGAGCCTTCATTCTGAACTTAGAAGGCTTGGATTCGAGAATGTTACCAGTGTTGCAAACAGTGTCATTGACATGTATGCTAAATGTGGCAGCATGCTGGATGCTCACAGGGTTTTTGATACATTGGCCACAAGGGATGTTGTAACTTGGAGTTCATTGATTGCAGGATATGCCCGCCAGGGAGAGAGTGAACTTGTTTTTAATTTATTTGAGAGAATGAAGCAGGAAGGCATACAGCCAAATGGGGTCACATTTCTCTGTCTTCTCACTGCAAGCAGTCATGTGGGTCTGGTAGAGAAGGGACAGGATTACTTTCAGCTCATGAGGAAACAGTATGGCTTTATCCCAACTATCGAGCACTATACTTGCATGGTCGATCTCCTTGGTCGCGCAGGGAAATTGGATGTTGCAGTGGGAATGGTGGAGGAGATGCCTTTTCAACCTGATGTTGTTTTATGGTTGACTGTGTTGGGTGCTTGCCGAAAATGGAAGAATGTAGAGTTTGGAAGGCATGCCTTTGAAAATATGGTAAGATTAGATGAAAAACACCCTGCAGCATACATTTTGATGGCAAACATTTATGCAGATGCTCACATGTGGGAGGATTGTGATAGAATCAACGCAATGAGAAAGAATGCTCAAGCATGGAAGAAGCCAGCACAGAGCTGGTGGACTGATCTTTATGGGAAGGTGCATACGTTTGTAGTTGGGGATACAAGACATCCCCAAAGCAAAGATATTTATGCAAAGCTGAAAGACCTTACTCTGCAAATGAAGCAGGAAGGCTATGTGCCCAATTTGGACAGTGTGTTACAGGATATTTGTGATGAAGAAAAGGAAGATGCACTGTGTGGCCACAGTGAGAAGCTTGCTATTGCCTGTGCACTGATCAATACACCCGAGGGGTCACCCATACGTGTCATAAAAAATTTACGTGTTTGTGATGACTGTCACAAGGCAACTGCTCTTATATCAAAGATAGAACGGCGAATTATTATTTGCAGAGATGCAAGTCGTTTCCATATTTACAAGGACGGAAAGTGTTCTTGTGGGGACTATTGGTGACAACACGTCTTTAGCATTCTCTCTTTTGTCTGGTGTTTGTTTAGCACGGAGTGCTCAGGAGAGATGTGCGCAACGCTTATATGCAGAGAGCAGCTTGCTCTTGTAATTTCCAAAGATGGAAAGTGTCCTCGTTGAAGCTATTGGCAACGACACTATATCTTTTGCAGTGCCCCTTTCCTCTGGTGTTTGTGTGGCATGGAGCGGCTGTGCTGAGGAGACACGTGAATCATGTTGAAGTATTTTTGGCATCAAAGCTTTTCATTGAGATAAACCTTCATGATTCTTTGACCCCATACAAGTACAGTCAGCTGCTTCTGGAGAGTTAGCTTTCACACACTCTTCAATTTGATGGCTAGGTCCTGACTTTTGGAGGCGAGGGGAATTGGCTCATGTCCGGATGACAAATTCATGATAGGATGGTAAATGGTTGTCTGAAATGCTTCAAAATACAGCAGGTATTGAAGATAGGCAGCCAAGTGCGATTATTTCTCTTCTTCTGCAATGGATCTGTAACCAAGGAACCAGTATCCAGTTTACTGTTTGTTGGTGTAAAGTAATTGGCTTTCTTGCAGCATTCTCTGCTCAACATCGTGCTGAATGACAATTTTGGGGCATTGGGAAGGGGGGGGCAGGGTCGTTGATTCTATTTTGCTTTTGTAAAAGGCCCCCTGAAATACCCCTTACAGGATAGCCACAGTTACCGAAGGGATACAAAGCAATCCTCTGTCCACAAGCTACCTTCAATCACCAACAGGACTTAGAATACAAGCACAGGGCCACGCATGGTGTTGGCTTGTGCATCACCTACACAAGGATCACCAGGTCACAACCCCCAACCAGTGAACTCCCAGGTAAGACTATGCGTCCCATACCATGCAGCCCCATCTATGCATAGATGTTGCTAGGGAATCATAGGCTTGGACAGGTGCCATGGCTCCTAGCTCCTTAACTTCCCAAGGCTAGGTTGCATGACCCTAGGTTAACTTGACCTCGATAACACTAGGTTTATTTCTTAAGGATTGTTCATCATCATTGTGTAGCGTCCTTCCTGCTCATTGAGATGACTTATTCCAGCTGTCTACTCTAATTAGTCAGCCGCCCATGGATACGAACTTCTTCAGGCTCCTTTACACACATTACCTCTATTACTAAGTAGATCTCAGAGCGTCATCCGCGTAGCTAGTTCGACCGTCTGCTGTCTTGTTGAGTAGCATTATCTGCTCTGTTGTGTTGCTGTTGTTGTCTATGTGCTGTCGTGCTACGTTGCCTAGCTTTGCTTCCCTTGCTTGTTGACTGTGACCCTTAAAATGAGCAGCTGGACTCCCATAATGAAGCTTCTAGGACCATTTTGTCATCCATCGAGATTCTCACAAGGGTGCCACATGGCAAATCAGCTACTCGTATGTTACCACGTGGTAATAGAGCCATGTCACCTTATCCAATTCCACATCACTGCCTGCAAGGTCACCACCTCGAGAACCATGTCACCTTATCCAATTCCACATCACTGCTTGCAAGGTCACCACCTCGACATTGTAGTGCCACATCACTACCTACTACATTGGTAGTGCCACATTAGCATTCCACTTCCGGATGGTAGTGCCATGTCATCATAACTACCACCTCATCATAGAGCCACATGGTAGTGGCACATTAGCACACTGCCATCTCACTCTACCAATTCATAGTGCCACCACATCACAAAGTGCTTCATAGGCACACCTTTGCTTCAGCATATGCACTCATTGTCCACATCATCTGTGCATGGACATCACCATTTGGGCACTAAAAAGTTTGGCTATAGCCATAGCTTTTAATCCTTAAGGAACTAGGAGAAGCTGCAAAAAGCAAATTTGTTCATGCGCCTTCCATCTCATATTTGACTTTTGGCCTACCCATAGTACAATTTCTATTTTAAAACTTCTTCATTAGAACCAATCTTGAGTCAGTTGCAGCCTCTTTGAACCCATTGCCATAAAGTGAACCAAGAAAAGAAATTATTTCTTGCATTTTCCTTCTATTGACGTGGGGGTATAGACTAGTGTATCTTAGAGGAGATTGAACTCCACCTAGCCAATTGAGTCCTTGTTTGAAATCCTAGATCACACTCACACATCTAGTATCCTAATTTCAAGGGATTAGAGAGTGATTTGAGGTGTACCAATGAGAGTGCTAAAAGGTGTGGGGCAATGGTATGTTGAGGTGGAGGGTGGGCAGGCCTGCAGAGAGCCCCTATTGGTTTCTCCCCTTACACTAGGGACCACCCAACATCCCTCTCCCCCCTCTTAACCCATGTTTGACCCTCCTACCAGGTGCACCTCCCCCACATGAGCCCAAAACTGCCTTCAATGGGATGGTAGGGCCCTTGTGGCGAATTTTTCTTCTCCCCTCCCTCTTTCTAGGACCTCTGCCTCCCACTGTTCTGGTCCAGCCTGCCAAATCACTCAGATTTGAACCAAATCCCATGCATTTTTCCTCTCCCCTCTCTTTCTCTGGTCCCTCCTGCTCTGGCCTGCTTGCTGTAGCTCCTCTCTCTCTCTCTCTTCCCTCTCCCTCTCTTGTGTCTTTGTTGGAGCTGCTCTGTTTCTCTTCTTCTCCCTCTCCTGTGCCTCTGTTGCTGTTGCTCTGTCCCTCTCCTTCTCCCTCTCCTATGCCTCTGTTGGAGCAGCATTGCCTTGTATAGGAGTCCCATTCTTGCTGTTGCAACCTCTGCAGGCATGGTGAGGAGAAAGGCTACAAGACCACGCAATGCTGTGACCTCTTGTGTCTTCCACAACACCAGAAATGCATTGGATGAGTGGATCCCTTGCACCTACAGCTTAAATGACTGGATAGTGATGAAAGGATCAACCAAAGGTCCACATAAGCTTGCCAAGAGCAAGAGAGGTGACATCTTGCATGAGTGGAAGGGGCACATCTTGAAGTTCAAGTTTGGGAAGAAAGGATGGCTCGCAAAAGTGCAACATGTTTACATGAGAAAAGATATGCGGTTTCCTCCATCATTCAATCAATCTAGGATACCATCACACTGTGAGCCTTTCTATCTATGTACCTTTTTCACCTGTAAGTGTAATGAGTCCATTTGGAAATTTTGTGTTTGGTTTCTAAGAGCTCTTATTCATGGTGGCAGATGTCTTCCCTTCGAACCTCAAGGAGCGGGAACCAGTTGAATCATTCATAGGCCAATTCACTGCGATTCATGAGGATTTAGGTAAGCAAATGCATGCCAGGGAGAAGTTGGCCTCCTTGCGAATGAAGAATGTGTATTGGTATAATGCAACATACATCACTCCAACGACATCATCAAGCTATGGCCATCTACAAACCATTGCACCACCACAACTTCAAGACATGGATTGCACCAATGTGGACTTGAGGACATTGCAATCGTACAAGGACAAGATTGCAAAGGATGTGGGCATGGCCATGAAGTTTACATTTGGATCCAAATGGGCAAGGTTATCTTGGTTTATGCCTCTGCACATTTTTGCTTCTTTATTTTAGAAAATACATATGCATAGAATACATGAAGTTTACATTTGGATCCAAATGGGCAAGGTTATCTTGGTTTATGCCTCTGCACATTTTTGCTTCTTTATTTCAGAAAATACATATGCATAGAATAAAAACTATGTGGTCCTACAAGCGTGTAGATGAAAATGCTCTTGAAGATTTACTTGGGATGAATTAGGGAACCACGTCAGGTGACCAAAAGGGTGATGTGTTTCAATGTCAAACATGTAAAGACAATGTGGTTATTAGATACCATTTGTCACGCCAAATGTTGTATTTATCTTTTCAGTACAGGCGCTCGAAGAAAACAAATGGCCGGTGGCTTCCCCTAGACTCTAATGATGAAGACAATACGCGGGTAAGTTTGTCTATTGATGTTGAAGAGGGAGATGTAAAGAGTGTGAATGTCACATTGCAATGGACTCTAAGGGATGTGCAAGAATACCTATTGGTCATGGAGGATGGCATGTCAGAGTCCTTCTACTTTACATTAAATGGTGGTAAGATCAGCCACCATGTGGAGTAGTGCATGCATAGTGCCAATTTCATTCCTCCTGCAACTTGTATCCACTTCTCTATTTCATTCCTCCTGCAATTTAATAGAGATTTTGCATCAATGACATTGAACAAATTTAGGGATCAACAGCACTTTTGCTTATCTTCCTTTGCATATTGTTGGAATTTTGATCAAAATTTAGAACATTTCATGAGTGCTTTCAGGATGTCACATATGTACCTCTTTGTATTTCAGAATTTTTGGAGAATCCAATATATTTTTCATAATGTTTTGTGCATTAATATTTTTACATAGTTTTTGGAAGGAGGAGAGGGAGAGAAGAGGAGGCCTCCTCTTTGGCCTTCTCTCTATCCTTCATCTACCTCCTCTTTTTCATTGTCACTTTTGTGCAAGAGGCTATGTTCTTTTCATTTTTACACTATTTGGGCAATGTATGACCTTTGGAATGCAAAATGTCAGTGGCAGTTTGGGAGGGGAAAGGGGCACTAACATCACCTTGAAGATTAGTAGGGAGTAGGTAAGGAAGTCATTGTCTCCTTTAGATTCCATTCAAAGAGAGAACCTCTTTCAAGAGATCGATGAGCAAAGAGAGTGGAGAGAGGTAGGCCACTGTCCTCTGTCTCTATCTCATAAGGGTTTCATGAGGTGAGGGAGAGGGAGAGTGTGCATTGTAGATGCTCTTCCACGAGAATGGTGTGGAATTTTCATCCCAAGATTTATCAACTCTACCCTACACCATTGATAGATGAAACCATATCAATATGGATCATAGAGATAAAGTGGAAATGAATTAGATGCACCAGCTGTGTAATTTGGCATTGAAGAAATTCATGTTGGACTACCCCTAGCTAGATAACAAAAAATATTGGGTTATAAACTCCTTGCAGGTAGAATACCCTATGCCCGATGAGCAAAAGTACGATTATTGGTGGATGTTAACAAATATGGCTGCAATCCTTAAATCTAGAAAATATAAAAAGGAGATGAAGGATGAGCCCAAAAATTTGACCAACAACAGGGAGCAGCTACAGCTAGGAAGGCTAAAGTGGGCCAATCCCACTTATGCTCAAGAGGAAGGAATACCTTCTTTGAAGCTTGTATAATCTCATTGCTTCTTGCTTTCATTTAATATGTTTGTTGTAGCATCTAAAACATTTGATCTAACATGTATTCTTGTAAATTTTAGTCTATCAAAATAAGAAGGTCCAATATAGATGAGGAATGACATGTATGTGTACCAACATGGTATGGAGGCATTGTTTAAGAGGGTTAAATATGGGGGAGTTCACACCATTTGTTGATGTAAGATCTCCAAAATAGACATTTGTATTTTTCATCAAATGCTGAAATAGAACAAGTATGTGATGTATGAATGTCTAATATGTGTCCTTCTTGAAGAGCCCAGAGATATGGAGTTCACACCATTTGTTGATGTAAGATCTCCAAAATAGACATTTGTATTTTTCATCAAATGCTGAAATAGAACAAGTATGTGATGTATGAATGTCTAATATGTGTCCTTCTTGAAGAGCCCAGAGATATGGATGAAGCCTTGAATAAGACATGGCATGCTAGGGGACCAAGTGGAGGGGCACAAGGAGAGGGTGATGACAATGATATATGGTATCATTGGCTATAGAGAGAACAAGGAATCGAAAGGAAATGATAAGGATGAAGAGTAGATTTCTAGGAAGTAACTAGGGATACTTTTGTATAGATATGATCAATTTTGTATGATACGAATAATTTTGATTTTTTAGATACGATCAATTTTGCAGAATATGAACAATTTTATACTCACAAAATATGTAATATAAACAATGCAATACACACACAAATGGCTTTTGGCAATGTAACTAAATATATATATTGGGCAAGGGAGGCCCTAAACTGCCTCAAAAAAAAACAGCATTGATATTTCCATCAAAACGCTCTATGGAAGTTTTGTCGGGATAAACAGTCAAAAATTTCATCAAAAAAATCATTGGAACACTTCCCAGAAGTTTTACCAGGATTGAAAATACCATTAAAAAATTTCCCTAAAAATCAAGATCTATAGATTGCCAGCATCGAAATCAACATCGCAATTAATGTCAAAATTATTCTTAAATTTGACAAATATCTGATATTAGCCATAAATATCACTATTTTCTTTTCAATACTAACAACGTGATGATGAGATTTGTCAAGTGCACCATTGAAACATAGCAATGAACCTCCTTTGCATAGCATTGACTACAATACTTAGGCCATAGTCCCAATTTTGGAGAACCATTACAAAAAATTTGGACTCAAAAAGGGCCTTGTAAGGGAGCCCTTGGACTGAATAGAGTGAATAAAACCCAATAGAATATTGGCCAGTGGAGGGCAATAGAATATTGGAAGTGGCCTGACCTCTCTATTTCTGTATTCAATGGCCCAAACAATGAAGTGGAGCACCCATTTGCTACCTCAACTCTCCCATCACGTTTTTAAAGTGTAACCAAACTGAGAAACCTAGTTTCTCAACCAAACTTGTACCATTTGACCTGAAACCAAATTCTCCCATCCAACTACCACACTCCTTTCATTCTCTCTCATTACCCTTGCTTCTCTCTCATTTCTGAGCACCATTTTGAATTTTTCCTTGCTCCAGTCCTCTTTTTGAATTTCCTACTGGCTCCTGAGCGGGAAGTTATTTCTCTATTCTCCCTCTCATGGGATGGACTCTCATGCCAAAATCTCATCACTTCTCTTCTCTACCTGAATTTTCCTCTCATTTCACTCTTGTTCTTTCAAACGTTCAGGATTTTTGAATGAGATTCAACCTACCTTCTTCTTTCTCTATTTTGGGTGCTTCTCCTTCAAATCTCGCCACTTCCTCTCTCATCTGAGATTCTCCCATGATCTGAAATCATTTCATTTAGGAAAACAAGGCAATCAATGTTCTAAGCGAGCTATGAATGATGCAAGGTGTTTGGAGCTTAGAAGGAGCTACTGGACAAGATACTTTGAGAAAGGATCAAAGAAGATTGACTTTCAGGCATTATAGTTGCTGATGCATGAAAATAAATCTTTCTTTTGCCCATCTCTCAAAACTAGTTACTTTCCCTACTGCAATCTCTAAGAGTGCATGATTTTAAACCATTTGTGAAGGTTTGGGGTTCATCTAGACAGGTTGTATGGAGGTTCAGGTGAGATAATCTTTGGAACAATGCAACACAGTGATTATGACGAGATTTTTGTTAATGATGTAACTTTGAAGAAACAGTTAGGTCGTAGATCATTTTGTGTAGTTGTGTTGTTTTGTTTTATTTCGTGGTTTGAAAATGTTGAAAATTTTGTTTGTTTTGTAAGAAATTCCATAAGAAATGAGTCTTTTCCACTCTTACTATCAATGGTTTTCTACAGAATATCAATTGCTTGAAATAGATTTCAAGATGTTTTGGGAGCATATAATTTGTTTTGAAGCAAGAACCATCAACTTCATCAATCCCAGAACACATTTGGGACCACTGGGAGGGACAAGTTTGATCTTATTTTTCTTTCAAAGAACCTTGCTCCAAGAATCAGGTACTGTTCATTCATGTAGTTTTAGAATGTTTTTAGTTTTCAACTCAAATCAGGGTCTATCTAAGAAACTTGCATGGAGATTCAGGTGAGAAAACCTTTAGAACAATGCAAGACAATGAAAATAATGAGATTTTATGATGCAACTTTGAAGAAGCAGTTCATTTGTAGTTTGTTTTGGTAATTTTGTTGTTTTCTTTTAATACATGATTTTAAGAGGAAGAAAGATTTGTTTGTTTTAAAAGATACACTCTTACGATTAAGGTTTTTTACAGAAGATGGTTTGAAATAGATTTGGAGATGTTTGGAAGCATATAATTAGTGTTGGAGAAAAATGCATCAACTTCAACATCTTGGATTACAAGAGGGACCATTGAGGAGGAGAAGTTTAATCACATTTTTTCTTCAAAGATCCCTATGAGGTATTGTTCATTCACATAGTTTAACAGTGTTTGATGATAAGTAAATGTTTTTTTGAATTTGTAGATTTCAATTATTAGATTTTGCATGTAATTGGGGTTTTCATTTTTGCTTTGTTTGATACTTTTCTGAAACATGTCATGTTTGTATATTATGTGTTGATGTCAATGTTATATTATATTAGGTGGAAAGTGCATGAAATTATACAAGCCACTCGGAATAAAAAAAAGGTGGATATCCATTTTCAAATAGATGTAGAGAATGCACCATTTTTAAAGAAGAATGAATACTCCTTAGCAAGTGAGAGTGATTTAGTAGCTCTTTGAAATCATGGAAAGCACATATGGATTTTTGGATAGAAGGAAAAATATATCCAGTAGATCCACAAACTTGTCAGACTCCTCAAGTCCATGGATTGACCAACTTAATAAAGTTCTTATGTAAGGGTGAGAATGGTTTGTTAGGATATTGTCGAAGGTTGATTAGTCATGGAACAAGTAGCCTTCATAGCCAATATCAATCTTTGCTTAATGAAAGAGACAAAAGGATTGCAATGTTGGAGGCTTCGAATCAACATTTGGTATCATCTATGCAAGCTACAAGTGTTTAAATGTCAGTATATGATGACATAGCACTATAAATGCAATTCACGTACAGATGCAAAACACAACTTTGAAGGATGAGATCAAGAAGTTAGAAAAAACATTATCATTCATGAAGAGTACTCCAATGGTTCCAAGACTATGTAAGAGGAAATTGCGTCCAATGGATGAAATGTCCAAGAAAAGTGGTCACTGGAAGCGTCGAGTGAGAGCTTGTAGGAGTGTTTCAGAACTCATGTCTATCCATGATGAACACTATGGTGCTATGTGTAAATTGTTTACAACAAAAATGTTAGAGTTTGTTATACAACATCCAAAATTCAAAAGTCTAAAATCAGAGATAAAGTTGTGGAGCATTTCAATGCAACTAGTGCATAGGGAGTTTATGATACTACAGGGATAAGTACAAGGGCATATCAGCTCATATTTAAGAGCTTAAAAACATGTCTTTCTGTGGGAGCAAAAGTTAAAGCCGGGCCAGCTTCCTAACCCGACTGATGTTGATAAAGCCAGGCATGCACTCAATTTGGGCGTACTTGATTTAGTCGATGAGCCCTAGCATGTATGTAGTACACTAACTTTAAAAACAAAGGCTGGAGAGTCTAAAGAATTGGAATTAACAGTCAACAATAACTTTGTGATGGGTGTTCTAAGAGTTCTGCAAGCCATCGTGAAGTTTTATGATATGCCTATGGAGGAATGCAATGGTACTCTGACGATTGTACTAAAGCTTGATGAAAGTGAGGTGGTCAAAGGTCAAAAATTAGAAAGAGTTAGTTTGACAATGATGAATAGAATATTGGACCTTAAAGTTGAGCTTGATGATGTAAGAGTATTTAGTGTGTAATTAGAACAGGAGATTTGGTGGTTGGCTACCTTTGAGGTATGATGGAAATTTGAATTTTAATGTAATAATGCAAAAAGACTTATAATATTTTGAAATAACATGTGAGTTTTTTTTGCAGGTGCCGAAAGAGTCACATTCAATTTTGAAGTGGTTTTTTGACCAAACCGATATCCCAAGTGTGATCAAAGGTTATAACAATGGTGAGCTACTTGAAGTTGAGGGCTATGGATCCTACCATGAGAATGGCATCTAGCTACTGACCTCAAGACTATTAAATGTATGTTTAATGTCGCACATGGAGCAAATACAAGCCATCCTTATCCACTGTGCATGCAAACGAGAGTACCTGCAAAGGGTGGTAAAAAGAATCAAAAGCAATGGGCCTCTGAACTTGCAGAGATAGATCAAACTAAGGCACCAGATAGGGATGCTCCAGGGAAAGCTCCATCATGGAGCCCAATTCTTGAAATTCCTCTGGAGCGAGTACACATTTGTGCGCTTCATGCTATTGTGAGAATAATTGAAAAGTTGATACATCTGTACATCATTGATACATATAACTTAAAGCCCCAACAAGAGAGTGAGAGGATGATTGCAAGAATTGAAAAGGTTCTTTCATATATGGGACTACACTCTGTGCAAGTAAAGATTACAAAAGATGAGAAAAGATCTAAAAAAATAGGCAATGTTTCTTGTAAGCCAAGCTTTGGTGTTGCCAAGGCTTTAAAATTCCTTTCTGCAAAGAAGAAGAATGACAAGCTCAAACATGCTAATGAGTTTGATGTATGGAGAAAGTTACACAATGCATGTTGTGAATTAGGAGGGAAGGGACAAAAAAGACTAGAAAAGGCGCATGTGGTTAGCTCTTGATGGCTTGGTACCTTTACTACAAAAGAAAAGATTTGAAGATAATGATGCACAGTGTTTCGTCAATGTTGTGAATGACTTTAGCAGAAATATGGAGATAGCTTGGGGAAAGAATCATTTCACATAGTACATGGTGATATCTAACTTGGACATTGAGATGTGCATATTGAATGGTCCTATATTTACTAATTTGTTTTTCTATTTAGCAGCACATTTTATATGCTCATGCACCATACATTGCATGGAATTATGGAAGCATCGAAGTGTGGTCCACTCAGGGCCTAGAAAGATCACATTGGCAAGCACGTTGTGCATATAATAGAGTGACCCAACACGGGGGTGGTAGAGCTAAGTTATCCCAATGGTGAGCTTCACAAGGGTGGTACACGAGGTCATGTAGGACCTCAATCTTAGCCCAACATCCTGTCACTACCTCCTTGTCCTCCTTGGTGGAAGAAAGCTGATAAGTTTTTGGGCAAGTTTTATACCAAGCACACGCCTTTCCCTGGATTACTGGATTCTCCGTCTTATGAACCAATGGTGATTCAGAGACCAGCAACGGCACAAGAACGATGGCAACAACAGTTACCACCAGGTGCTTGGATAGATGAGGTGCTGCCCACGAAGCAGTGGCCTAAACAACAGGTGGTGAATAGATCCAAGCCACATCCTTTGCAGTGGCTGATGGATTTGGAGCAGGATTGTAGACTGAAAATGTGGTTGCAGAAGAGGCATCTAGAGACTGGTTCGAGTGGAGCAATGACACAGTTGCAGACAGAGTTACCTGAAGGCAGTGATGCGGGACTGAGTAAGGTGGGTGTCATTGATGCACCTGTTCAGTATATTTCTAGCTCGGATGAAGAGTAGAACTACGGCAATGGCTGTTAGTGGGCCTTGCAAAATAAAGATAGGAGGTGTCCGAAATGCGGGTTGCTTTTAGACAGGCAAAATCAAAGATGTGCAAAATGCGGGGATGCTTTTGGATAGGGAGGAGATGTTTTTTTGAGTGTTTTTGGAATGAGATGCTTTGTAATTCATGTGTACTGAGTGAAGGGTGAGAATTAACTTACCGCACCGAGTTCTCTAACGAGGCTATGCCTAAAATGATTGTTGCACATACACTATACACTACGTAGGCATCTGACTTCAGTTCCCGGGATGTGCATGTGTGGTTCGCACAGTCCACCGTGAGTGCCATGTGTTATTGCATAACCATGCAGGTTAGAAGCAATGACCAAGAGGGGTGTATGAGGGTAAGTTAGCCGCAAGGGTTGGCAGTTCGGATCTCCAAGCAGTTGGGTCTTCAACAGCCACTTCCCTAACCGTCAAACGGTTCTATGTGCATGCTATTACTAGCATTCCGATGTCATTCTGTACACAGTTGTTGTGTGAGCTATTGCTCTAGAATATAGTGATCTTTGGTGTTCTATCTCTCTTGCATTATCTGTATTTTGTTCTCGTGGATGTTATGCGTATCGTTTGTCTTTGTTTCTCGTAGCATCTGCGTGTATTTATGACGTTATAGGGGGGACAAGGTCCATATATGATATGCATGGGTTTCCTTTAAAAAATTTAAATATGCAAGGGAAAAATATGAAAATTTAATGTCCCCCCTCCCACAAGATATAAGGTATATACCTTGAAAAATATGCAAGATTTTAAGATTTGTACATATTTTTCATAATATATGAGGCCCAAGGGGGGGGGTCTTTTGGATAGGGGGGGTAAAACAAAAAATACACTAAAATATGAAAACCCATCTCAAATTAATGTAACTTTTTCATGTGTTACCCAAATTTCAAGGGTGAAAGACATATTTGAAGCTCATTTAGTGTAGAATACAACCATGTTAATTTGAATAATTTCTACTCATGGCATATTATTAAATTCATCTCATACTCAAGATTTTGATAAGTTTTCTTACTAAAGGGAGTTTGCGCCTTAGGGGAAGGAGATGATGTTGAATCTTTGTGTGACATTCAAGACTACTCAAAGGAGCTATTGTTCCATGTCATGAGATTCGATAGGGTAAACATTTTATTTATTTATTGGAGGAGAGAGAGAGAGAGACAGAGAGAGAGAGAGAGAGAGAGAGAGAGAGAGAGAGAGAGAGAGCAATATACACAAAGGTTGTATTCCAAAGAAACTAAAAGTATAGGGTTAGGGTTTTTTCCTGAACCACCCTATCACAATGGTTCAATTTACACCCCATTTACGCCCCATTTACACCATTATCAACACCTCCTCTTGAATTACATTGGATAACCAAAGGGTGCTTTACCAAAAAAAAGAAGAGTTTTTGAATGTTGCATTATGGGAAGGGGATGGAGGGATGAATTTATGAAGGCATCAAGGGTTGATGGAAGGTAGAAAAGAGGAGAGACGAAGAGGCAAATTTAGAGACAAGGAAATTCAAAGGAAAGAAAGAAGAGGGATGGGGGATGGAGGGATGAAATGGTAGAAGAGGATGGACATGATTTATGAATGGAAGGATAGGGGATGCAGGGGGATGAAGCGGTTTGTTGGAGGGGGGCTGAAAGAAGGTAGAAAAGAGAGGATAAAGAAGGGGAGAAAATTTAGAAGCAAGGGAATTTAGATGATGGGGAAGAAAGGGAATATGGGATGAGAAAAAGGATAAGAAAGGGCTATGAGAGGGATAGGGAAGGAGTAAAAACCATTTATCATAAACACTAAACTACAAATAATAAACACTAAAAACAACAAATGTGAGAGAGGTGAGATGAGTACTAAGTTGTTGAGGTGGATGCTTTGGATGCATACAAAACAAGAAAACACATCATTTTGAAAGAGGACCATGGGAAGAGAACATAATTTTGCAAGAGAAGTATGGGAAAAGCAAGGGAAGAAGTGAAAAAAATAACAACCAGATGCAACCAGACCAACAACAAGCAAGAGGAACACTCTTGCACTCAAATCCTACTTGTTCCTATTGCTTTTCTACTTCCATGGATGCAAAAAAAGTGAGGGAAATCAAAAATGGGAGAGAAAGGGAGAGGGAGGAGGAAAGAGATAGAAAGGGAGGAGGAAAGGGAGAGAAAGGGAGGAATGCAAAACACTTTACAAAAACACCTTGGAGAAGAATGTTGTCATTTTTTGTAGAGTGAGAGTCCTCCCTCCTTGTGTTATGGGTGTTGGAGTCTATAGGAGGGAAGTGAAAGCTTTGGATGCAAGTTTGACACAAGGAATGTGAGAGAATGGAGGTTTGGAAGAGAGAAAATGAAAGTGATGCTTCATCACGGACGAGTTTTTGGAACCGAGAGCATTGATATCATTGCTTTATCCATCCCTAACCCAATGCATGGGACACTAGCGGATGAATATATCTATGCTATCAGTTTTTCACCAATTTGCACATGACTTTTGGGAAATAAACTTATTAGTTATTACCACTTGATGATAGAGTTATAAAACTTTTGACACATATTGGGATGTCAAATTCTCGCTTATGAGAAGCATGAACTAATTATCATTTGAATAGAAAATGTGGGTTTGATGATGTTGGCATTGCATAGGGAATGGGGCAATAGTGGTGGTTAGAATGGGACCAAAATTCGTAGGCTTGCAATTCACGATGGGACAAGGATTCATGATAGTTTTGGTTGCATTTGGAGTAGCACGAGGCCTTTCTTTAGGATGCATCAATGATGTATTTCCACAAGGGTAAGGCCTATTGCAATGCTCCGAGTCTTGTAATAGGACAAGACCTAGTGTGTCTCTAGGTCACTATGGTACCAAGCACCCACCAAATCTTGTCCTATAAATAGACTTGCACATGCACCGTTTTATTATGCGCCTTTGGGCATGCAACATGGCAGCCTATAAACAGACTTGCACATGTACCTTTTTATTATGCTTGTTTGGGCATGCAACATGGCACCCACTGATGAGGGTACTCCATGGGCCCAATGGGGCATTAGTGGTCAGAATCTATAGGCCTACAAGTCATGATGGGACAAAATTCATGCTGTGTCCTTTTGCATTTGGAATAGCTCGAAGACTTCTTCTATGGTGCACATGCATTTTTTACCGCGCATGGGGTTGAATGATCTTTGGTAGGGTAAACAAAAATCAAAGGCTCAATGTCTTGTAATGGACAAGATTTGATGTAACTCTAGTAGAAATCACTATGCCAAATCTTGAGGCATAAAGAGATATGCACACACTTTTTAAAGGAAAACCTATTAATATATGTGTAGATTGAAGACAAGGAAAAATTCATTACCAACCATGCAAATGAGAACCAATGGGTATGATACTTTGTAGAGGACTTAAACTAGTTAGTTTAATGTTTGTGCAAATTATCATACCCATTGGAGCCATGCACATACGCCAATAGCACATCGATGCATATATTTCAACACTCATGCATGATGCATGGTTGAAAACAAGGATATCTGCATTCACAATCATACATATGTGACCAATGGGTATGATACTTTTCACAAGCCTTAAAAACTACCTAGTTCAAGCTCTATGCAAAATATCATACCCATCGAAAGCACATTGATGCATATTTTTCAACACGCATGCATGATGCATGGTTGAAAATAAGGAAATCTACATTCTGGCCTATATGTCTGGCTTCAATGGGTATGGTACTTTGCACACACCTGCAGCTAAGTAGTTTTAATACTTGTGCAAAGTATGATACCCTTTGGGCTTCATGTGCATGATGCATGGTTGAAAACAAGGAGCTGTATTGTAGTATTCAAGGCTCAGTTTTCATCCCTGTCCCATCCCTTCTTTCTCCACCCATCCTCTCAACCTCCTCTCAGCTCTCATATTGTAACCTCTTGTTCTTGAACTTGGCCTCTTATCTATTAGAGACTTGGAGCCTTCATTCTTGGAACTTAGCCTCCTCTCTACCTCTGTCTTGTAGCCTTCTGGTCTAGAATTGCATCAACATCCTCTTTGCCTTTGGCTTGCAATCTTCCTTCCTTGATCTTAGAATTTTCTATGCCGCCAAAGTCTTGCACAACCTTCCTTCCTTGAACTAACCCTTCTATCACATGCCTTGAACTTGGCCTCCTCTTGTTGAATACTTGCAAGATTCATTCTTGGATCTTGGCCTCCTCTCTGCCAAAAGCTTGCAAGCTTTTAGCTTGCAACTCCTGATCGGACTCCTCTTTGCCTCTGGCTTGCAACCTTCCTTCCTTGAATTGAATATCCTCTCTACCAAAGGCTTGCAACCTTCCTTCCTCAAAATCACCCTCCTCTCACATGCCTTGAAATTGGCCTTCTCCCTATCTTGGACTGCAATGTTTCATGTGCAAACTCAACCAACATTGAAGCACAAAGACTAGGACTTTGTTTCCTAGCCATTGGAGTGCAAGGTTGACTAGCTTAAAATCATGGACCATGTCTTACCAAGATTGATCATAGTAGGCAAATGGTTTGGCAATATATTTGTTGATGGAAGAACCCAATCACAATGGCTATTCTTCTGCCTCTTCGTTACTCTTATCGATGGAAGAAGAGTCATTATGACTGCTAGTAGATATCGCCAAACCATTTGCCTATTGCAATCACTCCTAATAGTACACTCATGATTTTGAACTGGTAGGCCTTACTCTCACTCATACTCCAATGGCTAGGAAAAGAAATCTTGGTCTTAGTAAGAAAATAATCAAGCTATTTCTTTTTTATGAGGGAGACCATAATTAGATTAGATCCACATCAAATTGTGCAAGGACATGCTAGGATTTCCCTCATCAATTTTAGGAGATCATTTGAAATTTGTGTAATCATTAAAGAAATATTGTATATTAGAAGTAAATTTTGACATTTTTGTTGATGGAAATATCAACTCTCGCAATTTTCCATAGAGATCTTATCAATGGAAATATTGATAAAATAGAGTAGTTGGATGAAATTTGGATTGTTTTTCTTCATCTTGTCCTTTTTGTGTGATTGAAGGATTTTTTGGTATTGTGTAATAGGTCCAGAGTTCTTCTCGTACATGTTGACATTTGAAGGCAACACGGGTACTAGGGAGACTTTATCAATGGGCCTTGTGTGATTGTAGCTGTGTTGATGCAAAGGTGTTATAAGGAAATTACAAACCATATCAATGATACACATAAAGTGATATGGTTGCTTCAATCCTTTACCTGAGGTTGAGTTGAATGATGAGGTGCAAATTCCAAATTTTGATGCTTGCAATCAATATGGGCAATGTTTTCTTATATGCGACTTTTTCAAGATGATTCAATAGTCTTTTCATGTAAGGGACATGATTATCAAGAATTTCGAGAGGACATGATAATCATCTTCATGAGTCAATGTTGTCCCAACAACATCAAAACACTTTAGGGGAAGATTGAGAGCTAGAAGAGTAATATTATGGAGGCATTGACAAGAAGGATACACTAAATAAGGATGAGCAATGTATTGTAGGTGCTAACTAGCACTGCAAGTGCTAACTAGTGTTATAGGTGCCAATTCGACATAGCATGCCAAGTGCTAACCAGCATTGTAGGTGCTGACTAGCATTTTAGATGCTATCCACAGCATAGCATTATAGGTGCTAATCAACATTGTATGTGCTAACTAGCACATCATTGTAGGTGATAGATTGAGTGTGGCAGTGGAAGGTAGCAATGTAAGTGCTTACTAGCATATGACATTGTGAACCAGCATTTCCTGTGCTATCTAGCATATGACAGTGGTAACCAACAATGCAGTGCTCACAAGCATTGTAGTGCTAGCAAGCATTATAGTGAGCTAACAAGCATTGCATGTGCTAACTACCATATGATAGTAGTAAATAGGTAGAAGTGAGAGTGGTAATGAACACATGGTGGTTGTAAATAGCATGTGATAGTGGTAACCAGCATACGACACTAACAAGTAGCATATGTTAGTAGTAACCAACAAACTAGGCAATATTAAGCTTTGCAAGTGTTTACATAGCATAAGAAAATGGCCATCAGCATGTTAGCTTCTAATTAGCATATGTCGATGGCAACCAACATATTAGATACTTCATTTATAATGCACTTTATGAGATTGTAACTGAGGCTTATCAAGTAGGTGCACTAGGTGGGTATGTACTTCTTTTTGCCGACTCTAAATGATAAACATCTTTCTTGTTGGGGAAACATGTGTCTCAACCTCCCAAAATAAGTGTACAAGTTCCTTTGTTTCATTGGTGATTGGGTTAGTACGGTGTTGCTTCCAACATGTAGCCAATGCAAATAGTCCATTACCATCATCAGCATGGGCATGCAATCTCAATCTTCATAAAAGCTACCCCTAGGAACTTTAAGAACTCTTGAGATCTTTGATAGGGGAATGCCTTGATTAGAGCTCATCAACATCAACAATGCACTTTGATTTAGAAATAAATCATCTTTGGCCGTTGGTTGCTTCACAATGGCCAAGGTGCTGCACACATTCTCTATGAGGCATGCCTAGATCTTAGCTATTTCTCTTGATGATGGGTCACAAAGTACTTGCACTTCAAGATATTGAAAAGTTTACATTTGAGGTTTTTATCCATGCTGGGCATCTTGTCAAAGAATTTCACAGTATTGTTGATAATTCTCTGCTTCTACACTTTGTTCAATTTATGTACACTACCCTCCCTCTTATGCTTGTCTCGTGTGTGTTGCTGTCTTTTCTTTGCAACCTCATAGTTCCTTATATTGATGTCCTAATATGTTGCATCATTGCATCTTTCCATGTCATATCACATTAATTCACAAATTTGGTTGGTCATTGTACGATCTGCAAACTTGCAATTAAGTGCAACATGAGACTAAGTCTGTCTTTGAATGACAAACACTATCAACCATGAATCCATGCATGACCTTGCATCAGTAGAAAAACATGCTATCTGTAATGCCAAGTCTGAGAAGAAAAGCATATATAAGTGGTAGTATCAAGTCAACTGACCCTACAACTTCTTGCATAGATATGCTACTAATTTAAATCTATTGCACTGCCCAAATTGTCGTCACATCTTGTAGGTCTCCAAGCTTGACAAGGGCTTCATAAGCTTGCAATAAGTTGGACATCTACTTTGAAACCTATGTCCATACTTCAAGACTATACATAAGTTATAGCCTTGCTTACCAAGGCTTCAAGAAAATTGCTTCAAAGGAATCACTCATTTCTGTATGTGTGTGTACTTCAAGACACACTTTCATACTACTCACGATGCCTTTTTTATTTGATTGTAGACTTGTCTCAAAAGTTTCGTGCCATGTTGCATGTATGGTCCCTCATTACCAAGGTAGGACCTCACGAGATGAAAATGTAGCCCAACGGTATGTTGCCCATTGCTATGCTAACTAGTGAACAAGGAGAAAAGGGGGGGGGGTACGCTTAACAACCCACCTACCTATCTAAAAAGATCTATGTATGTGACGAGAGAGAGAGAGAGAGAGAGAGAGAGAGAGAGAGAGAGAGAGAGAGAGGGAGGGAGGGAGGGAGGGAGGGGGAGAGAGAGAGAGAGAGAGAGAGAGAGGGAGAGAGAGGGGAGAGAGAGAGAGAGGGAGGGAGGGAGGGAGAGAGAGAGAGAGGGAGGGGAGAGAGAGAGAGAGAGAGAGAGAGGGGGGGGGGAAGAGAGAGAGAGAGAGAGGGAGAGAGAGGGAGAGAGAGAGGGAGAGGAAGGGGGAGAGAGAGAGAGACAGAGAGAGAGAGAGAGAGAGAGATCGTACTTAGGAGCACCTATGAGTGTGGGCATTACTCTGAGGCAAATATTTGACTAGTTTAATGAGAAACTATGGGTGAAGGTGAGACAATAGTAAGGGATTACTTTGGGATGGAATGCCCATATCTTGACTGTGAAGCATGCTGTATCAGCTACTACCATGTACCTCACTACAATCTGGAGATTAAAAAACAATCACTTGCTTAAGATTGAAAAGATGTTGAGAGCAATTCTCTGGATATAGAACAAAGGGAAATGCAAGTCACGGCATTATATTCCGTCGGAGAACATGAAGGTGTCAAAGATTTGTGGAGGTGCTTGGATTCCTAAATATTGATAATTGAAATATTGCCTTATTATGTAACTGGATTTCTAGTCTATTTGAATGCAAACCACCTTGGGTGAAATTCAAGTGGATTTTAGAAAGTAGGAAAGGGAAAGGTGTGGAGTTTGGAGGGATATGTCATTGTATGATAGGTTGTGCTTATGGTTTTCAATTATGATAGTCAAATTAGCTTTAGTTTTTGGGACATTATAGGGGAAAGATTTGGCTCAGATTAATGTGCGAGCTACTACGTTGATGCACAGGAAAGGGGTAAAGACTTGGATTCAGCTGTGGAATTTTAAGAGGGCATATTGGAAGTCAGTGGCTACCTTGCAAGATCAGTATGGGTTGAGCGACAGAGAGATGGTTCTACTAGCACATGTGCTAAATAATGTCCCAAAAGGATGGCCAACTAAGGAGGCCATCAATTGTTTGGAGAGTGAACTAGTGGAATCTCAAGTCGTGAGGCTAAGGAAGGTTATTGCCATGGGGTGTATTGGAGTCTTATGGGTGACCAACCCATTGATCCCCAAATTGAAAACTCAGGATGTTGCTAAAGTGATGGAAGCACATTTTTTAAAATATCTAACGAGGTTGCCAATTAGGGAAAATTAGTTTTCTCATGACATTGGAAAGTGTTGCATAAGTGGCTGCGTTTGAGAGAACAAACAACGAAGTGGCTCAAGCTTAACCCATGTTCTTCGTTTTGTGGCACAAGATCCAATGCATTTGGGTCTTATCTTATTGCAAGAAGACTGACTAGATGGTTGGTCTAATGTGATAGTTCTCCATAAGGATGAATTTGGAAATTGGTAGCTTTGGGGGATACTTTAGGCTTACTGTCGTGCTAGCATTATGCTTTGGTAGATGCTATGGTTGGGCATCTGAAGGGTTTTCTTGAACTTTTAGGTGTAATAGTGGGCATAAAGCTTCACTAGTGGGTGTCTGCCTTAATCATTTGAGTTTTTCTTGTTTTTAAGTTCAGGCCATAATGATATAGGCCACAAGTAGTATGCCCATTATAGTAGGCCAATTTTGTCATTTTGGTCTTGTTTAGGAGGTGACCTCCCTATTAATATACTTGGTATGTGTTTTAAAATACATAAATAAAAGTAAGTCATATATCACATGATACTTTTTGAAAGGATAGAATACAAGAGGGCCCAGTTTATGTGCCCGACAGCACTGCCCCCTTTCCTATGATCCTCCTTGCATTGACCCGTCGAGTCGCATCACTGACGCAACTTACTGCGAGTGACAATTTGCTGCATATGCATATTGAAATCAGAGAAAGCCAAGAGAAGGTGTGCATGGGTGCCACATATCTCCCAACAGATTGAAGAGGACTCACCTTCCTAGAATTGAATCAAACCCATGCCATGGCTACAATTGTCTCACAATCCGAATTCAAAGGGCAAAGCAAAGTGTTGCTATAGCTCTGCCCCTAATGGGGCAGTGCTAAAAACTCAAAAGTTTAATTTGAAGCTTTATTAATCCTTTTTGCATTTTTGGAGACTCTTTTCCCACGATGTTGGAAAATGCAAAATCAAACTCTTGGGGATAGTGATTGGATATATATTTATCTTTTACTTCACCATATGGTAACTACTCACATAAAATACATTGTGTGCAGGTGTGTGGATTATACCAATATATAGTGAACGAAAGATGGCTCCTAGAAATGTGCCCATTGGAGTACGTTCGATGAAGCACTAGGTGTGTGCGTGCCTGGGTACGTATTTATGTAACCTTAGGGAAGAAAGGGTTGATTTGTGCATACTAGACGGCAAGAGCTCTCAACTGTCAATCAACTGAACATGACGGACAAAGTCATTGGCAACTGAACATTGTAAGTCACATACACATCCGCACGACGTAGAGCTGGAATGTTTAACCTATTCAACGTTCACTAAAAAAGCAAGGTGGCAGCACGCTTCCATGTTGCTATATAGTATTAAACTTCATGTTAGCCTAGTTGCCTCTATGTTGGATACGGGAAGGACGGTGCAAGCAAGCTAGATAGCCTCGTAGGAGATCAAGATTCCAATGCAAGTGGACTTCAATAAAATGATGCTCGTGAGCATTAACAAAGATCTTGGATGTAGATGTCAATGGGCCAATTAAGAACACGATCCTTTATCGGATGGATGGCTTGTCGCAAAGGATGGGGACATTGTCTTCATCAATCTTTTCGAGGTAAAAGAAAAGAGAAGAGAGAGACATATCAATTGAGCAATTATGGTTAACGTGGTTAGCACATGGCATGCTTTGCCTAGGATTTATGAGGAGAGAAGGTCGCCTTGGGCTCGAAGTCATGAAAGACAAATGTGATTCTCTATGTTCAAAATGGATGCTCAAATTAGGTTATGAGCGACCATGTTCTAAGATAGACATATTCTGAACTTTGTGGGAGTCAAAGGGCCAAGGCATGACCTTGTCCTTTCTAATGATTCCTTTCAAAGTGCCTCAATCAGGATTGCTTATTAGACTATTGGTAGTAAATTTTACTGGGTGGGCTTCAGGGCGGCTTCAAGGCACTCTATGGAGACAAGTCTTTGGGGAGATCTTTCTAGGCTCACCACATGGGCCTTTAGAGGGGGAGATCCCTTTGTTCAAACTCATCCTAGACTAGCCTAAAGAATTATATAAGAAAGGTCTAAAAACATTTCGTGACATTTGGGACCCTTCCCTGAATGATGCTGCAACTATATTTGAGCTTTCGAACCATGAGACAAGAGAGATATGCCTTTTATTAGATAGAAAAAGGGATGACTGATGAGTGCAAAGGATTTACAATGTATCTTGGAAAACTATTGCATTGGTGTTCTTTAGAAGGAGTTTGGAAGATTCCAAGAGCCCTTGGTATAGTGGGTCACAACCCTAGCTCGGGATCAATGGAAGATTTTTGCCCCTTAATATAGGAAAATGGTTTGGAAACGAAAGGCTTAAATGAGTTTTGAAAGCAACCTTTTCTTCCAAAGACAGCTTGTTAGTTATGGAGGTTAATGATTCACTAGTTGCCAATCAGGGAAAGACTTGCTAAATGGAATTCGAAGGTTTCTCGTACCTTTTTTGGGATTGCGTAGTTATGAAGTATGTATGGTCGAAAATAAGCAGATGGTTGGAGAGGCACTCCATTTATATTTGGTCCACTTGGAAGAATGCTTTATTGGTAAGCTGCATGATTTACTTCATGCTTTATTGGCAAGCTGCATGATTTGCTTCATGACCTATTGCATCTATTGAGAGCAATAGTAATCTGTCATATATGGAAACTTCACAATGCGGTAGCCTTTGGTAGAAGTAAATATGCTTCAAGATAGGTGTTAATGGACTTAAAGTTGGCACTCAAGCTTTTAGGCAAAAAACATCAATTGTTTAACTTGGTATAGCTGAAATATGAGAAAAGTGATTTGGTGATTTTGTTTAAGTTGGTAGCTGAAATCTTGGATAAGTGATTTTGTGCACTTACATTCTACAACTTAAAAATCTACAGTACTTCACATTAAATCAACATTGTTATGTACATATCTTCCGAAAGCATAAAGGTAGTAAGAAAAATGCTTGATTAACCCTTAACTTGATGTAACCCAATCTCACCAACTCTAACCTAACACAACCCTTAGCCTAACCCAGTCTTAATCTAATCCATAACCTAGCCTCGATCTAGGCCTAATCCTTTAGCCATAGCCATTGCCGCTCCAACTTCTCCTTTCACCATCATAGCCAGCTATAAGCTAGCAAGCCATGAGGAAACAAAATTTTGAAGCCAACCCACTACCTTGTATCCATCTTCAAAAGTTTATGCTCCAATGCTTACACACTTACACCATCCATGAATGCAGTAGCCGGATAGCCATAAAAAATAAAGAAGCATTAATTAGCTGAGGGAGCATGATAATTTTCCCTACCTCTAACATGTAGGGAACACCACGTAGTAAGGAACACTATGTAGTTAAAAAATTCCCTCTCCAAGGATTCAACTCACCACCATGGACTTGATAATTTGATGATCAACTAACATTGAAGCCAAGGTTTTCTCATGCAAGAGAACAAAAATTCCTACTGCTAAGGTTGCAATACATACTCAAGCAACAAAACTAAGCCTCTTGTCCCATACATTCAATCTTTTGGATGAACCAGATGGAAATACTTTTGGGTACTCCTTTCTTGGTCAAGCCTGCTATAAATTATAAGGAACATTACCTAGTCCACTCCTATTCCAAATCTATTGATTAGCATTCCATACAAGAATAACCTTCTCAATCTCACTTATCTTGCCTGCCAATTTGTTATAGGCCTGGACTGAGGCCTGGACTGCTCTATCATATCTAATCCAATTGGTAGGCAACTCTTGTCTAAGATACTCTTCGTCTAATGCATGGTGAGAGAGGACCTGATCGGTGTTCATGCCCAGTATGGATTGGAAAATGGAGTAAATAGTATGCAGATGGGTGTCTAGATCTTAAATAAGCTGATTGTGCTCTTTGGTCTATCCTTTTCAAATCAGATTTCTACCAATTATGGGTTTGTTTGGTGTTTAACATATCCTGTGCTGCCCAGAATTTAGTATGGCTTGAAACATGAGGCATTTGCAAGATCATGATGACCAATGACCAAAATCAATACTTGTGATCTGAGATAGATGAACGGCTAATGCTAAAACCATTCGACGATATAGATTTAGGAGACAAAGGTAAAATTGCATGCAATCAAGATCAATGATGTTGCAATGGGACATATATGGTGGAAGAGAATCGCAAGAATTAGTTGATGTTTGATGGTCATTGAGTTTGAATTGAAAATCCTTTTGTGCAGGTCAGTGAGGCTTCTGGCAAATTTCGAATATGAGGTCCAACAAGTCCTTCTCAACAACCCCCACTCATCAAAAACTCACTATGGCTTTATTATGGCTTGCTCAAGCCCAACGAGTTCCTCCTCACCTCCATCAGCTCCGTGGGCATTTTCTTTGTACTTCTTTTATGTCTCTCAGTATCTCTCCTTTGCTTTAGGATCCCAATGGGTGTACCTTTGCATCCATTCATCTCCCCATATATGCATCACATTTTTCCATCCAAAGATACATTTCGACTATGTTTCAAGTATCGTAAAGCTACATTATGGGCTCATTTCTTGACCTCCGAAAGCTTTCCCAAAAAGTTATGCACATGAGCAAAAAATGCATAGTTGTGCGATAGCCATCATTTTGCTCATGCAATTTAATTGCTCAACTAGCTTCAAGCACTTAATGGAGTACTTGTAGGGAGCTTTACACAGACATCTAAGTATGGAGAGGGAGCTCTATGTTAGACTTTCCCATAAAAGTTTGTACTAGTTTGGGGAAGCATTGAAGTCATTTCAACAAAATGTTGGCACCAAATGCTAGCTTTCTATTGGCTGGTGAAGAAATGGCACCTTGGTGCTAGAAATGGGATCCTCCAAAATGGAGATGCCAATTTGTACACCAAAGGCTATTCAATGTGCTTGTCATTTTTGTGCCAGCCTCTAGAAAATGCCATCAAGCCTGCATTTTGGGCACTGTGTGCACATGGCCTAACTATGCTCAAATTCACTCACAAAATGTTTAGATAATTATAGTCGACGTTTGTTGCACTTGCAAAGTCACTTGTAATCATGGCACCATATCAATGGAGAAGTTACGATCCCAATCATGAAAGAAATGGTGGTTACGAGAAATGAAACGGTCCATGCTTGAAAAATTGCATCCAATGGATAGTATTTGATCTCAATAACTCATTGTTTTTTTGGGGTAGGAAAAAAGAAAGGCTAGACATGCAAGGACATGACTTTGGGAGAATACCCTCATGTTGTGTACAGTACGTTGAAAAAAGATGCTCTCATGCATTGCATTGTCATTTGAGAAAACAAATTCAGGTGGACATAAAAGGGCTGAACAAAATCACAAGAGTGCCGCCAAGGTCATCAAGGATGACAAGCAGTAATATGAAAGAAAAATAAACAAAAGAGATTATGGTAACTCAAAGCTTCAAAAACCCTGTTCTGAGGCCCCAGACAAAGAGAAATACTAGAAAACTTCTAACACTCTAATTTTTACTCAGAGTATAAAGTTTGGAGGGACTCTCCTATGATCAAACACTATAGCATTGTGAAAATACCACATATGCTGCATCACCATAGCACGTACTATCGACCACAAATGAAAATGAAAGTCGTTCATGAAGCCCTTATCTCCTAGCAATGCTTATTTCCAAGTAACTAGAAGAAAGGAGTGAGCTGAGGTGAACCACTTTTCAATGCTTCTCCGTAGCAGCTAGACAACTTGACAGTCCCAAAACACATGAAGATGAGTCTCGATTGACAGTTCACGTAACGGGGAGACATCCGACCTCCACTTCGAAACCTGATCCCTAGTCGAAAGCTGGCATAATAGCACCGGGAACAAAAGGAATTTAAGTCTATGAGAGGGTGTCAGGGACCATACTGTATGAAGCCGACCTCTGCAAATGAAGAGTGGATCATGAGGGGCTTTCCCCAAACGATGCACAACCTCTCTGGAGCATCGCTGGTATATGCAAAGGACAATCGATTATTTAAGGAGAGTTGATGCATCGCTGGTATATGCAAAGGACAATCATTTAAGGGGAGTTGATGAAGAGATTTTTCAGTCTCGCTGTGCACCAAACTTTGAGACCCTGTGGGATCACTAGAAGGCCAAGTCGTGCGACGTGCTGCAAGGATAAGAGCCATGCCACTCCTTTCTTCAAAGAGATGTATTACTCTTCAGACACTTTGAGTCGGACAAGCCTTCTAGTTTTTCATTACACTGGGTCTACGTCGAGCTTCCCTGTAGCTCTGGGGTCTGGACTCTGGAGAAGTCTCAATGCCAGTTTGCCACCACCATTTTTCAACAGCATGCCTGCATTTTGCGCCTCTAATTAATCTGTAAACGCCAAGTCGTCGCTTGAGGCAACAGCTTGGAAACCACAGTGTATAGCGTAGCGAGCTCACAAGCCTGCTGCTAGTAGAAATCTTACCGTGTATAATTCACAAAAAGAGAGACGGGTGTATCTAGTTCGTCAGTACCTCCGTTTCAGCTAATATGGAAGCCTTACCCGCAATTATATTTGTAGGGGACGGCACGCTTCGATTTTGGCAGAGCGCAAACTATATGTTGAAGTTGAAACGCAATACCCGGCCGGTCTCCCCCGTAGCTGCGTCTATGTTGGATACAGCGAGGATCGCTCTGCAGCAGCTCGCGGACCGCTCCAAGCAAGCAATTGAGAACTTGTTCAGGAACGATTCCAACTTCACCTCCTTCCAACAGATCAACGATCTGTACTCCCGGGGAGTTGATATGAGTATATGCAAGAAGAGGACAAATGAGGAAGAAAAAGCGAAGTTCACCGATCCGTATGAGCTCATCCGCGAACTCACGGCCGGCACCGACTCGAGTCTGCTCAAGTACCCGATTCCCAATGTGATTCGAGGTGCAAATCTCTTACCGTGCGCAAATTTGCCGCGAAAACAGAATTGTTCATGACTGGAGTGCGATGGCTTGATACACTATTTTGCAGAGAATAAGCAGGCATGGATCTCGGACGAAGAGTTCGCTCGGGAAACGCTGTCCGGCATAAATCCCTTGGTCATCGAGAGGCTAACGGTGTGCTGCCCTTCATAATCGACAGATCTCAAAGGGCCTTTTGAGTTCACATGTAATCTGTGTGCTATCGCCTCCGGCACTAATTTGTGGATACACTTCGTTGACAGGTTTTCCCTCCGGTAGGTGGTCTCGACGAGAAAATCTACGGGCCTCAAGCATCTGCATTTACCCGTAAGCACGTCGAGGCTTCTCTCGAGGGCTTGTCCATTGAGCAGGTGAACACCCCATGCTTCTTTGAAAGTTTCCAATCTAAAGATACGGGCGTTGATCCTGCTATATTTATGGTCCTCCTGATCCATTATTCAGGCCCTCGACCAGAATCGGCTCTTCATCGTGGATTATCACGACGTTTATCTTCCTTACCTAGACAGAATCAACGCTCTGCAAGGCAAAGGGTACGCTTCCCGCTCCTTGTTCTTCCTCACCGAAGAGGACACCCTGAGAGCAGTTGCCATCGAGCTGAGCTTGCCGCCTCCGACCAAAGGAGCTCGTAGCATTCAGAGAGTGTTCACTCCTGGCAATCTGGAGTGGGAGTTCGCCAAGACTCATACCGTCATTAATGATTCGGGATACCACGAGCTCGTCAGCCATTGGTGATGTTTCGTGAGGAGATGCGTCATGCTGGCTCCAACTATTACTTCTCTTTTCTGTCGTTGTTGAAGAGCAATGCCTCGCTGTGATTTTAGCAGGCTAAGAACTCATGCTTGCGTTGAGCCGTTCATCATCGCCACATATCGGCATATCAGCGCCCTGCACCCTCTCTACTCGCTCTTGACTCCCCACTTTCGAAACACGATGAATATCAGTGCACTTGCCAGGAAAGCTCTGATCCACTGTGATGGCGGAAGCGTCATCACTGGAGGAATCATAGAAAAGGCCTTCACGCCAACCAAGTACTTTATGGAGCTGTCGTCCGCTGCCTACAAGACCTGGAGATTCGACGAACAGGGTCTTCCAGCTGATTTGCTTAAAAGGTGACCAAAATGTCGTGCCTGTCTAGATGATCAATTATCACGGCTTTGTCAATGGGATCCTCTATTGCTTACTTCCTCATTCAGCGATGACAAAACCTGATCACAGGGGAATGGCGGTGAAGGATGATTCCGCGGAGCATGGCTGGACTGAGGCTATTAGTGAAGGATTATCCATTTGCCGTGGATGGTCTAAAAATCTGGTCCGCCATACAGGCTTGGGTAAGGGATTACGTCGAGCACTATTACAAGGACGACGCGGCTGTGAGGGAGGACACTGAGCTACAGAGATGGTGGAAGGAAGTCAAGGAATAGGGCACGGGGTGGGACAAGAAAGACGCGGAGTGGTGGACGGCGATGGAGAAGGTGAAGGAACTGGAGGAACTGGTGGTGACGCTGATTTGGGTGGCGGCAGCGCATCATGCAGCGGTGAATTTCGGACAGTATGAGTATGCTGGCTACATGCCCAACAAGCCGACGATGGGGAGGAAGCTGATTCCGGAGGAGGGACCGGAACAAGGGAGTACGCAGAGACGATGAAAGATTTGGAGAAATTGGCAATGGAGATGGTGTCGTCGAGGGGACAAGCAACCATCGTGATGACAACGATCAGTATCCTATCGCTGCATGCCTCGGACGAGGAGTATCTTGGGCAGAGGGACGTACTCAATTGGAGCAACCGTCAACGATGAAGCCGTGCTTGCTGCGTTCCAAAGATTTGGAGAGAAGCTTGCGCAGGTGACACAACGCAATGCAGATCCATGCCCGGAATACCAAGAATCGTATCGGGGCCGTCGTTGTTCCCTGCACGCTTCTCATTCCCTCCTCCCACGCAGGGAACACCGGCACAACAGTATCTCCGTTTGATTATGGGTGCTTATAAGAACCTGTTCCCACGATGGCAAACATGCCACGGTTTGCCGACATATCGGGATCCTCACACCTTTGGCGTGTGGACGTGAGACGGAATTTGTTCCTCCGAGGGTCGCTCTAGTTTTAGGAAAATTTCCAACCTCATAACTCACTTGATTATGAAAGAACGTCCTTCAGCTATGGCAGGGAAGATTGCTTGACTTATACACACCAAGCGACATCAACATGTGGGATGGAGGGCTCAGGCTTTGTAAATCCATGGTGCTTCTTCCTCCTTTGATCTCCTCCTTTCCTTTGGAGAGCTGCCTCCTCTTTCGTTCTCATGTATAAGCTACATAGTTGATTCCCTCAAAAACCTAAGAATTCATCTCAATTTTGTAAAAAGCCCAAAACTCACACATCTTGACATCCAAGATGCATTACAAATTGGAGTTTTAAATTTTTTGTTACCATGAGTAGGAGCACAATATGGAAATACGTTTTGGTGCTCCCATGTTTTGGAGATGTTTGAAAATAATCCTTTGTTATGGTAATGGGCATGTCAAGATTCAAGCTTTTCTTATAGGTACACACATCTTTCTACACTTCCACCTTCAAAATGGGAGCTCACTAGAGTGATCGATGTCTATAAAAACTAAAGTCAATATTCACCACAATCAAATCATAGTTACTCTACTAGTTTGTGACCACTTTTCAAATGTATTTTTCATGTTAAAGTTCCTTTGGAAGGTAGCAACAATGTATGTGCTTTCTATACCTTTTCAATGTTCATTCCACAAAACTTTGTTTTTTGTACTAAAGCATTATTCCTCTCGACCTTGAGCTCCCATGCCCCCCCCCCCCCCCGTGTGGCCACCCCCTTCCAATACCTATATCTTAGCTAACATAGACGTTCCAGAAAGAGTAGGGTTTCATATCACCACCCCAGAGTTCGACGGTCTGACCCCGGTGGTTCCCCTAAGGATGTTCAATATGCTCAAACTGCAAGAGAGGTAAGCAAGGGAACAATAAGGGTAAAATTAGATCTTCACTGGCTGACCTATGTGGGTGCCATGATCGCCCAGCACGAGTTCTCCTCTAAGTGGGGAAACATGGTGAGTAAGGTAACCACCCCCATCAGCTTTATAAGTACCAAGGAAGAGCCCCCTTCAGGTCCCAAATCCCTTGCATCCAAAGGCAAGGCAAAGGCCAAAAAGTCCATTACCCTGGTAGATAATGAGAAGGAGATTGAGGATAAAGAAGACCTGCGGCAGGTGCCAGCCCACTACAAGGCCTATACTATTCAGGATCGCAAGATCTTATACCAACAGGCCAAAAGAACCCGAGAGGACGATTGTTCTCAAGGATATGATGGATCGTATAGCTTCCTAGATGGATTTTTGGGCTACAACCAAGTCTCAATCGCCCCCCAAGATCAACATAAGGCCGCCTTCGCAACCGAATGGGGAGTATATGCAACCAGGGTTATGATATTTGGTTTAACCAATGCCCCAACAACTTTACAACGTATGATGATTACGATATTCAAAGAATACTTGAGGGACTTTGTGGAATTCTTCTTGGACGATATTTGCATATACTTGAAATGAGATGACCACCTGAAGTATCTCAAGACCGTCCTCGAGAAGTGCGGCTTATACCACATATCCCTCAACCCCCTTAAGTGCCAGTTTTGGGTCAAACATGGTGTCATACTGGGCCACATATTGCCTCGGAATGGAATCTCTACGGACCACAATAAAATCAAACTCATCTTGGAGTTATCGCCCCCCACCAACACTAAGGGAGTCCAAGGATTTACTGGCCATACGGGCTATTACTGTAAGAAAATAGTACGCAGCGGAAGATAACAACAAAACGCAAGTACACGATGGAAAGCTGGAGAGAATACAAAAATTCTGATATACCAAACTGCTGATACAACTGATGGTTGGCTGTCCACCCGTGCGCTCTACAGACAGAGCTTCGATGGTGATCTAGACAGATGCTGGACGGAGGACTATGAGCGTGAAGAACTGGTGATATGATGATAGGGGGTGGCCACTTATATAGTGTGAGTGGTTGACGGTCGGCCTTGTAATAGGCAGTCGGCCTAATAGACAGTCGGCCTGAAAGACCAACCGACCCTTCAGAAAACATGCCGTCGGGCAGATGAAGGATCGCGCATAGGTCATACCGTCGGGCCTGGGGCTACCGGCAGCCCCGGACCCTGCCGCTGGGGGCTTTGCCCCCAGACCCCCACCGGGGGCCTGCGCCCCCCGGACCCCCTGCTATCGGGGGGGCTATCGCCCCCCCGAACCCCCCCTTTGTGCAGATGGGTATCTACTCTTGGCTCCTAAGCCGTCTCATAACCATCTGGTCTACTCTAAGACCCCTTCCAGTGTCTAAATTGGGGATCCCTCCCAATATCTGATACCCATCATGGCTTCTCCTCATATGGGGGCCTTACAACATTGGGTACACAGAATATTGGTGGGTTACATGAGAGGTGGACATTTGAGCTAACTCTAACAATTACCGGAGATTTATTTTGTTTAATACCAACATAGCTCGCCCATTATATAAACTACTAGTATTCTTTGAGTGGGCCGAAGACTGCCAAACATCCTTTGAAACCTCAAGCTAGCTCTAGCCACCGCCCTAGTACTGAGGTCTCCCGACTAGAATTTAATATTCCACATCCACATTGATGCCTCTAACTTTGCCATTGGGTGTGTGTTAGCTCAGCCCGAGGAGCATAATTTGGATTACCCGGTATACTTTGCAAGCCATCAACTAAATGAGGCCAAAGTTAACTAAAACACCACCAAGAGAGAGGGTCTCGCCATGGTCTATGCAGTTAAGAAATTCAGGCACTACTTGTTAGCTAACAAGTTGTCTTCTTTGTGGACCATCAAGCACTGTTGTACTTGGTCAACAAGCCCTGCATGACGGGACGCATCACTAGGTGGATGCTGATCTTACTAGAATTCGACTTTATAGTCGCAGTGTGCAAGGGCAAAACCCATGTTCTAACCGACCACCTATTGAGGTGGCAAAGCTCCAACAGGAGTAGAAGATGATCTCCTTGACGCTGCCCTCTTCTTCCTCGATGTCATTCCAAATGGGCCATCGAAATCGGCCACTACTTGGCCAATGGACTACCCCTAAGCCAAGACCTTAAGAAGGATAGAGCCCGTAAACTCATTAAGGACGCAGCGCCATATCAATTGATAGCAAGCCAACTCTACTACATGAGTAAGGATGGCATACTACGAAGGTGCATATGCGAACACGAATACATCGAGGTGCTTGAAGAATCCCACTTAGGAATCGCAGGAGGCCATTTCGCCGTTGAGGTTACAACACGTAAAGTGCTGCAAGTTGGTCTCTGGTGGCCAATGCTCCTTGGAAATGCGACCGAATTCGTCAAGTGATGTGACCCCTGCCAGCGCATCCAAATCCCACATAGGGTAGACATGATGCCCCTGACCGGAATCCTGGCTGACCAACCCTTTGAGAAGTGGGGCATCGATTTCATTGGTCCCATAAGCCCAACTGCTAAGGGGACCGGGGCTCACTACATCATGCTAGGCACCAACTACTTCACTAAGTGGGTAGAAGGAAGGGCCACGGTAAAGGCTGATGCAAGATCCACCGCGAAGTTCTTATATGAACAAGTCATCACGCGGTTTGGATGCCCATTGGAGTTAGTCAGTGACCGAGGAACCCGCTTCCTCAATGAAACCAGGGAGGTAGCAAGCTAAGGGTGTCCACTTCCGGACCACCTGTGGGGGAGTGTGACACCCCCTCGAGTGAAAATACAAAGATTTTGCTTCGGTGTGCAATACCTCGATCGAGGTATTGTGTCCAATGAAATCGGCACACGTGGACATCCGAACCAAGCTAATAACTCGATCGAGGTCTTGCATTTTAATCAACTGAACCAAGCCTATACCTTGATCGTCGTGTCATGGCACCACAACTATAGAGGTATCGTGGCAAGTCCACATACCTCGATCGTGGTATGCTGGACCGATGACATGGAGGCATGTCAAATACCACGATCGAGGTATGTGGAATCCGACATGGTATTCAGCACAGTGTGTTGGTAGCTTACATATCACGATCAAGGTATCGTGGCAAGTCCACATACCTCGATCGTGGTATACTGGACCGATGACATGGAGGCGTGTCTAATACCACGATCGAGGTATGTGGCTTCCTACATGGCCAGTGGCTGGACTTAACGTGGAATGATTTCCTTACGTGGAGAAACATCCAAGATTATACATGGCACAAATACCACAATCGTGGTAATGCATGTGGAAAGCCACGTATGCATGTATAGACATGGCAATGCATGGCATGATATGTTCGTGTGAAATACCACGATTGTGGTATTTTGAAACCCTAAATTTTGCTACATAAAGAGAGGGACCTCAATCGAGCCCCTCGTTGTTCAAACCTCAATCAAGCTCCTCCTCATTGAAATCGATGGAATTGCTAGAGCGACGGAGAACGGCGGACGGAGATCGACGGAGAACGACAAAGCAACGGAGATGGACGACAGAGCGAGAGATTCCAGGTAAGGTTTTTTTAAGTGTAGCATTTTTTTTTTTTGGTGAAAATTTATTTAAATTTTAGTTTATACGAAAATGTAATTTGATTATAAAATATTTAAAATTTTAAAATGCATTTTAAAGTGTTTTTAAATTATTTTTTTAATTACTGAAGCTTTTATTTAAATGTTAAAATGTATATGTTTTGTTTTTTAAAATCATCTATTTTAAAAAAAAACATTAAAGTAGTTTTTATGTTATTTTTTAAATTAATGAAGTTTTTATTTAAATATAAAAACGTTTAAATTTTGCTTTTTAAAATCATCTTTTTCAAAAAAAAAAGAGAAGAGTTTAAAGTAGTTTTTATATTATTTTTCAAATTAGTGAAGTTTTTATTTAAAATGTCAAAACATATATATTTTATTTTTAAAAATCATCTATTTAAAAAAGAAGAGATTAAAGTAGTTTTTTTATTATTTTTTAAATTAGTGAATTTTTTATTTAAATATAAAAATGTTTAAATTTTGTTTTTAAAAATCTTCTATAAAAAAAAAAGAAAACAAGAGTTTGAAGTAGCTTTTATATTATTTTTCAAGTTAGTGAAGTTTTATTTAAATGTCAAAACGTATCTATTTTATTTTTTAAAATCATCTATTAAAAAAAAGAGATTAAAGTAGTTTTTATGTTATTTTTTAAATTAGTAAAGTTTTTAATTAAATATAAAAATGTTTAAATTTTATTTTTAAAAATCATCTATAAAAAAAAAGAAAACAAGAGTTTAAAGTAGTTTTTATCTTATTTTTCAAGTTAGTGAAGTTTTAAATTAAATGTCAAAATGTATATATTTTGTATTTTAAAATCATCTATTTTTTAAATTAAAAAAAAGAGATTAAAGTAGTTTTTATATTATCTTTCAAATTAGGGAAGTTTTCATTTTAATTGTAAAAACATATATAGTTTGTTTTGAAAAATCATACATTTAAAAAAAAGAGAAAACAAGAGTTTAATGTAGTTTTTATATTATTTTTCAAAGGGTGAGGTTTTAGACTCTATACTTAAAAGATGTAGTCTACAACCATCATGCGATCGATCATATAGAAATTCATCACATGTAGTCTACAACCATCATGCGAGCGATCGATCAATGTGTAGGGTTGTAAGAGAACCAAGCAATAGGTGATTGGTAGGCATGGCATCCTTCTTCAAGCTAACCTGGTGCTAGTAAAACTTTGGGTCAAGCCCTCGCATATCATAATAGTCCCACGCGAACACGTCTATGAACTTGGTTAGCAATGACACCAACTCCTTGAATTCCTCTTCTAGGAGTGAAGCTAGTACCTTAAAGGGCTATTACCAAGCCATGGAACTTTAAATATATTGATGGGAAACTCAATGTGTAATAAATTGTAAATGAAGTGTTCAACTTCAAAGAACATAGCTCTACTAAACTTGTCCTTCTAGTGTATTTGCCAAAATGGTTGTTCTCTTAGCATATCTTATCACCATGTATGTGACCACTAACTATACAATAGAAAGTGTAGCATCTTTAACACAAAGTTTGAAATTTCTTTGAAAATGAAATAAGACCAAGGATGTATAGTTACATAGACAAATACAAAGACTTATGTGATTCCATAAAACCTTGTCATGAGCTTTTATAAAAATTCAATCAAAATTGCCTAGCTAAAAGTTTTCATTACCCAAATAGAATATTAAGTCCCATTGAATTAGAATATTAATTTTCATTACCCAAATAGAATATTAATTTCCATGTGTTTTTTTGTGCATGCGCCAGCCAGTGCGTAGGTTCTAGCACCACTGTTCATATGCAGATAGCGATTTTGAGAGTTGAGATGAGGGCACTACAGGATGCTAGGGCACCCCCTCACTTGGTCACGAGTCTTGATTCAATCATCGATGCTCTAGGTCGATTAGGCACATTTAAGGACGTTTTGACACCGTAGGGTAGTTTGGACTAGGGTGTGGCCACATCACACATCTCCATTGCATGACCCGCAGGGATGATTTTTTGGCATTAGTTTCGTTAATAAGCGAAAGTTTTATATAGCTTGTGAAAGCTTATATGCTTTTATAAAAATAAACGCTTAGTATATTCGCCACAATTTGAAACTAAAATTAAAAAAAGAGCTAGGTTTAGCCTTTAAGATTATAAAATTATAAATACAGTCCATAAAAATTTGCCAAAGTTTTATATAACATATAAATATATTTGGAAACTTTCGCCAACATATTATATATACAATTTAAAATTTTGGCTAGATCTATAGAATTAAGCACCAAAAGAAGACTTGTGCAATCAAGAAGACTTGTGCCCTTATATCCAGCGTACATTTGGCTAACTTAAGCCTATGGTAGGCCCATCATTAGCAATATGTCTACCCCTCATCAAGTCATATAGTAGGGATATATCTCTTCATGCTTCTATCTTCAACAAGAACATGAAAGGACACTACATACATAGGTAAACAAAAACAACAAGTAGATTCTTAGCAAGAATAATCAAATGATTAAAATGACACAAAATTAAAAAATGAAATTTTCTATAATGGCCTGGTAGAAGGTGTCTTGTTAGATATTTTAAGTATTTCTTTAGTCATAGTTTATGATCGCAAAAAGTAGGTAAAAATTCAACTAAATTAATGAATAGAGCTAGAGTAGTGAATATGCAGTAAGTCACATATTTAGTTGTGTGTGTGTGTGTGTGTGAAAATCTAACTTTAATTTCATCATGTACTTCTATGCATTTATATTTAGTTGTGTGTATGTGTGTGTGTGTGTGTGTGTGTGAAAATCTAACTTTAATTTCATCATGTACTTCTATGCATTTATATATTGTTTAGAAATTTATCACAATGCAAAGAACTTGCCAGTCAATAGAGGCTTTAAATATAAATCTACCCCTCAAGCATTCTCATACATTTAGTACACTTAAGCCATCTATCTAGTCTCACAATCTTATATAGTGGAAGATTCTATATATTTATGACAACAAATAAGAAGAAATGAACTAAACTAAAATGCCACATGCAAATACTTAAATGTATGTATCAATGTATAGGGGGACATACTCTCTTTCTATTTTTACACACACACACATGTTGTTGGTCTTGGCATTGAAGTCCCATATGAGCAAGACCTCTCCTAGCTACTTGCACCTCTAGATGTCCTCGTGGAGTGCTAAGGAAGGTAAGATATGTCCCTAGAGATTGTCCAAATATAATCCAATATCTGTGGGGATACATAACATGTTGTAATCCCCTCTCTCCCAGCTCGCTTTAGGGATGCACATTGATGAATGAGCAAAAGGTGAGAGTGGAAGAAAGGAAGAATTAAGAAACCCCCTCTTCTACCATGTCTATATTAGCCCACCCACGTTCCCAACCCAATCCCATACCCACATTAGCCATCCAGCCCTGCGTGGGCATCATTTTGTCCTATCAAGATGTGTGCTCTAGCTTTTTATTATCCTTTCTCTCTTGATCTCTATATCTGCAATCTTCATGGAAATGCCACCCTTTTGAACCCTTTGGATCATCAATCATTGCTAATGCACCAATGCATATCGTTTTTGCTGATGGGCGAGGAAGCCTTTGCTAATGCGCGAATGCACATCGTTTTTTTTCAATAGCTTTTGTAGTAGGTTACATTGATAACATTGATGCACAATGGGCAAAGGATATTAAGTAATCTCCTATAATACTAGCCAACAATGCACGTCATTTCTGTTCCTAGGTTTGTAGTAGGTTTGAGTCCCAATATTGATGTACAATGCGCAAAGGGTATTTACTTTGTCTTGAAACATGCCTCTATTTAATGTATGCCAGATGGCCATGTGCAAGCACTTGAGTTTAGGGGCCAACCAACTCCACATGTCTCTTATGTACATGGCAACCTCATCCCTTACAATACTTGATTCCATTTGATTGGTCCCACTAGATGAGACCCCATTCGACAATTATCATGCAGCTAGTTAACTTTTAGGTCCTTTGAACTACATTTTAGGTTGGCTTCCATTCTATACCCACCAACTTTGTGGGTCTTCAAAACAAGGGCAAATGCCCTCCATACTCTTGCAAGGCCTGGCCCCTTCGGCCTTCCCTGATCTTAGCTTGGTAGGTTGGCTCTAATGTTGCTGCTCTCTAGTCGCCTCTTGCTAGGCTAGATATAGGACTTGATGCCCTCACCATCTTACACCCACAAAGTTGCCTTTAGATCCTAGCATATAAAGGAGCATCTAAGTGGGTTTATGGTATGAGTTAGCAGTTAATTGGATTGATTTCCTGTCATGTCTATCACCAATTTTACATTTAAGGTTATCTTGTCATAAAAACTCTCATGTACCACATTTGTCATAAAAGCTTGGTCCATGTGCTTTTACTCAAGTATCTAGAAATCCCATATTCATATCCCATGCCTTTGGAACTAACTATCTCACCCCCCAACTTAACCCATGACCACTCCTCAACTTAACCCTAACCCTTACATGTACTCACTAAATTGATGTAATTATATTGCATGCTGACATCACCTCCTCCCTCCCTCCTCCTTAGGAGGGGCCCCATAGGTTGGTTGAGTTTTGTGTAGATGTGTTAGTGTTTAAGTTAGTGTTAGTTGTTAATGAGGGACCTTAGTTAACCTTATCTTCCTCTCTTGCATTCTGCTCTACCAACAAGCTTCATGCCACCCCTCTCTCCTCTCAGCTTTCCCTCACTTTGAGACCTCATCTACGAGGTCAGCATCCTTCTTGCCTACCCAGGTCGTCATGGCCACCACCCAAGTCTTCAAGCACTCCTTCAAAGACTCAGAATCTTGAGAGCAGGAAGATATTCAATAAGCTTCATTGCAAACAATCTTTGATGAGCTTCGTTGCAACAATCTTCCAAAATGGTGACCCTTACGCATCACATTATGATTGGATTATTTTGGCAGGATGAAGGCCTGCGTACAATATCTCTAGGAGCAGTAGCAACAATAAGAGTGACCCCCAAATGAATAAAATTTGGTGTTTTAGATGGGAGGTGGAAGGAGAGGAGGAGGGAGAAGCTACAAGGGGGGAAGCAAAAGAGGGAGAAGCCATGAGGAGGGAGGAGAAAGGTCGATGTTGGGGAGAGACGACATGGAGCCGATGATGAGAGAAGACGATAGAATGGCAAAGTAGAGAGGAACGGTGAGGGGGAGGGAGATTAATTAGGGAGGCAGATTAATTTTGGGAGTTAAACTTAGGATAATAATTCAATCATTTGGAGGGACTTAGCTTAATTTTTCCATGCGAACAATACGAATTTCCCATTTTTCACCCATGTTCATGGCTCTCCTTTTTAACCCATAAAGCTAGGGTATTTTGATATTTGCGTGGGCGAAGGAAATTCAAATGCCAGTGTAAAGGGCACGTGGGAAAGGGTATTGGAGGTGATTTAGGTCTCGTTGGATTCTCTCCTACGATCGCCTCTCTCACTGGCTATGGCAAATCTACTTCTCTCCTACTATGGCGAGTTGTCTGCCTACTAATTTCGAGGTCCTTTGTTGATGTTTTGAAGGAGCAGGTGAGGTGCTCAAGGCAATGTTAGAAAAAAACCTTCCTTTAGTGTATTTCGAACCAGCAAAAATGGGAAAAAACCGGCTTAAGTGATGAGAAGAAGGTTATTTAAAAGGATAAAATTTTATGGCAATCTTGACTTTAAGGGTGTTTCCAAGATATATCTTGAAAATCAAGGCTAGATTAATAATGTATTAGTTATAAAATTTTAATCAAGGCACGACTTTAAAACTAAAGTTTATATTGGTATTTTCATTTATTATTGATATAAATTTAAAAAAATTGGTCCATGTGGCTTGCATGAGAACCTTTGATTAAATAGATCAAGATACAATCACCACCCTTGATTTCTCATTAGATCTATGGTTCTAATCTCTTATAGTTTAGGTCTCTTCCAAGTTCCAATTCCCTTTCCAAAATCAATGTCAAGTTTTGCCGCCTCCCCTTTCTCAAACTCTAGTATCTACAGTCTAGTCATTATGTCACATCTTTGCTCAATGACAAATACTCTATCCCTACTAATTGCAAATTGCTATCATCTTCTTGTGAGCACTGAGATTTCAGTAGTGAGTTGCGACTCGTGAGTGATTAGTGAGTCTGTAGGCTATCACATCAATCTTCAAAGGAAGCCCAAGTTCCCAAGTTCCCAAGTTCCCGAATCCCAACTTTCAAGTGCACTGTGTAGAATCCAAATTTGATAGGCATGGCCAATCATGCGACATGAACTCCTGAGTCGTCAGCTCATATGAACTTCGAAGGACCCATCACCCAAGACTCGTCACTCCAGGTACTTTCACTTTGAGCCTGTTTGAGGTTCAACTTTCATGCGCATTTCAAAGTTCTCAGTGAGAATCACGACTCAAGAGTCGAGTGTTTAAATGTTTTGGGTCTTGTCTAATTGCATATGTATTATGCTCGCCACTCTAGAGTCCATTTGGATTTTGGCCTCTAGGCTCATTAAAACTGCTGGTTGTAGCCTATTGGCCTCCCGAGTCCCCTCCTCACTTTAGATTCATCATTCGGTAGATACTCTTATTCCACGACCTGCTAGTCGCCTTGGCCCTTCAGCCTCCTAATCGCATATTGCCACCAGTGACCACAGCCTACTAGTCACCTTGGCCCTTCAACCTACTAGACTCTAGTCATCTTTAGCCTGCTATTCACCTGGCCAGAGCAAGGGACAATATGATGAAGGAGGGAGGCGGATTGTGCAGGTCGCCATAGTCCGCAACTCGCTATTTGGGAGGCGTATTGTGCATGTCACTAAACTACTCCAGCCCTAGTTCTACGAATGGAATTAGATGGTCATTGTGCAATGTCCAACGTAGAGTCCAGGGACCAGGACCTCTTACCTTGCTGGCTTTTCGCTATGCTATTTGGGTTAGTAACCTTCAACTTGACACCCTCGAACCTCTCGAGTCCCTCTGCCCTTAGCTATGTATGCAATTTTTTGCATGAATTGTGATCTGCAGAGTCCATATGGAAAATGGTAGAAGAATCGAAAGGCAGGGAAGGTACATTTAAATGTAGGAAAGGTGGATTGGACACTGCAACATGCAAGGAATGCTGTAAAACAGTTCGATATGTCATGCCCAGCCTTTTCGACCTGTTTCCAACTTCTTCATTGTGATTGCAAATTTCAAATGACCTTACTCGCAATTTGCAAGTTATGTCACATTTTTCTCCCCATCCAATCAATTTGATGGGTTAGAAAACCTTCTGCCCCTCAAACCCCGTGACCCCGCCTTGATTTTATTTTTTTTCTCTCATAGTGGCAAATCGTTAGGTATCTTGAATAGATGCTTTACACAATGTTGAATGAAGATTCATGACTCGTTTGAACTTTGCAAGCCTATTTGATTTCTTAAAGTAGGAGATATGCATGCCAATTTGTAATTTAAAGTTCAAGATAGGTGGTTCAAACTTGTTTCACAATTCATAATGTCTTTATTGCAAGGAGTCTAGCCATGAGTGTGATATAAACATTGACGAGTCTCTTTTGAGCTGCTTTAGAGTAGATTCAAGATAGCCATGGCACATAGTCTTAGATAAAATGGCCATCAAAATAGTAAGTAGTTAAACACAAGGTGATTATATTTTTAAAATGATTTAGGCATCTTTTAATACTTTGTTAAAGCTTTTAACTTTAATGATTTGTTGAATCAATGAGCATTAAGTATTTCCGCACTCACAAGGCAGGCGGCTAAGGGGCACCATGACCTAGGACCAAGTTTCTTAGATCCAACTGACAAACTGAAGAAAAATATGCTTATTTATTTTTTAAAAGTTTATGTTGTGGATATGCATATGCCTCATTGTCTGGTATGCATGATGTGATGTGTCTTTCTTTTTTAATGTATTTATTGTTCCTTTGTATAATATAAGTTGAAATTGGTTTGGGATGCTTTATGAGGTGTAGTATTATGATTTCAAACATGAAAGAAGGGCTTGGTTCAGGAAGTGGTGTCTGGTTTTTGTGCTCACAAGGCAGGGGGCTAAGAGGCACCACGACCTAGGACCAAGTTTCTTAGATCTAATTGACAAGCTGAAGAAATGTATGCTTATTTATTTTTAAAAATAATGTAAGTTGAAATTGGTTTGGGATACTTTATGTAGTATAGTATTATTATTTCAAACATGAAATAAGGGCTTGGTTTAGGAAGTGGTGTTTGGTTCCTATGCTCACAAGGCAGGGGGCTAAGAGACACCATGACCTAGGACCAAGTTTCTTAGATCTAGTTGACAAGCTAAAGAAATGTATGCTTATTTATTTTTTTAAAGTTTGTTGTGAATATGCATATGCATCATTGTCTGTGATGTGCTCTTTCTTTTTTAATGTATTTATTGGTGCTTTGTATAGAGTAAGTTGAAATTGGTTTGGCATGCTTTATGTAGTGTAGTATTATGATTTTAAACATGAAAGAAGGGCTTGGTTCAGGACGTGGTGTCTGGTTCCTACGTTCACAAGGTAGGGGGCTAAGAGGCACCACGACCTAGGACCAAGTTCCTTAGATCTAGCTGACAACCTGAAGAAATATATGCTTATTTATTTTTTAAAAGTTTATGTTGTGAATATGCATATGCATCATTGTCTGTGATGTGCTCTTTCTTTTTTAATGTATTTATTGGTGCTTTGTATAGAGTAAGTTGAAATTGGTTTGGCATGCTTTATGTAGTGTAGTATTATGATTTTAAACATGAAAGAAGGGCTTGGTTCAGGAAGTGGTGTCTGGTTCCTGCGCTCACAAGGCAGGGGGCTAAGAGGCACCATGACCTAGGACCAAGTTCCTTAGATCTAGCTGACAACCTAAAGAAGTATATGCTTATTTATTTTTTAAAAGTTTATGTTGTGAATATGCATATACATTATTGTTTGGTATGCATGATGCGATGTGACCCTTCTTTTTTTAATAAGTTGATACCAATTTCATGTATGTTGGGCTATGATAAATTTGTTCAATTTCTTAGATTTAAAACTATTTTTGAATGCTCTTTTGTTTTGATCTTGCATATGGTTTAGGGATGGAAGGATCTAAGCATAAGGTGAGAGTGCTCTCAACAAAAGCAAGAACAGAAGAAGGAGAGAGAGCGAGAGAGAGAGACAGAGAGCCACACAAGTTTTGGTGGGTGTAGAACCACCCTAATCTTTTTTTTCATTCATTTATATATGTGTTTGAGTATTGTACATAACTGGGTAAAGGCACAATGACCTTTAACCCCCACAACCTCCCACTTAAAGGATAATGTGCCTTTAAGGGAGAATAACCAGTGAGCATACTATCCAATGCCCATCAATACATGACAATACTCAAACCGCTGATAGGTAGACTCTTCGTCAGCATATCTGCAGGGTTATCATCTGTATGAACCTTGACAAGCTCTATGCGCTTGTCCTCAAGTACCTCCCTGATGAAATGGTACCTGACCTCAATGTGTTTGGTCTTTGCATGAAAGACCAGATTCCGTGCTAGCTGAATAGCACTCATGGAATCATTATGCAATGTTGGTACACCTGTATGAATCCCCAAATCTTCCACTAGCCGATCAAGCCATATAGCCTCCTTGCAACCCTCTGTGGCTGCAACATACTCAGCCTCTGTGGTAGACAAAGAAACGCACTTCTGTGCGCGAGACATCCATGACACTGCACCACCTGCAAAGGTGAACACATAACCAGAAGTGGATCTCCTACTATCCACATGCCCTGCATAGTCTGAATCTATGTACCCAAGTACACGCATGTCTCCTTTACCAAAGCAAATGCACATCTCGTTGGTACCCTTCATGTACCTCATGATGCACTTAACTGCCTCCCAATGCCTCTTTCCTGGATTAGCCATATACCGGCTAACAACTCCCACTGCAAATGCAATGTCTGGTCTAGTAGCTATCATAGCATATATAAGACTCCCAACTGCTGATGCATAAGGAACCTTGGCCATCATGGCCCTCTCCTCATCTGATTTGGGACTATCTGTATGACTCAGTTTCATATATAAGACTCCCAACTGCTGATGCATAAGGAACCTTGGCCATCATGGCCCTCTCCTCATCTGATTTGGGACTATCTGTATGACTCACTGCCTTCCCCCCCTCCATATTGAAATGCTACAATACTTTTGTAACATACTCTTTTTGTGAAAGCCAAAGGAGTTTCCTACTCCGATCACGCGTGATGCGCATACCAAGAATATGACCTGCAAATCCCAAATCCTTCATATCAAAGGCCTCATGCAACTTGGCCTTTAATGCATCTAGCTCATAAGTATTCTTGCTAGCCAATAGCATATCATCCACATATAGTGCCAGGATTATCAGGCTATTATCCTTAGCCCTTTTAGTGTAGAGGCAGTGATCAATTTCACTCCTCCTAAAATCCTGCGACCAATGAAAGCATCAAACTTCTGATACGATTCTCTAGGCACTTGCTTAAGACCATAGAGACTCTTCTTTAGCTTGCAAACTAAATGCTCTTTGCCCTTTTCTTCAAAGCCTTCCGGCTGCACCATGTAAATTTCCTCATGCAAATCCCCATGCAAGAAAGCTGTCTTGACATCCATTTGCATAAGCTCCATATCCTCTATTGCCACTAGTCCAAGCATGCATCTAAGTGTGGTCATCTTCACAACCGGAGAGAATATCTCATTAAAGTCCACACCCTTCTCTTGCTTGAACCCTTTAGCAACCAAACGGGCCTTGTACCTAGGCACATAATCACCTGTGACCTTCATTTTGTAGACCCATTTACATGGCAATGCTTTCTTTCCATGTGGCAAAGAAACCAAGTCCCAAGTCTTATTCTTCATAAGTGAACTCATCTCTGATTGCATAGCATACTCCCACTTGCATTGATCCTCATGCATCATAGCCTCTCTATAGCAAGAAGGCTCCCCGCAATCAGTAAGCATCACATAGTCTACCCCTGGAACAAACCTATCAGGCGGTCGGATGTGAAAACCATACTAGCTGCAAGTTGGGAGAAAAAGTCAGCAATTGCTTTCGGAAGGGTAGAGGAAGTAGCAAAAGGAGAAGAAAGTGCAAGGATTTTGAATGAAAAAATGCGGCAAGGTAGTGATTCTCAAAAGCTACAGATCAGGCAAGTCATATAAGCAATGTGTCCTTCAAGATGTACATAACTGAAAATGAGATCCAAGCTGGTGAAAAGATAGGTTCCGGCACATATGGATTTGTCTAAAAGTACAACTCATAGGTGCTCCAGGATTATTACAGTATATATTGGAAAGCAATATAAGGGTGACATAGGGGATCATACACGAGAGGCAAGGAAGGAGGGACAAATGCAAATTCGGCATCCTGTGCTTGTTCGTGTTATTGCAGCAACTCCAGATTCAGAGCCCTTGTGGACTATCACACCATATTTTAACGGCGGTGGCTTGATGCACTTCATGACTTTACCATATGAGCAAGGCAAGTTTAGGCGCTATGTTGACATCATCCTAAAAAGAGGTAAAGAAATGAAGGCAAGGGCACAAGGAACATTGGAAGATGTATGCACAAGGGAGCAAATAGAGCAAATTAACTGCTTTAGTGCAAATGTGCACCACATTATACATGCACTCATTGCTGGATTAGCAACGTTATATAAGGGTCAATGGATTCATACAAACTTACATCCTGGTAACATTCTGTTAGATTTCACAGCAAATGGTGCATGTAGAGTTGGCATAATTGATTGGGGGATGGCACTAGTTTCTTCAGAGACTAGAAAAGCTTTTAAGGATATGAAGAAGACATCTCTAGAGACTGACCAACAATTTACACAAAGGAAGCATAAAAAAGAGCAAGAGCATGCACGAAAGAAGTGGTTTGCACCTAAGCTTCAATGTTTTTCTAGGAGAGGCGTGTATAGCCCTCAATCAGACATATATGCATTAGGATGGATAATTACAGAGATTATACAGTTTTGGGAAGATGCAGTTGGGTATTTTGAACTTTCTCGCCACATGCCTGATAGTGCACTATTAAAGTGTATTAAAAAATATGCCTTTGAAAAGATGATGATTGAGAATTCTACAAAGAGAATAGCACTTATGGATACCTATAGTATCCTATCGACATTTGGATGTAATGCAAGTCTAGCAATGTGGCCCCTTGATGAGATGAATGTTGCTTTGAAGCTAGCAACATATAAAATATACTCTCTTACAAAAATATCTTGTTGTTGTATTCATGTGGTGGACTTGTATTCATTTTGTATTCATATGGTAGATTTGTATGAAAATAAATTAAAGTATTTCTGCTCTTGGAAGATGTGTTATACTTGATTTGCAAAACACTTGAAGTGCACATAATTTTATAAGGATAAGAAGTATTATGCTATTTTTTCAGCATGTGTTTAGAGAAAAGAAATTATGTTCTATTTTATGCTCAACTAATAAAGACATAATTTTTGAAACAGGTACTTACCATGGGAAGAAAGAAGAAAGTTCAAGCTTTGGAGAAAAATACAAAAATGACATCTTTCTTATTACCTTCTACATCATTGGGCACTAATATAAACATGTTTACAACATCAAGTACACTAGAGAATTTACTCTCAAGTTCATCATCCATGAATCATGAAGCAATTTATGGGACTCCTGAACATGCTTTGGGTACAATGCATCATGCTAGAAATCAATGTTCTAGATCACTGCTTAACGATGATAGTTTTAACAGGGATTTGAGTTTTCAAGTCTTGGAAGCAGGGAAGACAAAATCACAAAACTGTAATCAAGGGAATGCAATTGGAATTGAAAATTCATCAACTGGCACATCATTGACAAATAATGAGGTAGTGGATTTAACTGGATTGGAAAGTGGAAAAATGTCAGAAATAGTATCATCAATGTCAACACCAACTGAAGAAGCCATTGAGAATGCATCACAAAATTGCAACTCTTCAAGTAAGTAGAAGAGGAAGAGAGCTTGGGATATTTGTAGGAATTTTCAAGAAGATTGGGTAGCCAAATATCCTTGGTTACACGTAGAATAAGTTGACACTGGGGATGCACCAAAGTGGGCCATTTGTAAAATATGCACATGGGCAAGGAAAAAGGAGGCACGGTTACAATTGAAGATTGATATGATTGAGAAGCATTGTGGGAAGGTTTACAAGACTGTAGAAGGTACAAGTAATAAAAAGAAAGTGATCAAAGAATGGGACAAGGAAAATAACCGCCACTTAAAAAATGAGATTGAGTACAATAAGTTCTTGCTTGCATAAGAGTCTAGCAGTTTTAGGAATGTATCGATGATCAGGTTGACAGAGAAAAGATAGTGCAATTCTCAACTATCATGCAAATATTGAAGTACGGCCACTCAGTAATAGACTTCTCAGGTTACCAATCATATCTTCAATTTTTGGATGTTCCTAATTTGGCAACTATGCATTGGTCAAGGAGTAGTGCAATAGATATGGCTAACCACATGAATCAAGTCATAATTGATGATTTAAAGGAGACTTTAAAACTTGCAGACTTTTTTTCTATCATTGGATGAGTACACAGCTATGGATACTACATCGTGGTTGGGAATGCATTTGTACGTGGTAGAAAACAATAAGAGAAAACCATATTTTTTACATGTACACAAACTTGATTCAGAATCTAATGCTAATAGACATAAGAAGCAAGTCAGATGCAAGATGCAGCTCAGCTAACATACTTAAAGGGGCAGATGGCAGAACATACTAAGAGAAGAGAGATACTACACAATGTACAAAATGTCTGTGAGCTGCTTTAGATAGATCTTCCATGTTGTTTCTTTGCACCATGATTTGGCTCTTCATCTCTAGGTAGATGTGCCCCTTCATGTGTTGTTGGAAACTCCAAAGACTTGAGAACTTCTTGTGCTACAATCAACCTCTTCAACATCCACCATATCGCTTTTCTACTCCTTTGAGTGGACTGGATTGCCCAAAGATTGAGTGCTGCAATCAACCTCTTCAGCATCCACCATATGGCCTTTTTGCTCCTTTGAGTGGATTGGATTGCCCAAAGACTGAGCTGATGAATGCTTCCCCAAGGTGGTCCTTTTATAGTGCTGGAGGAGCCCTAAAGCGGGAACAAACTTCCCCACAAACTAGCTGACCCAATCCGTGGATATTCTATAGACCCGTATGCCTATAAATAGACCCAATCTGAGCACTTGACTACTGTGTGGTAGTCCCAACACCTACACCTCTATTGTGCCATGATTTTGGTGCTATCCTACTTGCTAAGCCCCCCTACATGAATTCGACTTGCTCCATTCTTCTCCAAACTTCAGCATAGCTTGCTCTGGCCCTCTGCCCACTTCATCCCCACAAAAGGTAGTTGCTATCAACCCAACTCCTTATAAGTCCGAGGATCTATTGCTTACAAGAAAAAAACAAATAGAAAACCTATGGTTGTTAAAGCCTAATTTACACTTTTCGATTGCCACCTTGTTAGTATACTTTTGCCAATACAAAAAACATAAGCAATCCAAAAAAAGAAGTGGTTCAATCTCAGAAAAGACTCCCATATGCTAGGTTGGCGGGGGGCATCACTTCCACCCGATCCTATGAATAGCGGGGGGGGGGGGATAACTTCCCCTGCTCATTGACCTCTAGGAATCTAGACCCTAATGCATAAAGAAGCATGCATATACAAGCAGTTTAGAGAGGGTAAGAAGGTCTTACATATCTCCACATTACAAAAACCAAAGAACAAAGGATTGTTAGTACAAAATTGTGCATTTGTAAGAACATGTGCAAGTTTGTGTTTGCAAGAACATGAGTATACCTAGGGACTATATGTACATGTTAAAGAGTATGTGCTCGTATTTGTGCATGTATAGACATGTGAGTACATCTATAAATATAGGTGCTTGTTGGAATCTATTGGGTAAAGCCAACGATTACTAAGAAAAAAGAAAGAATTAAGGTTAAACATAAAGGGGAGAAGAGAGAGAGAGAGAACGTTGACAAAGAGCCAAACCCATGCGTGCACCTAGCAACTAGGCCAAAGATGAGAAAAATGGACTATTTGTGTCCCAAACTTAGCAGGACAGAGCAACAATCAATTAAATCCTAACGAATGACAATCTATGGTCTAGTCCAATATGTAGAGCTCATTAACCAACTCCTCATCCAACATGCACAACCAACATAACAATGACTCGATACCACTACAAATTTAGGAAGGAGAATCCATGCCAATTGCTACCCAAATGAACACACGAAACACCAATCAATTAATCATGCCAAAGTCAGCCATAAGTTGATGCCACCAATAAAATTAAGCCAATATAGAAGCCATAAATGCATACATAATATGTCTATTTTCAAGCATTTGTTAATGCACCTTTCCATTCAGGATACACACACACATGTATGTATCTTACTTATGTGCGTAACATACATATATGTATGTATGTATCTTACTTACATGTGTATGCATGCATGCACATGCGCGCGCATGTGTGTGTGTGTGTGTGTGTGTGTGTGTGTGAGACAAAACTTTTTTCACCCAAAAAAAAGTGTGTAACAAGACTTTGCATCCATCAGATTGTTAAGTAACTATATAAGGATATTGACAACTTTTCATGTGGTATTTTAGTACTTATTAAAACATTGAGCATCATCAGAATGTTAGCAAAACTGGAGGATATCACCAATTACATATGTTGTTTGTTATCAAAGCTTTGCATTTATGATTCTCTCTCTCTCTCTCTCTCTCTCTCTCTCTCTCTCTCTCTCTCTCTCTCTCTCTCTTTCTATGTGTGTGTGTGTGTGTGTGTGATATGGGGATGCATGATGATGGATGACTGCCACTAGGGTAGATCAAAGAGTAAATAAAGGGCTACCACATAGCCATCATGCACGTTGCCATGTGTGCAACAAGTACCGTATCTGTGGCTACACTCAAGGGCTGCAAAGGCTCAAAAAAGGCCTTGAAAGAAGGTAGAGGTGCTAGCAAGAGCAACAACACAAGGAGCAAAAGAGTAGCCTATGAGGCCTACCACAAGGGGCCCTGGTACTGTGGTCAACAAAGGCTGGATCAAGCTAGAGGGGCAAAGGACAGTTGGTAGTCTACAAGGATTGCAAGGGAGAGTGCCACATTGCTTTATGACATTCATATACAATTATAATGGGTAGCAACATCTCATAGAGATCCCATAATATCCTTTACTAAAATGCCTATGACGAAAATGTCACAATAGCCTTTACTAAAATATATGGGACAATGTCTCATGGAGATCCCATAATAGCCTTTACTAAAATTCCTATGACTAAAGCTCTAGTGTTCAAATTAAAAAGCACTAGAGTCATCTACTTGACAAGCCTCATCTAAGTACCCATATAGAAATATCACTAATGTTAAAAGCCATCCCTACCTAAAAAGAATTGTCATCAAAAGCAAGTCGTGTTGTAATTGACCATGCAAAGGAATTCTCCTGCAATAAATCAGTTGAAACCAAAGCCCATTTAGCATAGTGCATGATAACTCTTCAGTAAAAACCTCTCAAACCCAATATCCCCTTAGTTGGGTAGAGTTTCTAGGCTGAGGCCACTCTTTAATTGCCCTTACTTTGGCTAGATCCACCCATATGCCTTCACTAGTTCAGCAACACTAAAGCCTCTCCAACATGGCAGCATGGACTTAGAAGAATGTGTAGAGTCGTTTATGTTAGAAATCGACCAACAAAGGGTACGCACAGTGGAAGACTAATAGAATAGCCCAAAAGATCACACAGTGTGGGGTGTAGAATTACAAACTTCTTAACTTAATGTGCATCACATAGATGTGCAGACTTATCAATAGACAATGAACTAGCCAGATATAACAACCACCAAAATAATATATTTCTGTCCAAATCTATGGACACAATACAAAAGAGAGAGATCTAGAGTCTCACCAATGGTGTGGTCCTCTAATCTTACCACAAGGTACTTCTACTATCTGCCGAATATCACTAGACTCGAGCCCGTGTGCTCCACCTCTAGCGTCTATAGACTGTCCTGGATGATCCTCTCCACCTTGCTACCTAAAGATTAGCCTAGGTGGGCAACCCTTCTAGCTCAGTCTGTAGCTTCTCCAAGTTTCTTGGTCCTCCAAGGTATAGGCTCCAAGATGGGTGGAAGACTCCAAGGTATAGGCTCCAAGATGGGTGGAAGACTGCTCCTGCGGTTGCATGTGAAGGCTGCTCCAGATGATGGTGAATGAGGGCCTAGAGGCCCTCCTTTTATAGGCTTTCAAGGGGCTACAAAAACCGACTAGTCAGGTTGCCCATGGCCAACCCAAATAGGCCGACCAGGCCCTTCACCTAGTCTACTATAAATGCCCCTTTTGGGCTCTCTTTTTTAGGGCCTATGGCCCACACTTCAAGGTAGGGGCGTAGCCCCTATGCAGGTTGCCTTGTGCCCTACCTCCCCATGGCTCTGTGGGGCTATAAAACCAGGGCATATGCCCTCTAAACCTTGAGGGGTCCATTCCCCCACAGTCTAGCCATGTTCCAAGCCTGGTAGGCTAGTTGTGACAGCCCTACTAGCCTCCAAACAATTGACTCCTGGTTGTTGGCTGCTGCACCATGTACAGTGGCTTGCTGTAGGTTGTCTTCCTGCCCACAAGCTCCGCCACCTGGCTCGCCTTCTCTCCTAGGAGACCCCACCATTACTGCGCTATCTTCTTACCCTATTCCAGGCCTGATGCTCAGTTTGTGGGTGTGCCTGCCCCTCTTGTGAGGCATAGGTAGAGTAGGGTTTGCCACGATGCTCAGTGCAAGAGAACGTGCTGGCCATGTGGAGGCTATTCAGGGCCTTCCTAAGGCTTTCTTTGTTTTTGTGTAGCAACCCCTATTGAGGCGCCTAGGGAGTCGGCTGTTGCAGGTCCCTTATGAGTAGGAGGATAGAGGGTGGTTGGCTGGTACAGCTACCTATGTAGGGCTAGAGGCAGTCGGCCCTAGGCCCTCGACCCTAGGCCCTTCTGGTCGACTAGCCACCCCCACTTAAGCATTTCATCATCTCTTGGAGAGCCTCGAAGACGAGCAGAGCCAGCCCTATTGTGCACCACAGAGGAGAAGAGTAGTGGAGCAGTTCTTCCACTCCCTCATGCTCTCTTCACTTGGTTGTTGAGCTGTGTGTTCCAAGCTCTCGAGCAGCCTGTTGTTTTCGAGGTTTTCCCCCAAATGTAGTGGGGTTTTCTCCAGAGATCACTTGCATTTCTCTTGTGCCTTCCTCTCTCCTTTCCCTCCTTAGTGTGTGTGTGAGGTGAGCTATCTTCTCTCTCTCTCTTCCATTCATTTCCGCTACACTTCTCACAGCTCTACTGTGAGATACCCTCTGTTGCTTCATTTCTAACATTCTTGTCCGTATCAAAGAGCTCATTTCCTTCACACTTGTGCTCTTCCTCATCACGCTACTTAACTAAGGTGTAGCCATATATCACTTTCTAGTTAAAACCTTTACGAGTGATTTCTAAAGCTATAGACAAAGGGAAAGGTTGTAGATTTAGAAGTATCATTTACCCCAGATAATATAGAAAATGTAGATATATTATTGAATAATGTCTGTAGATGCTTTTCTAGGTAATGCAGCTTAGTAATCCGTAGAGAATTTGAATTATAATGTAGATTGGAAACAAAACAAGGGTTAATAATACATGATTCTCTTTATTTAAAAGACCTCAAAACTCTTCTTGTGGGCGTGAAAACTTGCAGCAGCTAACTACGAATAGTTTCCTAAGAAGTTTGAACGTTTTTAATACTTTGTTTTCCTTCACTTATCAACACACATCTTTTCTCGTTTCCTGTTTGACCAATCAAAAGGCCCCATACGCGCCATAGCAGGTTTTAGCATTTCTGGGCTCCCCGCGCGATGCCGAACACATTTGCCTTCTGCACCATAGTGAAAAACATCATTTGACCACTCAAATTCACACTGAACTTGCATTCAGCACTACTACGTCTAATCCCCACATTGCAACCCATATTTTCGTCCAACCTGTTTTGGATTGGTAGAATGAGCATTAGTAATCATCGCTATAGGAACATAAAATTTGAAGCACTACTAGTGTCAATCAATATCCGATTAGCCTTTTCAACATCTTGACAACAATGGGCCTTTAGCATTCAATTCTGCAAAAGAAAATCTCATAGTGATAGATTTGTTCATGCTCATTGTTGCAAAAGTTCCAACTTTGCGCCTTACCTTCCTATGATAAATGGTCCATAAACTGCTGAAGTACAGGAACTCTAGAAGTGACGATTTGTGACTTGATATTTGAGTGATTTGAAGCATGCAATAGGCTATGATCAATGGATATGCAGAAGGCTATGAGGGGGAAGGAAAAGGCAAGAGAAGGGTGAAGTAGAGAGCAAGGTAGCAAGTGAGGAGGAGGGCCAATGTCAATATGATGCGGTTATGAGCTTGGAAGAGGCCATTTGAGATAGCCACGCAAAGGGAGAGAGGCTCAAAGGATGGCAATGAGGGAATGAGGGAGAGTGGTGACCGTGGAGTAGCGAGGCGGGAAGAAGAATGGAAGCCACATGTCATTCTTTGGTTGGTCTTTTTGAAACATTCTCATTAGAGGGCATTGCTTGTCATGCAAGGATGGAGGAGATGAGGAAGCAAGAAGCTCCCATTGGCTGAGCATGCATTGATAGGAGTGCATTAAAACCCTGCAGGTTTTTTTTAATATTTAAATAAAAGAGGGAGCTAGCTATATTAATAAGGAAAAAATGGGGTCAAATGACCTTACAAAATTTGGCCCACATCAAGGGCGGGGCCCGTGGCCTACACTACAAATAGCTAGACCTAACCTACCCATGAGACTCCGATCAACCTCGTATAAGGCTTGGCTGATCATCAGTTTGTGTTCTAGCAAAATCTTGAAGATAGGACTTAACTAAGGCAAGGCCTCGCCTTCCAAGCTAGACTATGTCTCAGCCCCCACCTCTTGTTCAGGCTTGCTACGGTGCCCCCACCTCTTGTTCAGGCTTGCCGTGGCACCCCCACCTCCCATCAGCTTCCTACATATGATTCTAGAAAAAATTTTGTCGATCTTGGTTTTTCCCATAGTCCAATGATGGTCCTTCGCCCCATTGGCCACCACCGTGTTCGATGGCTAGATTGCTAGGATCCTTTCCAAGGTCACCTTGAGCATATATGTTTCTCCATTGAAAGGTGCACTTCCCTCTTAATTTCCTCGAGGGTCTTTCAATCCGCCTTGCTCTGATCCCACAGGTCCTTCCAATGTTGAAATCCTTTTTTGTGAAGATTCTTGGCCTTCCTAATGTTGTGGAGAGCAAATACCTCCTCATCTCTTGGTGGGGCAAAGCTCTAACAAATACTCTCCAGTAGGCTCATGTCCCCTCTCAGCCCTTTTCTACCCTTCCACTTTAGATGGCGACTACAAAGCTTCCATGCATTGATCATCCCTGCGACCAAGTCTGAATCCACAATGTTGAGGGGGAATGCCGATAAGATTTTGTCATACCAGTTGAGACCTGGCTAGTACCCTGTTCCCTTACCCTTCGCCCTCTCAAACAAGGGATTTCACCACCTCCACCCATGGGGCATCATCCAAAAATAGACATGCGATCAATTTCCCAATAAGGGCAACGTTCCTAACTCTCACATCAGGCAAACCAACTCCTCCCTGCAATTTGGGGGATTTTAGGGGCTCCCAGGGGATGTAGTGCATCTTTCTCTTAGCCTCCATCTTAGCCCACAGAAATCCTCTAAAGAGGGCTTCAATTTCTAACCATTGTGTCTTCTTGAAGTGCCAATGGAGGCCACATACATGACCAAGGCCGCGAGGATATGCTGGACCACAAGGCATCGGGCATCCCACCTCAGAAAGATCCGTTCCATACACAGAGCTTGGCCTTAACTTTGTACTTAAACCACTCAAATCTTTGGCGCAGAGAAAACACCCACCCCTATCGGGGCGCCCAAATACTGACTATCACACCCCTTGGGACAATCTAGACTCCTAAATCCATCAACCATTGAGGCGAGGGATCCGTACTTGTTCGAATGGCAAAGGTTTTTGTCCAGTTGCATTTAGAGCCAGACGCTTTGCAAGAATACCTCGATGGCTTAGAGGAGGTGGGTGAGGCTACCTTGATCTTCTTGAGTGAACAAAATTGTATCATCACTGGCAAATAGTTGATTACAAAACTGATTCCCAGAGGGGAGAATCACACCCTTGACCAGCCCCTCCCACACACGATTCTTGATCAATGCTATGAGGGGGATAATGCGTAAAGTGAATAAGAGGGGGACCAGCGGGCACCCTTGCTTGATAGATCTTTTGAGCTCGAACCGACCCACAACATTGCCATTTACACACAGTACCATGCCTGTGTTCCCCAGCAAGCATTGGACCTTTTTGCCGAAGTCCGGAGTGTGCATGGGCCGATGAGTGCCGATGAAGAGACCGAGGCTAGAGAGCTTGCACAAGGAAATCCCGTCATATGCAGAGGTGCTGGCTAAGAAGATGCAAAGCAGATTCTCTTCGTTGCACGAGGAAAACCCTACAAGTTGTAGAAGGCCTTCTTTGCATCATTTTATTGGCTTAATTGGTCTCCATTAATGAGGTGAGAAGGTTCGAATGAGTAGCCCCTCATCTTAATGAGAGGCAATACTTCATTGTGGAGAGAAACCAATTCCCACCTTTTCGGGAACTGATTCAAGCCAATTTTTGAAATTTGGGCCATGAGTGGTTGTGCCCTTATTTCTTCTCAAATCTTTGATGCTAGAGGGAGGTCCTAAAACTATGGTGCAAATGTTGCAAAGTACAATTACTTAATCACAAATATCAGAACCATCATCTTGGCATCGTAGGAATGCCCTCTAAAAAATGAACTTTAGATTAAAGCGTTGCAGCCCACAATCATAACAAACAAGAACATACTTTTTTTGTAAGAAACAGGAACATACTTGTAAAGGTGGCAATCAAGATGTACTTTGAGATATTGTGGAGTATTTCTTAACCTTTATTAAAAGGATACTTGATTTGTTTAATTATAGCTCGCTCTAGGATTACAACCACTTAAAAATGCGGATCTAGCATTTATATATTCAATAGGTCCATAATGTAGCCAATACAACCAAGCTCTTATAGTCTAGCCAAAGCCAGCGGGGCTCACGTTAATGATTAGTTTTTTATGGGGGCCATAACTTAACATAATTGTATTAATTTTTGAAGGGGGGAGGGAGCGGGGAGGGAGCTAAATACTTAATTTAATTAATTTGTAAAGGGGGGAGAGAGCGGTGGGGTTGCATAACCTTGCCACCATCTCCCTACCCTCTCCTTCCATCCACACACCACCCATACCACCGTTGGCCCACTCCCCTCCACTCCAAGCTTGAGAATAAGATTTCTATTTTGGGAACTAAAGAAGTGCAGGACATTTTTGAGCATTTTGAGTGGCTTGTCTTCAAATTTCTTCTTCCAGCTAAGCTTCTCGACCCCTCCCATCTGCATTAGAAGAATCTTTGGAACTTGCCTTATGTGTTTACATGTTTGTTATGTCTTTGTGGTTGCACAAAAATAAAATATGAAATTTTCCTAGGAGAGATGCTGCCAAAATTTTCCACTTACTTGCTTGCTTGATATGATTGCATCTTGTTGCTTGCTTGCTTGATTTCGTTACTTTCTTGGTAGCTTGCTGTCTTGTTTTCTTGCTTTCATTTCTCTCATTTGTTTTCATTACTTTGCTACTTGACATTGTTGCTTTTTACTCATTGCTTGATTTTGTAGTATATTTTTTGCACTCATGCACAATGCATGGCAAGAAATTTGAAAATACACATGCCCAACCATGTAAATGATACCTAATCCCCATCAAACTTTGAAATCACAAGGGTTTTGATCTTGTTAAGGCTATGTAAAGTAACATGCCTATTAGACACACACAGATATGCTAGAACCATACCGATGCATATTTTTAACACTCATGCATGATGCATGTCAAGAATTGTAAAAATACACATGCCCAACCATGCAAATGATATCCGATCAACACAAAAATTTGCAAGGATAGGGGTATTACTATTATTAAGACTTGTATAAAGTATCATATTCTATCAAAACCACTCACATATGCTAGAAGCAAACTGATGCATATTTTTAACACTCATCCAAGATGCATGGTAAGATTGGACACACACACACATGCATATTTTTAGCACTCTTGCATGATGAATGGTAACTTAAAGAATGGTGAAAACACACATGACCAACCATGCAAATGATACCTACTCCACGTGAAAATTTCCATGCACAAGGAGCTTATTCTCATTTGGCTTGCATAATGAATCATACCCACTAGACACACACCGGTGCATATGTTTAATACTTTTGCATGATGCATGGTAAGAAACACTCATGCCCAACCATGCAAATGACATTCGATTCACATCAAACTGTATGAGTAGATACTATATATGTTTAAACCATAAATTATAAGAGGTGATTTGATAGGTGTTTGAGCAATGTTTGGTTACTAAAGTAAGGTTACATTGGATTATAGTTAGTGACAATTTTTATATATAGAAATAGTGACAGTAATATCAATGTCGTGAACGGTAGTACTAAATCTTTGGCAATAATAAGATACTTTGCAACATCTAAATGTCAACCATTGTGTAATTTTCCTCCACATATGCATTTGTGTTGCCATTTCCTGGTAAGAAATAGCAGTTAAGAAATGGTTGCCATTTTGTGCTGCCATTTCTTCACAAGAAATGGCAGTCAAGAGATGATTGCCATTTTGTGTTGCCATTTCTTTGTAGAAAATGGTAGTCAAGAATTGGTTGCCATTTTGTGCTGCCATTTCTTTGAAAAAAGTGGCAGTCAAGAAACGGTTGCCATTTCTTCGTACAAAATGGTAGTCAAGAATTGGTTGCCATTTTGTGCTGCCATTTCTTTGAAAGAAGTGGCAGTCAAGAAACGGTTGCCATTTCTTCGTAAGAAATGGCAGTTAAGAAATTGCTCTGAGTCAAGAATTGCCTGCCATTGTGTGCTGCCAATTATTCCTAAGAAATGGCAGATAATAAAATGTTACCATTTTTTGTTGCTATTTCTTCCCAAAAAATGGAGTTCAAGAACTAGTTGCCAATTCTAACTGTCATTCATACAAAAAATATGGCACTTTGAGAACCTCTTGCCAAAAATGAAAATTGTGTGCCATTTACTTTTGCCATTTCTACCAGCTAGTTTTGTAGTAGTGATCATAGCGGAAGCTCAATTGTCGACATATTTCATGGACAACGACTTTGGGAACTCGTAAGAGGTGGTGATTTGCTGCTCTTCACTTCTATCTTCCATTTGAACTTCCTTCTGTCAATTTTCAATGTGCCTTCCATTCATTGTGTTCTCGTTTCAGAACGGAGAAGACATGCGAAAAGGGTCCAATCCCAGTGAACGATGAAGGAAGTTCTTCCATGCAACGACCTGGTATGTGACAATAAGTTCCTTGGGTTGCACTTTTGAATTCTCCGCTCGAGGGTCAAACAAAGGTTGTTTTTTGTCGTGCTTGGGCATTTTCGTAGCCTGCAGTTACGATTCGTTGTTTGACATATTTGAGATGGGAGGTGTGATCCATGCTACAGCAACTGTGTGCGCGCATGCGATGAATGCCTTTAGATATTGCATGCCCACGCACTTCATATCGTGTGAGCCTCACGTAGATGTCCCATTGTGGAGTTGATTTCATTGTCGTAATTTCTACGTTGTTTCTGCTGCTGTTATTCGTAGAATTTGTGAATTTAAAATAAAGCTTTCTATTCACTGTGTTGTTTTGTTTCAGAAATGGAGAAGACATGCGAAAAGACTCCAATCTTGGTTTCACCCTGCAACTTTCCAAGCTTCACTAGATTCACTGCTGGTGATACGTTTCTATGGGTAGCCTTTCGAGTGATCTAAGAATGAGAGATATCATATGCAAATGGTTTAACGATACATTTCACAGTTGATTGTATCAACGACGAGTCGTGTGCTTTGAGAAAATGCAAATGTTGCTCTAGCAGCTGCTTCCAAGGGAGTAAGTGGCTGAAGGTAAAATAGTTGTTTGATAAAACAAGGATGAATTTTATTCATGAGGACTGCCCTGTGTATTAGAGCAATTAGGAACTATCTTGGAAAAAAGTGTACAAAATTGAGTGATCTGTCTAGTAAGCGAAGTTTGTGCCATATGTTTGTTGATTTCTTTTATTATTAGTCCATATGTGATCGATTGTTGATCCATATATCGTGATTGGTTTTTGTATCTTTTGTTGCATGTTATGGTTTGCCATGATTGTATTTAGATTTGTCAAGTCTTTTGTTTTTTTGTTAAAGTTAATGTTGAAGTTGCCTACAATATATGTTTCTTGATGTGTGTTTGTTTTGTTTAAAATTTGATTTAGGATTTCTATTAATGAGCCAGTTTTGTTTCTTGGGGGTTTTGTAAATATTTACTAAGTTTAGCTGTTCCGATTCTTTTGTAACAAATACTGTTAGCAAGCATTGTATACCGTTTTCCTATATGTATATTGTTTCTTTCAACTTGATGTTTTTTTTGTAATAAGTTCCTAATCCTAGTCCTTCGTGCTTTATTATTGATTTGAATCCTTTAATTTCGATGTTGTCGGTCGGGCGAGTCTGTGTTTCATGTACACATATGAATGTGGATGGCATAATGTTTGTTGTTGCCAGTATGTCTTTTTTGTGCGGCAGAAGACCCGCTATGTTGAAAGATTGGATAATGATTGCATTTGTAGTCAGCGGCTGAATTGGTCCTGGCTAGCCTCTTGTATGCCTGTAGGAGATTTCGGTCTTATCTATTGTCTAGGCCTTTTGTGGTTCTCACCTCATGTTCACTACTGCCTCATATGTTGAATAGTACAAACATCTCTAGGAGCATGATTAAATGGATAGTAGAGTTACAGGAGTACTCTTTTACCTTCTTGGTTGAGAACTCTACCAGAGCTTCCTTAACTGATCTCCTCACCTATAAGAAAGGACCTATTTTAGTTGAAGATGTGGAGAAGAACACTGACATGAATGAAGAAAAAGTACTAGAGGATGCATTTGTTTTACACTTTGATGGATCTTCCAAAAAAAGTTTAAATAAAAGTACAGGAGGAATTGTCATTTATGATCCAAGAGGAAATGAGATTCGGAAAATGGGAATTCAGCTCGAAGCCAGCAGTAATAATGAAGTTGAATATGCAGCCCTCTTCGAAGGTTTGAAAGTATGCATTAGTTTGGGTATTAAGAGACTCATGATTAAGGTACACACACCATTAAATTTTTCATTCATCCCATTACATTGAGGGTAATAGGGACTTGCATATCTGTGTATTTCTTTGTTTCGGAACTTCTTCAGGCACTTTACCAGTTAACAGGAAGCTTTCCTCACAAGCCAATGTCTCCCTTCCTTTGTATAAGGGCTCCTGCACTCCTATTGCATCAACATAAGCTGCTGTAATTTCCTGCGCAACATCATGTGCATTTACATTCTTACCTCTTTCAATATGCTGGAGTGTCCAAGCATCCAATTGATTTAACAGTTTCTTCACCGCGCTTATCCATCAAATGAACATGCTTAACCTTCCAGACACCTAAAATTTGCTTCACAACCAACAGAGCATCTCCCTTAATCATGAGTCTTTTAATACCCAGACTAATGCATACTTTCAAACCTTCGAAGAGGGCTGCATATTCAGCTTCATTGTTACTGCTGGCTTCGAGCTGAATTCCCATTTTCCAAATCTCATTTCCTCCTGGATCATAAATGACAATTCCTCCTGTACTTTTATTTAAACTTTTTTTGTAAGATCCATCAAAGTGTAAAACAAATGCATCCTCTAGTACTTTCTCTTCATTCATGTCAGTGTTCTTCTCCACATCTTCAACTAAAATAGGTCCTTCCTTACAGGTGAGGAGATCAGCCAAGGAAGCTCTGGTAGAGTTCTCAACCAAGAAGGTAAAAGAGTACTCCTGTAACTCTACTATCCATTTAATCATGCTCCTAGAGATGTTTGTACTATTCAACATATGAGGCAGTAGTGAACATGAGGTGAGAACCACAAAACGCCTGGACAATAGATAAGACCAAATCTCCTACATGCATACAAGAGGCTAGCCAGAACCAATTCAGCCGCTGAATACTTCCTCTCTACTTCACTCTTCACCCTACTGGCATAGTAGACTGGCCTGATATATTTGGAACCCTCTCCCTGTTGCAAAAGAATAGCACCAAGAGCATCTGGTCCTACAAATGGATTCACATAAAAAGTCCTGGAATAATCTGGTGGCTTTACACTTGAAATATGAGTCAAGGATTCCTTAACTGCCTCAAACACCTCTTCACTCTCTGTTGTCCATTTCAGAGGCTTAGATTTTACCACCTACTGAAGAGGATACAAAATCTGAGATAACATATGAATAAATCTCGACAGATACTTCACCTTTTGGAGAAAGGTATGCAACTGCTTGGTATTCTCAGGAGAGGACAGCATAACTAAAGCTTTCACTTTACCTGGATCTGGCTCAATTCCATTCTCAGATACAATATGCCCCAATATTTTAATGCTGGACCGAGCTAACTGAGTCTTCTTAGGATTTAATTGACCACCATTATTATCAATCTCATAGAATACCTGATCCAGCTTTCCACAGTGTTCCCTTCTTCCATTGTAGACATAGATGTCATCAATAAACACTACAAAATTTATCCAGGAAGGGTGATAAAATCAGAGCTGAATTCTCCTGATAGTGCGAGGGGCTGTTGGTAACTCCAAAAGGCATTTTCGTGTAACAAAAACAGCCCCAGGGGGTAATGAAAGTAGTCTTGATTTGATCTTCCTGGGCTATGGCTATCTGGAAGTACCCTGAATATCCGTCACACAAGCTGTACATTTCATGACCTGCCACTTTATCAAGAATATCATCCAGAAAAGACAGAGGATAGTGGTTTCTCTTTGTCACTGCATTCAGAGGTTTGTAATCAACACAGACTCTCCATTTGTCTACACCTTTTGGCACTATGACCACAGGACTTCCAATCAGAGTGAACTACAAGATAAATTATTCCTGCCTTGAGAAGGTTATCTACCTCTTCCTTCAACACATCTCTCTGTTCCGGGCTTAATCTCCTAAAAAACAGGTTTGGCACCTTCCTTCAGCTTAATCCTCAGAGGTTTCCCTTTAAATCCCCTGATCTCCTCATAAGAGGTGATAAACAAATTGGGGTATTTCTGCAACATCTTCAAATATTCTTCTTTCTCCTCAACATTGAGATCAAGATTCAATGATTGCTCAATCAACACCTGGGTTGATTCTTGAGAACATTTGGGCTGCATGAAATCCTCGATAACCTCAAACCTATCCACCTCTTCCTCATTAAACCCTGCTGTTCCCACAAAATCTACCTGTGAATTCTCATCTACCAAATCCACCAATGCTATTGTTCCTTCATCACTTTCTGAAGTCACCGAGCTCTCATCCTCACTGCTGGTTTCACTTCTCTCTTCCTCTTCACTTGCTGAATCTGAAACTTCAGCCCTGCTTACCATATCGAAATTCAATTTCTTCCCATTCGTATGTACAGAAAAGATTCCTTTCTGCCAATTCTGAATTGCACCTACCTTCCTCAACCACGGCCTTCCAAAGTAAGGATAAGCTCCCAACCCCGTAGGCATCACATGACAATCCACTCGACATGAAACACTGAATGCCTCAACCTCCAGACCAGGTTGTATCCCTAGAGTCTTCACCTTGGAGTGGTTTGCCATTCTAATGCGATAACTTGAGGAGCGATCTTCAGTCCTAATCTGTCCACACAAACTTGGGTAATCACACAAATCTGTGCACCTCCATCTATATAGGCCTCTCCAAAACCCTTTTCTTTATGCTAGGCTTCTACAGCAGGTAAAAGATTCGGCAATTCTGAAACAGACATTAGCTTGATTGTACCTTTATGAGAGTTCTTCTTTGTTGGATTTACAACCCGCCTCCATTCTTTTTTAAGCTTTGGGCATAGACCAATCATTTGAGCAAATGTAATGTCCGGTTTCCTCGCCGAAAGATCTTCCACCAAATCATAATCTCCCTGCTCCTTCCCCATGGGATAATCTGCAGTTCTGTACCTCCTTCTGGGCTTCCTGCTCTTCTTCTTTTGGTAGGTCATCATCTCCTCAGACTGCTTCCCCTTCTTTGCACTCGGACCAACCTCCTCTTCTCTATCTCTCTTTCCTAGTGGCATGACATCTTTAACTTCCTCCAACTCCAACAAGCCAAATGTAACTGCCTTACCTTTCCCTTTCTCTTCTGCAGTGGCTTTACAGATTCCAGAGGTACTAGGCTGACCTGCATCTTTTACTTCTACACTATGATCATTCACTCTATTATTTAACCGTGTTGGCAATGGATAAACATCACCTCCAGCACGAGGAGGCTTATCACAGTGTGTGCTGTAATGTCCCCTCTCTCCACAATTAAAGCACTGGACACAAGGTGCAAATGACCCTTGACCTCGTCTTGCTTGCCACGGGCCTGAATTATTTGAAGAAGGCATGCTGCCTCTGCCATAACCACCCGATGATCTACCTCTTCCCCTACCGTTCATCAAGTTCAAACTCAAACTCTTCATAAGCTCCGACATTTCATGAATTTCTTCTTTTATATTCTCCTCCTTCTTCACTTCAGGCTTCTGTATTTCTGGCTTCACATGAGAGATAATTTCAAGCACATGCTGAACCATTGGCATCTCCTGCATCATTTGTGACAATCTTATCTGCTTCCTCTCCTTCTCTTTTGCTACCTTGAGAGCATCCTCATAAGTGACCAGCTCTTTACATTCAATCTTTATCCTAATCTCCGGCTTCAGACCGGCAACAAACCTATCCTTTTTTATGACTCTGGGAGGAACTTCAGGTAATAAGGCCACCTGCCATTTAGTCCACAACACAGTGAACTTACCGACATACTCATCCACTAACTGAGTCGGCTGTTGTTGCAATAAACATAGCTCTCTCCAAATGCCATCAGGATCTTTAACACACATAAACCTATCTAGGAAAGCTGTCCTCACCTCTGGATAAGTCGGGTTTCTATGAGCACCCTGATCATCACGCATCCTTGCAGAGAAAGTTTGCAGCCAAGTTCTCGCTTCTCCCAACAAACAAAAGGATAGAATCTGAAGAAGGACTTTTGGAGCATTCCTGTCTTTAATAAGAGCTGTGAACTCCAAGCACTCTAAAAACCTCTCTGGATCTTCATTGGGCAATCCGTGCTATAGCATAAGCCCACACTTTCCTAGTTGCATCATCAATGAATGTCACATAGTATTTAGCCCCGCCTAATGACCGTGTAGGCATGGGACCACATATGTCTGAAGGCACCAAATCAAGCTTTTCAAACTCTTTCTTTCCCCTTCTTTTATGGGCTGATTTAGTCTGCTTGCCATAGAGACAGTGCTCACAAAATTCAAAATTAGAGAAACTCAAATGCGGTACATAACCCAAATGGCATAAGAGTTTCATTCCATTTTGGCTCATGTGCCCCAACCTGCAATGCCACAAAGAAGTGCTTGGCTGCTTGGTTATTGCAACAACATGATCAAATACCCTTGATACATGTAAGGGATACAAAGTCCCACACTTGGCACCCTTGGCCAAAAGCATAGAGGCCTTCTGAATTTTCCAACTCTGAAAGCCAAAAGTGGTGTGAAAACCAGCATCATCTAGCTGACCCAGAAATTCATGAGCCATCTCTCCTCTTAACTAACTTATCTCAAACACACCTCCAACTAGAAATACCACCCAACCTCTTCTGGGAAGAAAGCAAAAATAATCACTCTACTGAAGAAAACTTACCCTGCATGTGACTGGCATTCTTCTTCCTAAGAGCAATCACTTTCAAAGCCTTTTGAACCTTAGCACGTAGATGTATCACCCGAAGTTTAACATCAAGGCATCTATCTCTCCTGTGTCCACACCCCCCACATAACTCACAATGAACCACTCTCATGCGAGGCTTTGTCTTCATAGTTTCAATCCCTAACCACACAGAAATTCAAGCAACATTCCCCAGCCAATCTTCTGGGCTATTTTCTCTTGAGTACCCAATCTAAATTCAAAACTCCTCCATCCCAGCAGGATCGCCAAAAAGATGATAAGGGCAAAAAAAGAAAAACAACCAGGAATTATGTACTTCACCACGTCAGATAGTTGAGACTTCATAGGGATCAGCTACAATGTGGGCTCGTAGATGATGAGCTTATGAACCAGGTTTCAGAGCAGGTGTCTTTGTATTAGGCACCGAGACCAACCCCCCTCATAAACTAACTGAACATAGATCACACAGACTCAGAGTGAACCAAAAGACTACACAGCTTGAAACCACTGAACTTAGAATTGAACTTCCCCCCAAAACTCAGAAAACAGTCAGCCTCAGAATACTATGAACCCACAGCCCACACTCCTAAGCTTCCATCAAGAACAACAGCTCATAATTCCCGCAAAGCTGCAACAGTGCCTCCTCCTCTCCCTCTCTATCAATATCCAGAAATCTCCCGCGATTAGATCAACATAAGATCACAACCATGTCAAAGAGGCTTTTGATTCCTTTAGGATAGCTTCTCTTCCTAAAGACTCTCTAAGACTCCACCTTAAGACCCAGTGGAGTGGGTCTCTAACCCATCGTAGACGGGTCATGATACTCGTCCATACTACTAACACTTCTCTCAGAGCTAGAAAGTTCATCCTTATCCTTCATATTATCATCCACCAGTACACAGCGCGGTCTTGCTCCACAACTCTCGCTGACAGTCGATCCGCCACGCTGCAAAAGATTGTTCGCAGGCCTTAGTCTTTTGGCGGGTGGCCTCGATCGGATGGTCGAGATTTAAAGACCTAGCTTGTAAGGTAGCCCTCAAAAGTTGCTAGCAGATGGCCTACAAAGGGTGAGCGCCCAGATCGACGGTGTACGGGCTCCCTCGACAATTAGCCATTTTCAAGAGGCCTTAGCCTAAAGCCTTGCATCCAGCAAGGTCACTAGAAGCCCAGACGCGATCCGGCAAGTTGGTCAGGCTATGTGTGCACGAAGTGAAGGGTTCTATCAAGCAGTTCGGTTTGGAGGGAACACACGGTGGTGAGGCTATCAAAAAAGAGAGAGAGAGCAGATTCCAAGCCCCCGTGATGACAGGTGCTATCTCATGACCTCGAGTTTAGGGTGAATAGATGGTTATGCAATTTTGCATCGCTTAGCCCAAGAAGGAGCACTCCTAGAAAAAAACCCACCCTTTAGTTGATTATTAACAATAACATGAGAATCAATTGATGTGTCATGCATTCAATCATGACGTCTAATGTTATTGATTAGCTGAGTACAGGTGAAGACGTGGACAAATGGGAGTGAAGGAGCTCATGGAAATATTTCTTCTAGTTTTGTATGCAAGGCTACACACCTCATTTTTGTAATGTATTTGGCACCGGCTAAATTTGAAAAAATAACCTCCCTTTAGTGTATTTTGTACCGGCAAAATTTGAAAAAAACCAACTAAGATTTGGTTGTGCCTTTAAAATACTGGCTGGGATTTTGAATCGTTTAGTGTAAAAACCAGCAAATGTGTATGTTTTGAGACTAAAAAATCGGCATGAGGATTCTCCTTAATTTGATTGCTGGGAAAAAACTTCTTTTCTGGCACTGCTCCATAGCATCTGCAAATCCCCAAAACAACGGGTGAGCTTGTGGCTCAAGCCTCTCTTCTCTCACACTCTTCTCTCTCGCTCTGTGCGAATGGCCCCCTTCTCCCCTTACTTGTCTATTCTCCTTTCCTTATCCTGATCGATTGGCAGTCTTTCTATTCAAAGGCATGATTCTCATTTCCCTCCATTGGTATATGTCCCTACCCTTTGAACTCTTATCTTTGCGCTGTTATCCACTAGCTCGCTCCTTGATGCCTTCCGACTATGATGTTGCATCAAGAGACTTCACCATCTTTAGGTTCACCATCTTAAGGCGATGATTTGGCTTTTGCACCTGCACAGACTCCTTGGCGGTGTCGTAACTCCTACACCGTCTCCTTGGCAAGGTCATAACTCCTATACCGTCTTCTTGGCAGTGTCATAACTCCTTCATGTGGAGGGTAGCATCCATATGTATACTCTTTGGGAATCCAACTGAAGTTACCTTGGTATTGGTTCTCTTCGGCATCCATTAGGTGGGGCCGGTCGATTGGTTGGTATGGACTCTTCCATCATGGTGGGCCGGAGACCGTTGTTTCCGCATTGTCACAGTATTGGGACCAGGACTATGCTGGTCATTGGTTTACACACAAAGTCCGGTCGTCAAGTTAGGCTAAGTTTGGTCATCGGCTTGAACTAAGTCTGGTCACTGACTCGAACTTGATGAGTGACTTGGACCAAGTCTCATCATCAAATTGGATCAAGTTTGGTCATCGATCTGAACAATGGCTGGCCAACAGGTCCCCCGTCGCCGCTATCAATTCACCATCCCAGTGAATAGGGAGCAAGGATGAATGTGGAATTTGTGAGATAGAAGGAGGCATCTATATGGGGAGGGATCTCGCTGCAAGATCTGCTAGGATAATGTCGTGTGGAGCACATCTCTTCCCCCAATCATGCTAAGTAACATCATGACATGTAACCTCTCAAAATGAGCCCACTCATCCTCTTTTACGTCTGCTAAAGCACCTACATATAGGGGTGTTTGTTGGACTACGTAATCAAAGAGGACTGATCTCGTGTGCATATGTTGGAAATGAGTGTGGAAACAATGCCTCTCCATTCTCGACAGTGAGGCATGCCCAGGCCCACATTGAAGTTGAGCTTTGTTAGTGTTGAAGACTATAACCTTGGTTTTACCCACAAAGAAAGAAAGAAAGATATATTGACGTTCGCGGAAGGCCTCACGGGCCTATGGGACAAAGTGCAGAAAACACCAAAAGGGAAAACACTCATACAACCCACAAAGGGCTGGAGCAAAGTGCATGCTAAGGCCCTTGCTGAGTACTATGCTGAAAAAAGAGCTCAAGCAAAATCAAATACAAAACATGTCGGATTATATCATATCATGTCATGTCATATCATGTGCTATAGGTAGGAAGAGAGCTGGGACTACGATAGGATCTCAGAATCCGAAACCCGCCACTGTGGTGGCTCGTCTATGAGGGACGAAGATGTCATATATGCATCTGCTTGGGCTATGGTAGTGGACGAGGCGGTAGTCTCCTCGATCTCTAAACCCGTTGAGCTATGTTCAGAGTGATCCCTTGTCTCAGGCGGTCTCCTCTGAGGAAAGCTGTGATAGGTCGGACCTCAATCGAGTGTGTTCTGGTCGCTCTCTGTGTCAGAGGTAGCCTCTACAATCCTCTCTCAGCAATCTGTAACGCCCGCATATCAGCTAGCTCCTCCGCCTCCACCCCATTGTGGAGCTTACTCAAATGCATAGAAATCTGTGACATGCCGCTGTGTTTGGTCAGCCTCTGTATCTTGTGGTTTGGTCCCCTCCTGCTGCTCCCTGATTTGTCGTAGCAAGGTCTCCTTGTGGCGGCGCATCTCAATTAGATAGAGCCCAATGCAGACCTGGTCATGGAAGTGAATCAATTGCGATAATGGGCCGAACCCACTTCCATCCTGATAAAGATAGTTGTATCGCCCCCGGATCTCGTAGTAGGCTAGGCAAGCACAGAGAAAGTGCTCCTATGTCTCAATCTCTCCTAGTTTGCATGACATGTAGATCCGCTACTCTCTAGGTATACATGCTGGTCTCCTTGTCTCAATCCTCAACTGATGGGATGAAACCCCCATCTACCCAATGGCGATCCTCAGTGCATGTGACACTCCCCTATTCTCGAGATATTGGGGTTTGATGTGATGAATCTTTCCTCCGAGACTCTCCAGAAATGGTCGTGGTAGAACTAGGTCTTGGTGTGGAGCTCCTGATCTCCCCCCCAAGCCCGAGATGTGTGAAGCTAGAGGAAGTCCAACCGTATGATACGGTTAATGTCATCTTGTGGAATCGACTTAAGAGGATTGCATCCATATCATACTAAAAGGGAGGAAACCTGTCCATCTGCAAATCATGTGGATATCCGTGCATAAATGTGTCTGTCCCGCTCTCAGCCAGTCGTCTGGATGACTCCAGAGCCAACCTTGGCCGTCTCCACTAGGGTAAGTCCCAGACTTTGTGAATGAATGTCACTGTTTGGAAGATGGCATCAGTCTATAGTGGTGTCATGGCAAACTCTGCCTGTACTATCTCATGCGGGACTAAGGGCTTGCGTCGAATCATCCTAGATCCCATAGTCACCTGTAGCAGCTCAAATCTCCTCACTCTACTATCGGTAGGTCACATCCCCAGAAGGGTGTTGCATATGGTAGTCGGCTGCACTAGTGTATCGAAGAGCTAGCACTTCGTTGGTGGATCCTAAAAGTGTGCCTGGAAGCATTGTCTCTCCAAGTGGGCTAGAGCACCTCGCCCTCGTATGAATCGTGCATGGGTTGCATGTGTCATAGTGAAAAGGGGTCTTGTGAAGACTGCTCCTAAATAGGTGTAGGACTACACTATCTCCACTGGCTCATCTCAATAAGTGAAGCTGAGTTGATGGAGCACTGCATGTGAGTTGTTGAAGACGTGCTAAGGATGAGATCAAGACTATGTCATCAACATATAGCAATATCTGTATCATGAGATCGGCCAGAAGTGATCCTTCGCCTCCCAGGCGGTCTACAAAGAAAGTGATCTCATCAATGTAGAGCCCAAAGAGGGTTGGTGAGAGGGGGAAGCCCTGCTTCACTCTAATCGTGCTCTCGACCCAATCTGATAGACCACCTGGGGCACGAACTTTGCCTCTGATTAACTCATACATGTTCATCATCCCCCATATCAGTGTCTCTAGAATCTGTAGCTCCTGTAGTCTCCTGATCATGCGGGGCCGTGGAACAATGTCAAAAGCCTTCCGGAAGTCTACAAAGCATGTGTAGACCTTTTGGTGTTTGGACCTCACCTCCTCAATGATGGCCCTCAGAGTGAAAATGTGGTCAGGATAGAGTGGTACCTCCGAAATCTTGCTTGCCCTAGTGCCCGATGTCCCTGAGCCTGTGTGTGGCTGCTGAGCTCCCTCTCTAAAACCGATCCATGAATCTTGGCCAAAGTATGACCGGTCATGAGGATACGATTTAGTTAAGCTCAGGACCAATTTCGGATGAGCAAGTAGATCGTGATCTTTTGCTGCACAATAAGATTTAGGAGAGTATACCTTTGTCTAGTATGGCTGATTCTAGAGAACATGGAAGTTTGAGCAATAGGCTACCCAACAAGAAAATATTTGTGGCTCCAGATGATGATCTCCATGAAGAGGTAGTTAAGGCTAACATACAAGAGTTTGAAGTGTTGAAAAAGAATCCTCGATTTCAACATCTCTTTGAAGCTGGCCATATGGAGCAATTGTCCAACCATGTGTCAATCACTTCTCCCAAGAGAGTGAGCCACATACGTTCCCCTAGCCCATCGTCATATTCTTCAAAACAATCACCCCAAAAGAGCCACGGATCCCGGCATAGGAGAAAGAGTAGAAAACACAAAAGAAGATCCTCAAGTCCCTGTTCCTCTTCATCTAGCATGAGTTCATCTTCATCCTCTTCATTTGAAGCTCCACACCCAAAAAAATGAATAAAAAACAAAAGCGCTACAAGACCAAGGTAAAGAAGTTTATTGAAGAAGGCAAATGCATTTGGTTTCTTCCTTATGATGGAGATTATGGCCATACAATTCATATGACAATTTGATGTGGCCTTTGGCACAAAGATGTTTCAAGAACCATCCAAGCTAAGGATGGCAAATCTGCACCTCGCAGGGATGGTCCATGCTTGGTGGAGTGTAGATTTGGTTGATGGTACCACTCCCAAGAAGTGGAGGCATTTCAAGAAGCTATCCTACAAGTGATTTCTTTCAAACCAGTTCCTTGATGAAGTCCATAGTGCTTGGAAGAGCTTACACATGGAGCCAAGAAGACATATAATAAGAAGTTATGGGATGCATATTTATAGATTCCCCCGTTCAAGAAGCTTCCGAGAAGGTAAAGCTTTGAAAGTATCGAGCAGGACTGCCACAAGGTATCAGCTTTTGTAAATATCTTACCCAATACAAAGATCTAGGATCTCATGCATTCAGCTCAGGCAGCCCTTAGTAGCCTCTAGTGCGTTGTGCGCTCTTCTCTCCGTCTCTCCTTCATAGTTTTGAGCGCTTTTCTAGCTGCTAACCTTCACTCGCATGAACTTTCAGAAATTGGAAATAGTCTTGGACTTTGAGATCCGAAATACTAGAGTCTTGGACTTTGAGATCCGAAATACTAGAGCTACTGCATTTCGCTGAAGGGTTTGCAAGTCGACTGAGTTTCATGGTATTAGAGCATGGGTTCATTGCTTCTTTGGTGATGACGATCCCAAGCAAAAGTAGTTCATGGAGGGATTGCTGCTATCTAGAGTGCATGCGCCATCAGTGAGGATTAAGAAGAGAAGGGTATCCATGAGCTTGCGAGACAATCCAGAGAAGGAGCGGCGAGCAAATCAAGGCTTCTGGTGGATTTCGCCCAGGCCAAGCAAGCCAATTAGGCCCACGTGAGCAGCTAGGAAAGGAGCGAATCAGAGAAATTTTGAATTTTTGGCAATGCCCAAATCAGGTCCATGCTGACAATTTGGCAAGGGAACAGTTTGGCGAGAATTCGAAGATTCGTGGAGAGTTACTGTGTGTGTGATCAACCATCAAGTACCCCATCCAGAATACACTCAATCTTGTGGTGGTCTTTTAACTGTGCCACGCCTCTCTCTGTTTGGGTGGAATTATAAGCTTCCTTGTGCAAGTTTTGGAGCTCTCAAAACAGCGATTTAATATTGGTTGAAGTGTGTGTATGCACGAATTGAGATTAGCATAACTTTGATTTAATTCAGCTCGGGACCAATTTTGGATCAGCAAGTAGATCGTGATCTTTTGTTGCATAAAAAGATTTACGAGAGCATACCTTTGTCTAGTATGGCTGATTCCAGAGAAGATGTCAGTTCGAGCACTAGGCTACCCTGCAAGAAAAGATTTGAGGGGCCAGATGATGATCTCAATCAAGAGGTAGTTAAGGCTAATATTCAACAGTCCGAAGTGTTGAAAAAGAATCCTTGATTTCAATCTCTCTTTGAAGCTGGCCACATGGAGCAATTGTCCGTACATATGTCAATCACTTCTCCCAAGAGAGTGAGCCGAAGACATCTCCCTAGCCAATCATCTTCCTCTTCAAAAGAATCACCCCGAAAGAGCCATGGATCGGGCGTAGGGGAAGCAATAGAAAACACTAAGGAAGATCCTCAAGTCCCAGTTCCTCTTCATCTAGCATGAGTTCATCTTCATCCTCGTCCTCTTCATCTAAATCTATACATCAAAGAAAACAAGGAAGAAGCACGAAGCGCTCCAAGGCCAAAGTCAAGGAGTTTACTGAAGAAGGTAAATCCATCTGGTTTATTACTTATGATGGAGCTTAAGGCCATACAGATAAAGCAATACAATTCATCTAGTAGTTTGATGTGGCCTTTGGCACACAGAAGTTTCAAAAACCATCCAAGTTAAGGATGGTAAATCTGCACCTTACAGGCACAGTCAGTGCTTGGTGGAGTGCACATCTGGTTGATGGTACTGCTCCCAAGAAGTGGAGCCATTTCAAGAAGCGATGCTACAAGCAATTTCTTCCAAAGCAGTTCTATGACACTTGGGAGAGCCAAGAGAGTCTGCTGAGACATATAATCAAAAGTTTTGGTGGATGCATGATTATAGATTACCCCATTCAAGAAGTTTCGAAAGATGAATCTTCGAAAGTATCGAATAGGACTGCCACCGATGAAGATATGAGCTTTTGTAAATATCCTATCTAATACAAAGATCCAAGATCTCATGCATACGTCTCCATAGCAATTCTTATGCATATGTGGGATCCGCCTTCCTTTCAAAAAGGGAAGAAAGGAGGATCCAATAAGAAAAACTTTGTGCCTCCTTGAGTTGTAAAGAAAGAGTTTCAGTCTCAGAGCCGAGGGAAAATCAAAAGCCCTGTAAAAGCTAGATTAATTTCAGGCCAAAACAGATCAAGACCTTCCATGAAGAAGGAAAGTGTTTCTGATGTGAGAAAGAGGGCATACGGCTGCCCAATTCCCCGAAAAGCCCCCCAGATTTAGGGAGAAGACAAAGCCACAAGAACCACTAAAGACCTTGGCTAGAGGAACCCTTGATGTACTAAGGAGAGTAGCTAATCCAGAGGCTATCTTGGGAAAAGTAAGAGACCAAAAAAAAAAAAATCAAGAAAAAGACTTCTATTAAGTAGGAACAAAACCCTTGAGAGCAAGATCAAAACAGAAATACAACATGTAGTGCATGAAATAAAGCCTCTAAATAAGAAGAACCTCAAAAAGAGCTAGAAAACAAGCAAGGTTGAGGCTGAAAATTCCATCTCAACCCTATGAAAGACTCCGAGAAGAAGGGGGGGGATCTCCAATAGTATCTGTCCAAATATTGGCCAAAGTGTGAGAGGGGTGGACTTGGAAATGATCCAAGGCCTTTGTGCATCTGGTTCTCCAAATATGCTACACTAAAATCTCACTAGAATCTCCTAAGAGGAATCCACAGAAGCATGCACCGCTCTGAAGGGTGAGGCTAGAACATCATCCAGAGAGCATGACTCAACTAAGTGTCACCGAATCGAGAGAGCCCAAGAAGAGTCATGCCTCTTGTAAAATACATAAGGACCTAAAAGGGAAAGCCAAGCAATTGATCCCCGGGTCATGAAGAAAGGGTGGTGGGCAAAGGTACTGAAGATCCTAGCAATCCCTTTCCAAATGATCCTCGTGTGTGTGCAATCCCATAAGCAATGATGAATTGATTCCACAATAGAGTGACAATGAGGACATGTAGAGTCTGCCCCAAACCTGGATCGCCATAGGTTAACCGCAACCCCACCATGAATAGAAAGCCAAAAGAATAGATTGATTTTTCTATTCCTGTGGGACTTCCAGAGTTTCTTTCAAAAAAAATTATACAAATCAACAGAAATCTGAAAATTCTCTGAATGAGGAGCTCTAGAGGGTCTCCATAGTGTGATGAAAGAAAGAGAGGCTCTTCTCTCAATGGCCTTCATCTATCCATTCCCAGTCCCCTAGGCCCCATTGCAAAATTTTTATGCGGACTCCACCATAAAGCCAAAATCTCCATGAACCCAAGGCCAAGAGAAGTGGGTCGGTGTCTAGATGCCACTCAGAATCTGAGCCATTCTCCACAAAGCCAATGAATATGATAGCATAAAAAGCAATCTCTAGTAGAGAGTCGTTTGAAGATCTAGACGACCTGCTTCCACTTGGACATCAAAAACCAAGGCATCCTTGTGCGAGCATCGTAAAACAATAACCTGAAGTAGAATGCCCAAACGTGTAAAAGCTCCCAACCAAGTAGAACACAAAATAGGTATATGATCCATCTCCATCGAATCCACTAGAATGGCTACATCAATCTGCTGAATCCTCCCTGCACTTCCTCTGAAATGACTTACTAAATGCATTTTACGGTCCTCCGGAAGCTTTTTGAAAGCTTTCTAGGATCCCATGGAGGAAGCAGGGCCCCTCTTCCACATGGACCACTACACATAATGAGAAGTTCCCAGTGGTCTGCCATGCTCATCAAATATATTGTCATTCCACCTGATCGACTACCTATCAATATCTTCTAGAGAGGGAGGGGGAACTCTCCATAGAGTACTCTTGAAGCTGGTCCAAGCCTTCAAAGTAGCAGCCATAGGAGGGGAGGAAGGAGGACTAAGGTGGTTTGAAGCGAAAATCTATCTAGTACTACCCACCCAATCTTCACCCGAAGAAGGCGTATAGGAGTGTATGCATTGAGTGAAAAATAATTCCATGGCTCTTGCCCATGCATAAGTCCCCTCACAACAATCTTCCAAAGCAAGGCCTTGCATTGCAACTCAAGATCTACAATATTAAGATCCTTTTCCTGGATACGGAGAGTCAACGTCTCCCAAGCCACTAGGAATATAGCATCTGTTGAACCATCAAGTCCACTCCATAAAAATTTCCTTGATAGGTCTCTTGAGCTGAGCAATGCAGTCCCTAGAGTGGCACCAACAAGATGAAACAAACCAGGCTATGGAGGCTATGGCTAGCAAAACCCGGTTAACAAGCAGCACCTTGGACGCAAGGTCTAGCTTGGCTGAACTCCAAAAAAGGAGCTTCCTCCTGATGCTCTCTGAAACATGAGTAAATTGCTGCACAAGATCATTGCCAAAAGAAAAGGGGAAACCATTCCTATTGTATCAAATGTTTCAGTTGTATCATCAATAAAGTCTTCTATTTCTGCGTATATGATTTTCATCAGAGATAGAGGCCCCTAGCAAGAAAAGGACTTTATAATGCCAAAGGAGACGCAGCCGCTTTCCCCACTACTTTGATGGGCAATCCATATGCCAAATAGAATTGGCTTTGTCAGAACCCAAGATGGAGGTAACAACACTTTATATAGAGAAGGCACTGTGATATGTGACAGCTTCAAACGACGAGCTGACAAAGAGGAAGAATGGAGAGTCCAATCCTCAAGTCTATCCTGAAGTTCCAAACGAGGTACCGGCAAGAAAGGTTGAAGCATTTCTGAAATTTTGTGCCATAAAGGACGATAATGAGCTCCCAAACCATACTTGCTAGGAGCTGCAGAAAAAGATAAAAGAGTGCCATCATCCTGAAGTACATCCGCCACAGAAGCAATACCTTTGAAAGATATAAAATAAGAACACCTGGGTTCTTGTATAGCCAAAGGAGGGTGGAATACTTTGGACGAATAAATATTCTCAGCCTTCGAGGAATTTCCCAACAAAGAATCCCTGCCATTCCATTCGAAGTGGGATAAAATATGCTTCCAATCAAGAAGCAAACGAGAGACAAAAGGGCAGCCTCTGATCTTGCCTTGAATAGAGCCAAATAGAAAATCCCACTGTGTAGATTGCCAATGCTCAAAAGCAGAAGTATCAATATGCAACAAAAGAGAGCGGATCATGAAAGCCCAAGGCTGATCCCCTTGGATAAATTGCAACATCATTTTGCCCTTGTGGGCAAGTATATGCACTTGAATATTGAGTATGTTCAAACCCCCGTGCATCTTTGGAGAACAGAGACGAGGCATAGAGAGTAATTTGAGACTTTTCTTGCCATTTTTTGAACGCCAAAAAATCTCCATGATAGCAGACATAAAGGAAACCAGATCTGCCTTAGTAAACATAATGAGGGGCAGATAGAATTGTATGTATGCTATCAAAATGGATTGCGTTATTTGCAAACGAGCATGTAATGGCCAAGTTGCAAGCTTCCAATATTCAAGTTTTTTCCTCAGCTTTGTGAGCACCCAATTAGTTTGTTGAGAACGAGTGAGCCCCCAACCTAGAGGATAGCCAAGATGTCAAATAAATTGAGAAGGTGGAACAATTTCCCCAGGCCACAAAAGACTATGCCAGTCTTTAGCATGCAACGGCAATAGCTTGGATTTCTGAAAATTCACATGAAAACCAGTAGCTAAGCCATATGTGGAAAGAGCCTGCATAATCAAGGAGAGATCACTCTGAGTATTTTTCGGGGTAAAGAAAGAATCATCAGCATATGCTTGAGCAATCATGCTACGGCTGCCAGGAATTTCCAATCCATGCAACATGCCATTGTCCAAAAGGTGGTCGTCCAGGTTGTAGAAATATCCCCTGAAAGTATGCAGGCAGCTTTACTATCTTGATATAGCCAATTGATAACTTGCTGCATTTTTGTGCCAAATCCCAAGGCCTGCATTGTTTGTGGAATAAAGTCCCACTGAACAGTACCCACTGAACAGTATCAAAAGCTTTGGCAATATCAACTTGCAACAGCAAAACATCCTGTTGCATATATTTGGCCTATTCTATTTCAACATAGGCATTAGCAATGTTGTCTGTGATATGCCTACGAGGAACAAAACCATATTGCGCAGGATGCAACCCATCATGCAAATAGTCTTTTATCTGATCAACAATCATTTTGGTAGTAAATTTGTAAATAACTGGCATAAGCATGATAGGTCTCCAATCAGCCAAAGATTCACAGAGTTGCTTTTTTGGAAGGAGTTTAACAAGACCTCTCTTCCATGTGTCTGGCATTTTCTGATTTTGCCAAGTAGAATTCACCATATGCAGCAAAGTATGCTTCAAAAGAGGCCAATATTCTTTAAAAAACTCAATTGTAAGACCATCCCATCCTAGAGATTTCCATCTACCATAGGATTTGATTGCAACTGACGATTCCCTTTTAGTAAAAGGTTCCTCCAATTCCAAAGCTTGAGTATTGGAGATAATAGGAGAAACATGCTGCAGAATCAAATTTCTTGCAGACAAAACCTTCTATGAAGGAGGATCTGCATAACCAAACTGCTGAGAGAAATGATGTACACAAACAGAAGCAAGCTGTGACACCCTCTATGTCCAGGTGTCTTTCCACAACCTAAATGGCCAAGAGAGAACTTAGAACAACAAAGCTTCAAAAATGACAAATGGAATTCAAATGAAGGTCAGAATGATTGTAACCACTGTACACGGAAGAGGGACGAGCTCTGGCCTCACATGTATCCTTTGTCCACGCCCCCAGTAGTGCACAAAAGACATTCAATCATGAGAAAATAAAGGAACAGTAGCAAATGAACTCAAACCAGCTCCACATGGCATTAAACCAGCTCCTAGGTGCTCTATTTCGAGCTAGAACACCTCTAGAGGGCAGCAGAGCCACCAAGCAAGAGGCAGCAGGAGACATGGGCAGCTTAGAGAGTGAGAGAAAAGAGCAGTAGTTGGTGTAGAGATGATCACAGGCAGGAGAAGGGGATCTATACAGCTCATACAGCCAATTAATGCGCCTTGGAATGCAAGCAGCAAGTCTGCACGATCACGGGTAGGAGAAGGGGATAACGTGTAGAGATGATCACGGGCAGGAGAAGGGGATCCGTATAGCTCGTACAGCCAATTAATGCGCCTTGGAATGCGGGCAGCAAGTATGCATGATCAAAAAAATAGCCTTAGGGTGCGTGAGGCTAATCTGTACGTTCAGCCAAATACCTTGGGATGCATGCAAATAGGCCGCACAGCCACCATCAATTAGTCTAGAAATGCTTGCCAATTGATCCAGTAGGCATCACCATCAAGATCAGCTCCATCACCATCACTGTCTTCCATCAAGATTCTCGTCTTTTGGATTCTTTTTTGATCTTCTTTTGGAGGGTGTTGCCAAGAATGGATTGGATATGTACTGACTATTTCAACCAGGTGGTGCTGAGGTTTTGTAAAACACATTAAGCCTTTCTTAGACGGGTCTCCAACAATTCTCCACCACAAAGAGCATCTATTTTGGATCTTTTTTGAATTACATAGTAGACTATTGGACGGTGATTGGCTTCAATTTAGCCAAGTGTGGATTGGATATATATTTACTACTTTAATAGGTTGGTGTTGTGGTTTTGTAAAAGTAAATGGGTTTGTTGACATTAAGCATTTGTTGGATGGGTCTCACTCACTTTTTGCCGCTCGGTTCTTTAGGCCTACTCGCTTTTTGACCCTCGCTTTTTATGCATGCAAACAGCCGTACAACGTCTAACCAACCTCGAAATGCATGCAACCAGATCTGTACGGATGACCACGGGGAAGAGAGGAATCCTGTACGTCACATGAGCAGCCTCAAAGTCCACGATAGAAAGAGAAATTAACACATGCCATCACATGTAAACAAATGGCATCCACATGGCTCATTAAAGCCTCTAACCCACTCACCAAGGACACACTTATGCCTTCCCTTGGGCCCAACTTTTTGAGCCCTCTTTTCCTTGTCTTGGCCCTACAATTGGGCCTAGTAGGTGCACCTAGGGATTGGACCCACTTGTAACATCAAATCTTGGCCCTACACTTGGGCCTAGTAGGCGCACCTAGGGATTGGACCCACTTCTAACATCAAATCTTAAAGGTTTTTGCTATCCACGGGTTTATTTGCACATAGAAATCGCGTCCCCATGCAATACCCCCCTTTTGAGACAACAAACTATCTAGGTTGCTGCTGAAATTTACAGCAAATGAACAACAATGAAATAGGCATGAATAGCCCATACTAGAATGTGCATCATCTGCAATATACAACAGGCAATGATGAGAAGGTCCAGGAGAGCATGTAAGTCCATCCATATATCAATGCATCACCTTTGTGGAGTGATTGGTACACTCATTGTACAGGTGCCGTGGCAGAAATAGGTATGGCAGCTCACTTATGCTTGTTTAGGCTTTTCTGGAGGTCTTCTTTAATCTTCTTATAAACTGCATCCAAACTTTTCACACATCGATCTGCTTCAAAGATCTTTTCATTCGTGTGCAAAATGGGAGGTACCTTTCTTCCACATTCCACGATTTCAAAGGGTGCTTTCCTTGTGGAAGAATGCATTGTGTTGTTGTATGCAAACTACAATGCAAAAACTATTCCCACTTTGCCTTATGCTCTGAGACATTGCATTTTAGAAGATAAAAAACAATAGAAGTTGCCTCTTTTGATTGTCCATTGGAAGAGGATGAGAAATTCAGCGTAGTGCCCATGTTTTCAAAGAGACCTCTTCAGAAAAGACTGGTCATACATGGATCCCTATCATTGACAATGGATTGAGGCATTCCATGATACTTGAAAATATTGTGCACAAATATTTTTGCCATCTGATCCGTTGTAATCTTCTTGCTTGCTGAATTTGCATATGATTTTCCAGATCCCATCATGTCGAGTTGGAGTAGATCAAACACAAAATCCATGGCAATACTCTGCCAAGGCCTATCTAGAATAGGTAGTGGATGTAGCTATCCAAGCACCTTTTGCCTGTTATATTTCACTTTTTGACGAGTGATGCATGCTTTCACATATGCCTCAACATCTTTCCTCAAAGCTGGCTAATAGAAGAAATGCTCCACTGCTTTTACTGTGGCATCAATACGTGTCCTACATATGGTGAGGGATGACTCTCTGTTAAAACTTTTAGCCTTAGCTACTTTGTGACACAAAGTCTGCCATACATCATCAAAAAACCATCCTTAACAATATAGTGCTTATGTCTTTGGCCCTCAACCAACTGATCAGAAATCCCTGCAATGTCAACATCATTTGCATACTCATCCTTCATGGCATCAAGCTCACTATGGTATGCAATCGTGAAAGAGGGGCTGTTTGGCTTGGAGGATGCACGGAATGACAGGTTCAATATTTCCTTTGTTTGTCGGTAGGAGGACTATGGGAGAGATGCTCCATTGTTACAACATCTGGCCATCTGCATACACAACCAAGGTGGTAGCTCTTCACCTCTCAAGTGGTTGTGGAGTGATTTTGGAAACATTGCATCCAAAAAAAGATGCAGGCCAGGATAATTTGGAAGGGGACAGCCAAGATTCTCAGTACCTTTATTCGTCGCCCCTTCTTCATGACTTAGGGCTCAGTTGCTTGGCTCTCTCTTTCGGGGCCCCAGGTCTTCTATGAGAGACATGACTCATCTTGGGCTTTATCAATTCACTGGCTCGACTAGAGAGACAGTGCTTCCACTCCCACTTCCAGGACACTCGAACCAAGGCTCTTTTCTTCGACTCCTTCGTCCGACCAGCCAGTGATAGGATAAAACCTATATCAAGTTTTTGAGCACTGTATATAGCTATGGGTAGGCACATAGTTGTACACATCTAGGGTAGGTGTGGGCTTTTGGCATTTGTGGATTTTTCTTTCACAAGCATGATGGACTGATGTATAGTTTTTTTTGAGACAATAAAGTATGTTTTGCAGGGACTTCATGGGAAATGATGAAATGCAATGTGGTTGTACCAGACTTCCAGAGCAAGGGTGTCCAGTGTGTGGTCAAGCAAAATGTTTTTGGGGTTATGTAAAGTCAAGTCATGAAGGGTTTTTTTATATTTTCTTCAGTCAATGTGCACTTGCATGTTACAAGAATTTGATATGTTATGGTGTCCATGTCAAAGGGCTTTTCATATGTGTGTACGGGGTGGCATCCAAGCTTTAATGTGCATGCTAATATGCATGGGAATCGTGTGACAAGGTCCAAAATGTGCATTTAATGTGATTTGGGAGAAATGTCTTTAGAGTGGTAAAATGTCACTGATGAGGTGGCAAATTAGGCTGAGGTGGCTGGACTGATTGGGAAGGTATCGTGCTCATGCAAAGGTGGCTACGTGATGGATGAAGGGGAGCTTCTAGGTTGTGAGCTGGAGCTATGTGGAGATGGCGGCTGGGAGCTGATTCGGTTTTACACTGGAAGGATCTACGATGCAAGTGGGGGCTCCAAGAAGAGAAGGCTGAATGACGGAAAATGAAGGGGGGGGCTGCATGGTAGAAAGGGAGGCCGAGAAGATACGTGATGGAGTAGGGGCCTTGGCAGGGCAGCTTCTCGTCGAGCAGAGCTTGTGAGCAAGTGGACAACAACCAAGAGTGGCCAAGACATGAGCAGACTGGAGGTCCGTTGGAGGGAAGCTTGGGAGAGAAGGCCTACACCGGAAGCTACAAAGGAGGTCAAGGTTTGCGCAAGGAGGCAGGGAGGACGTGAGCTTGGGGTGGTGAGGAATTGCCAGAAGGTGGTAGCCGACGGGTTGGTTAAGGAGTAGCTAAGGGAGGCGACAAGGCAATTGGTGATGGGCGTACGTAGCGGTGCAGGCGTCGCCATTATGTGAGCTACTGGAGAGTCCTGAAGAGGGGGTCTCGTAGATGAAAGAGGGTGTGTGCGCTGAGAAGACCTGGGCGCTGGGGATCTCCAAAGATTACGAGCTGCTGTTCGTTGGCTGAGCATAGCTACTGCGTAGGTAGGACAGTCGTTGTTTGCACGTGAGCTGATGCAGAGAATCATGGTCTGGCTGAGATCATATGGAAGGGCTCTATTTTTATCTGATTGAGGAAGCTACGTGGCTGTGCGCGTGATGCTATAAATGTGAGCTAGTCTCTCTGTGAGAAATGAAGGCAGCAAGGCTATTGCTGGAAGTGTCTTCCGTTGGGTTTGTACGTAGTTGGTGATGGTCTATGGATTAGCACAGCTTAAGGCATAGCTGTGTATCGTTGTCTGCTAGCTTAAGGATTTTGGGCGATAGAGACTCCATGAACTCCGTATGCAAAGAGAGAGAGGGACCAAGGAATTGCAGGCTAAGGCGCAATGGATCGTGACCTTGATCGATGATGGTTGTCCTAAAGGAGCTAGGCAATTGATGCTTGCTGCAGATTTTCGTCAATCACTGATCCTTGCACACATAGATTTCTCCTTCTGGCTCATTACGGATATAGACTGCATCAAACAATTCAGATGGACATATGCAGGGCAATAGAGATTACCATGGCTGACTCTCTCGTTATCTATGCAGCTTGCAGCTGAGGGAGAATAGGCATGTCTATCGACCGTCTATTGCTTTAAATCATATCCACTAGACGATTCCTTCTTGTTTATTTGTGGGTATAGTATGGTTACATCACAGCTTCCTAGATCAGGACAAAATTGCGTAGATATGATGGATTACATATGCCCCTCCATAGGGTCTGCATCTCCTTGATCAAGGGTGCTATGTACACGTCCATATTTTTTGCCTTGTACTTCCTTGGCACAAGTAGGGCAAGCATGAGGTGTCCCTTATTTATTGTTGGCCATGGCGGGATATTGTAGTTCACCAAGATTATGGGCCATGTCAACCAAGATGTGGAGCGTAACATGAAAGGGTTCACGCCATCCATTGCGAGCCCGAGATGTAAATTGTGTGGCTCCCTCGCAAATTCCGGCCACATGTTGTCTATGTGCTTCCAAGCAGCACAATCTACTGGGATCCTCAAAGTGTCATCGATGGACCAGTCTATAGCATGCCACATCATCAGTTGTGAAGTAGTTGCGCAATGGAGTTGCATCTGAACATGTGCTGTATTCTGGGAAGTTGATACAGCAAGAGATTTATCAGGCTATTGGGGACGATCTATGGCAAGTATATACCCATAGGACATGGGTATCCCCCTTGTGCCACATGCAACAAAAATTGCTCTCTACAAAGAGCATTTCCTCAAAATCATACCATTAAAGTTTTTTTTGTTGAGCAAAATGATGTAGCAAAGCTGATATTTAGGTCTACCTATTCCTTTCTCTTCACAGGCATCTATATTTCCATAACTCTTGTTCTCCTCATTAATTCACTGTTATCCTGATATCAAAAGCTAGCAAGTTTGAAAGTTACAAATCCATCTCATTTTAACAGGCGAGGAAAGCTTATGAGAAAGAAGAACTTGATAATTGCTCCTTTTGGCCGAGAATAAATTGGCGATCCCAATTCTTTGATAAGATAAGCTACCAACCTATTCAGAAAAGGTTTCAAGAGCTTCAGGTATCATTTCAAGTCCACAGTATATTTGATACATTGTTCTTTTAGGAGTTTTTCATTTTGTTAATCTGGCTAATATTTTTTATTTTTTCTTTGGTGGGTGCATTATTTTGGTGTTCATAGAGACAGAAAGTTGAAAAAATAACCAATGCACAGTTGCAGAAGGATATTGGGCTTACATTCAAACCAGAGATAAATCAGAAATCAATACAACTCTGCAAACAGGTCTACATATGATTTTGCAAACTTGCTTCACTTTTCCTCTGCAAGGACATCCAGGAAGACAGTGCCCTGATCCTTCAAATTAATCACCAATCCTTAGTCTGTACTTCATATGTATAGAGCTTCATTGCTGATCTGACATTTGCATGTAATGTGCTTATCATAACATTAGAGCAAAAATCTCAATCAGTGGAGACTCTTTGAAATTTTATAAGAAAGTTATTGTGCCTTAAACAATAATCACAAGTGCAGTGAATACGATGTCCAACCGAAACGTTATTTTTCTCTGTAAGTCTTATGTTTTGGTTTTGGCTTTGTATATAATCATTTTGGGCCTCCTATTTTCTCTCCCTGCTTTTGAATCATTATGTTTCCTGCCACCTATTTTTCTCTAGCTCACTTTTGGGAATGCACCCAAGTGGAGTATCCATTCCTGCCAGGCATATCTTAAAGCCCGAAAGCCTCTTTGAAGTTATGAACAAGAACTGAGAAATTAGCGACTCACAAACATGATAAATCTGTGTATTTCAATACAACTCTTATCTGCAGGAAGGGCTGGAAACAATTCATGTAGCTGAACGCTTAACAACAATGCAACCTTCAGTTCATCTGGACTGCAAACTTGAGCCTGAGGTGCAAGATGACTTCACTATGAGAAAAAAAATACTTGACTTTTTTTCCCAGGATTGAATTGATGTTCTTTTAATGATGCAATATACTGTCCATAAGGTTTATCTATCAATGTTTGTAGAAAAGAAAGAGCACTTTTGGTCCAGAAATCAACAAAAACACAGACTACATTATTGCATCATCAAGGCACTTTGGAGGCTGTCCAGTTGGCTTTTTAGAAAGGCAGCAGCAATACCTACAGACTGTTGAAGATAGAAAGGTATTGGTCTGTTTACGTGAACAGTATGCTACATGTTATAATTTAACCCAAATTTTTGGTAGCTCATGGTCTTCTTGGACATACGTATGACATGCTGAAACGTGTAGCTGTTCCCTGCCTGGAAAACGTTCGTATTTACACTGAAAGTTATTTATTCAGTTCAGAACATATTTTGAGCATATTCTCTTCAAAAATGTGATCAAAATGCAGAGGTCAAAGGATCATGGAACACCTCATGGTCTGACATTTCGTCCAGATATTGGTAATTCTGCTCTTATTTTGAAGCAGTCTCAAGGTCAGAGCCTTTTACAAGAAACCACTCTGGAAAGGTACGAGAGACTTGCCTATAGAGACAAGGAGCAACTTTGGCATGCCCGTGAGAAAGTTGCTGTAAGTGTGGCCTCCTAATATTATCCCATGAACAAGCTGAAATTAATGCATCTAAAAAGGATTATGTATCTAAAAAGGTTGCATGTGAGATCCAACGCTGGCTGGAGAGAAGGCAATGCTTCACGTAGGTTGGGAAGATTATCGCTTCAAAAAATGTCCTAGGCAGCTCTAATTTTAACCCAGTCATTCATGCTGCGTCAGTTTGCAGCCTTTTGTTGCAGAGGAGATCTTCATCTTTGAATTGGAAGTTTCATCATATTAGGAGACCAAGTTGACCCTATAACTTGATTTTTAAGCCATTTTCAACTTCAGTGTTTCTAGACATTTTCAAATTCTCTTAGTTTTCGTTGCCTTTATCCATTTTTTCTCAAGGAATGCTTTATGAGGCAAAACCACAACAGAGGCAGATTTCCTGGATCTTATACAGATGAGCCTGTAGGGGTCAGCTTTAGGCATTTTCTCATTACCATGTACCATGCCAATGGATTTTCTAGGGATGGTGTTTGTACATGTCTCAAGTATGACTGTCACACACCATGTTGAGGATCCAACTCCACACTTTCTCTTGCATTGACCTCCACACCCTTGTTTTGGTGGACTGTCTTGAGCCCAAGATGGAGGAGCCATGGCATCAACAGACAAGGATTTTGGAGTGATTGGAAAATCTCACGTATCCGCTTCTCCAATTGTTTTACTTGGGCAAACGATCGTTGCACCTCGTACATGAGTGACAGATGACAGTTTCATCCAATTGGGTACCGCACTCTACAATTCCATACATAGGGCACAGGCGGAAGCTTTTCTGGTGGCCCCCCTACATAGGGGTCGGGGTCTGAGATTCAGAGCACTGAGACCCTGACTTTTAGTGTTTGGAATTGCAACGACACTTTATGGTCAGCTCATGGAATTTCTCGAATCCTATACAGGTGGAGACATAGCTTTTACATAGAGATGCATCAGAGTCCAAAGCGACCTTTGCCTATAGTAAGTGGGTACACGTGGGAGACATTGTATCGGGATGAGAACCGAGAGATAGGAAGAGTTCGAGGTCAGGAGGGGTGGCAGTACTCTACCGGTCATCACTTTTACTTGGATGGTCTCCATCGAGAGACGAGATGCTCATGCCAGGTTCTTATGGATTTGGATCTGACGATCTCCATGTGAAGACCTCTTCATCATAGTCTGCTATTTCCCCCTCGAGACCTTGCTTTTCACCAGAGACCCACACGAGGAGGCTAAGACCTCACCCTATGCAGTCCACTACCTCTTGGTTGGGGACTTCAATGCGAGGGCAGGTACACACCAGGTAACACTTCTGTATTTTCATGACGATGGTATCTTAGTACTAGATGTTTATAACAATGAGGCTGGGATGTCTCAAGTTTGCAGAGAGACGGGCACCAGTCACATCTTATGGGCATGCACTACCAGATTTGGCCAGGAGACATAATCTTATCATATATAATGGCCTACATTGCCGGCCCTCCTCAGGTGGGGTTCACATATTTTCCTCTTGGGCGGGGGGGGGGGGCGGGGGGGGCGGTCCATCATAGTTGACTATCTCATGGGATCTCATGCCTTCATCTCACATATGATTGACTTTTTTGTCTCACTACCACCCCCTGGGACATACCCCACATATCTGTTCTTGAGTATATCCATACCACTACCTAGCTCACACACTATGAAGTCACCTAGACATACCACCTACCATGATGACATACACTTCGATCAGCCTCTCAGACATGCTTAGAGGCATTGACCTTCTATTGCTCCTAGAGAATCGAGCTGCCTTGATCACACGCTCTCTCCACGAGGCTTCCCTACACACTTTCCCATACACCACCCGATCCATGCACCCCCCACCTCTAGGCTCGAAACCTTACAATAGCTGGTACGATGACAAGTGAAAAGCCTTACGCCGACAACTCTGATTCAAAACCAAGCATCGCGAGTACCGCCGGTTTGGTTCACTGGAAGAAGCAGGCCTTGATTCGTCGAAAGTAGGAGTTATTAAACATTTTGTTTAGTAACAACTCTAAAGACTTCTAGCAGAGGTTCCTAGAGCGGCGAGCCGCATCCCGTCTCACGAACACCAAAACTTGGCACTCTTAGGCTTTAGGTCATCACATATCTTTACCGCATTAGAGAGTATGGGTCTTACACTATAGGGCGACGTAGGCTTCCTTGGTTAACCCTATCCTCCTCCATGGTACTGGTAGCTGAGGGTGATCAAAGGCTATCACTCCTTAAGGATATCAATAGGGCAATTTCGAGCCTCATCATGTGTATCTTGTCACTATGGCTACCCTCTCTCTCCCGCTAGCCCCCCCTCCACTCGGCCTCTCCCACTAGCCTCTCTCTGTTCGTACCTCTCCCGCTAGCCTCTCTCTGTACCTCGCCTCTCTCTCCCGCTAGCCCCCCCTCCGCGCAGCCTCTCTCTCTCTCTCTCTCTCTCTCCCCGTTCGTACCTTGTCCGTACCTCCAAACCTCCAAACCTCCGTTGTCCGTACCTCCCCCCGTCCGTAGAGCCCAAGGATGGGTCGTTTTGAGCCTTCTTGTCGGTAATTCCGTGCATATGGAGAGGGTGTCATAGCTGCAACTGTAGAGTACAAAGTCTTGTTGGATGTTGAAGGAGTTGATATTGGAGTTGCAAGAAGGATTGAGCAAGTGAAGCAAAAGAGAGAGTTCTATTCAAGAGAGACAAGCCCAATATATAGGCTCCAGCTACATCCAGTAGTGACATCACATATGAGCTCCGTAGAGCATCTAGATACACAAATCTCTCAATCAGTTCCATGATTCTCTCAATTACACACCACACACCTAGATTCACTCAATCACACCTACTGACACCTATCCAAGCACACCATGTGTTCACACACTCACAAGCTTAGACCTTAGGACTCTAGATCCCATTACATCAATTTGTCCTTCATTCCCCCCCACAAATTGATGACCTCAACCCTAGCAGTAGTCCATGGGAAACTTCATGGCTTGCCCACCTCTAGTGGCAACACACACGATCCACAACCCGGTACTCACTCTAGTTGCATCAGCAGTAGACTCATTTGGGCATCCTTATCCCAACATGATCTCACTCTGACTTTGGTTTGTTGGTTTACAATTGGGAGATAGACAATGAATATGCATGGGAATACCCTTAGATCCAACAAGGTAACACATAAGACTAACAATCATTTGAGGGGGACATCCCAAGGCAGAGAACCCTTATTAACCACACACACAAAAACATTCTAAGTGGAAGATGTGGGGAAATACTCTCCTTTGATGGCATATCTTGTCCTTTTCCTTCTTCTCTTCCAAGCTGCCATAGTGTGAGGTTCATTGTCATTGGAGAGGTTCTTGGTGTAGCCAATCTTGTAACTCCTTTGCTCTTTGTCCTTCTCTACACTCTTTAATGTATCTTGTCCATATTCTGCAATACAAGATCCTTGTGGTCCTTCACCTTCTTTGAGTGTCCAAGTCTTAAAAACATTTTGTGAATCATATGGACCGAAGAGGGTCTTACCACTTGTCATGCAAGGGCAGTGTCTACTCTTGTACAAGAGGTGGTCATGATTGTATGGCAAGGTATAGTCAACCAAATGCAAGTACATTTCATACATCATGAAAGGTACTGAAACACCATAACTAAGGCATCTTCAAAATAAGAATCATAATGGTTGTAGTTGAAACCTTTGTGCCAATCATATCCATTGGAAATCATCATCCAAGTCATGATATATTCTTCCTTCATGTAAGCTCTTGTCATGGTCAATCCACATTAGTCAACTAGTCAACAAAATAGTATGACTTGAAATCCACTTCAAAGTATCATAACCTCAATCCTCAATATAAAAGACGAAAAATGCATTCAACTGAACTTCAAAGAGCATTCTCAGAACTGAAAAAACAATCTTTGAATCTCTGAAGTGTGCTTTAACTCCTCAAGCATCACCTTAGCATTTAGTGTAGCATCAAACTTCAAAAATAGTCTAGAAATGCTTGCAAAAAACAGAGGAACGTTTGGAGGGTTGCTACCTCACTCCACAAAGCATCAAGTAGAGGGCATTTGCTGCGCAATCAAAGGTACTTGGAAGTAGAAGACTCAGTGCAAGTCTCAGACCAAATGAAGATTCACACCACTAGGGGCAGCATCATCTTCTCCACCTCCAAAAACATGTCTTCTTCAAAACCCAACTGGTTTTTCCTTAGTTTCTCCTCATTCCCTTGATCATTTCCCCTCAAAATTCACCAGCAGGTAGCCCATAGAGTCGCCTAAGTGCACCTCATACCATTTTTGAAATGGTGGCTCCAGTAAGCTGAATTGACAAAAATGGCGTGGGATGAAGCTAGTATCAGTATGGGCTGTAGAAGGACAATTTCTAGAAACCCTCTGGAGTAGAAGTGCACCTATATGAGGGGAATCTATGGATGAAAGGGTTTGGATAATGCTTAAAGACTCTTCCGGAGAAGGGAGCAAGAAAAAGAAGAAATGCTTCTAGTGTGACCAACCTGGCCATCATGCGAAGGAATATAGAAGGAGGAGCTCAAGCAGAAGTCAGAGAAGTCACAACCAATGGTAAGTTTGATAACAACAACAAGAGGGCTTTTCTTGGTTACGAGTCACGACTCCAAGTATTGCCAAGATTGGTTTGCAGATTTAGGTGGAATTGTTTTAATGCCTGACATTGAAGATGGTCTGAGCTACAGGGACAAGAAACCTTTGTGAAGATGGAGGACAGAATTGGTTGCTCAGTGCTTTAGAAACTGAGGGGTTATAGAAATAAAAAATTCCACACATTATAGGGCATAACATTCTAATTTGAATAGCAAACATTGCACAAGGATATAACCCATGTTTGCTACATGGTCTGTCAGCATCACCAAACTTTCACAGGACACATCTTGCCCATGAGGACTACTTAATTGATTATCTCAAACCACCAAGGCGTGAAAATGTTATCTTGTTTGCAGTCCTATAGTCCAAGTGTGGCTTAATTTGTACCTGTGAACCATGGACCTGATTGTTTTCTAGTTAATTTGTAGTGTGACCCTCTCAGTTCATTCTTCTTTTGTTAGATTTTATGCATTTCGTGGCAAGGGCCACCTTAAGATATTTCTTGTATTTAAACCACATCACACGGACGTATTTTCAGTTTAATGGTGGTGATCTTGCTGCGAAAATGGATCATTCGTCCGGCTACAGAGAAGGTATCGAAGATAGCATTCGACGTTGTGAAGAGCTACTAGCTTTGCGGCCGCTGGCTTTCGTTTCTACGGAAAGTAAGTAAGAAGTTTCACTGTTATCATTTCGCTAGTCAAAGCTTGCATGCATGCAGAGCCGATTAGTGGAATGACCGTTAGCGTATAGGTTCGACAGTTAAACGGAAAGTCTTTAAGCATTATCTTTTCTTGTTTCAGCATCTTCTTCTAGCTTTAGGAGACTCTATGGTGTGAAAGAACCTCCTGTGAACGAAAACATTGGAAGTCCCGGAAGTGCTAAGGCTGATGTCGACTGTCCTTCCGAAAAAATCTGGAGAAAGAACATGGACTTGCTGAGCAGCGCTGCAGCCCCGTTGTCACGATCAGAAGAGAAAATTGAGCCAAAGTCTGAGCCTTGTATAATAGACATAAGTAGGGTTGAAGTATCGACCTCAAGCGAATGGTCACAATCGGGCCAAAAAATGCATTCAGTGTCCGAAAGCACCATCGAAAGTTCTACGCACAGTTTTGTGAAGAGAAGAAGTGAACGGAAATATGAATGGGAAAGTGAATGGTCTGGTGCATCTTCAGACTGGACGTTGGACAGACCGTCCCAGGGGAATAGTGCCTCTAATCAGAATTTTGTACCCCCCGATGAAACTTCCAATCAATCTTCCCATAAAACCGTTTCGATCAATAGCACCACCAATGTGGTGTGTGTCAACGAAGAAGCCTTGCCCGCACAATCTCATGCAGAGCAGGATAGACAAAATAATGTGCAAGAAAGCAGGGACACTCTAAGTAGCAAAGACAGTGGCGATGCGCGAGAAATAGTTTCTGTGGAATTCTCGGACCCGGGTGAGCATACAGAGGGACAATCCCCCGAGAAAACTCATCCTTGCAGCGATGAATTCAAAGGTGAAACGAAATTTGAAAATATTAGCCGTATTAATGACAGGGGCGTTGCATACAGCGAACATCCTCGATCCTTGGATTGCAAACGATTGAAGTTTGAAAAGTCTGGACCGTTAAGTCACTCTCAAAAGGCGTATGGTCGTCAGGAAACTGCGTCGGAATTTAGTGCCTCAGCGCAATCCGGACATTCTCAAGTAGCCGTTGATACTACCTGGGATATCTCGGATAGATCTACATCTCCATTGTCAGAACAGAGAACGGATACGGCAATTTCCACAATGTCAGAGCACACGGAGGACAGCCATTTCCAGAGCCTGGTAACACTTCCTTTCTCAGTGGTTAGGTGTTCTAGGTTGTACAGAGTATAGTAATACCGTCGTGAGTCCAAACTCTGCGCATGAAATCCCTTCATGGATCAGATTTTTACTCGAAGCGCTCCCAGAGTATTTCATCTAGCAATGGCTGAGTTTCTTGGCCCAGCTCTTAGCAAAGTTGAGAAGCCCACGTACACCAGCATCCCACCTAGAGCAAGGATCCACCACAGCGTGAGTGCTTTCTCTCCACACCGTCTTGATTTGCGAGCAGAACTCCTTACTCTGCAACCAGCCGTTATCAAATCTGAACGGTATATCAAGAGACCGATCAATAGTTAGGGGGATAGAAAACGACCACCATATGGGAGCATGGTTAGACATCCCCGGACTGGAAATCAGCCCCCCCCCCATCAGAGGTTTCATCCACCACCCCTCATTGGCGCAGTAGAACCGATCCAAGCGACCGGCCCTAAACTCCATCCCCTTCCTTCGATTAGTCCATGTGTACCCTAGCAGTCCCTCAGGATCAATCTCTGCACAGTCGGAAAGACCCCATGTCAAGCATAACATTTCCCAGGCCTCACGCTCCTTCCCCATAACATTTGCTTTGGCATGCGATCAATCTCGAGCATCCACTATCATATTCCAGTCACCACCAAGTAACCAAAAGGCTTCAAAGTACTTTTCCTTAAGGGCATTCCAGCAACTCATACGCAAGCCGGCAGAGTTGGGAGCATACATCCTCACTACACAAAAAGAGAACCCTTTAAGGGAGATCTTAGCCGCTGTATACCATCCCTCAGAATTCCAAAATAACTCTTGCAGCGTGAGCAAGTTGCAGACCACAATGGTTGTTCCGCCTTTCCCTCTGAAGGGACGGTTTAGAAGTTAGATTTTCAAATTAGCCATTCCAACTTCAATCGTTTGCTGAGATGCACATATTAGTGATTCCCATGTAGCATTATGTAGATTTTTGCTCCTTTGTGCATAATTACTCAAAACGTCAAGAGATGTTCTTTGCCTTTCTTCCGGTCCCAATAACTATTCTTTACTTGCTAGATATGTATACCTTGTGTTTAAAAAAAAAAAAATTATTAGCTCATTTTTCCTCTCTTTCGTTTCCTTGTTTATTTGCGTTGTAGAATTTTGGACTTTAGAACAAGAAAAATCTGAATTTGTACGATTGGATATATTCTAGTCTTACAAAGTTATATATGTTCTTTGCCTTTGTTCCAGTTTCAATAGATACTTCCGTACAAACTATGTGGAAGAGACCCATTAAGCTGTGCATTGATTAGAATATACTCCAGGTTTAAATACAAGAAACATCTTAAGGTGGCCCTTGCCACGAAATACATAAAATCTAACAAAAGAAGAATGAACTGAGAGGGTCACACTACAAATTAACTAGAAAACAATCAGGTCTATGGTTCACAGGTCCAAATTAAGCCACACTTGGACTATAGGACTGCAAACAAGATAACATTTTCACGCCTTGGTGGTTTGAGATAATCAATTAAGTAGTCCTCATGGGCAAGATGTGCCCTTTGAAAGTTTGGTGATGCTGACAGACCATGTAGCAAACATGGGTTATATCCTTGTGCAATGTTTTCTATTCAAATCAGAATGTTATGCCCTATAATGTGTGGAATTTTTTATTTCTGTAACCCCTCAGTTTCTGAAGCACTGAGCAACCAATTCTGTTCTCCATCTTCACAAAGGTTTCTTGTCCCTGTAGCTCAGACCATCTTCAATGTCAGGCATTAATACAATTCCACCTAAATCTGCATACCAATCTTGGCAATACTTGGAGTCGTGACTCGTAACCAAGAAAAGTCCTCTTGTTGTTGTTATCACACTTACCATTGGTTGTGACTTCTCTGACTTCTGCTTGAGCTCCTCCTTCTATAGTCCTTCGCATGATGGCCAGGTTGGTCACACTAGAAGCATTTCTTCTTTTTCTTGCTCCCTTCTCCGGAAGAGTCCTCCTCCTCATTAGATTTGTTCTCTTTCTTCTTGTTGGGCTTGCCATTGCTAGGCTTGCCCTTTCCTATGCCTTTACTCTTGCCTTGCGCAACAAAGGCTTTGTCTTGACCATCGTCCCTATCATAGATTCTTGCCCCTAGCCTCCTCTTGCACCAACATAACCCCCAACTCAAAGTGAGCCACCTTGACCTTTTCAAAGTCGTAATGATGGTCACATAGGTTCTAAAGCTCTTCGGTGACGTGTTGAACATGAGCTGTGCAGATCTGCCTCAACCAATCCCAGACAGCCAAGTGGCCTTTCCAAGCCCTTGCTGTCCTCCATGGTGTCTTTCATCCGCTAGGTTCTCTTTGGCTTGCTGCCCACAAGGCAGCCCATCCCCATGCTTTTCTTCTCTCGCTGGTCCATCCCCTGATGCACACCTCATTTGGGGGCTCACAAGTGGGGAGGTGACCATTCATATTCCAACAAATTGAACGTAAGATCATTTGGCCTTGCTTACCAGAGGTGGTTGGGAGGATATACGTTGTGCCATCGCCCATGAGTCAGAAAGGTTTTTGTGTTTCACTTTGGTAGGTTATTTAGTTGGGTCTAGCTCGGTAAATCAAAGCAAAATGTTTAGAAGAAACAAATATAGAGAAAGGTTAAGGCTTTAGTGGTTAGCACTCATTATACAAATAATAACATAAGAATTCTTAATAAACTAAGACGCCTTAGAAACAAGCATCTAAGACTTAGCTCAGATTTCACAAAGATAGATGCAAAGAGTTGAGACAGCTTTAGGTTTTGACTTTTTGTGGCTAAATAATAAACATCATGGCGTTGCTTCTAAAAAGAAAAGATGTTTGTTGTTGTATAGATTTTCTTGTAGATAATCTTTACATCACAGTAGGTGACTTTTTTTTTTCAACAAATCGTAGGAATCCCTACGGTCACTAATTGTACTATCTTTTTAGCAAACTTTATCTCTTTACTTATGAATTTGAGTTTATACTCTATCAATACCTGCCCTATCATACTACATAAGCTTAGCCAAGTTAGGCATTTTATAGATGATTTATTTGTCCCAGATCTTTCTGATTTTCAAGACTTCATGTACAAAGACACTAGTGCTTTTGGAGAAGGAATCTATCCTCATGACTCTTGTGACTTCAAGAGGGGATCCTTGTGTTCTCTTAGATCTTAAACTCTCTCAATATGCCGTAGAATTAGAGGTTAATATTTATGATAAACATCAACAACCTGAATATAGTGGTTTACAGATTATAAAAATGACCGACGTTGACTCAAACATTTCTAATATGCCAAAATATGGAGTTATTTCTTCCCAATTCCATAGGTTTTCCTACCTTTGTACAACTAAGGAGTCTTTTATTACTCAATGTAGTAATTTGATCACTTTGCTAATACACAAGAGGTATAATCTAAGAAAAATAATTAAAAAAGTACGCACAATCTTAGATGTGAAGTCTTAAAAAAGCTAAGTAAGGCTTGTATTCTCAATAGCAGCAACATGCAAAAGGAATTCAGAGATATGAAGAGGCCAAAATAGAGAGAGTAGGTGCAAGGCCTAGATTTCGATAGAGATAGAACACAACAATACCTCGCTTTTGTCCTTAAGGAGATGTCACGTCATTGGCTACAAGACTTCACATCTGAAGGTAAAAGACTTCCCCCCCCTCGCTGCCTTCTCCCTCCCCCCCCTCGCACCTCTCCCCTCCCTCACAGCCCTCCCTCACTGCCCCTCCCCCTCCTGCTTGCTGCCCCTCCTCCCCCTCGCTGCCCTCCCCCCCCACCCGCCTCCCCTTGCACCTCCCTTCCCCACCCGCCTGCTGCCCACTCCCCTCTCCCCCCCCGCCTGCTGTCCCTGCCTCCCCGCCCCCCTCCTTCCCCCCCCGCCCCCTCCCTCCCTCTCCCCCGCCCCCTCCTACACCCCCACCTACTCCCCTCTCCCCCCCCGCCTGCTGCCCCAGCCCTCCCCGCTCCCCTCCTCCCCCCCGCCTGCTATCCCTGCCCTCCCCCCCCGCCCCCTCCCTCCCTCTCCCCCGCCCCCTCCTTTACCCCTGCCCACTCCCCTCTCCCCCCTGCCTGCTGCCCCTGCCCCTCTTCTCCCCTCCCCGCCCCCCCTTCCCCCCCGCCCCCTCCTACACCCCACTTCCTACCCACGCCCCTCCCTCCCTCTCCTCCTCCGCCCCTTCCTACCCCCCTGCTGCCTAAACCCGTCCCCTCCTCTCCACCCGCTATCTCCTCCCTCTCCCCCCCCACCTTCCTCCTCTCTCTTCTCCTCCCTCCTCACCACCTTTTCCTCCCCTTCTTGCGCCCTTGTTCCAGGGCGTCCTGGGCAGCATTTCCATGGACGGAGTATGTTCAGTGTTTAAATCGGCCTTTTTACTTCGATCGGCGAATGGATCCCCACTCAGCCAATCTTCGTCCACTCCCACCGGCCACGAGAACCGTCATATTTTCAGAAGACAAGTTGCAGCAGCTCAAAAAAGATGTGGAGCTCGAGGGCTCCACATCGCTTTTCGCCCGCATCTTTGGGTCACACCCGTCCAGATCACAGGCTGGAGACTGTTGGATGCTAGCGGCATTACTAGGAGATCTCGCCCCACACCTCAGGGATATTTGACTTTTGGGACGAGGATTCTTCCAGGTGGTTTTTGACTCCCATGAGTCCACAGCCCTTGTTCTCAAAGCGAATCCTTTGGCTTTGGGTTCGAGGAGGATCTTTCTTTTGCCCCACACCTTGGGCTTCGATCCGGTAGAGGAGGACAGTCAGGTCACATCTCTATTCATCAGGTTCCCTGGTCTTTCTCAGGTCTACCATCGACTTCTTGGTACTATCGGAGCCACATTCAGAGTGGTCACTGAGATCCCCCTCCTTCCTAGCATGCCTTCTTCCTTGGCAAAGGCAGTCAGAGCGGACGGGGTGCCTTCAGTTAGGGTCATTAACCCTAACATTTCAGATAACCACATCATGCTTCAGCATCCAGATGGCTCTCTCTTTCGACAGAGAGTTGAGATTGCAGGTAGACAGAACCAGTGCAAGATTTGCAGGACCCTTGGGCACTTTGCTAGAGACTGCCCAAGGAAGAGAAAAAGACCTAAGAGGTCTTCTGGTGCAGCTCCAACTCCACGGTTATAGTCAAAAACTACCCAAAGACTCAACTCTTCTTCACACCAGGCTGCCAGTGCATGAAACAATCCCCAATCTATCATTGTGTCTTCTGTCGGCGTTGTCGATTCACCAACATATTCAAGAGTGTAAACATAAAGGATATGATCATGATGACCGTGCGAATAGCTTGAGCATCACCTTCACAATCTTCTAGTTCTCTTAAACGGGGAATTCTAGAAGGATTCCTCTTGCCTCCACACTCCTCCACATGCCTTCCACACGCTTGGCATGTGGCCTCTCTTATATTATTGGAACACATGGACATGAGCCCACCTCTTTATATGACTCACTCTTCCTATTTTCTAAAAACCCCATAATATCCCATACACAAATAAGTCTCACCCCATACCAAGGTATTTATAATTCATACCTATGGTATTTACAATGATCCATTCCACTCATCCTCTCAATCCCATACAATATCTTAGAAAATAGAAATAAGTGAGAGCCGCTAGGCTATCACTTGATACTCAAGCTCTTATCAAACATGGAAGAAAACAATACCAATGCCAAATAAAAAATATCAATTTTTGGCGTCACAGTATCTCCAACAAAATATCATCTGTGGATCTGGACAGCCTGTCCCCCGAAGAAACATCAAAGACTAGGGCATCCTCATGTGTGTTATGTAAAGCTATCACCTGCAAAGGAATTCCCAATTTGAAAAATGCCCCCATCCAGGTGGAACAAGTAATAGGCATGTCATCTGTGTCCACCCAATCCAAGGGCAAGGCTGCATCAATCCGTTGGACTCTCCTTGCACTCCCTCTGAGATTATGAACCATCTGGGCGTGACGGTCTGTAGGAAGCCTCCTGAAGGCTTTCCATGCTCCCACAGTAGATGCAGGGCCCCTCTCCGATCTGGGCCACTGCATGTAAAGAGAAGCTCTAAGTGGTCTGTCATGCTCATCCAAAAAACTGTCGTTCCACATGATAGGCTGCCTTTCAATATCTTCACGGGTGGACGGGGAATCCTACGAAGAGTACTCCTAAAGCTGGCTCATGCTTTCAGGATAGCAATCATAAGAGGGAAAAAAGGAGATCTGAGGTGGGTTGTGGTGAAAACCCATCTGGTACTGTGTGTCCAATCCTCTCCTGAAGTGGGCGTGCGAGACTGTATGCATCTGATAAAGAAATCCTTCCAAGGCTCTTGCCCTGGCAAAGGTCCTCTCGCAACGACCTTGCAGAGTAAGGCTCTGCACTGTAGATCCGGGTTGATGATATTCAAACCCCCTTCTCTTGTAGTAAGAATCAAGTTCTCCCAAGCCAGGGGGCTGTAACATCAGTTGTGCCATCTAGATCACTCTATAAAAAGTTTCGTACGGGCCTCTTAAGCTGAGTGATACAATCCCTAGAGTGGCATCAACAAGAGCATACAAACCATGCTGTGGCTAGAAGAACATGGTTAACCACATGGTTAACCACCACCACTCTAGATGCCAAGTCAAGTTTGGCTGAGCTCCAGAAAAGGAGCTTTCTTCTGATGCTCTCCAACACTGGAGCAAACTATTGTGAAGGAGAGATGTCCACTCTAAATTGGTAGCCCAAATATTTGACGGAGACACCCCTCTGTACCCAAGTGAAGCCAATATTTTTACCCCAATCCGGGGTGTCATCATCGCAAATCCAAAAACCATTGGATTTATGCCAATTAATGTGTGCACCTGCAGCCGTGCAAAATAAATCCAAGGCTGTCTGGAAGGAAGTGAGTGTCCTGGGGGAGGCATCCAAAAAAACAGCCGTGTCATCTCCCAATTCACTATCCAGGAGCTCTTCTTCCCAGCGGAGAGGAAGCCTTAGCGCATAAATATCAGCTTGAGATCTAAGGTAGATACTCATAGCTTCCGCCACAAACAGAAAAAGAAAAGGGGCAAGAGGACAATCCTGGCGGATAGATCTAGAAGTCTGAAACCTATCCCCTTTTACGCCGTCAATAAGCACCTAGCTATGGGCTGATCTATAGAGAGAGGATATTCCTCTAATCCATGCATCTGAAAAACCAAAGCGAGATAGAGTGCCCTCTAAAAAATCCCAGTCTACTCTGTCGTAAGCTTTCTCAAAGTCCAAGAGTAGAATGGCCAACCTCTGGCGGCTCTACATGGCCCATTCTGAGGCCTCCCAAAATGAGAAAATATTATCGAAAAAACTTTTGCCATGCACAAACCTTGTCTGCGTGTCATGAATCAAATTTGGAAGAAAAACCTGTAGCCGCAGACTGATCGCTTTCGCCAAAATCTTGTAAAAAGTGCCCAATAAAGTGATTGGTCTCCATTGTGACACTAGATTCCTATTACCCCCCTTTGGGATGAGATGAATGAGACCATCTGTAAGTGAGTCAGGCATCTCACCAGAGTCCCACACGCCCTGTAGGGCTGATGTAATGTGATCACCAATCTGCTCCCAAAAAGTAATAAAAAAGGAAGGGGTACGTCCATCTGAACCTGGGCACTTGCCCTTGTGAAAGGCAAGTAATGCAGTCCTGAATTCTGCATTGGTGAAAGGTGCATCAAGAGAGACATACATCTCATCCTTCACCAAAACAGGGATACACTGCCAAATAACATCTCTGGCATCATCTATGGCATGTGTGCCCGGGTTTGCAGTAAGAAGGGATGCAAAAAATTCCGAAGCTACATGCATGACAGCATCTGGATCTGACTATAATACTCCGTCTAAGTCAACAAGCTGCGAGATACTATCTCTACTATGTTTGGGCCCATGAGTAGAGAAAAAGTGTTTGTTGACCCTGCCACCCATTTGAATCCAAAAGGATGCCCGTGCATGAAAGGCATACTCTGCTCTCTGATCCAACAATGTCTGCATATGAGCCCTTGCTGCAACAAGGCGCTCCTGAATCCAAGCCTCTTCTGCTCTTCCCTCTGAACGGACGCTAACTGCTGGTGTATACCAATCTCACATCTGAGAATCTCACGTCTCCTAGAATCAGCGACTGTATGATAATAGTCACTAATTTCGGATATGGCTGCAACTGCCTGAGATGGCTAGACAACTCCATCCTGTATGTGAGAAACCCAAATCTGTAAAATATCCTTCGTGAGACTCTCCTCTGCATAAAAAGCATCCGGAATCCTGACATTGACAAAGCGTCCTCTTCGATGAGGCTCAAGAATCTGCAATACTACTGGAAAATGATCTGAGGTGGAAACCCCAGTAGAAATGCATATAGATCCGCCTCTGTCAAGTGCCCAATCGTCTACATAAAATCTGTCAATACGTGCATGGATAATTCTCAATGCTTTCAACTTCTTTTGCTATGCAAATGATGAAGAGTACAATCTTGAAGCTGTTATGTGCACTTTCAATTGTGAGAAGGGTGATTCTTGAGTACATGTATACACAATGTTTTCATGGTGCTGGTTGGTCACTTAATTTTGAAGATTTTGTTGAAGATCACATTGTGGAGGGTTTTCAACAAGTGATTATGCATAATAAGTTGGGCTTGGTATACTAAGGCTCTGTGGAATTATGTTTGAATCTTGTTTGGGATATTATTTGGATCTTGGTGTTTCCTTTTTGTGTTTCATCATGGTGAAGATTCCAGTGTTTCGGGGGACCCAAGGGGAAGACTCGGAGTCTTATCTTCGGGATTTTGTTCGAGGATGCTGGCTTTCTGGATGGTCCATGAAGGATCGGGCAGAGATTTTACCTGATTTTCTTGAAGGTGTAGCCTTGAGTTGCCTTGAGGCCTTGTCGGACTCTACCAAGGAGGACTGGGACCAAGTGATGGCAGCAATGAAGCAGAGATTTGGGCCAATGGAGTCGCGAAATGCTTTGATGTTGCAGCTGGACCGGTTCTATCAAGGAGAGAGTGAGATGATCTCTGCGTTGGCAATCCGATATGAAACTTTATGGACAAAGTATGAAAGGGCAGCTTTGCGAGCTGTGGCATCTGCATCATCGGTTTCTCAAAGTCTCTCAGGGATGGAGCACTTAAAGATGAGCAAATTTGTTATGGCTTTGGAGCCTCGTCTTCGCTTAAAAGTAATGAGTAAAGATCCAACAACATACATGGAGGCACTTCGCATTGCGACCAAGAAAGAAGCTTCTCTAAAGATTGAATCCTCTTTTGTGTCTTTAACAACTTCAACTTCTAAGGTGGAGGTAATGGGCACTCCTTAGGTACCAAAGTCCTCTGAGTAGATCATAATATCTCCCAATTGATGGCAGAGTTTATTGATTTGAAATTGCATTTGGTTAATGCACGACAACCTAGAACACCAAAGAGTGAAGATAGGCCTCGAGATAAGAGTGGGTCACTTGCTATGAATGTAATGAAAAAGGTCACTATCACCCCGAGTGTAGTTTTGGAGACCTAGATTGAGAAAGAAAGAAGAAAAACAAGTATCCTTATTAGAAGCTTCTTCAGGGGATGAGGAAAGAGAGGTAATGATGGCTAAACGGGGTGTGATAAAGCAAAAGAAGAAGAAGAAAGCAAGGAAGAAGTAGATGAGGAACATCAAGAAGAGGAACGCTGTATTAAGAAAAAGAGAGTATCTAGAAGGAGAATTAGCCAGTCAGACTTTCTTTTAGGACAAGGCATTGGAAGCTATGACTTGTTGTCCGACCTTAAAGAAAAGGAAGCTCATATCACCTTTGGTCAATTGCTTGCTTCGTCTCCAAAACTACGGAAGGAATGGGGAAAGCTAGCAAGCACAAGAGTGTCAAAGAAGAAAAAGAAGAAAAGTGCCAATCCTGCTGTTAAAAAGGTAGATATAGATGTTGGTGATGATGTACCTGTGGTTGATGTGATCATTGATGATCAAGTGATTTCTAATGTTTACATTGATGGAGGTGCATCGATTAATGTCATGAGTGAGAAGACCATGATAGATGCTGATTTAAAATACTGTAGTACTACCTCTCCTTATCGCATTAAATTGGCTGATAACACTAGGGTTAAGACCTCGAGAGTTGTGAAGAATCTAGAAGTGGATGTATGTGAAATTTCTGTTGCGACTACTTTTCAGGTGATCCCTATCAAGCCAGATATATGTGCCTATCCATTGATTTCGGGAAGGCCTTGGCTACGCAAGGTGAAGGCTATTCAAAAGTGGGATACTGGAGAATTGATTTTGCAGGGAAATGATAAGAAGGTGCGCTATAAGATCAGAAGTCACAAAAAGAAAGTTGTTGAGGAGGAGTCTTTAACATTAGAGAGTTCGAGCTCTGACTTTAACCGATGAAGAAGAAGAGACGGGGTGTAGCTTTGAGAAGTCCTGCTCAAAGGGTGAGGTGGAAGGAGTGGCCTTTGGTCTTTGTCTTGGTGCTGATCGGGATGAGTCAGGAAGGAACAAGGTGGTGGTGCAAGAAGATTCTGTAGAGACACTTCATGTGGAGGATGTGGAGCACACTAAACGACGCTAACACAATGAAGAGCTTCTTGGTGATTCTCTATCAGGTAGTGAGAAGCTCCAGTACTTGGATGTGCTAGATGATTTTCCATGTCTCTTTGCAAAACAAGCTATTCACAGGTTCGACCAGTCTCTCTTATGGAGCACAAGATTGAGTTGAAGCCAAAAAGCAAGTCAGTTGTGCAATGCTTAAGGCAATTGGGGGTGATCCAAGCTGAGGCACTAAAGAAAGAGATAACACACCTGCTTGAGGTGGGATTCATCTTTCCTGTTGATGATTCAGAATGGATATCTCCTGTAGTTGTCACACCAAAGAAAGGAAATAAGTGGCGGATTTGTGTGGACTTTCGTCCTTTGAATGCATGCACTAAGAGGGATCATTTTCCTTTGCCATTCGAAGTTGAAATACTAGACCAAGTAGTAGGGCATGAGATGTATTCTGTATGTGATGGGTATTCTGGGTACTTTCAAATTCGTATTCAGAAGGAAGATAAAAAGAAGACATCATTTGTCACACCTTGGGGAGTTTTTGCTTATAGAGTCATTCCTTTTGGGTTGACCAATGCACCAGCTACGTTTCAAAGGTTCATGAGTGCTTGAGCCTTACGCTTGAGCCTTACCTGGGAAAGTTCATAAGGGTGTTTTTTAATGATTTTTATTTATTCTCGGCGCATAGATCACATGGAGAAGTTAAAGATGGCCTTGGCTAGGATTGATGAAGCAAAAGGATGTCTAAATCCTAGCAAGTGTCGTCATTTGGCTCAAACAAAAGTAGTCTTGTTGGGGCATATTGTGTTTGAAGAAGCCTACAAATGGATCCTGACAAGGTTCAAGCAATCATGGCATTGCCAAGTCCTGAGAGTGTCACTAGTGTTCACAAAATTCTAGGAAAAAGCAAGTATTATCAACGCTTTTGTGATGATTTCACAGAGATAGTGCATCCCATGAACTTGTTGACAAGAAAAGGAGTTTCTTTCCAATGGGGTGTGAAGCAACAAGAGTCTTTTCAGCAACTTAAGGAGGCCATGAGTAAGGGCCAAAGATTGAAGCTCCCTGATTGGTCTTAAGACTTTTATGTAAATCCAAGTGTATCTTTGTATTGAGTTGGTACTGTATTGCTACAAAAAGGAGAGGCAGGTAGAATGCAACCCATCTATTATGCCAGCCGACAGCTTACAGAGGTGGAAACAAGGTATGAAGAAATGGAGCAGCAAGCCCTATCTTTGGTGTTTTCAATAAAAAAGTTTCGCTCCTATTTATTACCTCAGCCATTTTTCTTCCTTACCTCTCACTCTGTATTAGCATATCTAGTTCGCAAGCCTAATCCTCGGGGGAGATTTGCAAAATGGTTGTCAAAGCTTCAAGAGTTCTCTTTCTCTTTTGTTACTGAAAATACCACTAGGTCCACTATGGCAGATTTGCTCACAGGATGGCAGGATCTAAGAGAAGAAAATAAATATAAGGAGGACATTAATGATGAAAGGGAGACACCACCAACAGCTTTTGTCTTGTATTTTGATGGGACTTTTAGTCCTTTATGCCAACAAGGAGCTGGGGGATATAGTCTTGATGAATTCTGAAGGTCAAGAGGTGTGGGAAAGAGGACAAGAGCTTCCAAGTATCACAACTAATAATGCAGCTGAGTATAATGCCTTGATTCTTGGTTTGGAGGGTTGTTTTCAAAGTCAAGTTAAAGAATTAGAAGTAAGAGGAGATTCTCAGCTTAATATAAAGCAAATGCAAGGGCATTACAGGACAAGAAGTCCTCACTTGAAGGAGCTTAATCAAAAGGCTATGGCACTATGTAGTCAATTTGAATTTTGCAAGTTTGTTCATATAAACAGAAAAGAAAATCAAAGGATAGATGAGTTAGCTACTCAAGCTATTGTAGTACAAGACCGGGGGGTGGTTTCTTTGGTAGACACTGGATGGCTAAAACTGCAAGATGTTCAGCAATATGTGAAAGAAGGCGTGTTTCCTCGAGGGCTAACTCCACAACAGAAGCAGAGAACAGAAGCAGAGATTAGTAAGAAAGGCTTGTCCCCATACTAGTTTTGATGACATTCTTTATAAATTGGAAAAAGACAAGGTGCTCCATTGGGTGGTCCATCCCATGGAGACCAGGAGAATCCTAGAAATGTGTCATGAATGCTCCGGTCATTTTGCTTCAGCAAGCATATCTAGGAGGATTCTTAATGCAGGTTACTTTTGGCCACGCCTCCATAAGGATGTATATGAATGGTGTCGAAGTTGTAAAGTATGCCAAAAGTTTGGAAGGCGACAGTTGATTCCTGGGTCCTTGAAGCCTATTTTAGCATACGGACCATTTGAGAGGTGGGGGTTGGACTTTGTGGGATCACTCCCTCGCTCATCTCAAGGCAAGCATTATTTATTGGTGGCCACAGATTATGCGACTCGGTGGGTAGAGGCCAATACAGCTAGAAGCCTTGGATAAATGCATATTATAGGCCTTACAAAACTTGGAAGCTTCTCAAAAAAGGCTCAAGGCTCGTTTTGACACCAAATTACGCAAGAAGAAAGATATTGCAGAAGGAGATTTGGTAATGAGATTCGATAGCCGTCTGAACAAGCGGCTAGACAAAAAGTTTATCGACCGATGGAAGGGACCATATCGAGTTAAAAAGAAGTTCACGAATGGAACCTATCAGCTTGAGGATGTTGATGGCATGGTGATACCCGAACGCACCAATGAGTATCGCCTTAAATTCTTCTATGCTCGACCACCTTGAGGGCCAGCAGACCCTCTTTGTCATTAGAGAGGATCTGCTGGGAGGGGGGGGAAGATGTGACGCCAAAATGCGATATTTTTTATTTGGCATTGGTATTGTTTTATTCTATGTTTGATAAGAGTTGGAGTATCAAGTGATAGCCTAGCGGCTCTCACTTATTTCTATTTTTTAAGATATTATATGGGATTGAGAGGATGAGTGGAATGGATCATTGTAAATACCATAGGTATGAATTAAAATATCTTAGTATGGGGTGAGACTTATTTGTGTATGGGATATTATGGGGTTTTTAGAAAATAGGAAGAGTGAGTCATATAAAGAGGTGGACTCATGTCCATGTGTTCCAATAATATAAGAGAGGCCACATGCCAAGCGTGTGGAAGGCATGTGGAGGAGTGTGGAGTCAAGAGGAATCCTTCTAGAATTCCCATGTGGAATAAGGAGGATGTGGACATATGGAAAAGAGAGGGTTCCGATGGGCTCCATGTGGGGAGACTCTTGACTTTCTCAATATTTTAAGGGTCTTAAGTATCTTTTGATGGGACACATGGCAAGAGTAGCCAAAAAGGACATGGATGGTGACATACGGCGTTATGTGATCGATGGGGAAAAGAATCTACAGGTAGCAATTGTAGATGTGCGAAGGAGGGTAAAATCTCTATAAAAGGAGCCCTCCTCTCCCTTGTTCATGATCGCTTCCACCATTAGGCCTCATCCTCAAGCCTCTTTCATGAGCCTTCTCTCCCTCTTGTAGATATTCTCTTATGTAAACTCTTGAGTCCATCTCTCTGTTGTTTATTCTCTCTCTATGAGTAGTCTTGGAGCTTCTGCTCCCTCTTGTATGTATGAAACCTCTTCTTCTCCTTTGTGTTTGTAGTATTTTGAGTGTATTTGAGTGGAGTCTTACTCTCATGGCAATGAAAGTCACTTTTTATCATTTTCCTTGAGTCTCCATTCCTTTTTTTCATTCCTATGTTCTTTTCTCTCTATTCAAGTCTCTAAAGTAGTTCTTGTTCGGCCACTCACTGTGCACACATGGTCCATCCGTTTCCTGAGCTACCATGCAAGCTTCTTCCTCTCTTTTAGGCGAATTTTAGGGGTATTGGATCGTTGATAATTGTGGAGCCTTGAGGGAGTAGTTTGCTTAGGTGAAATCTGCATGGGCAGATGGCAGTTAATATAGCAGTTAGACCCCCTGTCAGTATTTGGTCTATAACTTTCTTCTCGGTGGTCCGATTTCAATGAAACTTATATCAGCGCGAAGCTCTCTTTAGGGTCTCCCTCCCATGTAATTAGTTTCTTGCATTGGGTCCAGGACAAGAAGTTATGAGTCTTTGTGTATGACTGTTTATTCCTGTCCATATCTCTTCAACTGGTTATCTGTTTTCAATGAAACTTATATCAACGCGAAGCTCTCTTTAAGGGTCTCCCTCTCATGTCCCTTTCCCAGTGATGAATATTTGTATCACTCAGTTCGAAAGCAGTAGGAAGTGAAGAGGCGCATGAAGTTTATTACCTCCAACTTCATGTCACAGTATCATTTCAGCCAGTCAGGATAGTGGGCTTCATGGAGCATGGCTCTCTTTCTTAGTGGTACTTGGATCCTGACCCGCTACTTATGACCATGGGCTCATGGAGGGTGTGGCTCTATGGAGGTGTCCCAATTAAGTTTTTGCAGTGCGACCCTGGGGAATGGGAGTGGATAGATGAAGGGCACCGAGAGAAGGGCATCCCCTTCTTTCGTTACAAGGTTAGTAATGCTAGGAAATTCCAGCGCAACTGTAGGGATTGGAGGTCCACTAGAGCTCCTTATTGGGATAATTTTCAGATTTTTGCAGACTTGCAAAAAAATTTTTGGCTGCCTTTCTGCTTTGGAGCATAGTTAGGGGAAATGGAAACGGGAAAACGGGGAGGAAACGGAAACGTTTCGGGATTTCTGGGAGGGCTGAAACGGGGAAACGCCACGTCAGCAAGGGAGGGGAGTAGATGATGATGGAGGGCTGAAGCAGGCTGCAGGAGAGAAAGGAGAGGAAATGGAGTGAATGGGGCTGAAGGAGGGCTAGAAAACCTTGAGGATGGAGAGAGTATGAGGCTGAAGGAGTGGAAGGAGCAGAAGGAGCCTGGAGACCAAAATCAAAAGCAAAAAGACAAAAAATGTGATTTTGGAGACCTAGCAGCCTGTGTTGTCTGAAACGGCACGTTTCAGAACTCTGAAACGCGTTTCAGACTGGCTGAAACGTTTCAGCCAGCCGTTTCAGGGTCCTGAAACGTTTCAGACTCTGAAACGCGTTTCAGGAAACGGGGCTTCTCTGAAACGGCGTTTCAGGCCTGGCTGGGCTCTGAAACGCGTTTCAGCGTAACTGTGCTTTGGAGACAATTCAACATTGCCTTTGGGATTGCAGACAGGCAAGAATCATATGGAAGGGGATTGCAATACTTTTCAGCACTTTTGTTCGCCTTGCCTTCTATATGACCTGGGGATCAATGGCTTGGCTCACTCTTTCAGGACCCCAGGTTTTCTTTAAGAGACATGACTTTTCTTGGGCTCTTCACATCCGACGACAGCTTGTGGAGTCGTGCTCTTTAGAGGATGTTCCGGCCACTCTCTTTAGGGCTGCTCATTCCTCGGTTGACTCTCCATGGGAGGTTTTAGCTAGCATTGCAGCATGGCATATTTGGAGAGCCAGATGCACTGAGGCTATGGAGGGTTCTCAGGTTCACCTTTCTCAGACCTTGGCCAGTACTTGGATAGATACGGTACACACTCTGATGGCCATTGGGCGACCATGCAGGGATCCTCTCGTGTAGCCTCCTCCAGGAGAGTTACTTTTCTCAGGGATTGGAGAGACTCTCCCTTCTTTACTGAGACTTCTACAGAGTTGAGTTGGCATTTTCAGCCTCAGCCTTGGTTTCTTTCTACCTCATTTTTCTGAGGAGTTTTTTATTACATGCTTAGCATGTTGTATTTCGGCAAAGAGCTTGCTCTAGCGAGTTTCTTTCTTACTTAATAGAAGTCTCTTTTTTGCAAAAAAAAAAAACTGACTTGTGGTTTGAAAGAGTGAGAGAGGAGAAGGTGTTTGACTTCCAAATCCTGGTCTACCAGAGATGAGCAATATAAACTCTATCCAATCTAGCTTCTCTTCTTAGAATGCCTATCCATCTATTGCACCAAGTGTTTGAGGTTTCCCACAAAGAAATATAAGATTTCACTAAAAAAAAAAGTAAATGCTAAGAGTCCCAATGTCAATCACTTGTAAGTTTTCCTTGAGGTCTTCCCAAAGTTGAAGTTCAGGACCTCTAATTACAAAGCCCTTTTGTAGCCATCTGTCCTTTGAGCTCTCAACCATATTAAAATCCCTTAGAATAGCAAAGTCACTGCCCAAGTTTTGGATTTCTGTCATCATGGTCTTTGAAAACAAGGACAAGCTTGAAATTGGGGATTTTGTAAGAAATCAATGCTCATTGGGGTTGGCCTTGAAGGAGGTGTTGGAAGGATTAGATGAAGAGGAGGTATCTTCTCAAAAACCTAGACAAGTGAGCCCAATTCTTTTCCGCCAAAAATATGCTGTGTTAGAGATTTTGGCCTTGATTATGAGTTCTCTATAAAATGTAACTGTGAAGATTCGGCCACTGCTCCTTTAGCCCCAAGCATATGCAACATGGACCTTTCCACTATCATTGAATGATGCTCTCCCAAAATTTGCCCCCATCTATATAGAACCAAACCCATTTGGCTGACACTAACGTTGCCCTAGGAGCCGAGTAGAGCATTGTTGCTTTCTCCTAGCAGTCCGTACATTGCCTGCATTGTTCCAGTTGTCTAGATTGTACTCATTGTAGGACATTTATGTTAGTGGTATGGACATGTAGGCTAGTCTAGGTTCATTTCTTTATTTAGACTTCCTCACATTATGTGACACACTATGGATCCATATATATACCTAGTGGTCACTAGGTGCACCATTGTTCATTGTACTCTTTCATCTTAGCTATTGAGTATATGTTCTTGGTTCTCTCCTGCTTGTTGTGTATGCTCATGCTGCTGTCCAGCTCTCTCTCTCTCTCTCTCTCTCTCTCTCTCTCTCTCTCTCTCTCTACGCGTTCCTACATATGGTATCAGAGTAAGTTTGCTGAGAGATTGAGTGCTGGACTTGCTGAGATCGCAAGTGCTGAGAGGTACTTGGGTTTGCTTGGTGCAAGGCTCAGTCTCTGAAGCATTAGCGGGGATCTGGAACCGTGGCTCAAGCTGGTCTATGTGCAGCAGAGGCGACGCTCCTCATTTTGGATAACTCGTATGGGAACAATCATTTGTCAAGCTGATTCATCAAATATGTTTGAGATTGAATTCATCCCATTCTGAGGTGACAATCATTCTGAGGTGATTTGTCAAATTCTGAGGCTAGAGTGAATCATTAGGTTTTGGTAGCGTGGATGTTAGTGTAGAAGCTCTTTGGTCGTATTTCATCAATGGAAGCATGTGGGAGCTGCAAGCGTTAACGCCATTGAAACTCTACAGTTCAGACACGAACAACGGAGTGAAGAACTATTTCTTAGAGGTCATAGGGAAGAAGAAGCACTTCTCATCTGATTTCGCTTGTGAAAGAAACAAAGAAAGCTGTGAAGCTACTAATGAGATGCATTATATGTTCCATCAGGCCTTGTACTGAGATCAATCATAGCTATCTTAGGTAACAAAAGTCTGGCCTCAAAATCGGCCTGACGTAGGAATTTCAAGAAGCCTTGGGACATGAAATAAATATGTTTCTTTAATTCTAATTATTCTGTCAACTATTTTGTGTATTTTCACTTGCAATGATTTTCAATACCGGTATGCTACCACTAGAGGGGGAAGCACTATGTCAATTCGTGGAATACCTCAACAAAATTGGGAAAAAGGATACAAATCGGATGTCACATAAAGCCATGGAGGCTAGAAGGATCATAGGCTGGAAAAGAGATGTGGAGGAATGGATGGAGATTTGGGGCCTATACGCTGCTGATATACCAGAAGACTCAAGTAAAATCAAAGAACTAGTAAAATGCAAAAAATGCTATAGAATATATGGCTAGACCCAGGAACAAAGATGCAATTCTACAAGCAAGAGATTAACTGGATGAATAGCGCATGACGTAGAGGTGGAGAAGGGAAGATGGGGCATGGCCTGAGATCCCAAGAGAGGAAAGAAATGTAAAATTTGCCCTACAAGGGAGGTAGAACACATGCTTTTGAAAAGCCGTGCATATACACACATCAGAGAAACATATACTGGCAGCAGGGCTAGTCTGCAAAATCTACTGGAACAGCCAGCCCAACAACTTGAAAGTTACCTAAAGGAAGTCCTGGAGCACCACAACAAAGTCCTCGAGCTAGCACACAAAACAGACCAGCATATACTCATGACATAGAACCAGTCCCATAGATCTTGAAGGATCTCAAGAGGACTTTAATACAATCATATTATCTCTCTGCCACACGCGCACAATTCCACTACATTGAAAAGAGATTCTCCCTCCCTCACCTTCATCCTCCCCTCCTGCCTCTCTCATCCCTCCTCTCTCTCTCTCTCTCTCTCTCTCTCTCTCTCTCTCTCTCTCTCTCTCTTTCCCCTACATGGGTGTATAAGAATGATGTATTCCAGATTTTGGTCTCATAGGCCTTTTGGATTTTATACTGATGTTAACAGACCTTTATTTCTTTCCTCTTTCTAAGGTGCGTACTTTTTTCTGAGTTAGGAAAATAAGCTTCAAAAGCATCAAAGGAGCAAGAGCGTGTCCAAAGAGAGGTTTGAGGTAGGGACTTCTAGCTATGCATTTTTGTAAATGAAAACTTCAATCTAAGATCATGTTAAAGTATTCTTTGGATAAAGGGATATGTGAAGATATATATGTCAAACAAAGCCTTGAAGCTTTCCTGCAGAAATAAAGAAAAATATTGCAACTTTGCCCCTACTTGTCCCTAAATCACAGGAAAGTTGTTTGTAATACCTACAATCTAAATGTGACTCTTGCAGGACAGGCTACAAACTTTATCAAGACCTAGAACTGAAGTTTACAAAAAGCTGGCAGAATTAAAAGCTATATTGGAGAAAGAAAAGTTACTGGAGTGCTCTTTTAAGGCAAACTTCCGAGAACCTACTCCAAGCTGCTGTATTCTCTTCTCCCAATTACTAATTGAATTACAGCGTGTTGTCTATATTGAATTACAGTGTGTTGTATATATGCATACAAATTCTGTTCTATCAAATACTTTTTTCAGGATTTGATGAGAACCCTAAAAAGATTTGAATAAAATATTTTGACTCGTGTTATGCTTCGCCAGCTTAAGTGCATGAGATTGTCATGAGTTGTCTGATATTCATGTTCCATCAAATGCATATTGTGTTCAGAATTGACTAGAAGACTAGAAAGATTGAAATGAAATACTGTGGCTCCTATTATCCGAGAGAGAAAGAAAGATGTATTAGTGTCTTTTGGAGACCTCATGAGCTGTTGGGTAGGCTAGGAGCTATGCTAGAGGCTAGGGGCTATGCTAGAGGCTAAGGGGACATAGGGGCAGCAAGGGAGGCTGAGCGGGAGGGGCGAGAGGCTGAGGGGGAGGGGGGGCAGGGGGCGAAGAGAGAGAGAGAGAGAGACCAATGGTCTATGGACAATAGAAAAAACCATCTAGTACATCAGCTTAGAGAGAGAAAGAAAGAAAAGAAAGAAAAGAAAGATATTAATCTCCACGGGAGGCCTCGCGGGCCTATGGGACAAAGTACGGAATCAAGTAACTCATATAGACCATTGTGGACCAGGGCAAAGGGCTCACTAAGGCCCTTGCTGATGAGTACTAAAATGCTATACTAGTACAAAATAGCAAAGTAGCAAAATGCAAAATGAGAGTGACATGAAGATATCTATTGCTTAGAGCTAGAGTCCCAAGTGCGTGGACCGGCCCTACGTATTCAAGCTCCATGATGGCTCTCTGATGAGATGCAAAGAGCTCACGTATCTGCATCTGTCGGGATGTCTCCCATGATGGTGGAGGACGTGGTCTCCTCGATCTCTGGATCCAAGAGCAAGTTGTTTCTTGATTCCTTCTTGCCTCATCCTCTTGCCTCATCCTGAGAGTCTGCATGTTTTCCTTCAGCTGCTCCACTCGGTTCTCACTAACATCAATAGCTCTATCTCATTCTAATAGCTGTAGTCTAAACTCTTGAAATTCTTTAGCAACTTCAATGCAGGCCTCTCTCAACACTGCCCAAGTACTTTGGGTATCAGAAAGGATGGAGGATTGCCCCTTCAAAATTTTCAAGAGTGACAACATGCTCCTCCAAAGTGGTATTGTAATTTAAGTGTAGGGCATTATGCCATTTTTCCAATATTGAGCCTTCTCTTTCCAATATTACACATTCTCATTCTCATTCTTGCTATGAAGTCCACCTTGGTTGCTCTCTGCTCAATCTGCATCTGAAGTTGGAAGGGACTATGTCTCACAATTTCAACATTGGAGGAAAGCTAAATGGGACTATGTCTCATGATTTCAAAATGGGAGGGGGTGGATGGCAAGCCAAAGGGATCCATTGGAGAGGAGGGGTTAGATGGTGAGCTAGAGGGATCCATTGAGGAGAAGGGGCTGGATGGTGAGTTTTGGAACTCGTTGTGGCTAGAGGAATCCATTGTGAGAGGGGATAAAAGTTATAGGACGGGATGGAAGTTGAAGGATGGCTGAGTGCAAGGGAGTATAATTGCAAGGGAGTGTGCTAGGAATTAATATGGTTGAGTGGAAGGGATTTTGCAAGGGGCTATGTCAAGAGTGATGCCTCGCCTCAGTCGATCTCCCCTAAGGAGAGCTGAAATAGGTCGAACCTCGATCGTGTGTGCTCTGGTCGCCTGTCGCACCGTGTATGATCTTTGTGCTCCTCGTCTGGTAGTGCTGTGTCGGCTACCTCCACTGATCCATATATCTCTCATGTCAACTAGCTCCTCCTTCTCTATCCCAGAGTGCCCTAGGGCCGAGTCAAATGCATAGAAATTTGTGACTTGTCTCTACACTCGGTCTACCTCAGTACCCTGTGGTGCAGTGGTCCCATCCTCCTACTCTCTGATATGTTGTAGTAGTGTCTCCCTGTGTCGTCGCATCTCCATTAGGTAGAGCCCAATGCAAACCTGGTCCTAGAAGTGGATCAGTCGTGAGAGTGGGACAAAGTCGTATCCCTCCTAAAAAAGGCATTGGTAGCTCCCCCGGATCTCATAGTAGGTTGGGCAGACACACAGAAAGTGCTCCTCTGTCTTGACCGCCCCCATCGTGCACAACCTGCAAGTCCGCTACTCTCTGGGTATGCGTGCAACTCTCCCTGTCTCGATGCTCAGCTGATAGGACGAGACCCGCATCTGTCCGATGGCAATCCTTAGTGCGTGTGAGACTTCTCTATCCTCGAGATACTGAGGTCTGATGATGAGCCCGTCTTCTGATACTCTCAGAAAGTGGTCATAGTAGAGTTGGGTCTTGGTGGGGACCTCTTGGTCCTCCCCCCAAGTGCGAGATGTGTGGAGCTGGAGGAGATCTAACCATATGATGCGGTTAATCTCATCTCGTGGGATCGACTCAAGCGGTGCATCCATGCTATACTGAAACAAGGGAAGCCGATCCATCTGAATCTCGTGATTGGCGAACCAGGCGGTGATGCGTGCAAACCATGCTATACCTGCCCCACTCTCAGATAGTCGTATGGAGGACTCTAGTGCCAGTCTCAGAAGTTTCTCACGAGGTAGGTCCCAAAACTCTGTGGAGGAAAGTCACTGTCCAAAAGATGGCATCAACCTGGAGAGGGCAAACTCTGCCTGTATTATCTGATGGGGAACTGAGGGCTTACTCCGAATCATCCTGCAGCCCATAATCACATGCAGCCGCTCGAATCTCTTCCACTCTGCTACTGCTGGAATATCACACCCCCAAAACGGTGCCACATACATGGCGGTCGGCCTCACTGAAAAGCCAACACTTCGCCGGTGAATCCTGAAAGTGCGCCTGGAAGCACTGTCGCTCTCATCGGGCCAAGGCACCATGCCCTCGTGTGAGTCGTGCTCTGGCTGCGTGGGTCATCGTGAAGACTGGCCTTGTGAAAACTGCATCCAAGTATGTATAGGACTGCACAATCTCCACTGGCTTACTTTGGTATGTAAAGCTATGTCGGTGAAGCACTGTGTAGGAAGTGTTGAAGATCATGACCTTGGTCTTCCCAAGGTTAACCATCAGGTCTCTCTCTGCAGAACACCTCTAGGGCATCTAGATGTCTCTGTAGTCCCTCTGCCGAAGATGACAGGAGGACTATGTCATCCGCATATAGTAGAATCTGTATCATCAAGTCCGCTACTAGTGGTGCTCCCTCGCTTCCTAGGCGGTCTATGAAAGATGTGATCTCATCAATGTAGAGCCCGAAGAGAGTCGGTGAGAGAGGGCACCCCTGCTTTACTCCGATCGTGCTCTCAATCTAGTTTGATAGGCCTCCTGGGGCACGAACTCTCCCTCTAACGGACTCGTATAGGCTTACCACTCCCCAGATCAGAACCTCTAGAATGTGCATATCCTGTAGTCTCTTGATCATGCGGGATTGCAGGATAGTGTCGAAGGCCTTCCGAAAGTCTACAAAACAAGTGTAGACTTTATGGCATCTCGACCTCACCTCCTCAATTATAGCCCTCAAGGTGAAGATGTGGTCTAGAGTGGAGTGCTGTCTCTCGAAGTCTGCCTGCCCTAGAGCACGGTGCCCATGTGCCTCTGTATGACTGCTGATCTCCCTCTCCAGTATCGATCCATAGATCTTGGCCAGCGTGTGGCCAATCATGAGAGTGCGATAGTTCCCAGTATCCATGGGGTTGCCTGCCTTGTGTATCGGTACTATGGTGGTGGTACTCCATGAGGGTGGGAAGCCGTGACATAAGGCATGTTTGAACATCTGTGCAAGTACCGGAACCAAGACCTCCTGTCCATTATCAAAGTGCTCAGTTCGTAGTTCCTCGTGGTCCTGTGCTCTCCGGTTATGAAGCCGGCTGAGTGCAGCCCACACATTCTGTGCAGTGAACAAGTGGCAAGTGGTAGGCCGAGGCATAGTGGACATATCAGGTGGTACCTGCATCGGGACATCATAAAGAGAGCATGCATAAGTGTGCCAAACGCCTAGGTCTGTGATGGGTATAGGTGGCTTCCCCTCCGATAGAAGCCCCCATCCAATGGTGGGATTCCCCCCCTCGAAATGAACTGATCACCTCGTCCATTCTATGTATGAGGAAGGCTTGCCGCTTATGACGTGTCAGTCGCCGTGAAATCCGCTGTGCCTCGGGTGATGTCAAGTGGCCAAGGGCTCGCTCGCGTGTGAGGTGAGCTCTCATCTCTCTGCACTCATCATCATACTAGGGATTTTGTGGCATCTTCCCTAGTGAGGCACGTGCAGATTGAGTCGTGGGGACCTGATGGCTGCGTCCATGACTACCGTGGGAAGGGTGTCTGAGGCGTGGGCGAGGTCTACAACATCTCCAAGTACTAGGGCTGGAAGTCCCTTCGCCAAGTTGCTCACATAGATGGGGTCTAGGGCGCGATCAAAGTGAACCTGTACACAAGTAGGCGTGGAGGGGACCCTCTCTGTGGTTGGCATAGTGGTACAAAAGGCTAGGTACGAGTGATCAGCCCCGAGTGGGGGAGGGGGCACAATGAAGTCGTATATCCATGAGGTAAAGGCCAAGGGACCCAATAGGTAGTCCACTGTGCTTGTCCCTCCGCCATGCGGGAAACAAGTGAGACCACCGGATGATGGCCATCTCTGTAGACCATTATAAATGATCAAATCATGAACCGCTGCCCCTAGCTCAAGTAGATGTCGTCCATCCTCTTTTACCTGTGGTGCATCTGCAGAATGTCTCACTATCCCGAGCTCAGTTGCATCTAGTTTTGGTGCTATGAGGGAATTCGATGCAAAGTCCAGTAGGCTCACCTGCCTATTCCCTGTGCACGCATTGAAGTCACCAAGAAGAAGGATGTCCCCCTGCCTGGAGAATTCGGTGATATCATCTTGAATCGACTCATATGGACTGTGCCATTCTGTGGTTACCTCACGTGCACAGGATGAGGTATCTGGAGGGAAATAGCACACTGCTATAAGAATCGGTCGTGCGTTTGGTAGTTGGACTCATATCTACATGTGTCGCGCATGCTCCTCTCTCCATGCCACTGATATGAGAGGTCTCATGTGTGATCTAAAGAGGATAGCCACTCCCCCCGAACCCCACACACCAGTGTCTCTCCTCGTCTCCTTCCTATGAGATGACTCCCATGTATATCCTGTCACAGTGGGCAATCCTCTCTAAGACCATATCTCTATCAGTGTATGTCTCCGAGAAACCACGTGGATCAAACCAGAGTGTGCCATTGCAATTCCACAGTGCAATTCTTAGTCCACTTTGCGTCCCTCTGGTCGAGCACCATCACAATTCACCCTCCTCTTTCTCACCCCGGTCCTGATCTTCTCTGTCTCGGATGATCACTATACCATCTCTGTATGCAGCCCATTTCCCTGCCTCTCTTGCTGCCACCATGACGTGTACCATGCCTTCCCTCCAGTGTTCTTGTTGTAGGAGGGTGAGGTCATCGTCCAGGTAGATCCGGGTTCCTATCAAGGTCACCCTTGTGCTCATGAGAGTCTTCCTATCCATGGCTGTTTGTAGCTTCATCACAAGTGGCCTTGGCGTGCATCGGGCTTACCAACTCTCCAAGCTGTCCCACATGTCAGGTTCACACCCATTTTGGTGAACAAAGCATTTGCATCTGCCATAGGGGTATCTCCTACTGTGAGGCCTCGGACTAAGACATTTAGGGCTTTACTGTTTCTCCTTTTATCCTCCTCTAGAGCATCTGAAATGAACTCTTTCTTGGACAATGCCTTTCTTGACCACGTCACTCTATTCTAAAATTGCAGCCTCTCCTTTCTTGATTTTCTGGGTGAATTCAGCATGTTTACCCTTCATAGTGTCTTGCACGAATGCCAAGTCTTTTCTGAGTTTTTCATTCTCAGATTTCAGTTCATTTATGATCCTACATCCTTCTTCAGACGTCCCCTTTGCGCCTTTGATCTGCTTCATTTGTTCCTCAATGATATTCAGCTCCTCGTGTAGGGATGGCTGAAGCTCCCCTTCATCTCCGTGTGTGTTTGCTTTCAATTTTGCATTCTCGTCTTGAAGACTAATCCCCTGAGCTTCCAAGCTCTCTATCTTGGATGTACACGTCCATTTCCCGCATCATATCCATATGCATTTTCCCAATTTCTTTTTCCCATTTTGCATGCATTTTTTCTTGCCACCCCTTCATGGCATCATTCATCTGAGCACGTATGTTTGAAAGCTCATCCTTCTTGTATTCTTCCAGTTTCTTTTGTAGGCATTCAATTTCAGCATCCTGTAGCTTACATACCTCTTTGATAGTAGATAGGCATACTTTGACATTCCCATCTTCTACTTTCTGCCCTTTGGTCCAGATTACGCTGTATTTTCTGTCCTTGTCCCCTCTAGTTTTCTGATCGGGTGAGCTTTCCATAGCCTCTCCCCTTTCTCTGATTTTTTAAAACTGATTTTTTCTGCTTTTTCCTGCTCTTTGGACTGCCCACCACCTAAGGGCTGCCCATAACAGTCTTTCTTGATTCGATTCTTGATTTCTTGCAGGTCAAGAGTTGGTTGGAGCAGAGGTATAGGGTTGGAGTCGAGACATGGGCCCTGTTTTGATGGCTGCAAGGGGGCCTGTGAACCCTGTTTTGGTGGAAGCCCCTTGACGTTGGTGGGCCTGGAGCGGCTTGAGCTCAAGCATTAGGTACAGGCGAGGGCCTAGTAGCCCGTGCGGTCTGCGCAGGCCCTTGTGGCCTGCATTGCTGTATCTAACAGAGGTCGGGGTGGCACGATGAGGAAACATTTTTGTAAACAGCCTGACTTGAGGGGCCGCCAAGCTAGGTGGGCAGAGCTCATGCAGGAGTTTAATTTAACGATTTGGTACCGAAGAGGAAAAGACAATAAGGTTGTTGATGCGTTGTCTCGCATTATGCACAACCTGAGTTTCATGGTATTAGAGAGTGCTCTAATGACCGAGATCAGAGAAACTCAAAAGGTGGACGAGTTTGTCCAAAGCTTATGGCCTAAGGCTCATGTGTTAAAACCCGGGGAAAATGAAAAGGATGACCTGGCATCCAGAAAAGGCCAAACATATGCAAGATATACCATAAGGGATGGTATGCTTGTTAGAAATAGCAAGGTTATAGTACCTAGCCAGAATGATCTCAGGCAGAGAGTCATTCGACAGTGCCATGATAGCTCGTGTGCGGGACATCCAGAAGTTGAGAAAACATATGATCTCGTGAAGCGAGATTTCTTTTGGCCAAAGATGAAAAAGCATATACATGAATATGTGACACGGTGTTTCTCGTGTCAGGTAAGCAAGGCCGAGCGGGTGAAGCCACCCGGACTTTTATAGCCCTTGGAAATAGCACTAAGTAAGTGGGAGAGCATTTCCATGGACTTTATTGTAGGGCTGCCTACGACACAAGGAGGGTATGATTCTATCCTTGTGGTGGTTGATCGTCTAACTAAGATGGCTCACTTCATTCCGACTAGAGAGTCTGTTAGTGCCCCGCAAGGAGCGGATTTGTTCATTAGACATATATTTCGTCTGCATGGATTGCCTAGATCCATCCGCCTCTTGAAGCAGGTGGCTGATATGGTGGGTAGTATTAGGGGGTTCCAAATTTGAGTGCACCCAACTTGATTGAGGGAAATATTAGGGGATCCCAATCTGATCTGAGTGCAGGAGCTTGAAGCAATATGGGATTAGGAAGAAGTGGGGGTGGAACAACAAGAGGTACAAGTAGCTCTGATGCATTCATGGATTAGATGTATGGGATAAGGATGCTCTTTGGACAACATCCATGAGGGATTCTCTACTGGAGACTTTGGTATAAGCTTCCTCAACTTGAGATACTTGCATTTAGAGGCATCATGGCCATGAATTTCACAAAAGGTGCAAAATGATGGCCATGAATTTCACAAAAGGTGCAAAATGAAACAAAAGTTGTTGTCTTACTTTTGGGACATTCTCACTATCCATGACTAGAACCTTTGTCCCATCAATGCACCACACAAGCCACTTTTGACTTTGGTTCTAAAAGATGATGGCTTCTCAGACCTCATTTTCCTCCCTTGATTTTGCAACTACTTCTTGATGCAATGACATTCTAATAATTCCACATCTATTGAGAGACCCAATGGTGGGGAATTATGGTGGTTCAAAACTGAATTGGGACCATTCCATCTTTACCGCTTCCTTCAAGATGTCTTGCAATGTGGTTCGCTAGTATAGTTGGTGCCATAAACCTCCCAAATAAATTTACTTGAGCGCCACTTCTACTAGCTCTCCATTTTAAGTGAATGTCTCTCGATGCAATAGTTCTTTAGATTCATTGGGTCCCCTACCTTGTGATGGGTCTTATGCTGTCAGTGGTCTAGTGGCATGGGAAGAAAGAGTAGACCTGTGTCAAGATGAGAGCAAGAGCTCAATAACCATATGCTCAATCTAGAGGATTTTGTCGCCCTTGATCCTAACATTATGAGGCATTTGTCTCGGGATTAGTGAAAGAATGGGGATGGGCTAGATGTGGATGTCAAAATGAGCGTGTGCATGCTCGGTTTCAAGAAATTTGGCCAAAATCTTTAGGGTCTTTACTTAAGAGGAGCTGAATTAGCTGCTTTTCACTTTCTACAATGAAGGCTTTCTTATGTTAGCAGATGAATCTCTTGTGATCATGTCTGGTTTATTTGGCTATTATCTTGTTTTCAAAGTCCATTTCTAGTACTGACACATGTTGCTTTAGGTGCATAAATATTTTCCTATAAATGTGGGTAAAGCATCAGGTTTTTACCAGCAACTATTTTGGCTTCTAATAGATTAGGGTTGAATTAAGAACTTTTTGATATTTAAATCTACGTTTAGTAGTGAAGAGCTGCCCAGAGTTCATCCATCAAGGAATCCATCTCTTGTAGCAAGTCAGGAGGTCTACGAGGAATAACCTCCGATGTGGCCTCGTCCTCCATCTCAATAAAACAGTAATCCAACGTAGGCGTCTCATTACCTTGATGTCCTTCCATGGCTGGAAAATATCTTGCTCGGGAGAGGGACTAGAAGAAAAACAGCTGCGTCCAACACGTGCTCTTCACACTAGCAAAAGAGAATCTGGTGCTTCAAATTGAAACCATGTGCATAGAAATAAAAACTTGTACTATTAAAAGATGGGAGATGCACCCAAGAGATGTAAAATGTTTCCATGTCTTTTATTGAACAGCCATTGGTGGGAAGAAAGCCGGACCCAGAATCACCACATTCGGCACCTATCTTTGAGAGAATTATGGAAATGCAACGACGACTTGAATTGAGAAAAAGAGTATGTGTAAGCTTAATGGAACTTCTGCTCAAAGCGTGCAATGTTTCTTGAATGGATTGACAAGTTTAAAATGTTGAAAATAGTTATGTTTTATAACCATACACATTTCTCTTTGTTCTTTACATTAATTTTAATATTGTGCTTTATGGAAAGAACTAATAAACAACATATTTTTTTTAATGATTATGTTCTTGCTTTCTTTTGTGCAAAATGTATGCTAACATCCTCAATCTAATTCACAAGAGGAAGATGTTCCCCCCTTGGAACGGTGAAACAGGCTCTTTAGGAATTAGGAAAGCTATGTGTTCCAGAACATTCAAAACGTTCTCAAAATGTGCACCTAGTCTAAAACTTCAAGAATGCTATTCCGGAGTCCCCGAAATGCCCTTCGAAATGCTATCCTGATGTTCCTTTCTGCAACATGGTGTTGCCACCAATAAGCTTGAAACAATACCATTTTGGCATCGTTTGTTGTTGTTTCTGTCATCTGATCCCTCCCTTAGAGAGCAGCCCTCCTCTCAGCCCTTTTTGAGCCCCTCATAAGTCCTCTCAGTCCCTCTATTCTAAACATTTCATATTCTTGTATATTTCCATGTGATTTGATGATGTGTCAACCCAAAATGTTATTGTTTTGGCATCAAACGTTCTAAGAATGTCTATGCTCCCTAGAAGCTATGATAGAGTTGGGAGGTCCATAGTTACCATGGAATGGGAATGTTCGGAGTATGTCAGATGCCAGAACGAGAATGTATCAGGAAGGGGGAATGGGAATGGGAATGCCACGTCATATGACACATCATCAAATCACATGGAAATATACCAAATATGAAAAGAAAACCGATTTTAGCAGCTTTGAACTTTCCATTTCAGTTTTAAACTTTTAAAAACAAACGGAATTCTTAGTAAACTAAAAGTACATGTTTGCAATGTGCATAATGGCATTGCAGTGCATAATACTATAGATCAGAGAGCATATGATATGCAAACTACGTCAAAAGGAGACCATGCTTCGGGCCTAAAGGCCTCAATACAAAATAAGCCTCCATACTCTTGAGTCAAGTACAGGTATATAGAAGAGGGAGAGTCAGCCCTAATGGTTTGAAGATGGCATAGCAATAGAGGCCTCTCCTTTATGCTGCTGAGCCTCATCATCTTGGTCCTGGGCCCCATCGTCATCTTCATGCTCAGCTTGCTCAGGAGCATCCTCTGCTGCATCATTGTCTCCGTCCTCATCAGGTCGAAATCCAACAATGGTTGAGGATTGTACTCTGTCTTGAACTTGTTAACCAAACACAAGTTTGCATTAACAAATACAAGATCCTTTGCCTTATGAATAAAACTTGCAAGAACAAGCTCAAGGCGAAAATACATCATGCAATGCATGAGAAAAAACTCCTTAAAACGAGTTAGAAAATGATCAAGGTTGAGGTTGAAAATGCCACCTCATCTATGGAAGTCTCTGGGAAGAAGGGTATTTTGTGCCTTTAATTTTTTTCCCATAAAAAGACTTCTATTAAGTATGAACAAAACCCATGAGAGCAAAAACTCAAGGTGGCAATACATCATACAGTGCATGAGAAAAGACCCCTCAAAAGAAGGTAGAAAGCAACCAAGGTTGAGGTTGAAAATGCCATCTCAACCCTGTAGTCGTCTTAGAGAAGAAAAGGGGAGCCCCTCCATTCTCGGAAAAATATAGCTCTCCTAGCAGGCACGTGAGGGCCCCTACATGGTCGCCTAGATGGCCATCTGTCTAGGTATAGTGTCTGTCCATATACTGGCCAAGGTATAAGAAGGGTGGACTTGGGATCCATCCAAAGCCCTTGTGCATCTGGCTCTCTAAATATTCCACGCTGTAATACTCACCAGTATCTCCACAGATGCATGTACGGCTCTGAAAGTTGAAGCTGGAACATCATCTAGAGAAAGAAAAAGAAAGAAAGAAATTTTATTAGAGTCTTCGGAAGACCGATGGGTCTATGAGACTGAAAGAATACCTAATACAAATCACAGTAAGGGTGGAGCTACTAAACGAGCATCATCACCCGTGCTGAGTCCTAAGTCTGATCATACATAATCAAATACATCTGAGTGTGACAATGAAAAGAAAAAAGACTGGAGCGGGAGTGGAATCCTCCATATGTCATGTCGCCTTGGTTGGTGCATAGCCGGTGATGGGACGCTGACATCTGTCAAGGGGTGCCGTGCGTCTTGGTCTCTTGGAGGAGGCTCGACGCAAGACTAGAGCCATTGAGACTCCCGTGGGGCGTGCTCCGGGTCTAAACAATGACGGGAGGTCCCCTAGAGTAATCTGTGTGTCCCCTTGATGCCTCGTGTGTCGTGCTACGGTCGTCGGGTCGGGGTCTTTGTCACGTCTATGTCTAGAGACTGAACGATCAATATCACTCGATGGGAAGAACTCTGTGATCCTGCTCTGAGAGGTGTCTGGTGGTGTGGCCAAGCCCCGTCGCCTGAGTAAGTACTCTCTGTGTCGGACCCCCTCGTGAATGAAGGCCGCTAGGCATCTCTGATCTGGGTAGGCGAGGAATATGGAAAGGAGCCCGAAGCTATTTCTGAAGAGACAGTGGTAGCGACCTCGGATCTTGTAGTACACTGGGCACCTGAAAATAAAATGCTCCTCCGACTCAACCTCTTGGCAGTCGCACAATGTGCATATGCGATGCTCCCTAGAAATCCCCTCTGCTCTGCCGCTCTCTACGTGGAGGCGGAGTTTCGATACCCGAAATTGTCCGATGGAGATCCGTAGTGAGTGAGGCATGTGAAGCTCAATGTACCCCGGTGGCGTGATGAATCCCTCCTCCGAAATATGAAGACAGTGATCTCTGTAGAAGCTCAACTTCACTGGAAGCTCCCTCGGCTCCAACCAGGTCCTAAAGGTGTGTAGCTGGAGGAGATCCTCTCAAATGACCTGGTTGGTGTGTGGCCCGATCGGGATGGTAGGTGGGAGTACCGGAGGGGCATCCAAACTATACTGAAAAGGAGGTATCCTATCGATGTGAAACCCCAGTCTCACAAACCATCTATGAGTCCGTGCATACCAGCCTGGCTCGTCTCCCTCTGTTGCCAACCTCATGGAGGAATCGAGAGCCAACCATGGCAACCTCTGTCTCTCTGATGTGCAGTCCCCATATGATCTAACCCGGTGTAGATATGTGATGGTCTGAAAGGTTGCATCTAGCTGGAGTGGAGAAGCACCAAACTCGGCCTGAATGATATGATGTGGTACATATGGTTTCCCCCGGATCATCTACGAGAGCACAAGGATTTGCAGGCGCTCCACCCATGTCCACTCTATATCTGACATGTGAGCTCCCCAACCAGGGCTGCCATACATACCGGTGATAAGGAAAAAAAAAGAAAAACAACCAGGAATTATGTACTTCACCACGTCAGATAGTTGAGACTTCATAGTGATCAACTGCAATGTGGGCTCGTAGATGATGAGCTTATGAACCAGGTTTCAGAGCAGGTGTCTTTGTATTAGGCACCGAGACAAACCCCCCACATAAACTGACTGAACATAGATGACAGAGACTCAGAGAGAACCAAAAGACTACACACCCCGAAACAGAGTGAACTTCCCCCCAAAACTCAGAAAACAGTTAGCCTTAGAATACTATGAACCCACAGCCCACACTCCTAAGCTTCCATCAAGAACAACAACTCGTAATTCCCGCAAAGCAAAAACAACCCCTCCTCCTCTCCCTCTCTATCAGTATCCAGAAATCTACCGCGATCAGATCAACATAAGATCACAACCATGTCAAAGAGGCTTTCGATTCCTTTAGGATAGCTTCTCTTCCCTCACAAAGCAGAAGATCAGTGATTGACGAACATCTGCAGCAAGCATCAATTGCCTAGCTCCTTTAGGACAATCATCATCGATGAAGGTCGCGATCCATTGCGCCTTAGCCTGCAATTCCTTGGTCCCTCTATCTCCTTGCATACAGAGTTCATGGAGTCTCTATCGCCCAAAATCCTTCAGCTAGCAGACAACGATACACAGCTATGCCTTAAGCGGTGCTAATCCATAGATCATCACCAACTACATACAAACCCAACGGAAGACACTTCCAGCAATAGCCCTCCTACCTTCATTTCTCACGGAGAGACTAGCTCACATTTATAGCATCACCCGCACAGCCACGTAGCTTCCTCAATCAGATAAAAATAGAGCCCTTCCATATGATCTCAGCCAGACCACGATTCTCTGCATCAGCTCATGTGCAAACAACGACTGTCCTACCTACGCAGTAGCTATGCTCAGCCAACAAACAATAGCTCGTAATCTCTGGAGATCCCCAGCGCCCAGGTCTTCTCAGCGCACACACCCTCTTTCATCTATGAGACCCCCTCTTCAGGACTCTCCAGTAGCTCACATAGTGGCGACTCCTCCACCGCTACGTACGCCCACGACCAATTGCCTTGTCGCCTCCTACTCCTCAACCAACCTGTCGGCTACCACCTTCTGGCAATTCCTCACCACCCCGAGCTCACGTCCTCCCTGCCTCCTTGCGCAAACCTTGACCTCCTTCGTAGCTTCCGGTGTAGGCCTTCTCTCCCAAGCTTCCCTCCAACGGACCTCCAGTCTGCTGACGTCTTGGCCACTCTTGGTTGTTGTCCACTCGCTCACAAGCTCTTATCGACGAGAAGCTCCCCTGCCAAGGCCCCTACTCCTTCACGTATCTTCTCGGCCTCCCTTTCTACCATGCAGCCCCCCCCTTCATTTTCCGTCGTTCAGCCTTCTCTTCTTGGAGCCCCCACTTGCATCGTAGATCCTTCCAGCGTAAAACCAAATCAGCTCCCAACCGCCATCTCCACATAGCTCCAGCTCACAGCCTAGAAGCTCCCCTTCATCCATCACGTAGCCACCTTTTCATGAGCAGGATGCCTTCCCAATCAGTCCAGCCCCCTCAGCCTAATTTGCCACCTCATCAGTGACATTTTACCACTCTCAAGACATTTCCCCCAAATCACATTAAATGCACATTTTGGACCTTTAGTCACACAATTCCCACACATATTAGCATGCACATTAAAGCTTGCATGCAACCCTGTACACACATATGAAAAGCCCTTTGACATGGACACCATAACATATCAAATTCCTGTAACATGCAAGTGCACATTGACTCAGGAAAATATAAAAAAACCCTTCATGACTTGACTTTACATAACCCCAAAAACATTTCGCTTGGCCACACACTGGACACCCTTGCTCTGGAAATCTGGTACAACCACATTGCATTCCATCATTTCCCATGAAGTCCCTGCAAAACATACTTTATTGTCTCAAAAAAAACTATACATCAGTCCATCATGCTTGTGAAAGAAAAATCCACAAATGCCAAAATCCCACATCTACCCTAGATCTGTACAACTATGTGCCTACCCATAGCTATATATAGTTCTCAAAAACTTGATACAGGTTTTATCCGATCATTTTGCCCATCCCCCAGTCTGCAGACATTTATGTGTTGCAGATAGGTGTATATAAGATTTGCAAATGCCAAAATCCCACATCTACCCTAGATGTGTACAACTATGTGCCTACCCATAGCTATATATAGTGCTCAAAAACTTGATACAGGTTTTATCCGATCATTTTGCCCATCCCCCAGTCTGCAGACATTTATGTGTTGCAGATAGGTGTATATAAGATTTGCATTTCTTCAGAGATATCCTCATCCATGAGGTCTTCCGGCTTGTCTGGTTTCATCACAGTAGGTCCACTGCTGCCTATACTCATGATCCTTTGAAAGTATTTCTTTAGTCTGAAGCCATTGACTCTATTCTTATGCTGATGACCATCCAAATCCTCAAGTTGATATGAGCCATTTTTAAATTTCTTCGTCACACAAAAAGGTCCATCCCATTTGGTCACAAATTTCTTCTTGAAGGTAGAATCCAGACTACTATTGTATCTCAAAACTAGATCACCCTCCCCGATTTTCTTATCGCTGAACTTCCTGTTTGCTCTCTTCTGATTCTCCTCTTGAATTAAAGCATAATGTTCCACCGCCTTTTGTCTGTCTAGTTGTGCTTCGTGCAAATCCAATAACCGGTTCTGGAAAGTAGAATTTGAATCCTCGTTTATCTTCATTAACATCTGTAATGCAGGAATTTCTACTTCCAACGGTAAAAGAGCTTCTTTCCCGTAAACAAGATGAAATGGTGAAAACTGGGTGCCTTCTTTTACTGCAACTCTGTAAGCCCATAAAGCCCAGTGCAAAGCAAGATCCCACTCCTTCTTATAGGTTCTCATGATCTTTCCCATGATATTCGTACACACACCATTAAATTTTTCGTTCATCCCATTACATTGAGGGTAATAGGGACTTGCATATCTGTGTTTAATCTTCAGCTTAGCACATAATAAATCCATCAATTCACTTCTGAAACCTGGACCTCTATCAGAAAGCAACTCCAGTGGTACACCAAATCTACAGCAGATATCCTCATACACAAATTTACATACAGATTTTGCATTGACAGCCCGTACTGCTCGTGCTTCAGCCCATCTCGTCAAATAATCCACAGCTGTCAGCATATAACAATTTCCCCTGACTGTCATGGGTAGAGGACTGATGGCATCTATTCCCCATTTCTCGAAAATATTATAAGCAAGCATGATATTTCTGAGTTCTGGATGTAAGATCCTCTTACTCATTTGCTGACACTGTAGGCATGACCTGTACCAATGTCTTATGTCTCTCTGGAGGGATGGCCACACATATCCTTCTGTAAGTATTTTCCTCAGCCTGATTTTGAAAGCAAAATGTCCTCCACATACTCCCTCATGATTAGCTTATAGGATCTGAAAAACTTCCTCATGCCAGGGAATTCTTTTGAGCACCATATCAGCCCCTTTCATGTAAAGAACATCATCTATCAGACAATAAGAAATACAGCTTTTAATAAACCCGTATTTTCTTTGTTTTGGAACTTCTTCAGGCACTTTACCAGTTAACAGGAAGCTTTCCTATTGCATCAACATAAGCTGCTGTAATTTCCTGCGCAACATCATGTGCATTTACATTCTTACCTCTTTCAATATGCTGGAGTGTCCAGGCATCCAATTGATTTAACAGTTTCTTCACCGCGCTTATCCATCTCTTCAAATGAACATGCTTAACCTTCTAGACACCTAAAATTTGCTTCACAACCAACAGAGCATCTCCCTTAATCATGAGTCTCTTAATACCTAGACTAATGCATACTTTCAAACCTTCAAAGAGGGCTGCATATTCAGCTTCATTATTACTGCTGGCTTCGAGCTGAATTCCCATTTTCCGAATCTCATTTCCTCTTGGATCATAAATGACAATTCCTCCTATACTTTTATTTAAACTTTTTTTGTAAGATCCATCAAAGTGTAAAACAAATGCATCCTCTTCATTCATGTCAGTGTTCTTCTCCACATCTTCAACTAAAATAGGTCCTTCCTTATAGGTGAGGAGATCAGCCAAGGAAGCTCTGGTAGAGTTCTCAACCAAGAAGGTAAAAGAGTACTCCTGTAATTCTACTATCCATTTAATCATGCTCCTAGAGATGTTTGTACTATTCAACATATGAGGCAGTAGTGAACATGAGGTGAGAACCACAAAAGACCTGGACAATAGATAAGACCGAAATCTCCTACAGGCATACAAGAGGCTAACTAGGACCAATTCAGCCGCTGAATACTTCCTCTCTACTTCACTCTCCACCCTACTGGCATAGTCGACTGGCCTCATATATCTGGAACCCCCTCCCTGTTGCAAAAGAATAGCACCAATAGCATCTGGTCCTACAGACGGATTCACATAAAAAGTCATGGAATAATCTGGTGGCTTTACACTTGAAATATGAGTCAAGGATTCCTTAACTGCCTCAAACACCTCTTCACTCTCTGTCGTTCATTTCAGAGGCTCAAATTTTACCACCTGCTGAAGAGGATACAAAATCTGAGATAACATATGAATAAATCTTGACAGATACTTCACCTTCTGGAGAAAGGTATGCAACTGCTTGGTATTCTCAGGAGAGGACAGCATAACTAAAGCTTTCACTTTACCTAGATCTGGCTCAATTCCATTCAATATGCCCCAATATTTTAATGCTGGTCCGAGCTAACTGAGTCTTCTTGGGATTTAATTGACCACCATTATTATCAATCTCATAGAATACCTGATCCAGCTTTCCACAATGCTCCGTTCTTCCACTGTAGACACAGATGTCATCAATAAACACTATAAAATTTAGCGAGGAAGGGTGATAAAATTAGAGCTGAATTCTCCTGATAAAGTGAGGGGCCGTTGGTAACTCGAAAAGGCATTTTCCTGTAACAAAAACAGCCCCAGGGGATAATGAAAGTAGTCTTGATTTGATCTTCCTGGGCTATGGCTATCTGGAAGTACCCTGAATATCCGTCACACAAGCTGTACATTTCATGACCGGCCACTTTATCAAGAATATCATCCGGAAAAGACAAAGGATAGTGGTTTCTCTTTGTCACTGCATTCAGAGGTTTGTAATCAACACAGACTCTCCATTTGTCTACACCTTTTGGCACTATGACCACAGGACTTATCCAATCAGAGTGAACTACAGGATAAATTATTCCTGCCTTGAGAAGGTTATCTACCTCTTCCTTCAACACATCTCTCTGTTCCGGGCTTAATCTCCTTATTTTCTGAAAAACAGGTTTGGCACCTTCCTTCAGCTCAATCCTCAGAGGTTTCCCTTTAAATCCCCTGATCTCCTCGTAAGAGGTGATAAACAAATTGGGGTATTTCTGCAACATCTTCAAATATTCTTCTTTCTCCTCAACATTGAGATCAGGATTCAATGATTGCTCAATCAACACCTGGGTTGATTCTTGAGAACATTTGGGCTGCATTAAATTCTCGATAACCTCAAACCTATCCACCTCTTCCTCACTGAACCCTGCTGCTCCCACAAAATCTACCTGTGAATCCTCATCTACCAAATCCACCAATGCTATTGTTCCTTCATCACTTTCTGATGTCACCGAGCTCTCATCCTCACTGCTGGTTTCACTTCTCTCTTCCTCTTCACTTGCTGAATCTGAAACTTCAGCCCTGCTTACCATATCGAAATTCAATTTCTTCCCATTCGTATGTATAGAAAAGATTCCTTTCTACCAATTCTGAATTGCACCTACCTTCCTCAACCACGGCCTTCCAAGAATCAAAGGATAAGCTCCCAACCCCGTAGGCATCACATGACAATCCACTCAACATGAAACACTGAATGCCTCAACCTCCAGACCAGGTACTATCCCTAGAGTCTTCACGTTGAAGTGATTTGCCATTCTAATGCGATAAGTAGAGGAGCGGGATATCTTCAGTCCTAATCTTTCCAGTCAAACTTGGGTAATCACTCAAATCTGTGTAGCTCCATCTATATAGGCCTCTCCAAAACCCTTTCCTTTATGCTAGGCTTCTAGAGCAAGTAAAAGATTCGGCAATTCTGAAACAGACATCAGCTTGATTGTACCGTTATGAGAGTTCTTCTTTGCTGGATTTACGACCTGCCTCCATTCTTTTTTAAGCTTTCGGCATAGACCAATCATTTGAGCAAATGTAATGTCCGGTTTCCTCGCTGAAAGATCTTCCACCAAATCATAATCTCCCTGCTCCTTCCCCATGGGATAATCTGCAGTTCTGTATTTCCTTCTGCGCTTCCTGCTCTTCTTCTTTTGGTAGGTCATCATCTCGTCAGACTGCTTCCCCTTCTTTGCACTCGGACCAACCTCCTCTTCTCTATCTCTCTTTCCTAATGGCATGACTCCAACAAGCCAAATGTAACTGCCTTACCTTTCCCTTTCTCTTCTGCAGTGGCTTTACAGATTTTAGAGGTACTAGGCTGACCTGCATCTTTTACTTCTATACTATGATCATTCACTCGATTATTTAACCTTGTTGGCAATGGATAATTTAGGGAGAAGACATAGCCACAAGAACCGCTTAAGACATTGGTCAGAGGAACCCTTGATGCACTAAGGAGAGTAGCTAATCCAGAAGCTATCTTGGGAAAAGTAAGAGACCAAAAAAAAAAAAATCAAGAAAAAGACTTCTATTAAGTAGGAACAAAACCCTTGAGAGCAAGCTCAAAGTAGAAATACAACATGTAGTGCATGAAATAAAGCCTCTAAATAAGAAGAACCTCAAAAAGAGCTAGAAAACATGCAAGGTTCCATCTCAACCCTATGAAAGAATCCGAGAAGAAGAAGGGGGATCTCCAATAGTATCTGTCCAAATATTGGCCAAAGTGTGAGAGGGGTGGACTTGGAAATGATCCAAGGCCTCTGTGCGTCTGGTTCTCCAAATATGCTACACTAAAATCTCACTAAAATCTCCCAAGAGGAATCCACAGAAGCATGCACCGCTCTGAAGGGTGAGGCTAGAACATCATCCAGAGAGCATGACTCAACTAAGTGTCACCGAATCGAGAGAGCCCAAGAAGAGTCATGCCTCTTGTAAAATACATAAGGACCTAAAAGGGAAAGCCAAGCAATTGATCCCCGGGTCATGAAGAAAGGGTGGTGGGCAGAGGTGCCGAAGATCCTAGCAATCCCTTTCCAAATGATCCTCATGTGTCTGCAATCCCATAAGCAATGATGAATTGATTCCACAGTAGAGTGACAATGAGGACATGTAGAGTCTTCCCCAAACCTGGATCTCCACAGGTTAATTGTAACCCCACCATGAATAGAAAGCCAAAAGAATAGATTGATTTTTCTCTTCCTATGGGACTTCCAGAGTTTCTTCCAAAAAAAATTATACAAATCAGCAGAAATCTGAAAATTCTCCGAATGAGGAGCTCTAGAGGGTCTCCATAGTGTGATGAAAGAAAGAGAGGCTCTTCTCTCAATGGCCTTCATCTATCCATTTCCAGTCCCCTAGGCCCCATTGCAAAATTTTTATGGGGACTCCACCATAAAGCCAAAATCTCCATGAACCCAAGTCCAAGAGAAGTGGGTCAGTGTCTAGATGCCACTCAGAATCCGAGCCATTCTCCACAAAGCCAATGAATATGATAGCATAAAAAGCAATCTCTAGTAGAGAGTCGTTTGAAGATCTAGACGACCTGCCTCCACTTGGACATCAAAAACCAAGGCATCCTTGTGCGAGCATCGTAAAACAATAACCTGAAGTAGAATGCCCAAACGTGTAAAAGCTCCCAACCAAGTAGAACACAAAATAGGTATATGATCCATCTCCATCGAATCCACTAGAATGGCTACATCAATCTGCTGAATCCTCCCTGCACTTCCTCTGAAATGACTTACTAAATGCATTTTACGATCCTCCGGAAGCTTTTTGAAAGCTTTCTAGGATCCCACGGAGGAAGCAGGGCCCCTCTTCCACATGGACCACTACATATAATGAGAAGTTCCCAGTGGTCTGCCATGCTCATCAAATATATTGTCACTCCACCTGATCGACTACCTATCAATCTCTTCTAGAGAGGGAGGGGGAACTCTCCAAAGAGTACTCTTGAAGCTGGTCCAAGCCTCCAAAGTAGCAGCCATAGGAGGGGAGGAAGGAGAACTAAGATGGTTTGAAGTGAAAATCTATCTAGTACTACCCAACCAATCTTCACCCGAAGAAGGCGTATAGGACTGTATGCATTGAGTGAAAAATATTTCCATGGCTCTTGCCCATGCATAAGTCCCCTCACAACAATCTTCCAAAGCAAGGCCTTGCATTGCAACTGAAGATTTACAATATTAAGATCCTTCTCCAGGATACGGAGAGTCAACGTCTCCCAAGCCACTAGGAATATAGCATCTGTTGAACCATCAAGTCCACTTCATAAAAATTTCCTTGATAGGTCTCTTGAGCTGAGCAATGCAGTCTCTAGAGTGGCACCAACAAGAGCAAACAAACCAGGCTATGGCTAGCAAAACCTGGTTAACAAGCAACACCTTGGACGCAAGGTCTAGCTTTACTGAACTCCAAAAAAGGAGCTTCCTCCTGATGCTCTCTGAAAAATGAGCGAATTGCTGCACAAGATCATTGCCAAAAGAAAAGGAGAAACCATTCCTATTGTATTAAATGTTTCAGTTGTATCATCAATAAAGTCTTCTATTTCTGCGTATATGATTTTCATCAGAGATAGAGGCCTCTAGCAAGAAAAGGGCAGTAAACCATAACTAACTTGATATCCACACTAATCACAGCCACAATGCATCATTTCCAGCCACTTCCATTAGTTAAATAGCAGTGAGAAACAAACTGTAAAAACACTAAAAGGAAGACTAGAGTGCCCCTGCCGATAAACCATATACAAGAGATGCAGATTGGCCCCAAATGCTTTGGCGCCCCTTTCAGTATTTATCTATTGCTTCGGTCAATGGAATTTTCTTTTACAACAAGGGCTCACCCTTGCACTTTGCTTCATTGGCAAATCCACTGTCCAAGCCAATTCCTAGCTTCAGTAGGCATTCAATTCCAAGCAGCCACTAGCACCCAACTGCCAAGGCTAAGGCATTTCCTAGTATCTGTGTCTAACGAAAAGCTGACTGTGCATTCTATAAGCCATCCAGCTTGCTTTAGAGGGTTTGGCAGTCCCACAATCCAATGTCCAACCTCTCGGGGCGACAATGCAACAACACAAATCCCAAACTGCACAAGTGACCTCAAGGCAGGAAGAAATCCACAACACTTTCCCTCTGCCACCAATCTAGGCACACTTTTTTTTTGTGAGAAGAAATATTTTATTGCTGTGAAATAATTACATTCATAGGTACTCCAACAACGGAGTAACTACTAGTCAACCGAAAATCTCAGTATAAGCCATATATACATCGTGATCAATCAAATGAGTCTTAAAGAAATCATAAAATGATGGAAAAGTAGGATCACCAAAGACTCTATAATTTCTGTCCATCCATAGAGTCCAAAGTGCCTAGTAGCGCACCCAAACAAAAAATAAATCAAAACCTTGTCTAGCCGAATGAAAACCAAATAACCAGAAGAACCTGCTAAAAGTAAGAGTAGGAAATCTCACTCGAAGCCCCTGACGAATGAGAGCGAGGAAATCACAAGTATGTGGATAGTGCCAGAAAATGTGAGGCACAGATTCAGCAGAATGTAGACATCGGGTGGCAAACAGCCGGGGCAATATGTCTATGCGCGAGTAACTGCCCAGATGGAAAAATGCCAAGTAGGACTCGCTAGAGGAAAAGCTGTTGCCGAAGAGGGACTTTATAATGCCAAAGGAGATGCAGCCGCTTTCTCCACTACTTTGATGGGCAATCCATATGCCAAACAAAATTGGCTCTGTCAGAAACCCAAGACGGAGGTAACAACACTTTATATAGAGAAGCATTGTGATATGTGACAGCTTCAAACGACGAGCTGACAAAGAGGAAGAATGGAGAGTCCAATCCTCAAGTCTATCCTGAAGTTCCAAACAAGGTACCGGCAAGAAAGGTTGAAGCATTTCTGAGATTTTGTGCCATAAAGGACGATAATGAGCTCCCAAACCATACTTGCTAGCAGCTGCAGAAAAAGATAAAAGAGTGCCATCATCCTGAAGTATATCCACCACAGAAGCAATACCTTTGAAAGATATAAAATAAGAACGCCTAGGGTCTTGTATAGCCAAAGGAGGGTGGAATGTTGGACCAATAAATATTCTCAGCCTTCAAGGAATTTCCCAACAAAGAATCCCTGCCATTCCATTCGAAGTGGGATAAAATATGCTTCCAATCAAGAAGCAAACGAGAGACAAAAGGGCAGCCTCTGATCTTGCCTTGAATAGAGCCAAATAGAAAATCCCACTATGTAGGCTGCCAATGCCCAAAAGCAGAAGTATCCATATGCAACAAAAGAGAGCGGATCATGAAAGCCCAAGGCTGATCCCCTTGGATAAACTGCAACATCATTTTGCCCCTGTGAGCAAGTATATGCACTTGAATATTGAGTATGTTCAAACCCCCGTGCATCTTTGGAGAACAGAGACAATGCATAGAGAGTAATTTGAGACTTTTCACGCCAGAAAATCTCCATGATAGTAGACATAAAGGAAACCAGGTCTGCCTTAGTAAACATAATCAAGGGCAGATAGAATTGTATGTATGTTATCAAAATGGATTGCGTTATTCGCAAACGAGCATGTAATGGCCAAGTTGCAAGCTTCCAATATTCAAGTTTTTCCCTCAACTTTGTGAGCACCCAATCAGTTTTTTCCCCAGGCCACAAAAGACTATGCCAGTCTTTAGCATTGACACATCCCAGCACTCCTAAAACCCCTGATCTGCAAAACAACCACACACAACATCAGATCTGAGCAGGCTGCTCACCACCCAACCATGACATCTACGGGATGTGATCCCGAATCAGAAGATGTCCCCTCCGAGCCACGAGCTGAGCTACTAGCACGAACTCCCAATCAGATCCAAACCAGCCTGGTGTCCCATACCACCAGGTGGCGCTGTGAAGCCCTGGATCTATCACTGGGCCTTGGGCTACGCTAAGATGCAGGCGCGCGTCCGCGACTCAATCCAGGATCAGACCTAGCACCTGGGAACGAGACTTGCTCCCAACTGCACACTGAGAACTGAACCCCCTGGGCCTCTTTTATAGACTCGGGCCCCGGCGCCAAAAATAGCGAAGACCTATAAATAGTTCGTACCCTTGCCACTCAACCCGAGAATCAAGCCTGCCTAGCTCTAAGCCTCCCCAAGATAACCTGAGCTAGTTCTGTGTACCTAGTACACGTCAGATACCAATCCGTGCACATGACATACTCCCCCTCCTCTAAGAACTCACTCCTGAGTTCGCTAAGAAATCTAGAAATGTTCTTTGGAGGTTTTGTAATATCTCCCATGTTGCATCCTCCTCAACACGATCCTTCCACTTGATCTTGTATTTCGTGATAGTACGATTATGAATCTGTCGTTCACGAAATTCAAGAATACACTCAGGTTCGTGAGGAATAAAAGTCAATTCTGTAACTTCTATAATCTCATAAGGAGAAACAAGTTGATCATCTGCACCCAAGACTTCTTTCAGTCTACTGACATGAAAGATTGGATATACTTTAACATCAGGAGGCAATTCTAGTCGATACGCAACTGATCCAATTCTTTTAATGACCTTGAAAGGACCACAGTATCTGGGGGATAATTTCGGAACCAAACCAGTACTTAGGCTCTTGGATTTCTTAGGAATTCGCAAATATACCATCGTTCCTTCAGAGAACTCTCTGGGTGAACGATGTCTATTAGCATAAAATCTGTCCCGATCTTGGGCACTTCTAATAGACTCCTTGGCAAACTGCAACATTTCCTGCATGTCTTGCAAGAAGTTCTTAGCAGCATCATTTTGAATCCCTTTTAATCCAACCATAACTGGTGATTTAGGTTGAAACCCGTACATAAGCATAAAAGGACTGTAACCTGTACTAGAATGCTTTGCACTGTTGTAAGCAAATTCAATCATAGGTAGATAATCTTCCCATGAAGACTGTCTCTTAGATACATATGCCCGAAGCATGTCTTCAACCAACTGGTTGACCTTTTTTGTACTGCCATCGGATTGTGCATGATCCGAGGAACTCATACTTAGAGTAGTTTCCAACTTCTCAAATACAAGTGTCCAGAAGTTACTTGTAAACTTTGAGTCCCTATCACTGACTATGTCAGATGGCAAACCATACAGCTTGAACAAGTGGTCCACAAACTCGTGAGCCAACTGAACAGCTGAAATAGTTGTACTAGTAGGTAAGAACCTAGCCATTTTTGTCAAACGGTCGACTATGACCCAAATAGAGTCATGACCCTTGCGCGTTCGAGGCAAACCAGTAATAAAATCCATGGAAATACTTTCCCATTTATTACCTGGAATCTGTAAAGGCTGTAATAAGCCCGCGCTTCTAAGGCGTTCGGCCTTAGTAACCTGACAAACCCGGCAACCTACTACATAATTCTCAATAAATGCACGCATCTTAGGCCAATAAAAGGTATGCTTCACAAGAGACAGAGTTCTATGTATACCCGGATGTCCAGCACTAGGAGCATCATGACACTCCGAGAGAATCTTGGATTTAAGGTCCAAAACATCAGGCACACAAATCTTTTCATTCCGGAACAGCAAGCCGTTCCTAATCATCCACTGACCTCCCGCCGCCTGTACCGTAGGTGGCACAATCCCTGAGTCCTGGTTGACCATGGAGCTCCCATCCTGGACTCTCTGCCAATAAGAACTGAAATGACTATCAGTTGCGTATAGCCCTCTCAAGGATTGAAATAGGTCTGAGGATATTTCCGTAAATGACAAAGCATTTATAAACTTAACTCGACTTAAGGCATCCGCCACACTATTCAACGAACCCTTACGATAACGTATTTCAAAATCAAAATCCTGCATTAATTCTGCCCATCTAGCTTTCCTTCCTCTCAATTCTGATCCATCACACACATACTTAATTGACTGGTGATCAGTCAATACAAGGAACTTTGAACCATACAAGTAGTGTCGCCAAACCTTAAGAGCATACACTACAGCATAAAGTTCCTTCTCGAGTGTGGGCCAACGATATTGAGTGTCGTCTAGCTTCTTACTCTCGAAAGCTACAGGTCTGCCCTCTTGGAATAGAGCTGCCCCAATCGCATAATCATCGCATCGGCCTCTAAAACATAAGGCCGGGTAGGATCGGGTAATGCAAGAACGGGTGCTTCCTTGATAGAAAACTTCAAGGTTTCAAAAGCCTTGTTCATTGCATCATTCCAAGGGATCGGCTGAGTAGACCTGCGTCCACGACCTTTCAATATGTTGGTCAAGGGTGCCGTGAACGTGAATAATCACGCACTGACTTCCGAAGAAATACCGTAAATCCTAGGAAAGAACGAAGTTGTTTCACAGTCTGAGGGATAGGCCATTCTAAAACCTTCTGGATACGATTCAGATCAATGCTAATACCTTCAGAAGAAATCTTGTGTCCTAAGTAAATGATCTCCTTCATAAAGAAGTCACATTTACTCATCTTGGCATAGAGCTTATGCTGTCTTAGAACAACTAAGACAACCCGAAGGTGTCCTATGTGATCCTCAAGGGTTTTACTATATACCAAGATATCATCTAAGAACACTACAACAAATTTGCCCAGAAAATCCCTGAACAAATCATTCATCATCTGCTGAAAAGTAGCAGGAGCATTGGTCAAACCAAAAGGTAATACGAGGAACTCGTAATGACCATACCTAGTCCGGAATGCGGTCCTATCTATGTGTTTAGCATAGATACGGATTTGGTGATAACCCGTACGCAAATCAATCTTAGTGAAATACTTCGCTCCGGCCAAACGGTCTATCAAATCATCGGAACGAGGTAAAGGATAGCGGTTCTTAATTGTGACTTTATTTAATTGTTTATAATCTATACACATTCTCCAGGAAGAATCCTTCTTCTTTCTTAAGAGGACAGGTGCACCCCAAGGTGATTTACTTGGGCGGATATAGCCCATATTCAGGTAATCCTGAAGCTGGATAGCTAACTCATCCTCCTCTACCTGGCTCATCCTATAAGGTGGTACACTGATAGGTTGAGCCCCTGGGACTAAGTCTATGCGATGATCTACTGCCCGTTCTGGAGGTAAACCTTCCGGCAGTTGAGCTGGGAATATGTCCTTAAAATTATCTAACAGCATTCTCAATTCACGGTGTTCAAACACACTTAATTCATTCTTGTTAATTACAGAAACAACAAATGAAGAAAGTGGAATCAAAACACTGATAGACATCATAATGAGAATTGTTTAATATATTCCGAAGCTGCATCGCAGATACAATAGGCCCCTGAGAAGAGGAAATTTTATCACACTGAATACAAAATTGGGTGTCCTTATCTACAAAAGAAAGCGTATGCTCCGTCCATCTGATCTGAATATTGTGGGTTTTAAACCACTCTATCCCGATCAACAAGTCTACATGCTCCAGATGCATAACATAACATGTAAGAGCTCCCGTGTAGGCTTGAATCCGGATAGGAAGCGCTTCAACCTTGCGATCCCAAAACTGCTTCCCAGCTGGAAGCTGCACCTCATAGGTGTGGTCGCTAGGTACTGTGGACAGCCCCATCTTCTGCACAAATTTGTATTTAAGAAAATTGTGAGAGCTGCCCGGATCAAAGAGAATGTGAACCTGTTGGTCCCTAACTTCTCCATAAACTCGGAAAAGATCATGGGAACCAAACAACGAAGTATTGAAAGTACAATTACAAAAGAGTGGGTAGGTAATGACATTTATTGAAATACCTGTCATCGCGACTTGGTTCGCTCCCTTGGCTGCGGTACGTGGACCCGCCTGGAGCTTCGATTCTAGCACCAACTTTTGGTTCTTCCGCTTAGAACACTCATTCTTTGTGTGGCCCCGCTCCTCGCAATAGAAGCATCGCCCTTCTTTCTTGAGCCTCAGAGTGCGAAGGAAACGGGCTTTACCATTCTTTGCTGGAGTTAAGCTTTTCTTGGAGGCATTGTCCGTAGACTTCGTCTCCGCAATACCAGTCGTATGCTGAAAGAACTTGCGTTTGTTCTTTCCACTCGTGTCGGTAACTGTGGTTGCTTTGGTACCGGCCATGGTATCATCATATATGCGCGCATAAGTCATGGCCTCCTGCAACGTTGTGCACTTGTTGTTCTTTATCTGCAACTTGTAGGAGTCTGGCAAACCATCCACGAAGAAACCTAACAAGGTCACTGGATCCATCTTAGTGGCCCTGGTTTGCAAATCCCGAAATCTTTGAAGATAAACTTCAAAGGTCAAGTTTAATTTTGACATATCGAGGGCTTTGAGCTTGCGAACGATATCGTAATCATCCTCCTTCTTTAGGAACTCCTTCCTGAAGATCCCCTCAAAATCTGTCCAAGTATCTGGCTTAGGCTGGAGTTCCTTCCACCATAGCAAGGCTTTACCTGACATAAACCCTGCTGCAAGCTGGATCTTTTTCTCATCTGGATAGGGGTGGAATTGGAAGTGTACCTGCCACTTGTGTAACCAAGTGTCAACTACCTCCTTTGTTCTCGACTTTTGGTTGCCCGAAAAAGGGTCTGGAGTTATATTCGGGCCTAGCACTGAAGCCATGGCATCCACATGCGTGAGTGCCTGCACAGTGCTAGCCAGAAGGGTGAGAGTTGCTTGTATCCCCTGGAGTTGCTGTGTCAACCCCGATTGATTAGCATTGACCTGCTCGAATTTGCCATCCAGGGCAGTCGTAAATTCACTGAAGGCCTTTTTGGTTATCAGGTCGTCATAGAGACCCTGATCCTCCTCTCCCACAGGAGTGTAATCAAAGTCCTGCTCTCCCATGGTGAACTCGGGATTTGGAGCATTAGACATGGCTGAAATCTGATTTGAATACGAACTGAGAGAAATAACTGACTGAAACGAAGCACAAAGGAGAATGGAGCAGAGGAAAACCGTCCCGAAAGATGCCGACGGAAGGAGATGCTGGAACCTGGCGAAGCCCACGAATCCCGAGACCTCTCCGAACCCGCAACCGGATGCACGTGCTACTGAAGTGGCTGTACGGTCTGCTGACGTGGCTGTACGGCCGCTTACGCAGGCCGTACAGATGCTGACGTGGACTGTACGGTGTCCGTATAGTCTGCGGGTATCGTCTCGGAGCAGGGGGTGCTGACGCAGGGCTCGCTGCAGCGGGATCCGTACAGATGGCGCTGGCTGTGGCGTAGGCTGGCGCAGGGTGTTCCGTACAGATCTGTATGGTGCTGATGCAGAGCCGTACGATGGTTGACGCAGGCTGGCGCTGGCAGTGTACGGCCGTGTACGGCCGCTGTAGGCTGTACGGTGCAGAGGTAGAGCTGACGCAGGCAAGTACGGCTGATGCAGGCTGGCGCACAGTTCGAGGCACTGCTTCGAAACACTAGGCTGGGCTTGTGGGTAGGCTGGTACCCTGGCCCCCACCTATATAGGGAGCAGGGCAGCCTTATTTGGAAGCTCTGCTTCCAAAAAAGGCTAAGCTCCCCTAGCTTTGGAGGGGGTGATTTTTCGAAAAAAAAGCACCCTCTGCGCAGGCTGCACGCAGCCCAATGCGCAGGCTGTACACAGCCTTCTGCGCAGCCTGTTCGCCGCCCGACGAGCCTCTCTTTGCACCCAGCCTGTACCGTACTGTCCTAGGCGCCACTTCTACGCCACCCTTGTAGCTTTTTTCGCCCCTCTCTCCTACCTTTCTGCTCTCTCTCCAGTTCCTACAGCCTTCTCTCACAGGCCCTTTCAGGGATCTCGATTTCTCTCCCTCCTTTTCTTCTTCCTTTTCTCAGATATCTCTCCACCCCTCCTATCCCAAGTATCCAGCAAAAAACGCAGCAACAGATTTCGAAATTTAGGGCATACCTGGAGGAAAAACTCGTCAAAAGTTCTCGCACCAGAAGTTCCTACCTCAGGAGTTGGCTCTGATACCAACTGACACATCCCAGCACTCCTGAAACCCCTGATCTGCAAAACAACCACACACAACATCAGATCTGAGCAGGCTGCTCACCACCCAACCATGACATCTACGGGATGTGATCCCGAATCAGAAGATGTCCCCTCCAAGCCACGAGCTGAGCTACTAGCACGAACTCCCAATCAGATCCAAACGAGCCTGGTGTCCCATACCACCAGGTGGCACTGTGAAGCCCTGGATTTGTCACTGGGCCTTGGGCTACGCTAAGATGCAGGCGCGCGTCCGCGACTCAATCGAGGATCAGACCTAGCATCTGGGAACGAGACTTGCTCCCAACTGCACACTGAGAACTGAACCCCATGGGCCTCTCTTTTATAGACTCGGGCCCCGGCGCCAAAAATAGCGAAGACCTATAAATAGTTCGTACCCTTGCCACTCAATCCGAGAATCAAGCATGCCTAGCTCTAAGCCTCCCGAGGCTAACCTGAGCTAGTTCTGTGTACCTAGTACACGTCAGATACCAATCCGTGCACATGACAAGCATGCAACGGCAATAGCTTGGATTTCTGAAAATTCACATGAAAACCAGTAGCTAAGCCATATGTGGAAAGAGCCTGCATAATCAAGGAGAGATCGCTCTGAGTATTTTTTGGGGTAAAGAAAGAATCATCAGCATATGCTTGAGCAATCATGCACGGCTGCCAGGAATTTCCAATCCATGCAACATGCCATTGTTTAAAAGGTGGTCCATGTATTGAAGCATTGGATGAGTCGCTATGGCAAATAGTAAAGCATTGAGGGGACAACCTTGCCGAACAGAACAACCAAGAGTCCAGGTTGTAGAAATATCCCCTCAAAGTATGCAGGCAGCTTTACTATCTTGATATAGCCAATTGATAACTTGCTGCATTTTTGTGCCAAATCCCAAGGCTTGCATTGTCTGTGGAATAAAGTCCCACTGAACAGTATCAAAAGCTTTGGCAATATCAACTTGCAATAGCAAAACATCCTGTTGCATATATTTGGCATATTCTATTCCAACATAGGCATTAGCAATGTTGTCTGTGATATGCCTACAAGGAACAAAACCATATTGCGCAGGATGCAACACATCATGCAAATAGCCTTTTATCTGATCAACAATCATTTTGGTAGTAAATTTGTAAATAACTGGCATAAGCGTGATAGGTCTCCAATCAGCCAAAGATTCACAGAGTTGCCTTTTTGGAGGGAGTATAACAAGACCTCTCTTCCATGTGTCTGGCATTTTCTGATTTTGCCAAGCAGAATTCACCATATGCAGCAAAGTATGCTTCAAAAGAGGCCAATATTCTTAAAAAAACTCAACTGTAAGACCATCGCATCCTGGAGATTTCCATCTACCACAGGATTTGATTGCATCTGACGATTCCCTTTCAGTAAAAGGTTCCTCCAATTCCAAAGCCTGAGTATTGGAGATAATAGGAGAAACATGCTGCAGAAGCAAATTTCTTGCAGACAAAACATGCTATGAAGGAGGATCTGCATAACCAAACTGCTGAGAGAAATGATGTACACAAACAAAAGCAAGCTGTGACACCCTTTATGTCCAGGTGTCCATCCACAACCTAAATGGCCAAGAGAGAACTTCGAACACCAAAGCTTCAAAAATGACAAATGGAATTCAAATGAAGGTCAGAATGATGGTAACCACTGTACACGGAAGAGGGACGAGCTCTGGCCTCACATGTATCCTTTGTCTATGCCCCCAGCAGTGCACAAAAGACATTCAATCATGAGAAAATGAAGGAACAGTAGCAAATGAGCTCAAACCAGCTCCACATGGCATCAAACCAGCTCTTAGGTGCTCTATTTTGAGCTAGAACACCTCTAGACGGCAACAGATCCACCAAGCAAGAGGCAGCAGGAGACATGGGCAGCTTAGAGAGTGAGAGAAAAGAGCAGTAGTTGGTGTAGAGATGATCACGGGCAGGAGAAGGGGATCTATACAGCTCATACAGCCAATTAATGCGCCTTGGAATGCGAGCAGCAAGTCTGCACGATCACGTGTAGGAGAAGGGGATCACGTGTAGAGATGATCACGGGCAAGAGAAGGGGATCCGTATAGCTCGTACATCCAATTAATGCGCCTTGGAATGCGAGCAGCAAGTATGCACGATCAAAAAAATAGCCTTAGGGTGCATGAGGCTAATCTGTACGTTCAGCCAAATACCTTGGGATGCATGCAAATAGGCCGCACAGCCACCATCAATTAGTCTAGAAATGCGTGCCAATTTATCCAGTAGGCATTCCCATCAATATCACCTCCATCACCATCATTGTCTTCCATCAAGATTCTCCTCTTTCGGATTCTTTTTTGATCTTCTGTTGGAGGGTATTGCCAAGAATGGAATGGATATGTATTGACTATTTCAACCAGGTGGTGTTGAGGTTTTGTAAAACACATTAAGCCTTTCTTAGACGGGTCTCCAACAACTCTCCACCACAAAGAGCATCTATTTTGGATCTTTTTTGAATTACATAATAGACTATTGGAGGGTGATTGGCTTCAATTTAGCCCAGTGTGGATTGGATATATATTCACTACTTTAATAGGTTGGTGTTGTGGTTTTGTAAAACTAAATGGATTTGTTGACATTAAGCATTTGTTGGATGGGTCTCACTGACTTTTTGCCGCTCGGTTCTTTAGGCCTACTCGCTTTTTGACCCTCGCTTTTTATGCATGCAAACAGCTGTACAACTTTGGAATACGTCCAACCAACCTCGAAATGCATGCAACCCGATCTGTACGGATGACCACGGGGAAGAGAGGAATCCTGTACGTCACATGAGCAGCCTCAAAGTCCAAGATAGAAAGAGAAATTAACACATGCCATCACATGTAAACAAATGGCTGCCACATGGCTCATTAAAGCCTCTAACCCACTCACCAAGGACACACTTATGCCTTCCCTGGGGCCCAACTTTTTGAGCCCTCTTTTCCTTGTCTTGGCCCTACACTTGGGCCTAGTAGGTGCACCTAGGGATTGGACCCACTTGTAACATCAAATCTTGGCCCTACACTTGGGCCTAGTAGGTGCACCTAGGGATTGGACCCACTTCTAACATCAAATCTTAGAGGTTTTTGCTATCCACAGGTTTATTTGCACATGGAAATCGCGTCCCCATGCCATAACCCCCTCTTGAGACAACAAACTATCTAGGTTGCTGCTGAAATTTACAGCAAATAAACAACAATGAAATAGGCATGAATAGCCCATACTAGAATGTGCATCATCTGCAATATACAACAGGCAATGATGAGAAGGTCGAGGACAGCATGTAAGTCCATCCATATATCAATGCATCACCTTTGTGGAGTGCCTGGTACACTCATTGTACAGGTGCCGTGGCAGAAATAGGTATGGCTGCTCACTTATGCTTGTTCTAGCTTTTCTGGAGGTCTTCTTTAATCTTCTTATAAGCTGCATCCAAACTTTTCACACATCGATCTGCTTCAAAGATCTTTTCATTCGTGTGCAAAATGGGAGGTACCTTTCTTCCACATTCCACGATTTCAAAGGGTGCTTTTCTTGTGGAAGAATGCACTGTGTTGTTGTATGCAAACTACAATGCAAAAACTATTCCCACTTTGCCTTATGCTCTGAGACATTGCATTTTAGAAGATAAAAAACAATAGAATTTGCCTCTTCTGATTGTCTATTGGAAAGAGGATGAAAAATTCAGCGTAGTGCCCATGTTTTCAAAGAGACCTCTTCAGAAAAGGCTGGTCATACACGGATCCCTATCACTGACAATGGATTGAGGCATTCCATGATACTTGAAAATATTGTGCACAAATATTTTTGCCATCTGATCCGTTATAATCTTCTTGCTTGCTGAATCTGCATATGATTTTCCAGATCCCATCATGTCCAGTTGGAGTCCGAGGAAGATCAAACACAAAATCCATGGCAATACTCTGCCAAGGCCTATCTAGAATAGGTAGTGGATGTAGCTATCCAAGCACCTTTTGCCTGTTATATTTCACTTTTTGACGAGTGATGCATGCTTTCACATATGCCTCAACATCTTTCCTCAAAGCTGGCTAATAGAAGAAATGCTCCACTGGTTTTACTGTGGCATCAATGCGTGTCCTACATATGGTGAGGGATGACTCTCTGTTAAAACTTTTAGCCTTTGTGACGCAAAGTCTGCCATACATCATCAAAAAACCATCCTTAACAATATAGTGCTTATGTCTTTGGCCCTCAGCCAACTGATCAGAAATCCCTGCAATGTCAGCATCATTTGCATACTGATCCTTCATGGCATCAAGCTCACTGTGGTATGCAATCGTGAAAGAGGGGCTGTTTGGCTTGGAGGATGCACGGAATGACAAGTTCAATATTTCCTTTGTTCGTCGGTACGAGGACTATGGGAGAGATGCTCCATTGTTACAACATGTGGCCATCTGCATACACAACCAAGGTGGTAGCTCTTCACCTCTCGAGCGGTTGTGGAGTGATTTTGGAAACATTGCGTCCAAAAAAAGATGCAGGCCAGGATAATTTGGAAGGGGACAGCCAAGATTCTCAGTACCTTTATTCGTCGCCCCTTCTTCATGACTTAGGGCTCAGTTGCTTGGCTCTCTCTTTCGGGGCCCCAGGTCTTCTATGAGAGACATGACTCATCTTGGGCTTTATCAATTCACTGGCTCGACTAGAGAGACAGTGCTTTCACTCCCACTTCCAAGACCCTCGAACCAAGGCTCTTCTCTTCGACTCCTTCGTCCGACCAGCCAGTGATAGGATAAAACCTGTATCAAGTTTTTGAGCACTGTATATAGCTATGGGTAGGCACATAGTTGTACACATCTAGGGTAGGTGTGGGCTTTTGGCATTTGTGGATTTTTCTTTCACAAGCATGATGGACTGATGTATAGTTTTTTTTGAGACAATAAAGTATGTTTTGCAGGGACTTCATGGGAAATGATGAAATGCAATGTGGTTGTACCAGACTTCCAGAGCAAGGGTGTCCAGTGTGTGGTCAAGCAAAATGTTTTTAGGGTTATGTAAAGTCAAGTCATGAAGGGTTTTTTTATATTTTCTTCAGTCAAGGTGCACTTGCATGTTACAAGAATTTGATATGTTATGGTGTCCATGTCAAAGGGCTTTTCATATCTGTGTACGGGGTTGCATCCAAGCTTTAATGTGCATGCTAATATGTGTGGGAATCGTGTGACTCAAGGTCCAAAATGTGCAGTTAATGTGATTTGGGAGAAATGTCTTGAGAGTGGTAAAATGTCACTGATGAGGTGGCAAATTAGGCTGAGGTGGCTGGACTGATTGGGAAGGCATCGTGCTCATGCAAAGGTGGCTACGTGATGGATGAAGGGGAGCTTCTAGGTTGTGAGCTGGAGCTATGTGGAGATGGTGGCTGGGAGCTGATTCGGTTTTACGCTGGAAGAATCTACGATGCAAGTGGGGGATCCAAGAAGAGAAGGCTGAACGACGGAAAATGAAGGGGGGGGCTGCATGGTAGAAAGGGAGGCCGAGAAGATACGTGATGGAGTAGGGGCCTTGGTAGGGCAGCTTCTCGTCGAGCAGAGCTTGTGAGCGAGTGGACAACAACCAAGAGTGGCCAAGACATGAGCAGACTAGAGGTTCGTTGGAGGGAAGCTTGGGAGAGAAGGCCTACACCGGAAGCTACAAAGGAGGTCAAGGTTTGCGCAAGGAGGCAGGGAGGGCGTGAGCTCGAGGTGGTGAGGAATTGCCAGAGGTGGTAGCCGACGGGTTGGTTGAGAAGTAGCTAAGGGAGGCGACAAGGCAATTGGTCGTGGGCGTACGTAGCGGTGCAGGCGTCGCCACTATGTGAGCTACTGGAGAGTCCTGAAGAGGGGCTCTCGTAGATGAAAGAGGGTGTGTGTGCTGAGAAGACCTAGGCGCTGGGGATCTCCAGAGATTACGAGCTGTTGTTCGTTGGCTGAGCATAGCTACTGCGTAGGTAGGACAGTTGTTGTTTGCACTTGAGCTGATACAGAGAATCGTGGTCTGGCTGAGATCATATGGAAGGGCTCTATTTTTATCTGATTGAGGAAGCTACGTGGCTGTGCGTGTGATGCTATAAATGTGAGCTAGTCTCTCCGTGAGAAACGAAGGCAGCAGGGCTATTGCTGGAAGTGTCTTCCGTTGGGTTTGTACGTAGTTGGTTATGGTCTATGGATTAGCACAGCTTAAGGCATAGCTGTGTATCGTTGTCTGCTAGCTGAAGGATTTTGGGCGATAGAGACTCCATGAACTCTGTATGCAAAGAGAGAGAGGGACCAAGGAATTGCAGGCTAAGGCGCAATGGATCGTGACCTTCATCGATGATGGTTGTCCTAAAGGAGCTAGGCAATTGATGCTTGCTGCAGATGTTCGTCAATCACTGATCCCTGCACACATAGATTCCTCCTTCTGGCTCATTACGGATATAGACTGCATCAAACAATTCAGATGGACATATGCAGGGCAACAGAGATTACCATGGCCGACTCTCTCGTCATCTATGCAGCTTGCAGCTGAGGGATAATAGGCATGTCTATCGACCGTCTATTGCTTTAAATCATATCCACTAGATGATCCCTTCTTGTGCTTGATACAGCAAGAGATTCATCAGGCTATTGGGGACGATCTATGGCAAGTATATACCCATAGGACATGGGTATCCCCCTTGTGCCACATGCAACAAAAATTGCTCTCTACAAAGAGCATTTCCTCAAAATCATACCATTAAAGTCTTTTTTGTTGAGCAAAACGATGTAGCAAAGCTGATATTTAGGTCTACCTATTCCTTTCTCTTTACAGGCATCTATATTTCCATAACTCTTGTTCTCCTCATTATTTCACTGTTATCCTGATATGGAAAGCTAGCAAGTTTGAAAGTTACAAATCCATCTCATTTTAACAGGCGAGGAAAGCTTATGAGAAAGAAGAACTTGATAATTGCTCCTTTTGGCCGAGAATAAATTGGCGATCCCAATTCTTTGATAAGATAACCTACCAACCTATTCAGAAAAGGTTTCAAGAGCTTCAGGTATCATTTCAAGTCCACAGTATATTTGATACATTGTTCTTTTAGGAGTTTTTCATTTTGTTAATCTGGCTAATATTTTTTATTTTTTCTTTGGTGGGTGCATTATTTTGGTGTTCATAGAGACAGAAAGTTGAAAAAATAACCAATGCACAGTTGCAGAAGGATATTGGGCTTACATTCAAACCAGAGATAAATCAGAAATCAATACAACTCTGCAAACAGGTCTACATATGATTTTGCAAACTTGCTTCACTTTTCCTCTGCAAGGACATTCAGGAAGACAGTGCCCTGATCCTTCAAATTAATCACCAATCCTTAGTCTGTACTTCATATGTATAGAGCTCCATTGCTGATCTGACATTTGCATGTAATGTGCTTATCATAACATTAGAGCAAAAATCTCAATCAGTGGAGACTCTTTGAAATTTTATAAGAAAGTTATTGTGCCTTAAACAATAATCACAAGTGCAGTGAATACAATGTCCAACCGAAATGTCATTTTTCTCTGTAAGTCTTATGTTTTGGTTTTGGCTTTGTATATAATCATTTTGGGCCTCCTATTTTCTCTCCCTGCTTTTGAATCATTATGTTTCCTGCTACCTATTTTTCTCTAGCTCACTTTTGGGAATGCACCCAAGTGGAATATCCATTCCTGCCAGGCATATCTTAAAGCTCAAAAGCCTCTTTGAAGTTATGAACAAGAACTGAGAAATTAGCGACTCACAAACATGATAAATATGTGTATTTCAATACAACTCTTATCTGCAGAAAGGGCTGGAAACAATTCATGTAGCTGAACGCTTAACAACAATGCAACCCTCAGTTCATCTGGACTGCAAACTTGAGCCAGAGGTGCAAGATGACTTCACTATGAGAAAAAAAATACTTGACTTTTTTTCCCAGGATTGAATTGATGTTCTTGTAATGATGCAATATACTGTCCATAAGGTTTATCTATCAATGTTTGTAGAAAAGAAAGAGCACTTTCGCTCCAGAAATCAACAAAAACACAGACTACATTATTGCATCATCAAGGCACTTTGGAGGTTGTCCAGTTGGCTTTTTAGAAAGGCAGCAGCAATACCTACAGACTGTTGAAGATAGAAAGGTATTGGTCTGTTTACGTGAACAGTATGCTACATGTTATAATTTAACCCAAATTTTTGGTAGCTCATGGTCTTCTTGGACATACGTATGACATTCTGAAACGTGCAGCTGTTCTCTGCCTGGAAAACGTTCGTATTTACACTGAAAATTATTTCTTCAGTTCAGAACATATTTTGAGCATATTCTTTTCAAAAATGTGATCAAAATGCAGAGGTCAAAGGATCATGGAACACCTCGTGGTCTGACATTTCGTCCAGATATTGGTAATTCTGCTCTTATTTTGAAGCAGTCTCAAGGTCAGAGCCTTTTACAAGAAACCACTCTGGAAAGGTACGAGAGACTTGCCTATAGAGACAAGGAGCAACTTTGGCATGTCCGTGAGAAAGTTGCTGTAAGTGTGGCCTCCTAATATTATCCCATGAACAAGCTGAAATTAATGCATCTAAAAAGGATTATGTATCTAAAAAGGTTGCATGTGAGATCCAACGCTGGCTGGAGAGAAGGCAATGCTTCACGTAGGTTGGGAAGATTATCTTGAACAGATCAAACAGGCTTTGAATCGGTACCTTTTATTTTACTTTGAAGGCAAGAAGTAGATACTTTTTATAAAGGACAGAATGGCACAATAATGAGTCCACCCTTGAGGAAACAGAAAAAACAGCACAATTTTGCACCCGCAAAGCTGCAGCAACTTGAACCAGGTGGATGTTGTGAGAAAGGAAATAAAATTTCATATTTACCTAGTTTTGCATGAGGGGACCAATGCCTCTGGAGAGTACGAGTCAAAATGAGTTTGAGACAATTTACATTAGGATTTCACCAGTGTGGCCTTACTTTCATGTAGATTAGATTTTAAATCAAATATCTTTTTTGGGGGGATGTGATCAGTTAAGCAAAGTTATCATATATGCCTAAGCTATTCCTGATGTTTGGTGTGCCAGATCATATCTTTTAGAATAAGTACATAAGCTTGCTTGCACTTTATTCAGTTCATTTATTAAAAAAAAAAAAAAGAAATAAGAGTGATATATTCCATTCAAAACAAATCATAGAACAGGTGGGAGAGAAAGTACTCTATCCCTAGCCTCAACAATGTGACAAAAAAGCCATGGAGGTGGTCTAAAATGCCACGACATCCCAAAAGGGGTCAAGTGAAAAAATAAAGAGCAGTCCCATGTCCTCATGAAGGATATAAGTCTCCCACGAGCTGCCAAAGAGGTGCCTATACACCGCTCCCACTGACTCCTAAGAGTGAAAATAATCTCTGCCCAAATTGAGTTCATTTTACTTTTGTGGCTCTTGCAATACAATCATTACTTTATTCGCACTCTTTTTTACATTCGGCTTCCTTCAAGGGATATCAGCACCAAGTTTATTGTCTCGCTCGTGCTTCAAAAAATGTCCTAGGCAGCTCTAATTTTAACCCAGTCATTCATGCTGCGTCAGTTTGCAGCCTTTTGTTGCAGAGGAGATCTTCATCTTTGAATTGCAAGTCTCATCATATTAGGAGACCAAGTCGACCCTATAACTTGATTTTTAAGCCATTTTCAACTTCAGTGTTTCTAGACATTTTCAAATTCTCTTAGTTTTCGTTGCCTTTATCCATTTTTTCTCAAGGAATGCTTTATGAGGCAAAACCACAACAGAGGCAGATTTCCTGGATCTTATACAGATGAGCCTGTAGGGGTCAGCTTTAGGCATTTTCTCATTACCATGTACCATGCCAATGGATTTTCTAGGGATGGTGTTTGTACATGTCTCAAGTATGACTGTCACACACCATGTTGAGGATCCAACTCCACACTTTCTCTTGCATTGACCTCCACACCCTTGTTTTGGTGGACTGTCTTGAGCCCAAGATGTGGAGGAGCCATGGCATCAACAGACAAGGATTTTGGAGTGATTGGAAAATCTCACGGATCCGCTTCTCCAATTGTTTTACTTGGGCAAACGATCGTTGCACCTCGTACATGAGTGACAGATGACAGTTTCATCCAATTGGGTACCGCACTCTACAATTCCATACATAGGGCATAGGCGGAAGCTTTTCTGGTGGCCCCCCTACATAGGGGTCGGGGTCTGAGATTCAGAGCACTGAGACCCTGACTTTGTGTTTGGAATTGCAACGACACTTTATGGTCAGCTCATGGAATTTCTCGAATCCTATACAGGTCGAGACATAGCTTTTACATAGAGACGCATCAGAGTCCAAAGCGACCTTTGCCTATAGTAAGTGGGTACACGTGGGAGACATTGTATCAGGATGAGAACCGAGAGATAGGAAGAGTTCGAGGTCAGGAGGGGTGGCAGTACTCTACCGGTCATCACTTTTACTTGGACGGTCTCCATCGAGAGACGAGATGCTCATGCTAGGTTCTTATGGATTTGGATCTGACGATCTCCATGTGAAGACCTCTTCATCATAGTCTGCTAGTTCCCCCTCGAGACCTTGCTTTTCACCAGAGACCCACACGAGGAGGCTAAGACCTCACCCTATGCAGTCCACTACCTCTTGGTTGGGGACTTCAATGCGAGGGCAGTTACACACTAGGTAACACTTCTGTATTTTCATGACGATGCTATCTTAGTATTAGATGTTTATAACAATGAGGCTGGGATGTCTCAAGTTTGCAGACAGACGGGCACCAGTCACATCTTATGGGCATGCACTACCAGATTTGGCCAGGAGACATAATCTTATCATATATAATGGCCTACATTGCCAGCCCTCCTCAGGTGGGGTTCACATATTTTCCTCTTTTGGGGGGGGGGGGGGGGGCGGTCCATCATAGTTGACTATCTCATGGGATCTCATGCCTTCATCTCACATATGATTGACTTTTTGGTCTCACTACCATCCCCTGGGACATACCCCACCTATCTGTTCTTGAGTATATCCATACCACTACCTAGCTCACACACTATGAAGTCACCTAGACATACCACCTACCATGACGACATACACTTCGATCAGCCTCTCAGACATGCTTAGAGGCATTGACCTTCTATTGCTCCTAGAGAATCGAGCCGCCTTGATCACACGCTCTCTCCACGAGGCTTCCCTACACACTTTCCCATACACCACCCGATCCATGCACCCCCCACCTCTAGGCTCGAAACCTTACAATAGCTGGTACGATGACAAGTGAAAAGCCTTACGCCGACAACTCTGATTCAAAACCAAGCATCGCGAGTACGGCCGGTTTGGTTCACCGGAAGAAGCAGGCCTTGATTCGTCGAAAGTAGGAGTTATTAAACATTCTGTTTAGTAACAACTCTAAAGACTTCTAGCAGAGGTTCCTAGAGCGGCGAGCCCCATCCCGTCTCACGGACACCAAAACTTGGCACTCTTAGGCTTTAGGTCATCACATATCTTTACCGCATTAGAGAGTATGGGTCTTACACTATAGGGCGACGTAGGCTTCCTTGGTTAACCCTATCCTCCTCCATGGTACTGGTAGCAGAGGGTGATCAAAGGCTATCACTCCTTAAGGATATCAATAGGGCAATTTCGAGCCTCATCGTGTGTATCTTGTCACTATGGCTACCCTCTCTCTCCCGCTAGCCCCCCCTCCACTCAGCCTCTCCCGCTAGCCTCTCTCCGTCCGTACCTCTCCCGCTAGCCTCTCTCTGTACCTCGTCTCTCTCTCCCGCTAGCCCCCCCTCCGCGCAGCCTCTCTCTCTCTCTCTCACTCTGTCTCTTCGTTCGTACCTTGTCCGTACCTCCAAACCTCCGTACCTCCGTTGTCTGTATCTCCCCCCGTCCGTACAGCCCAAGTATGGGTCGTCTTGAGCCTTCTTGTTGGTAATTCCGTGCATATGGAGAGAGTGTCATAGCTGCAACTGTACAGTACAAAGTCCTGATGGATGTTGAAGGAGTTGATGTTGGAGTTGCAAGAAGGATTGAGCAAGTGAAGCAAAAGAGAGAGTTCTATTCAAGAGAGACAAGCCCAATATATAGGCTCCAGTTACATCCAATAGTGACATCACATATGAGCTCAGTAGAGCATCTAGATCCACAAATCTCTCAATCAGTTCCATGATTCTCTCAATCACACACCACACACCTAGATTCACTCAATCACACCTACTGACACCTATCCAGGCACACCATGTGTTCACACACTCACAAGCTTAGACCTTAGGACTCTAGATCCCATTACATCAATTTGTCCTTCATTCCCTCCCACAAATTGATGACCTCAACCCTAGCAGTAGTCCATGGGAAAGTTCATGGCTTGCCCACCTCTAGTGGCAACACACGCGATCCACAACCTGGTACTCACTCTAGCTGCATCAGCAGTAGACTCATTTGGGCATCCTTATCCCAACGTGATCTCACACTGACTTTGGTTTGTTGGTTTACAATTGGGAGATAGACAATGAGTATGAATGGGAATACCCTTAGATCTAACAAGGTAACGCATAAGACTAATAATCATTTGAGGGGGACATCCGAAGGCAGAGAACCCTTATTGACCACACACACAAAAACATTCTAAGTGGAAGATGTGGGGAAATACCCCCCTTTGATGGCATATCTTGTCCTTTTCCTTCTTCTCTTCCAAGCTGCCATAGTGTGAGGTTCATTGTCATTGGAGAGGTTCTTGGTGTAGCCAATCTTGTAACTCCTTTGCTCTTTGTCCTGCTCTACACTCTTTAATGTATCTTGTCCATATTCTGCAATACAAGATCCTTGTAGTCCTTCACCTTCTTTGAGTGTCCAAGCCTTAAAAACATTTTGTGAATCATATGGACCGAAGAGGGTCTTACCACTTGTCATGCAAGGGCAGTGTCTACTCTTGTACAAGAGGTGGTCATGATTGTATGGCAAGGTATAGTCAACCAAATGCAAGTACATTTCATACATCATGAAAGATACTGAAACCATAACTAAGGCATCTTCAAAATAAGAATCATAATGGTTGTAGTTGGAACCTTTATTCCAATCATATCCATTGGAAATCATCTTGCAAGTCATGATATATTCTTCCTTCATGTAAGCTCTTGTCATGGTCAATCCACACTAGTCAACTAGTCAACAAAATAGTATGACTTGAAATCCACTTCAAAGTATCATAACCTCAATCCTCAATAGTAGATTGGTACTCTCTTTTGCTCCTCCCTTTTTCTGATCTTGTCAAATTTAAAGTCTCTTTGAATCTTCATGAATGTCTCATCATCGATGTCATAGTCTCCCATACATTTTTGAGCTTCCTCAAAGCACATGGATAGACATTCCTGTGAGTTGAAGTTGTCTTCCATGTCGTGGAAAGGGTCATCCTTCGCAATGATCTCAAAATCCAAATGGTACGCTTGGGCAATCAATGCCAACGTGTAATCTTCCCTCTTAATCCTGCAGAAAAGGCTCGACTTCTTGAGTTACTCAACAAAGTCCATGTGAAGACTCAGAAGTTCAAAGGTCACCTTCATGAGGATGCAGAAGCTCATGTGAGGGAATTTCTCACGGCATGCAAAGCTAAAGGTGCAGAGAACGAGCATGCCTTCCTACACATCTTTTCGTCGTCCATGGAGGATGCAACTGATGTATGGTATAGTCAATTTCCCCCTGACCATTTTCAAACTTGGACATCGCTAAGGGAGGAATTCTTACGGACTTTCAAATTGGAGAAGTTCGAATATATGATTGTCTAGGAGTTATCCGTTGACACTATGAAGCCTGGGGAAAACATCTCTGAGATGTACACAAGGATGAGGGTCTTGGCTGCCAAGATGTCTGTGCCATCTAATGATGCTGTCATGAAAGGGTGGTTTTTGAAAGCATTGCCTCCTACCATTGCTATAAGGTTGGTTGACAAACTCCCTGAACATGCCTCATTACAAGATTTCTTGAGAGAGGCAGTGACGATGGAATGGTCACAGTTAAGTTTTGCCTCATCGCCGACTTCAACCACCCAACCCCTGAGAGAGGAGGGATCATCGGCATGGCAACAACTCAAGAAGGATTTAGAAGAAATCAAAGTAGGTTTGAAAGACAGAACAAGGGTTAATGGACAATCATCCCCTAAACATGCCTCACTCCAAGACTTCTTGAGGGTGGCAGTGAAGATGGAAGGGTCACAATTAAGTTTTGCCTCATTGCCAACTTCGACCATCCAGCCCCTGAGAGAGGAGGGATCATCAACATGGCAGCAACTCAAGAAGGAATTAGAAGAAATCAAAGTAGGTTTGAAAGACAGAACAAGGGTGAATGGACAATCATCCTGTGAGGCCTAGATCAGAAGTGGTCTTTGGTAGCAACTCAAGAAGGAATTAGAAGAAATCAAAGTAGGTTTGAAAGACAGAGCAAGGGTGAATGGACAATCATCCTATGAGGCCCAGATGAGGCCCAGATCAGAAGTGGTCTTGGTGCACATAATGCAAGGGCTTTGGCCATGGTTAGTGGGAGTGTCCCTCTAAGCATAAGGTACCTACTTCTACCTCCTTTTGTTCATTTTGTGAAATCCATTGACATGATGCTTCAGAGTGTAGGTGATTAAAGGGTTAAGGAATCTTCTACTAGAGTATTCTTTAGGGGAACCCCTAGTGGCTGCAATCAACAGAGCTACACCGGTAGCTTCTAGCCCAGCACTTGTACCTCCTGCTCCTGGAAAAGCATTTGAGCCACATTCCCCTCCTATCATTCCACCCCCATTGCTTCCTAATCCCCCTTTGCTTCAAGCCCCTGCACCCAATCCGGTTGAGGCACACAACGAGGTCGACGTGGTGGTTTTCGAGGACGCCGGGGACGCACTGGTAGAGGGACTAACCCTAGAAGACCTATCATGTGTTATTGAAACGGAGAGTATGGCCACTACCAAGATGATTGTCCACAGCCGTTTGGAGGACCCTCTTGCACACAGTGCAGGACAAATGATCACTACAGTAGAGACTGTCCCAATACCAAAGGCGAACTAGCATCCCAAGTCAACATGGTTGATGTGGTAGTGGCAGGGGAGGGCGACATACCCCATTTGATTGGTGCAGTGTTGGGAGCTGTGACAAGGTCACAAAAAAAGGATGGCGATTGTATGCACGACTTTGTCTCAACACCATCGGCCTTGTCACCGACTAGTATCAACTCTGTCCCTGGCAATGCATCTTCTCCGAAGTCACCCCCTCCTTCCAGGTTAAGGCCACCTCCTCTCTCTAGGGTGGACAGTGGGCCAAGGAATACATCTCCCTCGTCCTCTCCTGTTAGTCGATCAAAAAAACCATCAAAGTTCTCACACCCATCAAAGCCCATCAATAGCTCCAAAAGTGGCCGACCTTCAGACGACCAATCTTTGCCTTCAAGGTACCAGGTAGTGGTTAAGAGCGTCATCAATGATCTTCAAACGAGTAGTTCCGAGGAGGAGGAAAGCACACCTCAGTTTCCTTCCCGAAAGCTCAAAATAGTTCAGTTTGCAAAGGAGGTGACAACCCTAGGACAAAACAAGGGTACGGAGGAGCAACCAGGACCTTCCAATCTTCTCCAGGAAAGAGGGCCATTGAGACATGGTATGGCACAAGACAAAGGGAAGAAGGTGATAGAAGAAACATTACATGAGTCACAGGCTGGACATTTGAGACATGGTGCGGCACAAGACAAAGATAATTAGGTGCTGGAAGAGACATCACATAAGTCAATGGCTGGACATTCACATTTGCACCCTGCACCTCGCGTGAGCTTTGAGAAGCTAGGAGAATGAGGTTACAAAAGGCAACTACCCAGCCCTACTCCTTGATCCAAGACTTGATGGAATTCAGGCCCAACATTCCACAAATCAAGGACTAGACCATTGCATTCGTGAACCACATGCCAGGGGGTCGACATAGGCTCACTATGGATATTAATGGCGTGGAGATGAAGGATGTCTTCTTGGATGGGGGTGCAGCCGTGAACATCATGCCCAAAGGTACATTACAACAACTGGGTTTGAAGTTGAGGAATGACTCTCTTACCAAGTCCGCATGGTTGATCAACGCACAGTGAAGCCTATGGGGGTAGTCAAGGGTGTTAACATGAAGATTGGCGGTGTGACATTCTTGTCCAACTTCATTGGTTTGGACATGACCAAGGATGAACAAACCTACCCTTTACTTCTTGGTCGACCATGGTTTCGGTCAGCAAAGGCCATTCAAGATTGTGGTCCATAGATGACGTTCGGTTGCCCTTAGGATCCACATCCTTGAAAATAGATATGGTCACGGGAAAAGCACGGCAGTGACCCATCAAACTAGGTGAAGAGGATTTTGAAGAGCAAGCTTGAATGGAAGAGGAGCGTTGGGCTCTTGGGGACTGGCCCATTGCAGATGACCAAGATGGAGGAGAGGAAGCACAAATGGTGGAGGGCTCCTTGTCTGTTAACATGGTGGAACTCAGTTCTTTGTATCATGATGACCAGCCTCCAAGTGAGAGGAACTAGCAAGCAGCAAGCCCTACTATATCTTTGACCCCTGGTCTAGGTGAGCTCACCTATCACACGATGCCCTTTGGTCTCTACAACAATCCTCACATGTATCAATGGATGGTTCATACAACTACAGGGGAGGTTGATGCTATGGTCACTAGCGTCGCCAGAGCCGATGAGCAGGAAGGTCAAAGGTTGACACACGACATGTGTAGCACCAACCCTCAAGAGCTAGGTCCAATGTTGACACACGACATGGGAAGCACCAACCATCAGGGAGGCCATTTCACAATCACTGTAGAAGAGCAGGCTTATGATACTAATAGTACAATGGAGATCAGTGACAATGACACAGATGACCTAGAGAGTACTAGTTGGGTGGATGATTATTCAGATCAATCTGATTGAGAAGCCGAGCCTGACAACAACATGACTAGTGTTGACTAGAGACCAATGGTGTGGCCACTACCTCCTCCAAGGACACAAAGCATTTTCAAGCATGATGTTGGACATAGCCGGAGCCATAGCCGGAGCCAAGAGCATGGAGAGCACCTACGGGAGTAGTTCACATACGCACTGGAGTCAAACCTTTCTCGAGTACCCGGCAGACACACCTTGCACCTGAAGAAGAAGATGTTAGGGACCTTACCTTGCTTGACATGTACCTTTTTGAAGTAGATCTCAATAAGACAGAAGATGTTCCTGGAACCATGTATGAGGTGGAAGGCTTACCATACCATGGGATGCTCAAGCAGGCACAAAAGGGTAAAAAGAAGTCCTCTACTAATGCCCCTTGTACATATCCACCAGTTCCGGAGACCACATCAACATCCTTTCCTCCATCTTAGTTGAGGGAAGTGAGGGTGGATTTCTCCCTCGAAGACACTCCCGCACATGTAGGGTTGGTGGAAGGAGCAACCAGCCACCCCACATCCACAAGTATTCCCCAAGTGGATCAGGCATGAGATTGGCGGTACCTCAACATCGAGACTGAGGACGACCCTCGACATTTGAAGGTAGCAAGATGGGTCTGGGAGCATGAGTATCTTCTTGCTGCTTTAACTGATTTTTTCAAGGAATATGTTGACATATTTGCTTGGTCCTGCAAAGATTTAAAGGGAGTCCCGGCTGAGTTCATGGAGCACCGCATCGACCTATACCTAGAGGCAGCCCCTGTGATCAAAGGCCCTTATCGCATGAATCCCAATTATGGCAAGGCAGTCCAAGCTGACAATTACAAAATGGAACAAGCCGGGTTAATATATCCCGTGGACTACTCTGAGTGGGTCAGTGGAATTGTAATCATGTCCAAAAGGGAGACGGGTAGGCTTCGGGTCTGTGTGGACTATCGTAGTTTGAATTCCGCGAGATAGGTTCCCCCTCCCCTTCACTGATAGGGTGCTGGAGACAGTGGCTGGTCATGCTCTGTACTCCTTCATGGATGGGTATAGTGGGTACAACCAAGTTCGGGTCCGAGAACAAGATCCACCTTTATCACCCAATGGGGAACATATGCCTACAGGATGATGCCTTTTGGTCTATGCAACGCCCCAGCAACATTTCAGTGACTCGTCAACAAACTCTTCCAAGAGAATATTGGAAGGTTTCTTGAGGTATTCTTGGACGATTTTTTGGCTTTCAATGGTAAGAAATCCTCTCACCTCGACCCTGCTGTGCAAACTGATCACATCAATAAGTTGAGATGGGTTTTGCCAAGTGCAGGAAAGACCGTTTGTGCTTGAATCCTAACAAATGCTTTTTCCTAGCATTGCGAGGGGTTCTCTTAGGTCACATTGTGTCGGCCGAGGGTATGGCCATCGAACCAGCTAAGGTGGAGGTGATTCTGACCTTGCCCATTCCTCGCACACCCCGCGAGGTCAAGTACATGTGGGTTATTATCACAGATTCATCCGGTTCTATGCCGACATAGCAGTAGCACTGACAGAACTCCTCCGCCAAGAACAATGCTTCCTATGTTCCACACCTCAGCAATTGGTATTCGAAAATCTCAAGGATCGTTTAGTGAAGGTGCCTATCCTACGGCAACCCCAATGGGATATCATTTTTCATGTCCATGTCGATGCAAGTGGGGTAGCCATTGGCGCAGTATTAGCTCAACCGGATGCAGAGCACAAACTGGACCTGCTTGTTTACTTTGCCAGTAGACAACTCAATTGTGCAGAACACAACTACAGTACCATGGAGCGCGAGGGCCTAGGAATGGTTTATGCCATGAAAAAGTGGGCAATAAGTTTATTATCATCACTGACCATCAAGGTCTCAAGTATTTGCTAAACAAACCCACACTTGGGGGTAGATTAAGCAGGTGGATACTTCTTTTTAAAGAATTGGACTTTGACATTGTAATGAGGGCAGGCCTATTGCACCAACCTGCAGATTATTTGTCACGGAATCTCTTCGGGTGAAGCACCAACAGGGGTGGAGGATGAATTGCCGGATGCAGGCCTCTTCGGCGTGACAGTGACAAAGGATGATTGCTTGTTTGCGGTGGACTCCATTCCACCGTGGTATGCAAACATTTGCATTTGTTGTCCACAGGTGAGATTCCCAAAAGGTTAACGCCAGCCCAAAAGAGAAAACATATCATTCAGGCTGCCCCCTCCAAATTGATGGGTGGACGGTTGTACAATCTAGGTAAAGACCATATCCTTCGGCGGTGCATGCTCCCTCATGAAACACAGGCCATTCTTGATGAGGCTCACTCAGGCATGGGGGTGGTCATATGGCCCTGGAGGCCACTACTACTCGGAAGATAATGCATGCAAGATTGTGGTGGCTGAAGTTGTTCCAAGACTGCTATGCTCATGTGCGCCGTTGTGACTCATGTCAATGAGCTGGTCCCAAGTGTACCCGATGGGAGTTCCTTTCCCTAAAGCCATTCAGCCCTGTGCCCCCCTTCTATAGATGACGCTTGGGCGGCATGAGAGGAACCTCCATTGTCGTGAGTTTAAAGTGGGTGATTTGGTTCTGTTATATTCCAGTAAGTTTTTGAAGCATAAATCTAAGTTTGTTAGTGGGTGGACTGGACCTTACTTCATCTCCAAACTTCTGCCCAGTGGCGATGTGTATCTAACTACTTCGAACAAATGGTGCTCCCAGTCCCAATGAATGGTTCCAGAGTGAAGAAATATCAGCCTGCGTAAACTCTTCTGGAGGAGTTTGTATATACCTTTTCAAAACAAAATAAAATTTGGATGTTCAATTTCGCTTTCTTTAGGTTTCACTTTGTCCTGCTTTTTCACTACATTTTCCAGGCATTTCTCCCCTTCATGGTATTTCATGGGGTGTCAGCGGGTCCCCTTTAAGCTTCACAATAGGTCTGTCACAGGTGAAGGCATGTTCTACTTGCTTCATGCTACAAGACTTGGGTCATAGGTCATAGCATGACTCAATCACTTGGAACAAGGATACATGCCTTGGGACATATGTTATATCATGACTCAATCAATTGGGACAAGGTTACAAGACTTGGAACATGCGTCACTTGGACAAGGATACAACATGACGCAAGTCACCCACCAACTTGTGCAATGTCTCATATCTACACTCAGTCCATGGTGCATTGGTTTTCTTTCCATAGACAGACAGAGACGGGGCGTGATAGTATCAACACTTCCTAGATGCACTTTCTCCCTCTACACTCACTCTCTAGGCGCACACTCTCTCTAGAGACCTTTTCTCACTTTCTCTCTCTAAATGCCCTCTCTCTCTAGATGCACTTTCTCACACACACACACTCTCTCTAGAGACCTTTTCTTACTTCTCTCTAGATGTACTCTCTCTCTAGAGAACTTTTCTCACTTTCTTTCTCTAAATGCACTCTCTCTCTCTCGACTCGACCTCTCTCTAGAAGCCAACCTCAAAGCACAGGACCCTTCTCTCTCCTAGTGCACAACCATCTTCTCTCTCTTGTACACGACTGCCTTCTCTCTCCTGGTGCACACCCACCTTCTCTCTTTTCTCACTTTCTCTCTCTAGAGAACTTTTTCCACTTTCTCTCTCTAAATGCACTCTCTCTCTAGACTCGCCCTCTCTCTAGAAGCCAACCTCAGAGCACAAGACCTTCTCTCTCGTGGTGCACAACCATCTTCTCTCTCTTGCGCACGAGCACCTTTGCTCTCCTGGTGCACACCCACCTTCTCTCTCCTTTGCACAAGACCCTTCTCTCATGTGCACGACCACATTCTCTCTCCTGTTGCACAACTACCTTCTCTCTCCTATTGCACAACCACCTTCTCTCTCCTATGCACAACCACCTTCTCTCTCCTAGTGCACAACCACCTTCTCTCTCCTATACACAACCACTTTCTCTATCTTAGTGCATAACCACCTTCTCTCTCTTGTGCACAACCACCTTCTCTCTCCTAGTGCACAACCACCTTCTCTCTCCTAGTGCACAACCACTTTCTCTCTCCTGTGCACAACCACCTCTCTCCTATGTAGAAGGCCCTTCTCTCTGTTGGTGGTGCAAATGACCTCTCTGTTGATGTAGAAGGACCTTCTCTCTCTTGGTGTAGAAGGACCTTCTCTCCAGGTGGTACAAAGTACCTTCTCTCTCTTGATGCAAAAGGCCCTTCTCTCTCCTGATGCAAAAGAACCTTCTCTCTCCTAGTGGTGCAAAAGACCTCTCTCCTGATGTTGATCTCCTGGTGCAAAAGGACCTTCTCTCTCCTACAAAAGACCTTCGCTCTCTTGATGTAGAAGGCCCTTCTCTCTCCTAGTGCAGAAGGACCTTCTGTCTCCTGGTGGTGCAAAAGACCTTCTCTCTCCTAATGCAGAAGGGCCTTCTCTCTCCTGGTGTAGAATGACCTTCTCTCTCCTGGTGGTGCAAAAGACCTTCTCTCTCCTGATGCAGAAGGCCCTTCTCTCTCTTGGTGCAAAAGGACCTTCTCTCTCCTGGTGGTGCAAAAGACCTCTCTCTTGATGCACAACCACCTTCTCTCTCCTGGTGCACAACCACCTTCTCTCTCTTGTGCACAACCACCTTCTCTCTCCGGTGCAGGACCTTCTCTCTCTCTTAGTGGTGCAAAAGACCTTCTCTCTCCTGGTGCAGAAGGACCTTCTCTCTCCTGGTGGTGCAAAACAACCTTCTCTCTCCTAGTGTGCAACAAGCTTCTCTCTCCTCTTTTTTTTTTAAAGAAAAAAAAAAAAAAGAAAGAAAAAGAAAAAAAAGAGGGGTGCTTCTCTCTCCTGGTGCATGGAAACCAACATTTTCTCTCAAGGTGAAAAGGACATGCCATGTCCTTTAGCTTCAGTGGTGGAGTGAACAAGGAGACTGAGTGTCCTCTAGCTTCGGTGGTGGAGTGAACGATGAGGCTCTATGTCCTCTAGCTTCGGTGGTGGAGTGAACAAGGAGGCTCGGTGTCCTCTAGCTTCGGTGAAGGATGGACAAGGAGGTTCAGTATACTCTAGGCTTGGTGGTGGATGCAAAAGGTACACTCATGTCCTCTAGCTTCAGTAGTGAAAAGCGCTTTGAGCCCTCCTCTCTCTACCAAGCACTCTCTCTCTCCACCCCATCACCTTTCTCCTTCCCCACCCCATCATCTCTCTCTAGCGTCATCCCTCTCCCCCCCTCTTTCCCACCTCTCTCTAGATCCCTCACCACCCCTCGTGAGCATGATCGCCTCTCCTCACCGCTAATTTTAGCCTTTACCCGCTAATTTTGGCAAAGTTGCTTTTGGACAACTTTGGCTGCTCCTATCTTCACCTCTACCTCAGCTCCCCCTCCCTCCATCCATGTCACTCTCCTCCTTGCAAGCACCCTCAACTTGCGACCTTCAATCTCCCTCTATCTGCCCCCATCTCTTTTGTGACCTCACCCTCCTCTAGCCCCCTCCATCGCCCTCCTCCACCACATCCTTTCCTCCTCATCCCTGCTCCTTCCACCCCCTCCTCGCTGCTCCCTCCCTCCTGCGCTATCTCCCTCTAGCCCCCTCCATCGACCTCCTCCGCCACCTCCTTTCCTTCTCCTCCCTGCTCCTTCCACCCCCTCCTCGCTGCTCCCTCCCTCCTGCGCTATCTCCCTGCAGCCCCCTCCATCGCCCTCCTCCACCACCTCCTTTCCTTCTCCTTCGCCCCTCCACCCTGCTCCTTCCACCCCCTCCACGCTGCGTCCTCCTTCCTGCGCTATCTTCCTCCTGCGCAATCTCCTCCTACCCCCTCCGCCATCTCCCTGCTGCGCACTCTCCTCATACCCCTTGCACCATCTCCCTCCTGCGCACTCTCCTCCTCCCCTTTCCGCCATCTCCCTCTTGCACTCTCCTCCTCCCTCCTGCGCAATCTTTTGCGCCATCTCCTATGCTACCCCTTCTCTCCTGCACCATCTAATTTACCTTCGTTCCCCCCTCCTGCGCCATCTCCTTCCTACCCCCTTCTCCTTTTCAGCTGCTCCCTCCCCCTCCCTACAGCGCACCACACCCCTTCCCTCCCCTCATCTACAGCCCTCCCCTCTCTCCTTTTGCTCCTACGGGACCCCCTTCGCTATCACCCTTGCTCCATAACATCTTGCTCCTACAGCCCCCCTTGCGCCATCACCGGGCTGTCCCCTTGAGCTGTCTTCCTCTCTACCTCTTCGCACCTACAGCCAAGTATCCTCTCCCCCTTCTCTTGGGTACCTCCTTTGATCAATCGCCCCCCTAGCATCTCCATCAAACATCTTATGTGGTTATCACCTCCCCTCGTGCTCATGCTGACTTCTCTCCTCCCTGACATCTCCTTTATTCTCTCCTCCCTTATGCCAGAGAGGCGCACCAAGTACAAACCTCGCCTACCAAAAGACAAACTCTTCACTCCCTTTTATGCGAAGATGACTCCTCAGGGGGCCCCTTCAGATCCCATTCCAATGCCACAGAGCACTCAGGCAAGCAGCTCCATGAATCCCCCTACATCTTGACCACTCCCCAAGAAGACCACCAGTTCTTCTCCCACAGCACCAGGTGCATCTACTGCTCCGGATTCTCCTGCAGGAACGACAGCATCAAGTGCAGCTGCTGCCACAAGTTCTCCTGCAGGTACTTCTGCTTCAGTATTTGCTCCACCGAGTACTTGTGCTGTACATGCTCCAATGGGCCCCAGCATCACAGTGAGCTTTGACGAGGACCGGGATCATCCTACAGCTCATTCTCGCACTTCCTTGAGCGACTCCAGTTCGGACCATGGGGGCTCTGATTATTCACCCTCTCCTGCCTCACAACGAGTGGCACTCAACGATGATGAGCATCCCTCTAGACTCAGAGTGGTATTCAAGACAATTCTTGATCGGTCCTATGTATAGGAGAGATTGAGGCGCTCGCCCTCACGGAGTTTGATGGTATTGATTTTCCTCCAGTGGACATTTCCATGTGCACAACATTCATCTGGAGTTATGACATGTCCTCTGACACCTTCGAGTTTATGGGTTCCCACCACATTCTCACCCATAAACTCTAGTGTCTACTTATTTGCGTCTTCCCACACTTGCTATTCAGCCTGCCTATGGTAAGTCTCTGATCCTGACATTGTTTCTCGCTGGCTGTAACGGTGGTCAGTTCTGCACAGGTCCCAGATGCTTCCTCCGTGGCTTTGGCATCTTCTTCTGGTGTATTATCTCTTCATGATTCATCTCACAGGGGTATCCTCAGTGGTCAACACTATCACAGATTTCATTATTGCTACTGTTCCGGAAGGAGATAATACTCTGGAGCCACTTGATCTGCCACTCCATGTCCACCCAGTCGGTACAGCTTCACTCCGTGTTTCCCAGGTCCTTACATCATGCGCACCGTAGGTCTGTGCTCTCAAGAGCCATTCGATCTAAATCTTACATTGACCATGAGCGGTGACGTGACTATACATGGGCAGCAGGCACTCTTAGTTCACTCCTCATCATAGCTACTGGCCCCCCACTTATCCCTCCTATTGCCCTCCATTCCCGCGCCTCCTCGCCGACCATGTACTAGCTACGCCACACCCAACACTTTCGACATCACAAGTGCTGCTACTCAGGTTGTCACATGTACCAGTGCTGCTACACAGGTCGACTCGATTCCAGGGTATCTCTTTGAGGGTGGTGTCTTGCCGGAGTCTATGGAGTGTCCTCCTGTGCATGAGAATGATATGATGTCCATTTATCTTGCTTCATCATTGGGACAATCATTCTCCACTGTGGCACAGACACGTAGACAGGAGGAAGATCACAGACATTTGCTCACTGGAATGAAAAGGAAAAGGTCTTCTGTCAACCCAGAAGAAGAGGACGTCGATGAGATATTCACTATTCCTCTGCATGAGATCTTGGCACGAAACAACCGCGCTATGAGAGCACCTACTGACTACATCAGGCTTGATCATCTAGCGCGTGTGGCAGCTTGGAGCCAGTGGAGCAGAAAGGTATGCAGGCCAGCTTTGAAGAGCTAGGCCATATTATCAATATGGCTGATCGCATGTCCTTCAATGACAAGTATGCTTGGGCTTAAAGGTCGTTGCATTTACATCAGCGAGTTGTGGATGACACCTTTGCCCAGTTAGGGGCTGCTGTTTTTAATACAACAGGCCATACACAAATGCTCCTGTGCTAGAAGCAACATCTAAACTCGAAATGGAAAAAGAAGCATGCGTTCAAGAGCAACAATACAACGAACAACTACAGGGCAAGGAGAGAGCCTATAACACGGAGACGGACAGGCTGAAAGCACAACATGAACTGGAACTGCTTTAGAGGGACTCTCAACTCCAGGAGGTTTTATGCACACATACCACAGAAAGAGATAGGCTGGCACAAGACCTAAGTGTACTTCAAGCCAACCATGACTGCCTAGCCACTTCACATTCTGCAGCAGAGCGGAGGATAGCTGAGTTGGAGTCTCAGCTTGAGACTCAAGAGTAGGACCTCAAGGAGATCTAGGAGCAGCACTTTGCATTACAAGATACACATGCCATAGTCCCTGCAGAGATACTATCCCTACAGGCAGAGCATACTACTTTACAGTCCGAGTGTGACCTGTATAGATCAAAGTATCACCGATACAAAGGAAAATATGAGAATCTCCAGAATGTGATGAGACACCATTGCGGAAGAGAATGATCAAGTGTCTGGAGTCTCTGTAGCACCACCTTGGGGCAGGGATGAAAAATGACATATGTTTCAGCAAGAGGATTTTGTATATAGGAAGCTTATTTGGCTCCTCACTGTGGCATCTCTAGTTAGCATCTTGGCTTCTCCGTTGGTTTTGGTATTGGGTTAATCTGTTCAGCTCAAGCAATTTGTACATAGTCAGCCTTCTCTGGGTGATTTTCTTGGATTTCAGCACACTTTTGTAATCTCAGGAGGTCTTTTTGCATGCCAATGGCTTCTGTAAAACAGTTTTTGTTAATTGATCAGCAAATTTTTGTAACCAGTGGTTTAATAAAGTTTTCGGCGGGTTTTCTTTCAACTCCACTCTTGTGAAACACAATGGATCTGGATTGGTGATACATTTGAAAGTTGGGTGACTCTGATATGTTTTCGATAGGACTTTTTCCTGCACCTATGACGATTCCTATATTTAGCAAAGGCATTCTTTTTGCACATCTTTCAACATGACCTATTCACCGGGACGGTGAATGATAGTGGCGGGGGAACTGTTATCCAGAGATCATGCAGGACTAGCTATGTCCACTCACTTAGTGAGGGGATGACATGGTCACGAGGATGACACAAGTTAGGAGATGACATGGTCACAAGGATGACACAAGTCAGGGGATGCCATGGTCACAAGGATGACACAAGTCATGGCGATGACATGGTCACAAGGATGACACAAGTCATGGCGATGACATGGTCACATGATAACACAAGTCATGGAGAGTACATGGTCACCGGGATGGCATAGTCATCAGGAGGACATATCACCCAAGCACATGGTCATGCGTCAAGGGTCTTCATGTCACACAATCATGCTCTGGCAACCTCTACAGACCTGACTCATTGGTGGCATAGATGTTTCATCTGGCTGTGCCTTGTCAGATACCCCTGTATATGCAGGCGGTGCACATGGAGTAGTTACAACGCACTGACTTGGCGCAAGCTGGCCGTTGCAAGAAGCGGGATGGCTAAGGATGAGGGGACAGCCAACAAGAGAGAGGGAGGGGGTTTCCCATCCGGAAGGCGAGGGTGAAGAGGGAAGATGAGGGGGATGGGGATTCATTCAACATTGTACGAGGATTGACAGTGAGAAAGAGAGAGGCTGGAGTTAGGAGCTCGCCTGTTACATTGTTATGGTGTATTGCTACTGTGGATGAGTGATCTCTAATCTATGTTTCGGAGAGGTTAGTGTATGAGGACCCTTCATTCTTGATGGATATCTTATTATCTTCACTTCTACAATCCGATCAAGCATGTAAGGAAATATTCTATCATGAAATGAAGAAGACATCAGAGAACAAACAAATACTCAATATATCTAATTCTGATCGAGCGATCAGAGAATACACTAGGTAAACCTTAAGAGATCTCCAATACTATGCCATAATTGTCTCCTCAGGTCGACTGACCTTGTTGGAGCTCACAAAATTGGCATATCTACTTGTAGAACTAGCCTATTGAATCCGACTCTCATCTACATAGATGTCGGTCTACACAAGTCAGTGAAGAAGAAGCACGATCTCGTGCTCATGCGAAGATATAGGAGCCAGAGTATTCGAGGAGCCACCTTTGATAACCGCGAGTTGCCATGCACTCTCATCAACCCTTCAGTGGCCAAGTGTCTGATGCATGAGCCCTTAGCCAATCACAAGCTCGTAACGTGCATGGGCCAATAGCTTTCAAGCTAACAGCTACTAATTCTAACTCCCATGAGGGTGCACCATCTAACATACCCTCCCTCAACCGAAATGGGAGCGACCATAAAAAATCAGGACATCGTAGTCCTAGTAGAACTAGGCATCATAGCCTTACATAGAAAAATCTATCGTGCATCGTAGCTCGACAGTGGCATCGAAGCCAATAACCACAACACACAAACTATCATTCAAAATGACTCAAACTCAGAACGTCCAATCTTGGTCAGGGAGATTGTCTGATACAAAACCCGCTATCTCATTCGGTCCCGGTGATTCCTCAACTGCACAAGCACTAGCTCTTCCTCGTTTGATCTCTTCATCTTTTTGTTTCTTATGACAGAACCTCCCTATATGCCCAAGCTTTCCACAGTAATAGCAAGCACGTCGATCCTTGATTGAAAATTTCTTATCTTTTGCTGCATACGTAGTATCACCACCAGTGTATGTGTTCTCCTTGTGTTTCTCCTTGGCCATGAGCAAAATCCCACACAGTCGATGAAGTCTGCCTCATCATCAAGATGTAAAATTCTTGCTGTCTCAAAAAATCTGGAGGGAAGACTCTTTAGTAAAATGGCTTTTGGATCTTCATCTTCCACCTCGAACCAAGCTCTGATAATTGCTTCAATAAGGACTGCATGCGATTAAGGAAGGTAGCTAGATCCTTGTTGTCTTCCATGCGTAGATCATAGATTTGTTGCTTCAAGTTGGCTTTAGAATGGCGCATTTTTACTCCAAAGAGTGACTCCATTATTGTCTACTTAGCAGCAGCTGCCTTCGTAACTTCTAGGCGATGAAAATAGTCTTCACCGATGGCACGGCCCATCATTCCTATTGCTTTATCATTGTCTCTTCTCCACGCTCGTTTTTCAGCACCATCAGTAGTTGGTTCTTTCTCTATTCCAAATACAATTCCCCACAAACCTTTTTGCATGAACCACAATCTTGTAGACAGTTGCCAGCTCGCAAAATTTCGGCCGTTAAACTTGAGAAGCGATGCGTCTGTCTTCGTTCTCTTCTCCGGATCCATAGATGTATGAAATGATACCTAACTGCTTGGAAGCACGCCTCTGCTAATATAGTCAGCGCAGATTTTCTCCTAAGACAAGATTTGCTTCTCGGTCTTCTTAGATTCCTTGGAAATACCAGCAAAAGTTCTTCGCGTTTCCTGGCAAGATTCTTCGACATGCATGCAACACTTGATCCTTCAGAACACCAACAGGTCCCCGTTGATTTGATCCTTCTCCTGCTCTGATACCACTGATGGATATCTTATTATCTTCACTTATACAATCCGATCAAGCATGTAAGGAAATATTCTATCATGAAATGAAGAAACCAGTAGAGAAAAAACAAATACTCAGTATATCTAATTCTGATCGAGCGATCAGAGAATACACTAGGTAAAACTTAAGAGATCTCCAATACTATGCCATAACTGTCTCCTCAGGTCGACTGACCTTGTTGGAGCTTGCAAAATCGGCATATCTACTCGTAGAACTAGCCTACTGAATCCGACTCTCATCTATATAGACGTCAGTCTACACAAGTCGGTGAAGAAGAAGCACGATCTCGTGCTCATGCGAAGATATAGGAGCTAGAGTATTCGAGGAGCCACCTTTGATAACTGCAAGTTGCCATACACTCTCATCAACCCTTCAGTTGACAAGTGTCTGATGCACGATCCCTTAGCCAATCACAAGCTCGTAACCTGCATGGACCAATAGCTTTCAAGCTAACAGCTACTAATTCTAACTCCCATGAGGGCGCACCATCTAACAATTCTATGATACACACTTGATCGCGTTATGCTCTTATCTACTGCTTTCTCTGTTATCTGTCATTAGCATTGTTCCTTCTTATCTCCTTTCTGGGTTTGTTCTTCCTGTTCTAGCACTCAGCACTCCGTAGCACATTGGTTTTTCAGAGGCAGATGTATGGCTATGGTAAATGACTTGATTTCATTCTCAACTGTTTCACATGATCCATTGGAGGAAGGCAACATCGGGGGTGCTCAGGACCCCCCGGGGGAGGGCTTGAACACATGGGGTGAAAAGTTTCCAGGAAGGCAACATCAAGAATGCTCAGGACCTCACCAAGGGGGGTTTGAGCACATGGGGTGATAAGCACCAGGGAGGGCTTGTACACGTGTGATAAGGACTTGAACATGTGGGATAATTGCTTTAGGCATTGGAAGGACCGTGAGTATCTGCAGCATTTCAGACGTTTTGGTTAGGCTATCTTCATCCAGAGGATTAACCTCTATCCAGAGGATGATATGATCTGGTTAGGTCTGGGGATTTAGACCATCCTCAGGGGTTTGATTTGGGAAGTAGGGGAGTCTCTGCTGCTTGTTTCCCGGAGAAGAACAAGCAAGTTCCACATTTGGTACCATTCTGAAAGAGTGTTGGAATGCTCACAATACATAGAAGAAATGGAATTGATGTGTAGCTGTATGAATTTTCCAGAACAAGTTCATAGCTTCTTTTGAGTGCAGCTATTATGCTTCTTTCTTTTAAAAATTAAAATTAAGGCAGGTTTCTTTTCAACATAAAAAAGTTTTTTGCTTTGGAGGAAATATGTATGTAGCAAAGGGTCTTGGTGGGTGATGTCTATCTCCCTCTTGGTCATGGCTTGTCCTTTGTCCCGTCTTTTGTTATGATCCTTAATCCCATTCCTGTTCCTATTTTGTAGCATCGTTGCCCCCTAGTGTCCAACTTGGGGAAACCCCTATACGCCAACACTGCAAATAGGCTATGCTCAAAGCTTATTTCTACAGCATTATTCAATACATTTAGAAAGAAATGTGATGAGCAATCTGCGAGAAACATATGGATGAGAGTGATGAAGCAGCCAGTGGCCTTCATGCATCTTTGTTACTCTTCATTTGAAATGTCTTATGAAAACTTCTAGATCCTTCTTTTTTGATATGTTATATTAATATGTAATACTACTAAGCTATTATGTACTAGAATCTGGTTTAAAATATAATAACTACTAGCTGATCTTGTCATTGTAGGAGGCTTACTATGCACAATTTAATTTCCAGCCAGAGATTGATGAGTTTTCACGAATCTTGGCTGGTCATACTACAGTCCATGATCTTTATAAGGTGATTTGATCTCAACTTGTTCTCTGAATTTATTTATATTTCTTTCAGTAAAAGAGACTTTTGTGAAGTATGAAGAGAACCCAAAGAGTGTGAACTGAAGAACATCATGCGTATCATGAAAACTTAGGGGGACCAAGCCCCGTGTAAAACAGTAAACGACCATGCTTGTGGCTGAAAGTGCCACAGTAAGCCCAAAGGTGACTAGTCCCTCCATCCCCTAAGAAAGAACCTCCTCCTGGTTGCTTAAGATCTAGAATTCCCTTTGCATCCTAGACTAGATGGACCTCAAAGTATGCACAATATCTGTCCATATACTTACTGGCCAAAGTCTGAGCTGGGTGTATTTGTGTACCACCTAATTGCCAAAATCTAGTCTTCCAAATGTGACAGGCAACAGTACTAGTAACAAGTCTGACAGCTCATGTCAACAGAAACATGTGACGGCCTGTAGAGAGAAATAGGGACAATATCTAAGCAACAAGCTGAACAAGATGATGCTGAATACTAATAGCAAAAGAAGCATCCTGACTTTCATGGAAGATCTGAGGATCACCATGCAACTAAGGCCATTGATGAATTTTCAGAGACACTGGTGGGTCATATTGAGCAGTGTTGGCTTGCTTCAAATGGCATGTTGGTCCTTGTCCTAAGGGTTTTACTGGTGGAAATTGGAGATTATGGCTTTATGGTGGGGTCCCAATAAAATACCCCATAAAATACCTACAGTGGGATCCCGGCGAGTGGGAATAGATCGTTGCAGAAAATCATTTAAAAACCATTGCTTTCTTTCACTCGTTCTTAATGCCCGGAAATTTCACATTCAAGCCAACAATTGGAGACCATCTAGAGCTACTCATTGGGAGCAATTACAGCCAGCCCCACATTGTGAATAGAGTGCAAGAGGTGGGTCATGGTATGCGCGAGAGATTAGAAGTGGGCTGATTGGGGATGTCATATAAGGTGGGGACATAGGTGTGTCAAGCCTGAGTATCTGAGTGTTGAGGGGGACCGCTGTTCCAAGAACTTCGGCCAAAAGTCCTTGGAGTTATTACTAAATAGAATGTTCAATGATTCCTCCTCATTTTGGGGAATGAAGGCTCGTTTCTTCCCTTGGACTAGACGACCATACTCACATATCATGTCCAGTTTGCTTGGGAAGCCACGTTTGGACTTGAGTCGGAGTTGTCGATGGCCAAATGCCTTACACTCTTCATCATACTAGCTATTGTATGGTACCGACCCCAGAGGCGGTGGATGATTGGAGCGTGTGCTGTATGGGAAGGTGTGAAGGGCAGCCTGGTGTAGTGATTGGCTAATCAAAGCGGCATGGTCCTCTAGGAGAGGTATGCGATCAATATAGGTGAGTAGAGTGTAGAGACATGCGGAGTATATTGGTGAGAGGTTGTGATCAGATTGTATGTCAAGGTAGGAAGTGTAGGTAGGTGGTGGTGTGATGGTGAGGCGAGACAAGGGGCGGTGATGCTAAATAAAAGATATGTATGATTAGCCCCAGGTGGTGGTGGTGAAATAGAGAAGTCTGTGATGTGTGATATCTCAAACCACTCCTAGCGAGGAGTCATGTTCTTAGTAGCACCACTGTCGATACACCATGTATCACTTGCAACAAGGGAAGCATCCCTTGATTGATTTTCAGCATTCAAATCCCCCTTGGCATCCATCTTCTCATTAAATGCAGCAAACAAAAAATCTCTATTACCTTGGGCAAGATGAGCTTGACCATGTGCATCTAAAGCACGAGTTTCAGTGGAGGCAACAAAATTACCGCTAGAGCTGTCCCTTTGCCTTTTCTTTTCATTGGCAATCCTTTTCTGACACTCTGCAATGTAATGTCCTGGCTTCTTGCAATAGTTGCATTTGCCCTTTTTTTTATTTTTGCTTGAACTGCTTGCATTCCCCTCCTTAGGCTGAGTTGTATGGCTGTGTTTTGGCTCAAACTTTTTCTGAAATTTGCCCTTTCCACCCATGGCAAGCGCTTGCTCACCCTGATGAGAGGCTTGGGTGAAATTTGAGCATCTCTCCTCTTCTTGCAACAAAAGTCCAACTAACTTATCAAACGAGAGTGGGGTTGCTCTGAGAACAATGATCAATGAAGTGACGAATGTGCCATATAAGAGCGCTAAGCTTTTGAGAGTAATAGAGACAAGCTTCTTGTCTTCTATTTCCTTATCAATACTTGCAAGCTAATCATGTAGATCAGTGATCCTAGCAATATGATCAGTGATGGCCTAGCCTTCCTGCATGTTGAGATCCTTGAGATGATTTGTCAAGGCCATTCTTAACATGATACAGGTTTGCCAATCTTGCCCATGCTATATTTGCATCCTTGCATGACTTGATAGTCGTCATAATGTGCCTCTTCACATTTGTGGCAATCAAAAACATCGCTTGGGCACTGCGGCGGTCAAACTTCTTCTGCTCCTCCATCGATGCTGTGGGAATAGCAAGAGGGGCTGTAGCAGACGACTATTTGTCTGTAGTTTGACCCGAAGAAGCTGTGCTAGATGTAGATGAGCCTGCTGGCCTCACCTCATCCCCATTAACAATATCCCACAAGCCCTTACCAACCAAGATGTTCTTAAGCATGAATGACCACAAGGCATAGTTTGGTCCATCCAGCTTGTCACCCTTGGACAAATTGCCAAAATTGTCCAAAAGAGTCGACATGATGCAAAATGGGATACCCACAAGCTGCAAATGTACCTGCAAAACGAACTGCAAGTCCCAAAAGTGCAACTGGCTGCTGCAAATGTGCTTGCAAATCCCAAACTAATGCTTTTTGCAAATGCAAAGTACGACTGGCTGCTGTGAAATGCCACTGACTACACAGTGCAATCAATGCAAAAATAGCATAAACCAATCACTCCACTCTACTGCAATCTGAAGTGCAATCCCAAACTCAAAATGCACAACCCAAATCTGAAATAGCACACCCACGAGTGCTCAAATGCATCCAACGGAGCTCAAAGGCATCCACAACTGTAAAGTAACTGCAAATGCACCCAACAATGCAAAGTATCTGCAAATGCACCTGAGAGTGCAAGAGTATGGGCTGCAAAAACAGTCCCGAAGCGAAATACAAAGCTCAAAACACTTACTGAAAGCGCACCTTGGCCAGAACCACCTGCAAAACAGTCCACTAATTGTGTGGGTAAGCTGGAGATGACAAAGGAGCTTAAGTGCTGCTTGGAGCTGAATGTAGCTGTCAAGAGTACCTCTCAACACAATACACATGTAGGGAAGAGCCTGGAGAAGTATGGGGATGCCTAGAGCTGCTGGAACACACTCGGGAGAGGTTGGAGATGAAAAGAGTCCCATCTTTAGAGCCCATTCCTGCACTTGCTTCCAGACACCCGCAAGCTTGGTGCTCCAGTGCGCGTTCCTGGTTCTCACATTAAGCTCTCTAGCTTTCATTTGAGGTAGCTCTAGCATTAAGCTCCTTCTCTAGTTCAGTCCGGTGCCTCGTTTCGTCGCCAGAAACTTGTTTCATAGCAGGGAAAAAAAAACTAGTCTAGCGGGTGTTTTTGACCTTTTGAGGTCCGATTTCGATTTTTTTTGAAATTTCTGAGCTGCTCGCATACAAACAAACTTGTCCCGCACCATTTTAGGCGAAAAAAATATTTTGATTTTTTGTCCGTACAATTGTAAAGACGTCCGTACGTCCGTACAGATCTGTTCATACAATTGCACGACAGTGCTGGGAGTCCGTACGACTTGTCAGAATGTGATTTCGAGTAGTTTTCGGCTGTTTTTCAGCTTTTTTGCTCAAATAGCTTTAGCTATTGGCACTTAGGTCACCTAGTACTTTTAGTGTCTTATGACACCTAGCACTAGTGGTACCACTAGGACACTAGTTCCTAGGGTTCTCTTTTATTGTACTTTGTTCTTTCATTTTCATTCTAGTTGATGTGACGGCTTCCACTCCTTGCTCCACTCTTTGCATCCTTGTGCTTCCGTGAGCCTACAGTGGTATCAGAGCAGAACAATCTTCTTTGAGCCTACAGCTTGTGCTCCCTAGCCTGTTCCCACATCTTCCATACAACTCCATTCGTACATGTGCAGCTCTGAGGCGTCCGTATTGTGCCTTATGTACCAAGCGCACGTCATCTGCAAGGGCTTGCGTTGCACCAGTCACACGTCCGTACAACGTTGTAGCAGCGCGGTACACCTGCCCATACACAGTGTCTTGAGCCTGTGAACTTGCACTGCCTATCCGTTCCTGCACGCGTGGTGCTACCGTACATCTGCATCAAGACCAATCGTACAACGTACGGCAGTACCTATGCATACGTTGTACTTGCAAGCATCGTTCTTCCGTACAGGTGCCGCACGTGCGACCAAGCAATCGTTTGTTGTCCTGTCCGTATGTACATACCTCCGTGTACTTGCGCGCTACGTACAACTGCATCAACAATTGTACGTTCGTACATTGGTGGAAGGCGTCAGTCATACATACTATTTGCAAGAGTTAGACGTACATTGCAGCTGCTCTTGCTTTGCAGGTACTCCTTGCAAAAAGGTTCTTTACATTTGCAGGTGATAGTTGCAGATTGCATACGGGGCATTTTGTTTTTACAAACATTGCAATCAATTTCAAAATCTACACCAAAATTTGGGGCTTTTGCAGACAAATTGGAATTTTTGTAACATTTGGGGCTTTCATTGAGTTTGCTCTCTTCTGGTTGCAATTTCCCTCAAGAAATTGGGGCTTTTGCATTTGGGCTACAATTTTGCAGGAGAAAAGGTATTTGGCAAATTTGCAATGAGATTGCACGATACTTTCAAATTTGCAATGAATTTGGCAAGAAATTGCAGGCCATTTGATCACATTTGCAAATTACAACTTAATTTGGGGCTTTTCCAAATTTGGAATGACTAGCAACAATCATGATTTATTTGGCATTCTTCGTGAAGATGATAAGTTGGATGGTACCAACTATCCGATGTGGTCTTATCTCATGAAACATATTCTTGTTGCAAGACATTTTTGGAACATTGTTTCTGGGGTTGATTTGAGGCCAGCCAATGCTATAGTGGCTGCCCCTAATGCTGGTCCCTTGGCAAAGGGTACTCCTCCTGATGCTTTATCCTCTAGCACCCCTGATGCTGCTCCTCTAACTCAGGAACAAACAAGATGGGATGCAAGAGATGCAAATGCACATTCCTGTATTGCTTTATCATGCAAGAGAATCATTATTCCACACATCCAGTCATACAGGACAACAAAGGATGCTTGGGACAAATTGGCTTCTCTTTATTAGATTCGCAATGAGGCACGTGTTGCATATTTAAGAAGACAATTGCAGGAAGTCAGCATGAATGAAGGTGACTGGGTGTATACTTGACAAAGGTCAAGGACCTCATGGAACAACTTGCCAATATTGATGAGGTGGTGCCCAATTCTCAGCTTGTTAGTACCACATTGAATGGGCTGCCAGATACATATCAAGGGTTTGCTACAACCCTTCAACTAGTGGCCATGGGTAATCCATACCACTACTCCTTTGATCAGTTAGTAGGCAAGCTACTATTCCTGATCATGCATTTGCTTCACAGCAGAAAGGAAAAGGCAAGGCTTCCAAGCCTATGGGCAAGCCTAAATATGCGCCTAACAGTGGCCATTCCTCCAACGCATCTCAAAATACAGCAGATAAGTCAAAGAAGAAAAGATGCAACTATTGTCGCAAGCCAGGGCATGAAATTTCAGAATGCAAGAAGCGCATTGCTTTGGAGAAGAAGAAAGCAGGATTGATAGTAAATGCCTCACATGCAATTGAATCCCATGAGCCAACAGATGCCTCACATGCACATGCTCTCCAGGATGATTGGGCATGGGCTGTCCATCGCTTTGATCCCTCCAAAGTTGATGCATTCTTTACTGCTAATGATGCTCAGTCTTGGTATTTTGATAGTGGTGCTTCCAAGTACGTAACCTCTTGCAGACAGTTGTTTCATTCCTTGGCTAATGCTCCGCGAGGGGGGACTGTCACATGTGCTAATAATGCTTCCTATGCTGTAAAAGGAATTGGAGATGTGCAACTCACATCCATTTCAAGCCATCTTGTCACTTTGACAAATGTTCTTTTTGTACCTGGAATTGAAGTCAATTTGATTTCAATTTTAGCAATTGACACTTCAGGTTTCAGAGTGATATTTGATGGATACAGATGCTTAGTATATGATCTTCGTGATGACAATGCCATAGTTCTCACTGGCACTTTGCAAAAGGGGCTTTATCACCTTGATTATCACTCAGCTGCACTTTCTATTGAAGCATTTGCTATTTCAGATTCACAGCTTGCTGAAACTCATCTTTGGCATGAGAGAATGGGTCTTCTCAATTATAGAGCTCTTGCCAAGTTACATTCACAGGGCATGGCAAATGATGTACCTCAAACTCACGCAATTTCCAAACATGTGTGTGAGGGTTGTCTTTTGGGTAAGATGCATCGATTTCCTTTTCAAAAGGATTGTCGAAAATTCTCACAAAGGAAATTGCAGCTAGTGCACAGTGATATGTGTGGCCCAATGAGGACAAATGCCATTGGTGGGTACAAATATTTCATGACTATAATTGATGACTTCACAAGATATTGCTGGGTATATGCTTTAAAAGCCAAATTTGAAGTGTTCTCATGCTTTCAGAGGTGGCTGAATATGGTTGAGAATGAATCAGGATGCAAGCTTTGTTGAGAGTTGTGGTGCCATGAGCACATAATTAGAGGCTAAGGTATGTGCTAAGGAAAGAATCAAAGTAGCCACCCTAGGATGTGGACTACATGATGTGGAGATATGCACAACGAGAGATGTGGATGAGAGGATCCCACAAGTGTTGACTATTCAAAGGGCACTCTCTATATAAGAGGCCTATCACGTATTATTGAGTACACACACACTTTTTTTTGTGAAATCTTTGATTGATTATATTATATGAGTAGCAACCTCAAAATAAGGTGCTACAATTACATCAACTGAAAATTTCAGTATATGCCAAAAAGACCTCATGATCTACGCAGCGGGTCTGCAAGTAATCAAAGAAAGATTGCTGCAGAGAACGCCTAAAAAAGCCAAAGAAAGAGAAAGTAGGATCACCAAAGACTTTACAATTTCTATATGTCCATAAAGTCCATAGTGCCCAGTAGCGAACCCAAACGAAGAAAAGATGAAACTCCGGTCTGGATGGATGAAACCCCGGTCTGGATGGATGAAACCCAAATAGCCAGAAGAACTTCCCAAACGGAACAAGTGGGAATCTCGCTTGCGAGGCGCTGTTGAAGTAGATAAAAAAACTCATGAGAGCACGAACAATGCCTAAACAAGTGAGGCACAGTCTCTGAAGAAGCAGAACATCTGGGGCAAAGTGCAGGAGCAATGTGTCGATGAGCTAATAGCTGTCTAGATGGAAACACTCCCAAAAGAACTCGCCAAAAGAAAAGCTGTTGCCGAAGCGGTACTTTATAGACCCAAAGTTGCTGTAATCTTTTCCTCCACCACTTGGTTGGGCGATGCATTCGCCAAACAAAATCACCTCTCTTTGAAACCCAAGGTTGAGGCAAAAGGATTTTATACAATGCAAGTAAAGTAATCTGAGATAGCCTCAAAGGACGAGAAGAGGACCTTGGAGAAGTCAAAGTCTAATCTTCCAGCCGGCGGTCTTGGAGTTCCAAAGGAGGAATTGAAACAAAAGGCGAAAGCATAGAAGGAATTTGTTGCCACAAAGGACGATAATGAGAGCCTAATCCATATGTAGTGGCTGATAGAGAAAAGGGGAGCATAGTATCAGCATCATCTATAACATCAGCAACTGAGGTGATGCCTTTAAACGAGACAAAGTAGGAACGTCAAGGTTCTTGAGATATAGATTTGCTATCTCTCTCTCATGTCTTATTTAGTGTGCTTCGAGCCTCCTTGTGTGCTGATCTTGTGTGCACTAGGCTAAGTACGATCCGCACTTTGTCACTGTATCAGAGCAGGTTTGGCTAAACCTAGATTAGTTTTAGGGTGATTGAGAGTTCTTTGTGAGCATTCTTTCTTCCGAGATTCATGAGAGTTCTCACCATTTTCGTTCTTGTGAGAAAGAGACATTAGAGTCCATTGTATCCTAGTGTGAGAGAGAAAGTAGTGAGGAGCAGCGAGATTTAAGTTCTCTGTACTCTTTTAGAATTCTTAGCAACTTCTAAACTGCAGGATGGATAGCATGGATGAGATTCCTACTTCTGACAATCATGAGCTTGATGAGAAGGCCTATAACCTTAGAAAAGAGGCTCAACAAGCTTCTGAGGTAGCGGCAATAGCTTATGCTGCCGGATGAAGCAAACGAGTGAAGTGGTTCTTGATAGTGCCCACAAAGCTGCCCATTCGTCCAAAATATAGACTACAAGATTCAACTTGGAAAGATGAGTTTTGGAAGTAAGAAAGCTAGCCAAAGATCTTGATATTCATTCTGAAACATCTTGATATTCGTTCATGGACTGACATCTCTTCTCTCAGAGCTTCCAACAGGGCTTTTGCTCCTCTATCAAATACACTTCTGAGAGGTTTGGCTGCTCCTTGGGTGCGTGAGTTAGCGCAACCCCAGCCCTGTTGGGGAACTGAAAGGAAAGCATGGAGTGAACACAAACTGAGAATTCTTGCTTATGGAATAAGAAAGGTGAGGTCCTTAAGTAGGCACCTCTTACATGATCACTGACATCACTGATGACCTCTGAGCTCCACAATCATCTACTCAATCAGCTCCTAGATTCTCTCAATCATCCTATGTGGCTTCTACCACCACCTAACAGTGCTTATGGGCACCTAACTGTGCCTTTAGCACACACACATAGAAACCAAGGTGTGCCTAGGGCATACACCTTGAGATATCCCATCATACCCCCCCTCAAGGGAATGCCTCAGGCTATGTCAAGGATACATCTAGTCTCATAGTTTCTCATGCCATTTCATGGTGGTCAAGGATAAATCTATGGTTAGGTTCTCATGCTAGCAAGGGGTTCCCAAGGGTGTGAAGTAAACAAAAGGGATACAAAAGACCTTCCAATGGTTATCTCCCCCGCATGTACATGCACACAATGTCTGTAGGAGGTACCATGGAGCAAAACGCATACACATGGCCTACATCATATGGTGACCAGAGGTGTTTACAAAACACACAATAGTTTATTTCATTCATTTTGGAGGACTATCCAGGCTGAGTACGGAGGACTATCCAGGCTGAGTACCTTGACTCAATAAAAAGAGAGATCTGGAGCATACATGGAGATGATTCAAAAAGCATAATCTTCATAGGATGCCTCATCTTGTGGAGGCACATCAACTGAAAGTAGATTGGCAGTTTCTGACTTTGTAGCTGCTTCCTTTTTGACTCTACAAAACTTTTCATGGTGATTGTTTTACCACAGTGTTTGCATGGATTGATCTTGAAGCAGTCTTTTGAGAGGTGATTAGTCTTCCCACAAAGGTGAAAACTTGCCCTTCTGAATTTTTATGGCATAGGTTGTGTCATTGCCTCTCCGGAGTTCCATGTGCCTTTCTTCTTCTTGAAGAGCAAAAATAAGACCTTCAAGATTAGGATTAGGAAGATTTTTCAAAGTGGTAACAACATGATCATAATCTTCAGGCATACTCTTGAGCAACACTGCCATTGCATCATCTGTAGTGATTGGAGAGTTGATAGAAGGAAGTTGAGTCATGAGACTCCACATGTAATTGACATGGGTAGCCAAAGGAGTGCCACTAACCTTCTTTAATTCAAAGAAAGCAATCTCAAGTGACAATTTTGAGATGTGAGAGCTAGCACCAAAAATAATGTCAAGCTTCTGCCAAGCTTTTGAAGGAGACTCTAAGTCAAAGATGTGATGAATATAGTCATCTCCTAAGGCAAGAGCAATGATGCCATAGGCTTTCTCCTCTCTAGCAGGATCTCTTGCCGGGCGTGTCGGAGCTGAGGATTCTCCACCATTTGAGACTGTTGAAGAAGAAGTTGAAGCCGGTTTGACAAGCCCCTTGAGATTTTCCCTCATCAATGCAAACTTAACCTTCATCTGCCATGTGTGAAAGCCCTTACCATTGAACTTATCCATATTCAAGATGGTAGCCATGAGAGGGTCTAACCCAGAATGGGCAGTGTCTACTCTCTTACAAGGCTAGAAAGAGTTGAAGAGCTTCAAAATACAAGCATTCAGAGTAGCAAAGGCTTGCAACAAAAATCCATACTACAATTCAATGATGCTTTCACTTGCATGCTTCATAGAGGTGACTAAATGAAAGTATTCCAAGCAAATCCAGGTATAGGAACTTAAAAGAAAGTTGTAGCCACAGCTATACTGATGCTTTTCAATACCTTAAAACCTCAGAAATGCTAAAGTAGCATCTAATGTAGCATCAAACTCATAACCTTGTCAAAACTGTCCAAAACAGAGGCCTGAACTTGGAGGGCTTGTATCTCATTCTTCAAAGCAAAGAAAATAGGGCTTTTTGAAGCAAAAGAAAGCTCATATACCAGAGAAGATCCAGCACAGAGGTTGGGCGAAATGGCGTGCTGTTTTGCCCGGGGGAGTTGCTGCAGGCTGAACCTGTGTTTTGACATTTTCTCCTTCGTTACTGAACCAAATGGGCTGCAAAGTGACTCAAAATGTTCATCGAGGTCGCCCATCTACTCCTAAGAGGGCTCGAGCAATGGTGCAGCCGGCAGGGAGTATTTTGCAATAGAAAAATGACGAAAAAATGCGCTATTTGGGGAATGGCGACCAGCAGAGACGTCTTTTCTTCAATTGCTTGCAGGTGGAAGTTCGCCCATTCGAGGGGTATCTCCAACAGGAGGGGTATCTCTAGCACACACACATAGAAAACAAGGTGTGCCTGGGGCATACACCTTGAGATATCCCATCAAGCCCGGCCATATGGATTATTTTGAATCTGAAGGGCAGTGCAAGGGAAGCAACGAGAAGCGACTAATTGCTTTCTACCTCTCCAATGGAACGTCAAGAAGCTCTTCCAACGCAGGCTCCTCCGAATCCACCCAGCCATGCTCCAACGCCCTTCAACGGCCGAAGCAACTACCAACTACTAATGACTACAAATTGGACCTTGCAGCACAGCCACAACCCAGTTGGAATTGAATCATGTGGGCTTCCAAGCAGCAATCCTTCAAGGTGCGGGTTCCCATTGGTTCACACTACTAGCCTGTCAAGCTTTTATTTTTTCCCCAGTTCTTTTGAGGTTCGACCTCAGGAGCTGCCAAGGCAGCTATAATGAAGAATCTAGGCGAACGTTTGCAGCCGTGTCCTGAAAGAAAGAGCTAGGTTTGAGTCCTACGTGTAATCAGCCTTCTAAGCTTGTGTGCAAGTGAATTTGATAGCAAGATTTTGACCCTCATCTAGCGGCCTCAAATGAGCAGCGCCCATAGCACGCCTCACCAACTGCTATTGCCAGCCACCAGCAGAGCTCTAAAAATGGCACATGTTGGCTCAAAGACTCCAAAAACAATGATCTCCAACTGTTCCAGCGCTCTCCATCAACTAGGTGCTTACGTGCTTCGACGCAGACTCTCCATCGACTCATGGACTGCGCCCAAGCTCCTGTGGAGTAGACGGAAGCGGAAGCAAAGGCGAGAGGGAGAGCTGAAAGAGCTCAGTCGCACGGACGGGAGCAAAGGTAGCTGAGATATGATCGTAGAGCAGACCACGTGAAGCGTCGCCATCTCCTCCCACAGAGAGCTCTATCTCTCTCTAAAAATCTATCTCTAAACCTCCCTCTGCCACGTGGCAGATAAGGCTGAGTGTTTTTTGAACCTTGGTTGAGTAGTTAACTCACTAGTAAAATTTTTCACAATAAACCATGGTTAAGTTTATCTACCCTAGAGTTAACTCAGTTTGGTTAGAAGATTGCTACATGGCATAGTGCCACCTAAGCACAGTCCCCTGGACAAGCACAGTCCTGCAAGCTGCATATGAACAGCCTCTGCCACATCATCAAGGGCCCCTCTTCTTCACAAAAACTTCAACAAGCCGTAACTTCCAATCCAGGAAGAATTTGTGTACGCTCCAAAAATGAAAAGTGATTGCCTTTTTGAGATCTACGCGCCTATCAGATCAGAATTATTGTTAGCAATTAGACACTACCATTGAAGCATAACGAAGCTCATGGTAAGAACTTTGCAACAAATGACAATTCAATGCATGAATGCAAAAACAAAATGCGAGAAGCACAAGTGCATGAGATGACCATAGCACAGAACATGGCATCCACACATAAAGCATTAAGGCACATCGAAGAACAAAGCATCATGCATCAAGCTACATCAAGCGAAGAAGAGAACGCCATCGACATTAAGCATTGAGAAGCAACAGCCTTGCCACCTTCAACCCATATGTTTGTAAATCAAACCTGACCACCTGAGAGTAGCCATGTAAGCACCCAGGGGAGGATTTGATCTTGTAACTCACATCCGACCACCTTGCAGTAGCCAAAGGATCATGGCGCCAAGGGGAGATGTTGAGAGTTGTGGTGCCATGAGCACATAATTAGAGGCTAAGGTATGTGCTAAGGAAAGAATCAAAGTAGCCACCCTAGGATGTGGACTACATGACGTGGAGATATGAGAGTGAGGGAGAGGCTAAAGGAGGAGAGGTTGAGCAAGGAGAAAGAAAGAAAGAAAGAAAGTTTATTAAAGTCTTCGGGAGACCGTGAAGGTCTATGAGACTAAAGATAACTGATACAATGAGCATAACGGTGGTGGTCTCAAAACGGGCCAACCAACCGTTTCTACAAAAAAAGAGGTTATGAAGGACTATGTGTCTAGTCCTGATACAAAAAATATGTGTCTACCTCCAGGTGATACAAAGAAGAAGAAGGGAGGGGCACAAAAAAGTGGGGCAGAGGGGGGAGATACAGTATACATGTGCAGGTGGTGATCGTCAGAGACCAATCATAGAGGGGCCGTCAAATGGGAAGTCGGAAAAAACCCTGCGATAGATGATTGGCCTCTAACGTCACGCGGCCTAGTCGAGCTCGGTCGTCGGGGGCAGCGGGTGGCCCTGTGGATGAGGGCAACTGTAACCCCAGTGGGGCGGGCCGAGAGCAGAGACGAGATGTCATGGACCTAGATGTGTGAATCTGTCCTCTGACGCAGCTGTCGTGACTCTGGCTCTCGCTCACGTCCGCGTCGTCGGCTAGACTGAGAAGAGGTATCCTGTGGCTGAAAGAAGTCAGTGATAGGCCGTTGGATATCCTCACACTGTGTGCTCTGCTCGTGTCGCCGTGCTCGGAGAGAAGTATCTCGGTGGCGGGTCATCTCATGTAAGAAAGCGGCAAGGCACCGCTGATCCGGGAATTGTAGCATGTGTGAGAGGGAGCCGAATCCGTTGCGGAAGAGGCAGTGGTATCGGCCTCGAATGGCATAATAGATAGGACATCTGAAAGCAAAATGCTCCTCCGACTCGATCTCCTGTAAGTCGCAAAGTGGGCAAAGGCGGTCCTCTCCTGGGATACCCTCTGCGCGTCCACTCTCGATCCGTAATCGGTGTGACGAGACCCTAAACTGACCGAGGGAGATCTGGAGCGCATGTGGTAGATGAAGTTGTGTGTAACCCGGAGGTGTGATGAAGCCCTTCTGTGAGATCTGGAGGCAGTGTCGGCGGTAGAAGTCGAGCTTCACAGGAAGCTCGGAGTAAAGAAACCATGTCCGCCAGGTGTGGAGCTGGAGCAGATCCGTCCGAATGAGCCGGTTGACCTCCTGGTCAGTGGGGGAGAGAGGAGATGGTGGAGCATCGAGGCTGTACTGAAAAGGAGGCAACCGGTCTAAGTCGAGGCCTAGTCGGGTGAAACAACTGGAAAGACAACTATACCAGCATCGCTGGTCCCCATCAACGGATAAGGCCATAGAGGAGGATAGGGCTAACCAAGGTAGACGGAGGCGACCGTCAGCAGAGGAGCCAAAATCCCTGACTCTGTGGAGGTAGGTGATAGCCTGAAAAGCCGCATCAAGTTGTAGGGGTGAGGCGCCGAACTCTGGTAGAATGATCTGGTGTGGTACCGATGGTTTGCTACGGATCATCCGAGCAAACATCAGTATCTGCAGGCGCTCAACTCGAGCCCACTCTGTGTCTGAAAGGTCGACTCCCCACCAAGGGCTACCATACATGCCTGCTGGGTGGACCAAAGAATCAAAAAGGAGAGACTTGGTCCGCGGGTCCTGGAAGTGGGAGTGGTAGCACTGTCGCTCCAGCCTGGCAAGAGCGGCGTATCCCCGGCTGATCCTAGCCTGCATGGCCGGGCGCATCGTGAAGATCGGGCCTGAGAAGACAACGCCCAAGTATGTGTAGGAGTCAACTATCTCAACAGGGTCGCCGGCGAAGAGGAACTGCTCTCGGTGCATAGCGGGTCTGGAAGTGTTGAAGATCATCACCTTGGTTTTCCCAAGGTTGACCTTCAAGTCATGTGTATCACAGAAGGCCTGAAGTCCATCCAAGTGTCGCTGAAGACCAGTAGCAAAAGAGGATAGTAGTACTACATCGTCTACGTATAGGAGAATCTAGATGGCAGTCCCCGCAAGAGAGCAGCCTACAAATCCGAGTGTCCTGATGGTGGTCTCGAGCTCGTCGATGTAGAGGCCAAATAGAGTCGGTGACAAGGGACATCGTTGTTTGACTCCGATAGTGCTCGTGATCTCTGGGGTCCAGCTGGTGCCAATCCTGACCTGCCCCGTCACCCGCTCATAGACAGCTACTACTGCCCAGATAATCGCCGAGTCGTAGCCTAACTCCTGCAGACGTCTGATGAGTCGGGCGCGGGGAACGGTGTCGAATGCCTTGCGGAAATCCACAAAGCAACAATATACTCTCTGTCTCCTGTGTCTGGCCTCCTCAATGATCCCTCTAAGTGTAAAAATGTGATCGTAAGTCGAGTGATCCATCCTGAAGCCGGCCTGTCCGGATGCCCTGAGCCCCTGTATCTTTGCGCGAGCACTGACCTCGCCATCTAACACTGATGCATAGATCTTGGACATAACATGTCCAACCATGATGGTCCTGTAATTCCCTGGATCCATGGGATCTCCTGCTTTGTGGATGGGTGTGACAGTGTTCAGGGTCGAGGCTCTGGGGAACCCGTGATAGACAGCTTCATTGAACAGCGTTGCCAGGATGGGGGCTAGAGTTTTGATGCCGTAGGCAACAAACTCTGTGCATAGGCCCTCATGATCCTTAGCTCGACCGTTATGAAGCTTATGTGCTGCGTGGGTGACTCCCTAGGTTGTGAATAGGATACAAGAAACGGGGCGGGGGGTGGTTGAGAGTCAGATGGTCTATGCAAGAGGTGCCCTAACTACACAGAGGATATTCTTCATTTGTTTGTGATCTGTCCGCCTGCTCAATACGTAGAAAACAGCTCATGCTTGCATTCGTATTAGATGCAATTTGGGACGCTTACCTTTTGGGGATGGTCATGGAATGCAAAGAAAAGAGTGGACAAAAATCTAGGCCCAGGCTTTTAGCAATTATGAATTTCTAGGAACCATTTTGTTTTCTATAACAAGATCAGTAATTCGTCAATTATTTGGTGCTCTTGGTTTGTCAAGACCTAAATCTTTGGCTACCTTGCTCGATAGTACAAGAGATATTTTTTCTGCATGTCTGTCTCTAGAAACTTTTCAGAGTAGATTTTATTTGCACGACAAGAGGATCTTGGGAGAGGAAGTATAGCAGCCTACATCCTGGCTTCTATGGCTTATGGAGGTCCCCGAAATTGGCTTCTGGGATTCACTTGTTATGGGTTCCAGGTTTCGGGTTCCAGTTTACGAGTTTCAGTTTAATTGTCTCTGGATTCCAATTCTGGATTGACTACTTCTAGGTTTTGAGTTCATGAGCTCAGTTTTCTTGGCTCCCAATTCACTTATTTTTTAGTTCCGAGTTCCGTGTTCTGGTTTGTAAGTTCTGTGATCTACGTTCCGTGTTCCAAGTTCTGCGTTCTTCAAGGTTTTGGGTAGGTTCACTTGTTTCCGGGCTCCAGATTCTGGGTTCACATGCTCAAAATTCCTGGTTCCGGATTTTGGGTTCACTTTTTTTGAGTTCCATGTTCTCTTATATGGGTTCTGAGTTCACGTATGTGTAGCTGCTCAAATCTCCTCCGTTTTGTCGCTTTTAGATCATCCCCCCAAAAGGGTGCTGCTTACATGGCAGTCGACCTCATATGGATGTCGAAAAGCCAGCCTTTCGTCGGCGGATCCTGAAAGTGCACTTGAAAGCACTTCCTCTCTACTCGAGCCAAAGCTCCTTGTACTCTTGTGAGTCGTGCCTTGGCTGCATGGGTCATCGTGAAAACTAGCCCTATGAAGACTGCCCCCAAGTATGTGTAAGATTGCACTATATCCACTGGTAAGTGAGGCTATGTCGATAGAGTATTCCGCGTGAGTTGAGCTTGGTCTTCCCAAGAGGTTGAGTGTCAAGTGGATTTCGGGTTGTATTCACTTGTTCTAGGTTCCAAATCTACTTGTTTAAGTTTCCAATTCTGGGTTCACTTGTCCCAAGTTTTGGGTTCTCTATCTTAGGTTCTGGGCTCCACGTTCATTTGTCCTGGGTTCCAAGTTCTGGTCCCTAGATTCCATCTTCCCTTGTTCTAGGCTTCGGATTTTGGATTCCCTTGTTCTGGGTACATTTATCCACTTTCAATGGATTCTAGGTTTACCTCTATATTGTAATCTTCTAATATGATATAATATACAATTCTTTTTTTGCCTCGCAGAAAAGTGCTAGCCCGCATTGTGACTATGTCGGTACTTCTTGTATTAGGTTTAAAAAATTACAAAGAAGTATTTATAGATGTGTCCTCATATATGTATAGATATGCAAATGAATGTTTAGTTCTGAGGGCATATGTTTTTACAATGACACTAATTGTTGAAAGCTGGCGGTATGTGTTAGTTCTTATTCTCTTCTATATGTGAAAGAATTGATTACTCTTTTCCATATCGGCTCATCTTCAATTTGAGTATTGAATCTTTTGTCTTGCCCCCTAGTATCTACATAATGAGTTCAGGCATGTGTTTGCAACCATATGCATGAAGGAATTAAGTTTTGTGAATATATTGATCAATTCCAAATTTGGCAATACCTTTTTGCAGATTGTATGTTTTGCAGAATATGATGCATGAGAGCATAAAGGAAGTGGTGGATTCAATTAGTCTTAGTCTTGTCAAAGTCGTGTGCATGACATGGCTAAACGATATTCTCTTAAAATTGTTGACTAGGTAAATAATAACTTTTCCAAACATTGGCTCAAGAAAAGTAAATTTCTTTTTGATTTTGTGATGCTACAGAATGAGAAAGGTCAAAAGGCGAGGGAGGCATTAGAGCAAGCTGCGCAAGATGAATTCCAACAAAAATGTCCCTTTCGTCCTGAAGTATGTAGTCATTGCACATATTTCTAGTAATACCTTGATGGTAGACAAAATCAAATTGATGCTTTTTTCCGCACACTTTAAGTGCTAGCACAAAAAAGATAATCTCTCCCTGAAGCAGCTCCTCCCAATCACCTCCTTGCTGCCCTCCCCTTCCTGCCTTCCCCGCCTGCCCTTCTCTCCCTCGACTCCCTGCCCCTCTCCCCGCTCTCTCTCCCCACGCTTCCTACCTTTCCCACTTGCCTTCGTGCTGCTTTCCCACATCATGCTAACCTCTCCCTAACTCGCAGCTAGCCTCCTGCCTCACCCACCACACTCTCCCTCTCCCCCACTGCTAATCCACTCCCCATCTCTCTCTGTCTCCTCTGCATAGTAACCAGTTGCTTCTGTCCCACCGCTCCGCAACTAAAACCCCCTTCTTCTCTAGTCTCTCCCTCTACTAACTAGCTCTGCTGCCTACCCCTCCAACTATCAGCGTGTCCCCTCCCTCTTCCTCAAAACCCCCTGATAGTTGGAGGGGGAGGAGGAAACAAAGAAAGAAAGAAAGAAAGTTTATTAAAGTCTTCGGAAGACCAAAGAACTCCACTGCCCTCTTTGCTCGCCTCCATGGGTCCCACCCTTCCAGGTCATAGGCCAAGGACTAGCTGCTTACTGCCTTATCTGACTAGGTGCTTACTGCCTTATCTTCAAACTGTTAGAATCATTATCATATTCTAGGCAGTGGCCAATGTATTGTAATAAGTAGGTTAGGGTCGCTTTTCCCTCATTGATGTTTTTCTCCCTAACCGCGCTTCAATCCCTAACTACGGTTAGTGGATACTATAGGGTTTTGTCACTTAGACCAAACCCCTCACTCTTTCTTTGTTCTTCACTTCATTCTACTCTACTATTCAGTACACTTACGTTTGCTCACTCTTGATCATTGCTCTCCTTTGTTCACATTTGGTATCAGAGCAGGTTCTCTTGCTCTTGCTCTTACTCTTGCTTCACAACTGCCTACAGCTCCCGCTCTTCAGCTCAAACTTGCGACCTCCTGTCCGTATAGTCCGTACGACTGTATGGATTCGCTTGCCCCGTACAACTCTTTGCTGCCATTTGTACAACTCTTCGCCGCTGCATAGCCCATTCTGTCGCATTCCGTATAACTGTACAGCAGGCGCCAGCTCGCCGTACATCCGTACTCCTGCAACATTCAAGTCCGTCGTCGTCCGTACTTGTCAGCACCGCACGTGCAAACCGTACCACCGTACTGCATGTCACATTCTGCTCTATTCAACCGTACTGTTTGTCGTACAATCATCCATGTACAGAATCCGTACATAGACGGCCGTACCATTTCATCCGTACAAGCTCGATGACAGAGTCTGTACACTGATAGTTCCGTACTGTTAGTCTGGTACAAGGTGAAGGTTTCCGTTCTTTTTGGTAGGGTCCATTTGCAGGCATTTGTGCATTGAGCCATTGTTTGGCTGTGGTCTCTAGCAGACATTTCTTTGCAGCAGGTGGAAGTTTGGGGCTTTTGCAGGGGACTTGAAATTTGAGTGACATTTGCTCAATTTCACCCCAAAATTTGGGGCTTTTGGTTTTGAACTGCAATTTCAGGCATTTTTGGGGCTTTCAGTTATTTTGCTCTCCTTTGGATGCAATTTTCCTGAAGAAATGGGGGCTTTTGGCATTCGGATTCAATTTGGCAGTTGAAAGACCATTCGGGAGATTTGTAAGCAATTTTGGACTCAGTGTGAGTCAATTTGCAGAATTTTGCCACTTTTTGCAAATTTTATATCCAGATTTTTGGGCATTTGCAGAGCATTGGGGTGCATACTAAGCCTTTGATAGGATGTCACAGTAATTGTCACTATGGGCAGATTTTCTTGAGCAGAGTCTGGTTGTGCATTTTACATCCCAGGAAGGGATTTTACTTGTTCAATTTGCTGTGTTTTTTGAGTTTATCTGGCAAAAATGGCTCAAAACAACCCCAATGAGGTATTTGGAGTTCTCACACAGGAGGATAAGTTGGATGGCACAAACTGGATTATGTCGATGGAGATGAAGCAAGGCCAGATTCTGTGGCTACACCTGTCACTCCTATAGCTGGAGGCAGGGGTAGAGGTCAAAATGCAGCACAAGTAATTGGAGCAGCTGCTGCTCTAGTGGCTCTCACAGCAGAGCAAAAAAGATGGGATTCTAGGGATGCACAAGCTCTTTCTGTGATTTCTCTTTTTGTCAAGAGGTTCATTATTCCTCACATTCGGTCATGCAAAACCTCAAAGGCAGCTTGGGAGATTTGGGAGAGTATGTTTGCAGCAAGAAATGATGCTAGAGTTTCCTTCCTAAAGAGAAAGAAAGAAATTTTATTAGAGTCTTCGGAAGACCGATGGGTGTATGAGACTGAAAGAAAACCTGATACAAATCATAGTAAGGGTGGAGCTACTAAAACGAGCATCATCACCGGTGCTGAATCCTAAGTCTGATCATACATAATCAAATACATCTGGGTATGATAATGCAAAGAAAAAAGACTGGAGCGGAGCGGAATCCTCCGTATGCCATGTCGTCCTAGCTGGCGGTGATGGGACGCTGAGAGAGCTATCTCATACGCACATGGATGAGGGAGATCCCATGAATGCTCACCTCACAAAGCTTCAGGATTGAGACTGAATATGAAATGCATCATCTAACCAAACATCTCTGCCACTGAACCGTAGGCTGAACCGTAGGGTGCAGATGCCTATCCATGCCCGGATTGATAGATTCGATGTGGATGATTGGGCTCTTGATAGAGGGGGGACAGTTTGCATTGCACCTGGTGTTTCCATCTCCGACCATTTTCCGGTAGTTTTGTCTATCTCAGAGCCCCATCTAAGAGGATGGTCTCACAGTATCAGGATCCCCGATGCCTTATACACAGATGAGACTCTCACAGAGGCAGTCTTGGAGATCTGGGTTTCTCACTTGCAAGGGGGGGTGGCCGATCCTTCACATGTGGCCACATCACTTGCCAGTATCAGCGACTTTTGTCACTCTGTTGCTAGTGCTCAGCGAGGTGAAGTACTCAGGCGGGAGATTGGTATCTGCCGGCAGTTGGCAACCTTGCAGAGGGAGGAGCAAAGACGACCTTCAAATGCTTGGATACAAGAGCGCCTTGCTGCAGCAGCAAGGGCTCACTTGCAGACATTGCTTGATTAGAGAGCAGAGTATGCCTTTCATGCACAGGAGTCCTTTTGGATACAGATGGGAGGGAGAGTCAATAAACACTTTTTCTCTACATTTGGTCCCATACATAGTAGAGAGAGTGTCAGGCAGCTTATTGACTTTGACGGCGTTTTGCAGTCTCATCCGGATACCATCATGCACTTAGCGGTAGATTTTTATGCCTCCCTTCTTTCTGTAGATCCTGACACACAAGCCAGAGATGTGGCTAGAGATGTAGTTTGGCAGAGTTTACCTGTGTTGGTCACACTAGAGATGATATGCTCACTTGATGCATGCTTTACCAACACAGAGTTCAGGACTGCTCTCTCTGCCCTTCATAAGGACAAGTGCCCTGGTTTCGATCGTCTTACTCCATCTTTTGTTACAGCCTTTTGGGATATGATAGGTGATCATATTACTTCAGCCCTACAGGGCGTTTGGGACTCAAGTGAGATGCCTGACTCACTGACTGAGGGACTCATACACCTTATCCCGAAAGGTGGCAACATGAATTCATTATCCCATTGGAGACCCATCACTCTTTTGGGCACTCTATACAAAATCCTTGCCAAGGCGATCATCATCCAATTGCAGCCCCTTCTTCCAAACCTCATCCATGATACTCAGATAGGCTTTGTGCATGGCAGGAGCATATTTGATAATATCTTTTCCTTTTGGGAAGCCACAGAGTGGGCTATGCAGAGCAGGCAAAGGCTGGCAGTTCTACTCTTGGACTTTGAGAAAGCCTATGACAGAGTAGATTGAGGTTTTCTTGAGGGCACTCTTCTATGATTTGGATTTTCAGATGCATGGATAAGAGGGGTGGCCTCCCTTTACAGATCAGCCCACAGCCAGGTTTTGATCGGAGGGGTAAGGGGTGACAGGTTTCAGATTTCCAAGTCAGTTCGTCAGAGATGCCCTTTAGCCCCCTTCCTCTTTCTTTTTGTGGCAGAAGCTATGAGTATCTTCCTTAGATCTTAGGCTGATCTTTATGGGCTGAGATTGCCCTTGAGACAAGAGCAGGAGCTTCTTGACTGTGAGTTAGCTGATGACACTACTATTTTTATTGAGGCCTCTTCACAGTCACTTGATTCTTTCCGGACAGCCTTGGATATCTTTTGCTCAGCTGCAGGGGCACACATTCACTGGCATAAATCCTTTGGCTTTTGGATTAGTGATGAGGACACTCCAGGCTGGGGAGTTGACATTGGCTTTTCCTGGATTCAAAGGGGTGTTCCTGTCAGGTATTTGGGATGCCAAGTAGGATTGGGCATCTCTCCGGCACAGCAGTTTGCCCCAGTACTAGAGAGTATAAGGAAAAAGCTCATTTTTTGGAGCTCAACCAAACTCGACCTTGCATCTAGAGTTGTGGTAGTGAACCAGGTTCTTTTGGCCACCGCCTGGGTTGTGTGTTCTTGTTGGTGCCAGTCTAGGGATTGCATCACTCAGCTCATTAGACCAGTCATGAATTTTTTATGGAGTGGACTTGATGGCACAACAGATGTTGTAGCGAGGGTGACCTAGGAGACCATTATTCTCCCTACATGTGAAGAGGGCCTTAATATCATTGACCCGGACTTGCAGTGCAGGGCATTGCTTTGTAAGGTGGTGGTGAGGGGACTCATGCATGGGCAGGAACCTTGGAAGGATTTCTTTTTTGGATGCATTCAGGCTTGCACACCTACCTTGGGAGATGATTGGGTGGACAGCCCTCGCTGGATTTTTACTTCCATCCCTATCAGATCTCCTGCCTCTCCTCTCATGACTGACATCCTGAAAGCTTGGGGGAGCTTCAGGAACACTCTTTGAAGGGTTCCACCCTCTACCCTCAAAGAGATTGATAGGCAGCGGATCATTTGGAATGATAGTATACTTGATGAGCATGGCAGACCATTGGGCACTTCCCATTACATGCAGTGGTCTAGATGGGAGAGAGGCCCCGCCTACACAATAGGCACTTGGAAGGCATTTATTAGGCTACCTGAGGATTAGAGACTACAGTCTGTGAGTCACCTCAGAGGGGTAGCACGCAGGATTCAGCAGATAGATGCAGCCATCCTGGTGGAATGGACAGTTGAGATGCCTGTTACTTCCACCACTTGGATGGGAGCTTTTTTTAGGACAGGAGTTCCTCTATAGGTGATCGCTCTTCGAGGTCTCGGGGAAGATGCACTGGTCTTTGACGTTGGGGATGGAGGTATATTCTCTAGATCCATGGATGATATTCTTCTAGAGGTTGCCTTTCAGCTTTTGTCAGGATTGTTGGTTTTATAGACCATGGAGTGGGCTTGCAGTGGTACTTAGACCACGACCCTCTGCTCTTGGCCCTGGGATCCTAGAGATTGTGGTTATATGGAGGTGCACCTATCACGTGCTTGCAGTGGGACCCAGGAGAGTGGGAGTGGATAGATCATGGGCACGGAGAGAGAGGGATTCTCTTCTTTCGTTTCACGGTTGGTAATGCCAAGAGATTTCAGCTGAGCAGTAGGGGTTGGATTCCTTCCAGAGCCCCCTATTGATGTCCAAACCAGGACCTACCGGATAACCGAGCTACTCAAATGCCTTCTCCTCATATGGGGGGCTTACAAGTAGAGTTAGCTGGTTGCCGCGTAGTTACACGAGAGTGGAGCATTGATATCTAACACCCCCCTTCAATGTCCACCCGCAAGTGAACTTACTTTTTCCGCTCAATGCCAAGTCGATGAAGATGCCTCTCCAGCAAGTCTCTTCCAAGAGCCTTCGTGAAGATGTTAGCAGCATTCTTTGTAGTCGGACAGTACACCAAGTCGACCTCTCCATCCATGATGAGCTCACGTACAAAGTAATATTGAATCTCAATGTGTTTTGTGCGAGCATGGAACACAGGGTTCTTTGCAATCGCCATGCAACTCTGATTGTCACATGATAACTGCGTAGGCTTGTTCTGCACTGCACCCATGTCCCCCAAAATCATCCTCAACCACACTGCCTCGCAAGAAGCAAAGCATGCTGATTTGTACTCAGCCTCGGTAGAAGAAAGAGCAACTGTGGGTTGCTTCTTGCTGACCCATGACACAGCTCCAGATCCAAGTGAGAAATAGTAACTTGTCACTGATCTCCTACTGTCCACGTCTCCTGCCCAATCTGAGTCATAGAATCCGGTCAAGATGTTGCCCTTGGTATAGGTGATGCCATAATCAAGTGTACCTTTGATGTATTTCAGCACCCGCATCCTTGCCCTCCAATGGTTCTCCTGGGGCTTATTGGAAAACCTGGTTAGTACACTAGTCGCAAAGCTGATGTCCGGCCATGTGTTGCACAGGTAAATTAAACTGCCCACAAGCCTTCTGTACTTCACTTCGTCCACCGGTGGTGATGAATCCTCATTTGAGAGCTTCACGTCAACCTCCATAGGGATACCAACTGTCTTGCACTCAGCCATGTTAAATGCCTTCAGTATCTCTCCAACATACTTCAGCTGTGAAATGAAGATCTGTTTCAGCTCTTGCCAAACTTCAATCCCCAAACAGAAATGCATCAGTCCGAGGTCTGTCATTTCAAACTCTCTTCCTAGCAAATGCTTCGTCTGCGAGATCTTCTCTTCATGGTTCCCTGTTATGACAAGGTCGTCCACATAAAGGACCACAATCATACACCTGCCTCCTTCTCTGAAGATATACAAATTTGCATCAGATGGGCACCTTCTGAATCCATTTTGCAGAAAGTAGGCATCAATTTGCTAGTACCACGCTCGTGGGGCCTGTTTCAGGCCGTAAAGTGCCTTTCTTCAATTTGCAGACCTTACCTTTTGAACCAGGGATCTCAAAACCTGGTGGTTGTTCCACGTATACCTCCTCCTTGAGATCTCCATTCAGAAAGGCGGATTTCACATCCATTTGAAACACGGGCTAACTTCCCTGGGCAGCTAAAGCCAAAACACTACGAATTGTGGTTAGTCGAGCTGTGGGAGCAAAAGTATCTTGATAATCAAAACCATGTACCTGTGCAAATCCTTTTGCCACAAGCCGAGCCTTGTACTTATCCAACGTGCCATCGGACTTATACTTGGTCTTATACACCCACTTGGTTCCGATTACCTTGCGTTTTGGTGGTCGATCCACAAGGTCCCAAGTGTTGTTCTTCGTTATGGAGCCATACTCCGACTGCATAGCCTTCATCCACCTATCATCACCCTGTGCCTCTTCAAGACACTTGGGTTCATCAGCACGGATCACTTCTGTCATCAAAGCATAGTTGACCAAGTGTTCCTGCGCCCTTCTTTGCTCCTCTAATCTCTTGGACCGGCGGTGTTCGGATGGTTCCTCCTCAATGGTTGGAGGTTCTCTGCCGTCCAAAAGTTGCTTTACCCACTTCGAGAATGGTCGTTGCCGTTGTGGTTCTGCAGGCTCTTCTTCATCTTCTTTGTCTTGAATCCTCCCAAGCACCGTTGGGGGAGTTCGGTCTGCTATTGGTGGCGGTACTTGATGGATATCCTGGTCTTGGTGGTCTGGGAAGGAAGCATCCTCCTCCAATTGATGCGACTGTTCTGAGAAGACCACATTGCGACTTACAATTACCTTCTTGGTAACAGGGTTATAGAGACGGTAATCCTTCGCCTCTTCACTGTAGCCCAAGAAAATACACTTCCGGCTCTTCGGTTCCCATTTGGTCCTGGTAGCATCAGGGACATGCACAAAACAGTCACATCCAAAAACTCTGAAATATGCAACTAAAGGTTTCTTACCAGAAAAGGCTTGCAGTGGAGTCATCATGTTCACAGCCTTTGTGTAGCTACGATTCAGGATGTAAACTGCAGTGTTACATGCTTCAGCCCAGAAAGTTTTTGGCAAATCTTTCCCTTTCATCATACTCCAGCCCATTTCGCAGATGATTCGAATCTTGAATTCTACTACTCCATTTTGCTGTGATGTATGTGGCGGGGGTTTCTGCCTCTTGATTCCGTGACTTTGGCAGTAACTTTCGAATTTAGTTTCAGGTAATGTAATGATGTGAAACCATATGTGAACATATGGACGAATGGCAGAAGGAATCCAAAACTCACATGATGTGAACTCTCCACCTCTGTCTGATCTCAACTTCTTCACCTTCCTCCCCGTTTCTTTCTCGACCATTACATGCCATTCCTTGAACCTACTAAAAGCCTCGTCTTTAGTCTTCAGGAAGTATATCCATATCCTTCTATTGTAGTCGTCGATTAGCGTCATGAAGTAGTAGGAACCACCCAAAGCTTCCGTCTCCATCTTTCCGCAAAGGTCTGTGTGAACGAGCTCTAGAGGAGCCTTTGCCTTGCTGGCCTCTTTAGGAAAGGGATGCCGATGTTGCTTGCCCATCATGCAAGCTTCACATACATCGGGCTGGTAGGTTTGCAATCATTCCACTTTTATGCATCTCCTTCAAAGAACTAAGGTTTAGATGACCAAACCTCTGATACCACAGCTTAGTGTTCTTCACATCCGCTTGAGTACTGAAAGCTGAGAGTTCGTAAATGTTGTTGGGCCGTGTACCTTTACCAACGACCTTCCCTTGAAGATCCACAATCTGTAGACCAGTCTTATCGAATTGAACTTTGAGATCCTGATCCGTGATCGCAGAAACGGATAACAAGTTCCTCTTGATATCTGGCACATAAAGAACATCGAACAACTGTTTTACAACTCCATCTGACTTGAGAGCAATCGTACCTTTTCCTTTTGCTGGACATTTTGCATCATTGCTAACTGCTACCAGGATGTCATTCTCTACCGGCTGTAGAGAGGTATACCAATCCTTCCAACTGGTCATGTGGCGCGATGCACCACTGTCAATGATCCAAGGTTCATCCGCAGGTACATGAACTGCCTCCGTGCAAATCTCCTCAATTGCTACCACCAGCTCTACTGGTACTGCCTGCGCGCTGTTGTTGGACTCTTTCTTTACTCCATTCTTCTCATCTGCAATCTTAAAATAAGAGTGATATATTCCATTCAAAACAAATCATACAACATGTGGGAGAGAAAGTACTCTATCCCTAGCCTCAATAATGTGGCAAAAAAGCCATGGAGGTGGTCTAAAATGCCACGACATCCCAAAAGGGGTCAAGTGAAAAAATAAAGAGCAGTCCCATGTCCTCATGAAGGATATAAGTCTCCCACGAGTTGCCAAAGAGGTGCCTGTACACCACTCCCACTGACTCCTAAGAGTGAAAATAATCTCTGCCCAAATGAAAGCGAGAGTGTCAGCCTCCGTGCATAAATGGTCCCCAAGTACAAAAGAACATCGTGAACACCATATCCGCCATAGGGTAATGCTGGAAATCACCTCCCAGGCTGACCCTACAGCTGAAATAGGCATGGAATCCTGTGCTGGTATCGGTACCAAAAGTAAATCCTGCAACTCCATGATGCTGGCCTCCGTGGGACCCCGTCTCTGGCGTCGCTGCATGAAGAAGCCAAAGTCTCCTGGCTCTGCCTCAAAGAGAGTAAAGGCTTCAGATCTTCTTTCGGCACTCATTCTGCTTGTGCCCTGCCTTGTTGCAATAGAAGCACTTGATCTTCTTCTTTCTCTTTTTATCATCAGAAGAAGATGGGTTAGCAGAGTCCTTACCCTTACCTTTCTTTGATCCTGTCCAGAAAGCCGAATCTTCTCTAGTCCTCGTCTTTTGACGCATCTCCTCCTCCAGAAGCATCGCGCTGAAATCCTCAAAGTTGAGAAGCGGATTTCTATTCTGCGTATTCAGCGCCGTAACAAGACCGTCGTACTTTGGTGGGAGAATCCGTATGCACCTTCGTGCTAGGTTCTCGCTGGTGATGGTGATGCCAATGGCAGTCATTTGATCGTGCAGATTCTTCACCCTGGTGATGAACTTCTCTGCCACTTCAGACTCAGATAGTTTCTCGTTCGCGAGTTAAGTCTCCAGATTCTGAACACGCGTACTGATTTTTCAAGACCGTCCATGCCTCCTCCGCTGTGGTGACATGTTGAATTAACGCCATGACTTACACTGCAGACAATAGAACACAGCGCATCTGCATTTCTTCTTATCCACGCGAGAATCTCATCCGCAGTCAGTACTATCTGTTGTCCTGCATTGGCTAGATCCGGTCTCGCAACCGGCCTCACATCCACCCCAGTAGCAATGTCCTAAAGCTCATATGCGCTTAGGATGGTCTTCATCTTGAACTTCCAGAGTGGATAGTTAGAGCCATCCAACTTTTCGCTTTCGCCGAACGGTGGGATTCGCAGTCTTGCGGGCTGGGCCATCTCTCACAATCTGCTCGCAAACAGAAACACACTACCAAATCTTCTTGCTAGAGTCCAGGCTCTGATACCATGTAAGAAAATAATACGACGTCTATGCTCAACAGATAACAGGATCTCGTATGCAAGAGCGAAAACAGATAGTATGGAGAATAAAAAATTTGATTACTGTAAAACTGATACAATAGATGGCGCTGCCTCCCAGCCATGTGCTCCTGTGAAAGAAGCTTCGATAGTGTGTTGGAAACAGTAGAAGACGGAGGCTGGATGCTAAGGAATCAGGGTTGCTAAAGCCAGTGATTAAATGGGCTTCACGGGCTTGCTCTTATATAGCCACCACCAGTCGTAGTCGGTTAGGCTCAATTGGGTAACCGACCCAGTCCGCCCAAAACGGTCGACTGGGGGTCGGTCCCGAAATAGGCTACCGACCATACGATAGAACCGGTGCACAAAACAGAGCAACTAGCCTACGGTCCCCGTTCGGCCCAGAGTCATCCGGGATTATCTGAGGCTCCAAATGGGCCCCGCAACCCGAGAGTGGGCTGCCCCGAAAAATGCTCTGTCTACCCTCAGTGCGGTCAGTCATGGGATGCCTTCCCGCACTTGCATGTAGCCTAGTTGGTGGTGTGCCAACTCTATTTGAAGTCGTCCAACCATCAGGCCACACATGGCCCCCATCTGGTGTCCAAACCAGGACCTACTAGATAACCGAGCTACTCAAATGCCTTCTCCTCATATGGGGGGCTTACAAGTAGAGTTAGCTGGCTCCCGCGTAGTTACACGAGAGTGGAGCATTGATATCTAACACACTATGCCTTTTTGTCTTGCATTTCAGATTTTTCAGTGGGTAGTTTAGATACCACATCCACTTTTGAGGATGATCCATATGCTTTCTTGACTTGCAGTTATGATCCTTCAAAGGATGCATGCTCTCTCAGTGTCAATGAGACACGGAATACTTGGTATTTTGATAGTGGTGCTTCTAAGCACATCACTTCTAAGAAGAGCCTTTTTGCATCTTTGTATCCTCCACCTACTAAAAAGAAGGTGACTTGTGTAAATAATTCTTCTTTTTCAGTGTGTGGAGTGGGGGATATCATCCTCACATCCACTGATTGCACAAATTTCAGAATTTCAGATGTTCTTTATGTGCCAGGTCTAAAGAAGAATTTGCTTTCAGTGTCCTCTCTCAATAGAGGAGGATTTCAGGTTATATTCGATGATGCTAAGTGTGCAGTCAGAGACAGAGAGAATGACTATGCTTTGATGTTGCCTAGCACTTTGTATCGGGGTCTTTTTCAGCTTGATATATATGAGAGAAGATCCGATCTTGCATCTTCAGTGAGCACTTCCACTGCTGTGATGCAGAATGCGGAGTTATGGCATGCCAGGTATGGGCACATGAGCTATGGCAGCTTAATGACACTTTAGAAGCATTGTACGGTTGATGCATTGCCTCCTTTGGAGTCACCTCCTTCTCATGCATGTGAGGGTTGCATCCTTGGCAAGATGCATAGATTTCCTTTTAAGAAGGATGGTGCAGTAAGAGCTACTCCAAAATTACAGCTCATACACAGTGATGTTTGCGGTCCCATGAGGACACCTATGTTTGGTGGTTATCTCTATTATGTTACATTCATAGTAGATGACTCCACCAATTATACTTGGGTCTATGGTCTTAAGGCAAAATCAGAAGTGTTTATGCATTTCAAACACTTTGTGGCTATGGTTGAGAATGAGACAGGACTCAAGGTGCAAACACTTCATACAGATAGAGGGGGGGATTATATGTCTCATGAGTTTGAGGCATTTTTGAAGGAGAAAGGCATCACGCATCAGCTTATAGTGAGGCAAAATGGCAAAGGTGAGCGCAAGAATCGCACTCTTATGGAAATGGATAGATGCATACTTACCAGTAAAAAGTTGCCTCACAGGTTTTGGCTCGAAGGCCTCATCTGTGCAAATTATGTTTTGAATCAAGCTCCCACAAAGGCTTTGAAGACAATCACTCCCTATGAGGCATGGCGTGGGAGAAAGCCTTATTTCAGAGTTTTTGTTTGTGTTGCATATGCCCATGTGCCTGTGGAGTTTCAACATAAATTGTAAGATAAGGCACTTAAATGCATTTTTGTTGGGTATAGTGCACAAAGCAAAGGCTATCGTCTCTACAATCTTGCTTCACGCAAGATTTTTGTGAGTAGAGATGTTATATATTTTGAGAGAATTCAGCACATACACATGCTGAAGTTACTATTCCAGCTTCTTGAGAAACAGGCATCAAAGTGATTGGCCTCCAAATAGAGAAAGTTTCACACAAACGTTTCTTGGGGACCAATTTCACCATGCCATGCTTCCAAGCACAAGGAAGGTGCTGCTTCTGTCAAGCTAAATTAATCATTTTCAGAAGAATATCTTTCAACCCAGCCGAGAAAGCCACAAAATATTCCACACCATCCTAGCCTGGAGATTTGCCTTTTGCCAAATGTGCTAGCATCATCAAGTTCAATGGCTGAAACATCAACCATGGGCTCATCTACTTTTTCTTTTCTTTTTCATGATACTTGCATACCACTATCTGCATTGCTTTGAGGAGATTCTCCTGATCTCAATTTGCATGTCCATGGCAAAGTATGTGAACCATTGCTAGAGGACACTACAAGTCCACTAATATTTTGTGATTGTTGTTGTGAATTCTGTGCAGCATTGCCATTTTGTGCATCTACATCATCAATCACATTTACTGGTTTATACCAGCTGCTCATCTCATCAAAAACAACATCTCTGCTCACTGTAAACTTACAAGTAGAAGGGTTATAGCATCTATACCCTTTCTACTGCAGAGAATAACCAATAAAGATGCACTTCTCATCTTTTGGATCCAACTTGGATCTCAACTCATCTGGCACATGAACATAGGCAATGCAACAAAAAACTTTCAAATGAGAAATATGTGGTTTCCTACCAGTATACCTCTCCTCTGGCGTCATGCCATGTATTGTTGCAGTGGGAGTCCTGTTCGTTATGTAGACTGCTGTATTATCATGATACATGAAGCCCAATGTTTGAGGCTGAGAAACTTTCCACAAATCCTCTGCATCAAGAGTAATCTGCATATTCTCCCATGTCTGAAATTCGGAGGGTATCATATGAGATTTATGTGAGTAGTGTTATGAAATTCAGAGGGTATCATATGAGATTTATGAGTAGTGTTATCTTGTGGATGAGGAGAGTTATTAAATTTCCCACATAAGAAGGCATTAGACTTCCAAGGATAGTGACTGATAGCATCCCACATCTGTGCACGGAAAGCTAAAGTTTGAGAAGCATACACAGAAGCAAACTCATAGATATCCTCATCAACCAGGCATTGTATCACCATCCATCTGCCATGCTGATCATTAAAAGCCAGCAAAGAGGATGCACTTCATGCTTGACTAAGATACATATCCCAGAGAAACTCAAAATGCCTGCATAGAAAATGTCATATCCTGCAAAGTGTCCTTGCTGTCCAACCATATCATGCTGATTACGTTCTTGCAAACAAACTACATCAGGATGCACAGTATGTACATAATGCCAAAGTAGCCTCCATTTATTTACATTGCAGAGACCTTGAACATTGTAAGAAAGGCATTTCAAAGCTCTATACATATGTACAAGAAATGTGAGAAAGCATCAAGTCACTGCCATGTCCTCTGCCTCCTATTGAGACCCATGCTCATTCCGTACCTGCAAATCTTTTCCATCTTGATACTCAGACTTTTGCTGTGTTTTTTCGTACCGCTTTATGTGGGTGTGGATACCCCTTACGCTGTCCATATCCTCTTCTACGCTTTAGTTCTCCTCCGTCACCTCTTCTGTGATGGATTCTAACCCTCAACTCAAGCACTATTTGCACAGGGATCGCTCTCTTGATCCCAAACGAAGACTTACAGAAGCTCCTGCAGAGGATAATGTGGATGCACGCTATGTCTTTGACACGCTTCATGATGAATTTTTTCAGAGTAGGCAGGCATGGAACAAACCTATTTCGGAAGTCAAGTACAAACTGAAGCTTCCTTTGTTGTTGGTAAATTCTCTGAAAAAGCTATCACAGACTGCTATAATTTTGTTTTTTCCGGGAAGAAGGCTTTTATTTAGTACATCTTGCTGATGTCACTTACAAGCAAAAGTTATTGGAATTCTCCCCTTTGTTTTATGGTAGACAAATGGTACATGTTTTACCTTGGTCTCCAAATAAAGATTATCAAAGTTTGATCAGGCACCATTGCCCTGTATGGGTGGAATTGGTTGATTTTCTAGACTATATGCGTGAAATTTGCTTGGACTGGCTGCATCTTTGGGGCAAGTGATATGTCCTCCTAGACCTACTGGCAATCGTAATAGATTTTGCATTTTATGGGACACTAACAAGCCTACACTTCCTTCCATTGCAGTTGAGGTGGAGGAGGTTTAGATGGGAGAGAAATATTTTGAGTTGAAGTGGGGGGTTTTGGCAAGAGCTTGCTTTGCATGTCACAAGTTTGGTCACTTGGCATCTGAGTGCTGTGACACCAAAAATTGATCTTTTTAATTTGGCATTGGTATTGTTTTTCTCTATGTTTGATAAGAGTTTGAGTATCAAGTGATAGCCTAGTGGCTCTCTCTTATTTCTATTTTCTATGATATTGTATGGGATGGAGAGGATGAGTGGAATGGCTCATTGTAAATACCATAGGTATGAATTATAAATACCTTGGTATGGGGTGAGAGTGGAATGGCTCATTGTAAATACCATAGGCATGAATTATAAATACCTTGTGTATGGGATATTATGGAGTTTTTTTTGAAAATAGGAAGAGTGAGTCATATAAAGAGGTGGGCTCATGTCCATGTGTTCCAATAATATAAGAGAGGCCACATGCCAAGCATGTGGAAGGCATGTGGAGGAGTGTGAAGTCAAGAGGAATCCTTCTAGAATTCCTATGTGGAATAAGGAGGATGTGGACATGTGGAAAAGAGAGGGTCCCTATGGGCTCCATGTGAGGAGACCCTTGACTTTCTCAATATTTTAAGAGTCTTGAGCATCTTGTGATGGGACACATGGCAAGAGTAGCCAAAAAGGACATGGATGGTGACATACGTGCTTATGTGATTGATGGGGAAAGGAATCTACAGGCAGCAATTGTAAATGGGTGAAGGAGGGTAACAAAATCTCTATAAAAGGAGCCCTCCTCTCCCTTGTTCATCAATCTCTTCCACCATTAGGCCTCATGTTGCTGTAGCTCTAGTCTCCTCAAGCTTCTTCCATGAGCCTTCTTTCCCTCTTGTAGATATTCTCTTATGTAGACTCTTGAGTCCATCTCTCTCTAGTTTATTCTCTCTCTATGAGTAGTCTTGGAGTTTCCACTCCCTCTTGTATGTATGAAACCTCTTCTTCTCCCTTGTGTTTGTAGTGTTGGAGTGGATTCTCATTCTATTGGTAATGAAGGTCACTTCAGGCTCTCTCTCTCTTGAGTGTCTCTTCCCTTTTCTCTCTTTTAAAGCCTTGAAAGTTCTTTCTATTCGGCCGCTCACTGTGCACACATGGTCCATCTGTTTCCCAAGCCACCATGCAAACTTATTCCCCTCTTCTAGGCAAATCCATGAGGGGTGGATCGTTGATGAAGGTGGAGTCTTGAGGGAGCATCCTGCGCAGGCGAAATTTGCATGGGTGGAGGGCAGTTTTCATGACAGGTTGACTCCTGTTAGTGTTTTGCTCATAACTTTTTGCTCGGTAGTCCGATTTCAATGAAATTTATATCAGCGCGAAGCTCTCTTTAAGACGCATGTCCTTATGTAATCAGATACTGCTGCAAAAAGTTATGAGTCTCTGTGTCTGACAGTCTATTGACAGTTTTTACCCCCGTCTAGTAAACTGTCCATACCTTTGTGGCTGCTTCTCTGTTTCTTACAAAACATATATCAGTGCGAAGCTCTCTTTGAGGCGCATGTTTGTATGTGCTTAGATCTTGAATTTGATATTTCTGCAAAATGTTATGGGTCTCTGTGTCTGACAGTCTGTTTTCATGATAATTTTTACTCCCTTCCAGTAAACTGTCCATATCTCTTCAACCGTCTATCTGTTTTCAAGGAAACTTATATTAGTGCGAATCCCATCTCAAGGCACATCTCTTTGTGTGTTTGAATCTCTGATATCATGTCTTTGCTGAAAGTTATAGGCCTCTGTGTCTAATGATAGTTTGTAGAGTGTTTTGAGCTAAGTGTGAAGGTGTCTATGAAGGAGGTGCAATGTTTGCTCGGAACCTACCCATCCGACCCAATCAGTCCCTTCAAACTCCTCAATATATATCAGTTCATGTCATGTTGAGCCGCAAAATCTTCTTTCAATAACGCATCGCTCTTCTCTTTGGCGCAGATCGGCTCGCTGAGATCATGGCCTCTGCTGATCCTTTGCTTCTCCCTATGCTTGATTACAACATCACTTGGGATGTTACCATCTTCATTCTCATCTGAGGGAGGAAATTATGGTGTGGTATCTTGGCATAAAAGCTTCTTTCTAATGTCCCATTCTCAATGATAAATATCTTTATTAGTCAGTTCGAAAGCAGTAGGAAGTGAAGTGGTGCGTGAAGTTTATTACCCCCAACTTCATGTCACATCTTTTGGCGGAGACGTCGGGTATGTTTGGTATTGGATTCATCCTACCTTACTAAACGGCCTCGGGTGTACTTGATTGCATGTTATGCCTAGAAGAGGCATGTGTTTTTGATGAGATATAGAAGATGCCTGGAAGAACTTCGTTAGAAGAGATTGCAGCCCGTTTAAGAGAACTTGAAGATTGTGAAGGTGATGCTCAAGCTATTCGCACAGTCACCATGATCATATCCTTCATGTTTGCACTATTGAATATGTTGGTGAATCGACAACGTCGGCAGTAGGCACAATGATAGATTGGGGGAATTGTTCCATGCACTGGCAGCTTGGTGTGAAGAAGAGTTGAGTCTTTGGGTAGTTTTTGACTATAACGATGGAGTGGTGATTCTCAATGCTTTCAGCTTCTTTTGCTATGCAAATGACGAAGAGTACAATATCTTGAAGCTTTTATGTGCACTTCCTATTGTGCGAAGGGTGATTCTGGAATGCATGTATACACAATGTTTTCATGGTGCTGGTTGGTCACTTAATTTTGAAGATTTTGTTGAGGATCACATTGTGGAGGGTTTTCAACAAGTGGTTATGCATAATAAGTTAGTCTTGGTATACTAAGGCTCTGTGGGATCTTGTTTGGATCTTGTTTGGGATATTATTTGAATCTTGGTGTTTGCTTTTTGTATTTCATCATGGTGAAGATTCTAGTGTTTCGAGGGACCCAAGGGGAAGACCCAAAGTCTTATCTTCGGGATTTTGTTCGAGGATGCCGGCTTTCTGGATGGTCCACGAAGGATTGGGTGAAATTTGCATGTGTGGAGGGCAGTTTTCATGACAATTTGACCCCTGTTAGTGTTTTGCTCATAACTTTTTGCTCGGTAGTCCGATTTCAATGAAATTTATATCAGCGCGAAGCTCTCTTTAAGATGCATGTCCTTATGTAATCAGATCTTGAATCAGATACTGCTGCAAAAACTTATGAGTCTCTGTGTCTGACAGCCTATTTTCATAACAGTTTTTACCCCCCGTCTAGTAAACTGTCCATAACTTTTTGGCCGCTTCTCTGTTTCTTAGGAAACATATATCAATGCAAAGCTCTCTTTGAGGCGCATGTCTGTATGTGCTTCAATCTTGAATCAGATATTTCTGCAAAATGTTATGAGTCTCTGTGTCTGACAGTCTGTTTTCATGACAATTTTTACTCCCTTCCAGTAAACTGTCCATATCTCTTCAACCGTCTATCTGTTTTCAAGGAAACCTATATCAGCGCGAAGCTCATCTCAAGGCACATCTCTTTGTGTGTTTGAATCTCTGATATCATGTCTCTACTGAAAGTTATAGGCCTCTGTGTCTAATGATAGTTTGTAGAGTGTTTTGAGCTAAGTGTGAAGGTGTCTATGAAGGAGGCGCAATGTTTCCTTGAAACCTACCCATCGGACCCAATCAGCCCCTTCAAACTCCTCGATATATATCAGTTCATGTCATGTTGAGCTGCAAAATCTTCTTTCAACAACGCATCGCTCTTCTCTTTGGCGCAGATCGGCTCGCTGAGATTATGGCCTCTGCTGATCCTTTCCTTCTCCCTATGCTTGATTACAACATCACTTGGGATGTTACCATCTTCATTCTCATCTGAGGGAGGAAAGTATGGTGTGGTATCTTGGCATAAAAGCTTCTTTCTAATGTCCCATTCTCAATGATAAATATCTTTGTTAGTCAGTTCGAAAGCAGTAGGAAGTGAAGAGGTGCGTGAAGTTTATTACCCCCAACTTCATGTCGCAGTGCCCTATTGTTCTTCATAGACCTCCTCCAACAACTATGCCTCAAAATAATGCTCAGCCTTTGCCTCGCAATGGAGGGCAACTTCCCAACATTTCAACCAATACTACTCTAGATAAGGCATCTAAATCAGCAACTGAGCATTTGATAAAGGTAAACACTCCTACAAAGGTGAAGGACAAAGGTAAAGAGAAGCTAAAGGATAAGGATACTTTAGAGAATGAAGGTTGGCAGAAACCTTAAAAGGTTATTTCTTAAAGGCAGAGACCTTTGCAATCCAGACACTGGGATGCCTCTTCTCCAAGCTTCTAGTTCTCAGGTCTCCCCTGTCACTGGACAGATGTCCACACACCAATACACACACACACACACTTTTTTTTAAATAGTGAAATCTTCTCTCTCTCTCTCTCTCTCTCTCTCTCTCTCACACACACACACACACACACACTTTTTTTTAATAGTGGAAGCCATGGTTGCTTATATTACAAGAAAAATCACCGCAAAGTGAGGAGCTAGAAATTACATCAGCTGAAAACTTCTGTATATGCTAAATATATATCATGATCGATGTAATGAGTCTGCAAGCAGTCAAAAAAAGATTGCTATAGAGAACGCTTGAAAAAAGTAAATAAAGAAAATGTTGGATCACCAAAGACTTTACAATTCATGTTTATCCACAAAGTCCAAAGTGCCCAATAACGAACCCAAACAAAGAAAACATCATACTTCTGAGTGCGCGGATGAAAACCAAAGAGTCTGAAGAATTTTCCAAAAGCAGGAGTCGGGAATCTCGTTCTCAACCGCTATCGAAGAAAATCCAGGAACTCACGGGAGGACGGGCAAAACCAGAAAACAAATGAAACACAGTCTCCTGAGAAGCCAAACATCTGCGACATAGAGCAAGAGCAATGTGTCTATACAACTTTTTTTGGTGAAACCAGTGTATTTATATTAAGAAAAGTTTTTACAATGAGAGTAGTCTAAAGAAAAGACTATTCTAAAAAATCAAAAGCAGTGGGAAACACCTCTAAAAAAGATACATCCAAGTCATCATGATGACAAGCATCATAAAGAGATTGCCATATCGATGCTCTAAAAAACTCATAAGGTTGGGGCAATGGCTGCTCCAAGAACACTTGATTCCTCTGCTTCCAAATGGTCCATAGTGTCCAGAATCTGACCCAATGAAAAAAGAGAGAGTATTGGGCCTGTACTGCAATAAGCCTGCCAAAGATCCAAAAATATTTCCCAAAACGATGACCTCGGAAACGTAGTCGAAGACAGTGGAATTGTTTATATTACAAGAAAAAACAGGTCAAAGCAAGGAGCTAGAAATTACATCAGCTGAAAACCTCAGTATATGCTAAATATACATCATGATTGATGTAGCAAGTCTGCAAGCAATCAAAAAAAGATTGCTACAAAGAACGCTTGAAAAAAGTAAATAAAGAAAATGTTGGATCACCAAAGACTTTACAATTCTTGTTTATCCACAAAGTCTGAAGTGCCCAATAACAAACCCAAACAAAGAAAAGATCAAACTCCTGAGTGCGCGGATGAAAACCAAAGAGCCACAAGAATTTCCCAAAAGCAAGAGTCAGGAATCTTGTTCTCAACTGCAATTGAAGAAAATCCAAGAACTCACGGGAGGACGAGCAAAACTAGAACAAATGAAGCACACTCTCCAGAGAAGCTAAACATCTGCGACATAGAGCAGGAGCAATATGTCTACGTGCCAGTAGTTTGCCAGATGAAAAAACCCCCAAAAGAACTCTCTAAAAAAAGACATGTTGCCGAAGAGGAACTCTATATGCCAAAAGTTGCCTTAGTCTCTTTCTCCACCACTTAGCTGGCCGATGCATTTGCCAAATAGAATTAGCCTTATCTGAAACCCAAGACCGAGGCAAAAGGATTTTATATAATGCAGGCGCTGTAATTTGAGATAGCCTCAAAGGACAAAAGAAGGACTCTCAGCAAGTCAAAATCCAATCCTCCAGCCTATACTGAAGTTCCAAAGGAGGAATTGGGACATAAGGTGAAAGCATACAAGTAATTTTTTGCCATAGAGGACGATAATGAGATCCCAAGTCATACCGTGTGGCTGTGAGAGGAAAAGGTAAAATAGTTCCATCATCATGAATGACTTCTACAATAGAAGTAATTCCTTTGAAAGTAATAAAATAGAAACGTCCAAGTTCTTGTAAAGTCAGTGGCAGAGGCTGAAAAGCTTTTGACCCGTGAATGCTTTCAGCCCTCAAGGAATTTCCTATCAGAGAATTGTGGCCATGCCATTCCAAGTGAGAAAGGACATGCTTCCAATCAAGAAGCAAGCTGGAGACCAAAGGGCAACCATGCAATGTACCATCAAAGCAACCAAGTAAGGATTCCGACACTGAGTGGGTTGCCAGTGACCAAAGGCAGAAGTATTGATGTGTTGTAACAGAGAGCGAATCATAACAGCCCAAGGCTGATCACCTTGCATAAATTGCAGCAGCATTTTCCCTTTGTGAGCAAGCATGTGCACCTGGATATCAATGATATTAAGACTACCATGCATTTTTTGTGAACATAGTCGATGCACTAAAAGCAGTCTTAGACTTTTCTGGCCATGCTTGGATCGCCAAAAGAGTTTCATGATTATAGACATGAAAGAAGCAAGATCCGCTTTAGGGAACATGATCAGAGGCAAATAGAATTGAATATAGGCCACTAGAATGGACTGCACTATTCAAAGTCGAACATGCAATGGCTAGGTTGCTAGTTTCCAATATTCAATCTTTTTTTCTGAGCTAGACAAGCACCCAATCAATCTGCTGACGACGGGTAATCTCCCAACCCAAAGGGTAACCAAGATGATGAACAATCTGAGTGGGTCAAATTGTTTCCCCTGGCCATAAGAGACTATGCCAGTCTTTAGAATGCAAGGGAAGCAGCTTAGACTTTTGAAAATTCACATGAAGACCAACCATAGAGCGAAAGAGCTTGCATCAAAGCGGAAAGGTCATTATGAGTATTCTTTGGGGTAAAAAAGGAATCATCAGCATAGGCGTGAGCAACCATGCTGCGATTTTTTGCCATTTCCAAGCCATGAAGGATTCCTGTATCCACCAGATGGTCTATATATTATGCAACATAGGATGCGTAGCAATGGCATACAACAAAGCACTAAGGCGACATCTCTGACGGACCGAACACAGAAGAGTCCATTCATAAAAAATGTCTCCAGAGAGAATACAGGCAGCTTTGCTGTCCTCATAGAGCCAGTAGATAACCTGCTGCATTTTTATTCCAAACCCCAAAGCTCGCATGGTTTGCGAGATTAAGTCCCATTAAACTGTATCAAAAGCTTTTGCAATATCCACCTGCAAGAGCAGAACATCTTAATGTGTATTTTGCATATTCCATCCCAACATAAGCATTTGCAATATTGTCTGTGATATGCCTACGAGGGATAAGCCCATATTAAGAAGGATGCAGCCCCTCATGCAAATAACCGTTGATACAATCTGCAAGCGTTTTGCTATGATTTTGTAAATGACCGACATAAGCGTGATTGGTGTCCAATTAGAGAGTGAATCACATAATTGCTTCTTAGGAAGGAGCTTTACAAGTCCTCTTTTCCATGACATTGGCATGTGCTGATTTTCCAAAGTGGAATTAACCATGTGCAGCAAAGTAGATTTCAGAAGATCCCAAAAAGCTAGGAAAAATTTAACAATGAGACCATCCCATCCTGGAGATTTCCATCTACCACAGGATTTAATTGCATCAGACAATTCACTTTCTGTGAAGGGGCTTTCCAGCTCCAAAGCCTGTGTAGCAGAAAGGATAGGATGGACATGCTGTAAAAGAAGGTGCTGTGCAGACACAATCTGAGGAGGAGGAGGATCCACATGCTCAAAATTAAAGGAGAAATGTTGCACACAAGTAGCAGCAAGTTCTAAGCGAGATGAAGACCAGGCACCATGAGGCATCTGTATCCGGCAAATATTTGCTGCCTATCACTTATAATGCAAGCCTTTAAAAAATTGCTTTGAGGAGCAACCTTTATCAAGAAAAGCTTTCTGTCGAGAGCGTGTTTCCCATTTAATGAGCTTTCTTTTATCATTAGATTGGAGACAAAATCTGGCCTAGCATAGCAACATGTTTTCTTCCGAAGACAAAGGCCTAAGATGACCAAGCTTTGTTAAATCTTGGCAAGTGTATTTGGCATGAGCAACAGTCTCCCGTATTGCTCTCATATGAGATATGCCATAATCCCGAATACCAGCTTGCATTCTAGCAACAAAAGCTTGCTATGCATAATCAAGATCTATCTATGTCTGATGAGAAAGTGGTTGAATGGCATCACAAACCAATGATTTAAAATTAGCATGCTCCAAATAACTATTATTTATCGACAGTAGCCTTCTACAAGGCAATCTGTCATCTGGAAAAGCATGTAGGGAGAGCCTTAACCAAAGAGGCGCATGATCCGAATGTGTGAAGGCATGGTGAATCCAAAGTTTACAAGTAAAATTATCACAATGCTGCGGATCAACTCGATACCTTCAATCCAAGAGTGCCTAATAAGAAGATTGGCGGCCTCGGTGGTACTTGTGGCTTTTTATGCTCCTTAGATACCGAAGGCTTCTCAGGGCACCTGTAAATAAACCCCATCTCAACTTATAAAAGGCACTGCCCACCGAAACATTGTTGACTATAACGGAATATGATTCTGGGGTCGGATTATTAGTGTCCCACAACAAAACACAAAATCTTTTGGAATTGCCATTTGGTCTCGGTGGACAAACCACCTTACCAATAGAAGCTGCAATTTTTGGTAGAAGAGAGGCTAAGCATTGGGAAAAATTGACCACTTCTACCCATACAGGACAGCGGTGTCAAATCAAAGCCTCATAGTCCTTGGTAGGGGACCAAGGCAACACATGAACCATCTACTGTCCATAAATGAGAGGGGAATGCTCCAACAAAATCTGTTTATGCTCTTCATCAATCATGATTACCTAAAAAAAGCCCCTTGTTGCATAATGTACTTTCTGACATAGCAACCACCCAAGGTTCTAGTCAACCAATTACCAACATCTGCAGCAGCAGGCATACGTCTCGGAAAGAAAATGATAATAGCATGCTTAGCATAATCCTGTATGGGATCTGCTTTTGTTTTTTGTTCTAACCTGACCTTTCCTTCTGGAAGGTTTTCTCATATGCATAGTCTACCATTTTATCTGAAGAAGTGAAAAGCACCAAAACCCCAAATACCTGAGAGACCGTATAGAGAACTTGGTAGAGGCCTGTTCAAGTATGCATAGAAAAAGACATCAAGCACTATAGAAAATCCCTGCAAACAACAGAAGCAGATTGTACGTAATCTTGAATATGTAGTCCAAGATTTGGGATCTAGGCTGTAGTTCAGTTTATGAGAATGAATGTATGGAATGAGCTAGCAAATCTGAGAATCAGACCGGGATATTATCCAGGACTAACCTGGAGATTGGAATTGGGACCTAGGAGTGAGCCTTCGACATCTAGGAATGAGCGTCCATAATTGGAGAGAAATCAGGGAGATGCCTATGGATAGAGGAACTAGAAATTTAGAAATGTGCTTCCAGACTTTGAAACTGTCACTCTAGATATATGCCAGAGTCTTTGCTAGGAATGTCTCTTTGGGTCCAAAATCTGCCACGGATCCCAGATGGATACACTCAGAATGGAAACTAACCAAAGTAAGTTAGTTTGACCCACATACCACACATAGACCACACCATGGTTTCCTACATCAAACTGAGCCAATATGTCCTACAACTTACACACCCAAGTTACATCAAACCATCTTCTGGTCTGTCTAAATACTTGTGTCAGCTGATTCTTCTGAGGTCATGTTGCTTTCTTTTTCTTTGGACAAAAGATGTATTTGTGTTATGTTGATAATGGATCATAAGATCAGTCTTTATATATCTATGTTTACATAAGACACCAACTCGTACGGAGAGAAGAAAGAGCCAAAAAGAGCAACACTATGAGCATTTACAATCTTTAAAGATAGTGAGCTTTCAAAAAGAAACTCTGAGCTTCTATCCTCAGCTTGAGTAGCACTTTTAGTTCTCCTCAGCTTTGACCTGGAACAAGATAGGTGCCTTTGGAACTTGAAGAAAATTATGCTGACTATCAAACAGCTGGTCATGTGCTAGGATTTCTTTGTGAAGTTGCTCGAGAGCATCATTGTAATTAAAGATATGTTGGTCAACCAAGCTCTGGGCCTATAGCACCACTAGATTGGACACAAGCGGAGTGTAAGTAGCATCAACAGCATAAGGCAGAAGTAGAGATATACCTACTGAACCATTTCAAAGCAGCCCACTTTAGGGTTAGAGCTTGCATCATTAAATTGAAAGTTATTCCTAGAGATCCAAATGAATCACAATGCACGAGCCCTCATTGTACCATTGATTGTTATTGACTTTAGTAGCATCCCCAACATGTATGGCTTTCGAATTTACTAGTTCACCTTGATGGAGCTGGATAGCCTTTCAAACTTTCAATTGGAAAGTAACAACTAAGGCCCTAGATGGAATCTAGACCTTTGCCTTCTAGTCACTCCTAGTTACTCGTGTGATTTACTTGCAGTCACAGGGGCTTCATGGCATTTGCACTCTCTGTATTGGCTATGCTAGTCTCAATTCATGTCTACTTGGTGTATTTGAGGGTTTGAATAGGATTTTATCTAGTCTTCATGTATTTTGATCATGCTTAATAGAAGTGATATCTTGCATTAAAAAAGAAAAAGAAAATGGTTAACTTCTTAGGCTATGGAGCATTTCCTTTGTTTGCATATGGGATATTTTGGAAAATATAGTTTTAAATTAGAAAAGGCAATGGCTTTATAGATCACAATTTTAATTTTATTTTCAAAAAATATTACTTCATTAAGTATGAATGAAAGCCGCAAGAGCAAGCTCAAGTGCGGAAGTACATCATGACATGCATGAAAGAAAAAACAGCTTAAAAAGAGCTAACAAAAATCCAAGGTGGAGGCTGAAAATGCCACCTCAACCCTAAAATAGTCTCAAAGAAGAATGGAGATCCTCTCCAAACTCTGAAAATGGTATCTCTCCTGGTTGTAGCTGCTCTGGATGATCCTTGCATGCTCGCCCAGATGGCCATTAGTGTGTATATAGTATCAGTCCATATATTGGCCATAGACTGGGACAGGTGAACCTGTGAAACCTCCATCGCCTCGATACATCTAGCCCTCCAAATACGCCATGCTGCAATGCTAGCTAGAATCTCCCGAGATGTGTCTACTGAGGCATGAGCATCTCTAAAAGGAGTGAAAGAAACATCTTGGAGAGAACATGACTCCACAGAGTGTCGTCGTATAATAAAGGATGAGTCTGAGTCCTATCCCTCGAAAAACTCCTGAGGTCCAGTAAGAGAGAACCATGCTACTAATCCCCAAGTCATGAAGAAGGGTGCTCTATGAAATATGCAAAGAATCCTGGCAACACCCTTCCAGATCGTCCTTGCCTGTCTGCACTCCCAAAGGCAATGCTAAATTGACTCGACTGCTGCGTGGCATCGAGAACAAGTAGGGTCAGCCCCGAACCTGGATCTCCACAGGTTCACTGCAATCCCTCCATGAATAGAAAGCCAAAAGAAGAGAGCGATCTTTCAATTTCTGAGGGATTTCCAGAGCCTCCTCCAAAATTTTTTCTGCACCTTTGCATAAATATGAAAACTATCCCAATGAGGAGCTTTGGAGGGCCTCCAACCTCTACTACTAAGATGAAATTAGATCACAATAAAAACTAGCATTGGTAATCAAAATAACGCAATAGTTTTTGTCAATTTGCAAACAATTTAGAGTACTAAAGTTTCAATCAGAAAAGGTTCTAAGAATGATTGATTGACATCACATCTTACAAGTTTCAGACCTTAATATTTGTATATTGCATTTCATGTTTAGGTGAGCTCGACTATTCGCAGGAATGGTAATGGTCAAATACACAATATAATCACACAACGGCGGCAAGTACGAAAGGTAACACGAGACTAAAATTGATGTTTTTTTCCAAAAAAATATTTTTCTAAGCATGATTACTAGTGCCTTGACAATGCCATATGATATCCTTTCCTCAAATTGTTAATCCAAGAATTTGTAAAGGAGTGCAAGTTAACTTGAATATTCCTTGAATGAAGAAAAATAGCTGGATGAATGTACTGTGATCTCGGTGTGGTTGATGCTCACAAGTTTTTGAATAAAGATGATTAGATAAGGGCATTAAAAATTCAGAGGAAATCTTCAAGTACTTTTTTGTTTTTGGAATCATAATGGCATGATTGAGTCCGAAATCCATTCCTTTTGAAGTCATGCCGATTAATGAGAGAGGTCATTAGAAGGTTTTATCTTCAAGCTACAAAATTTACAACTGTTTGAAATAGGCCATATAGAAGACAAACAAAGGAAGACATTGGGGTGACAACTTTTCTCGGTGTACATAAGGTATCCCAATCATCTTAATCAGGATGAGGGAGAGCAAAGGTAGCAAAATACTATCATCACACGAGGACAAAATATAGGTCTTCCCATCTACTATTTAACAAGGCTGGTGCCTCTTCAGAACTTCTATATCTCTTCTAATAATGAATAAGATCCACCCAAATTACCACGCTAGCCATTGGGTGATCGAACATTTATGCTATAGCATGGCAGATCTATCTCTGACTCCTCATTGCTACAGCCTCCGTGCTTGCACCCACTCCCATGTGCTATGGATGCAATGTCAACATGCACTAGGCACCACCCTTTTTCTTTTTCTTTTTCTTTTTTGCAAAGAAAGGAACCTTCTATCAATGCTTGAAAGACTTCATACAAAACAGCAGCCCCGAAGGTGCTAAGTATGGAGAAAACCCGAGAAAAGGCTGAAAGAAGAACGGCCTGTTCGAGAGAAACCCAGTTCATTGCCTAGGGGATCTCTGGTTTTGGGGCTAATAGCCAGGTGAGGGGACTAGGCACCACCCTTTGGCCACTACTTGTGAGGTTTTGCTTTTCCAAAACTATAACAAGGACCCATTCAATTGGGTCATATTTAGCCATGCTGGTCATGATTGTTGCTCCTAGAACTTCTCTATCTCTTGTCCATCCTAGCTTTAGAAGTGGTCGCTTGCATGCCCCCTTGGTCCACTACTTGCATTTCAATGTAGGTGAAGCCAAGAGGCAAGTCTTGTGAAACATATTCTCTCCCAATGCCTCTCAACTTTTCAGTTGACTTAAGTACGAGTGAAGGCATTCCACCAACTTGAAGTCACAAAGCACAACGTATTAAGTTAGGTTGTCTCTTATTAGCTATCAAAATATCCAAGATCGATTCTTTTCAAGTACAGGCATCCCCTCCCAAATCTATTTTCTAATAGAGACTCATGCTCATACTTATTCCATGGAGAAGGGCTTTGTTGATGGGAGTGCCATATATAAAAATTGACGTAATCTCGGAATAGTGTCCAACTCCCTAGTCAATGGAATTTAACCAATCTCTTATATTGCTGAAGGATAGGGTTACACCACCACAAGATGACATTGTATTCTTATGAGGTGGAATTAGAGACAAATTGGAGAGACCCTTCTGCTCGAAATAGAAGGGTGATTCATCTCCTTGCAGAAAGTTAGAACCAATCTCCACACAGTCTACAATCCTGACGAGTGAAATACTCTCTCTAGCAAAATGCAATCTGAAGATCTGGACAGCCTACCTCCCAAACGCACATAAAAAACTAGGGCATCTCCATGTAGATCTTGAACTGCAATAACTGAATTGGAATGCTGTACTCGAGAATGCGGCCATTGATGTGGTGCAAGTAACAGGCATGTCATATGTCTCAACCCCATCCACTAGCACGGTTGCATCGATCTGCTGAACTCTGCCTACATTCCCTCTGAGATGACAAACCATCTGAGCTTTCCTATCCTATGCAAGCTTTTTAAAAGCTTTCCAGGCACTCATAGTGGAGGAGGTCCCCTCTCCTAGCTGGACTCGCCAAGTGATCTACATATACAAAGGTGTTGGAGGGAGATGGAGGTCGACTTTGACGGGACAGCCCGTCCTCTCCAACTCTCCCCCCTAGATCTTGTGCATACGAATCCAGCCTTCGATGTGACCTCCACTCCCCAGTCTGATGCCTTTTGTTTGCCCTATGTCCCTTTCCGCTTGGAGAGATTTAATATCCACTTTTCTTATCTTTCCAAGTTCCCACATCTTGGCCATCGCTTGAGCTATAGTAGACGTCGTCTCCTTCGCCAGTCGAAAGCGACAACCATGGAGCGCCCTTTCCTCGATTCCCTACTGATCCCCAAGACAGAAGTCAAGGAGGAACCGATGGATGTGGCAGCGTAGGCTTTGGTAGACCCTCCTTCCCTGACAGAGATGGAAGCTCTGCAGGCAGGGGTACAATGAGACCTGGTCGTCATAGTGAACTCACCAGAACACTTTTTGCGAGTAAGACTGCGAGCAAGACAAGCCAAGGTGCTGAACCCCACACTGGGGCGCTACAGCATAAAGGCAGGCTTCTTCTGCATCCCCACAAGGTGCACCATTTTGGCAGCTACCAAACCGAAGAAGTTACTGGAAGAGAGACAAGAGCAATATAGAGAAGATCTACATGCCGGCACTAAGAAGCCGGAAGAAAAGAATGGCACACCAACATGCAAGGCCAACAATCAATGAGCAGGAGGGACCAATGTCTCCAGCGGAGAAGAGAGAAAGTGATGAGCAGTGATAGGATAAAAAATGTATAAAGTTTTTGTGCACTGCATGTACATAAGAGTAGGCACTTAGATGTGCACAGCTAGCTAGTTTGGGGGACTTTGGATTAAGAGGGAGCTCTTTTGCAAGTTACCATGAACTAATGTAAATATTCCAAGTTATGTAAATATGTTTTGCAGGGACGCCTATGGGAGATGATGAGATGCAGTGTGGGTGCTAGGCATCCAGATCACATGGTATCCAATGTGTCACGGTGGTGGTTGTGGATGACATATGTCTGTTATTATAGTCCTTTGCCAAGTATTTATATTGACATGCGTGGTGTTCCGCATTGTGGTGAAGTCTTGTGAGCATTCATGTATGGGTTGGGGCTGATTTATGTGTGGTCATGTGGGCATGCATGCATTAAATGCCTTGCTTGAACGTTATTGAAGGTGCATGGCGGAGAGAGAGAGAGAGAGAGAGAGAGAGAGAGAGAGAGAGAGAGAGGGTAGGCTAGGGAGAGAGAGGGTAGGCTAGGGAGAGAGATAATGATACTCAAAGAGAGACATAATGAAATGAAAGTGAAACAACAAGAGCAATGAACAAAATGAAAGTACTCACATGTAGACCAAAGAGATTGTAGGCTTGATACTTGATTGATATGACACTAGACAAGTACAGCTCTTATATAGAGCACACACATACATGTGAACACAAACACATATGGAATATCTCCCAATGTGACATGTGGCATCCATAGGACACACTAGACTAGAACTCACTAGAACACACCAAACTAACTCATCTTGACTCCATTTCCTAACATCCACCCGTGGAGGAAAGGTGAGTGATTACTGGAATGGAACCAAGAACAGAACATGGCAATGACGGTCATCGAACTGTGCAATGATGGTCTAGAACTAGACATGGCTCCCATGCTAACTCAGAGGCAAGTGAGCATGAGTGAACATTGTATAGGCTCAGAGGCTCAACTAACATGGCTCAGAGGCTCATCATGCAGGCCAACTCAGAGGTCTAGGACATTAATGCACCAACATCCTAGAACTCACATGCCAGGCCTGATAAATAGACCTATCAAAGCCAATGCATGGCTCCCACAGTACATCCCCCTCTTGGCTCTGGGGACTAATGAGGGACATGGAGCCACACATGACAAATATAAAATCAATATATCATTTTAGGAGGACTATCCAAGGTTGAGAATCTTTATCGACACCTCAAACATTCTTTTTAGAGGGACTAGTCAAGGTAGAGAACCTTTATTGACCCCAATCATGGAAAATAAAAATATTTTTCGTTCATTTTATGCATAGCAAGGTCAGAGGACCCCAAGTAGCTATTGCACATAAGAGTGCACATCCCGATCCGAAGAAGTATGTCGGTGAAGAATAAGGCGAGAATCCCCCGAATGATATGTTGATGTCGGCCATGGGGCCATACAAGCAGCTACAAGGAGCGATCACATGATGACTCTCAAAATGTCGTGATGTGAGTCGCCAAGATCAGAGTAGAGTCTCAAATTTGAGCAATTATGCCCAAAGGAGATAAAATGTCCAAATGAATGTACCAAATAGTAATAAAATTACATCAATTTTGGGAAATCGCAAAAAAAATTACATGTCAGAGACTTCAATTATGCCAAAGGACTACAAAAGTCAGAAAAGTCATGATTTCTGGAAATTAGGGTTTTTGAAAATTTAGGGCTTTTCAAAATTCGTTGCAGGAAAGTGTCCTAGCAACACCCAGGAGCCCTCTAATCATGAAAGTCCCAAAAAATACTGAGTATCCAACCTGAAATTTCAAAACTCAACTTTTAGGTCAAAAAACACAGTTTTGAGTGTTTTTCTGAGATTTCTGGAATTGTTGTTTAGAGTGTCGTCCAGCAGCAATAGAGGTGGGCGACTGTAGAGATAAAGGCAGCAGCTGAAAAATGACCTCAACCAAACCCTAAATCATCCAAAACAGTGTGGCGGTTGGTAGAGAGGCCACGAACTTGCTGAAAAAGGAGTCTAGAGTGAAGTTTTCATGATGAAGAGCGCCAAGACCAGCAGCTTCACCAATGATAGCAGCCCCAAGCTTGAATTTGTTGAAGAAGAGCAGCTTATGGAGAGGCTAAGGCTGAGAAGAGAACATGATGGGGAGAATGGATTGAAGGTTGCTCAATCATGGAGGAGAGGATGGCTTCCATTTGCGGGCTTCCCTCATCCTCTAGATTGAGCATGGAGAAAGGAATGGTAGGAAAAAAGGCTTTGATACCACATGAAGGTGCATGGTGGAGAGGGGGAGAGAGAGAGAGAGAGGGTAGGCTAGGGAGAGAGATAATGATACTCAAAGGGAGACATAATGAAATGGAATTGGGTTCTGCAAAGAGAAGTAGAGGGGCATCAACTACATCGAGCGCGGGTCCTAGTGCCACAAGAACACCCTTGCCACATGGATCAATTAGTGTGGATGCTAGTGCGGGGAAAAGAGGATCACTGCAAAGGTCTAGCATTCAAGCACGCTTGCAAAAGCAAGCAGTGAAGGAGGCCACTAGTGAGCTCACAAAGCTCTTCATACAATGTGCAATACCCTTTCATGTGGCGAAGACTACACGATGGAGGAAGGCCATGAGAGCCGTAAGCCGCATTGGGTATGAATGGGAAGGGCCTACATATGAGGCCTACACGATGGAGGAAGGCCATGAGAGCCGTAAGCCGCATTGGGTATGAATGGGAAGGGCCTACATATGAGGCCTTGCGGACAAGAGAGCTAAGAAGAGAGAGGGAATGTGTGGAAGACCAAATGAAGCCCTTGAAAGAGACTTCAAAAAAATATGGATGCACACTCTTATGCGATGGATGGTCAGATGCACGCAAGAGGAACGTGTACAATATTTTAGTGTCTTCTTGCAAGGGAACCATGTTCTTGAGAGCCATAGACGCTTCCACTGCAGGTACAGTGATTACAGGGCTGTATATTTGGGAGCATTTACGGGCAGCCATTATGGAGATAGGTGTTGAGTATGTGGTGCAGGTGGTGACAGATAATGGCAGCAATTGTGTGTCAATGGGTGCCATGTTAGAAGATGAGTTCCCTAAGATTGTGTGGACACCCTGTGCCTCACATTGCCTTGATCTTTTAATCGAGGACCTAGGGGAGATACCTTGGATTGATGCCATCTTCTCCACAGCCCGCAGTATCGTGAAGTTTGTCATGAAGAGACCCAAAGTCCTCAGCATCTATCGGGCTTACAGTGACCTTGAGCTATTGAAACCTCCAACCACAAGGTTTGCTTACATGTTCATAGTGGTGGAGAGGCTTGTGCGAGTGCGCCAGGGCTTGTTGCGCACGGTTGTGTCTCGGGAGTGGGGAGATTGGGATGATAGAGGCCAAGCAAAGTCTATCAAATTTTTTCGCATGATCATGGATGAGTCTTGGTGGAATCAGGAGGAGGCATTAATCAAATCGATTAATCCTATCTACACGGTGCTTCGCATCACAGACATGGAGGGAAGCACATTAGGGCTCTTGTACAAGTTTATGGACAAGATTGGAGAGGCCCTCAACAGAAACACTTCCCTATCGCCTGATAAGTAAGACTTTTTACTTTTGTAATATGTATAATTATTGCAGTTACTAAATGGCAATTTGTTATCATGAAGCCTGGAATTTTCAGATATATATTATGTATGTACTATTATCTATAGTCTATGAATTTTGCATGCATAATGCATTCTAATTTCTTGTGGCATGATTTAGGGTTGAGTCCATCCGTGCTATATGGAATAAGCGGTGGAATTGGTTCCACCGCCCAATCCATGCGGTGGCACATGTATTGCATCCGCTCTGGCGCAGTCAAGAGCAATATGAGAATGACGAGTTGGAGGAGGGGATGCAACAGTATCTACAAAATTGGACGGGTGGTGACTTGGAGATGCAACGAAGACTGGAGGATGAACTTCTATTGTTCCGCAATCACAGCCTCTCCTTTGGTCGACCTACAGCTAGGCTCCGAGAGACACAGTTGCAACTTGTCTCCTGGTGGGAGAAATATGGCAACTGTACTCCTACTTTGGTAAGAGTCTAAGAGACAAGTTCCAACGCCACTAGTTGCAGCTTAGTCGTTAAGTAATTTGAAGTTTTATCTACTACAAATATGTTTAAAGTTATCAAGTTCCTGATACTTATCTCGGCTTAATTGGCTTATGGCAGAAACGCCTTGCTATACGTGTTCTCTCACAGGACTGCAGTTCCGGTCCTTGTGAGAGGAACTGGAGCACTTGGGCCCTCTTTCACACAAAGAAGAGGAACAGATTGAGCACGGCTCAATTGGAGCGGTTGGTGTTTTGTCATTGCAACCTCCGTCTCCTTGAGTTCACCGCGGGCTGCCCCGAACCTCGCCAAGTGAATGTAGACAAGGTGGGCGTGGAGAAGATGGAGGTCATACCAGATATCCCACGGGAGGAGCTGGACATATACACCATGTTGTATGAGGAGCTGTCAGCACCAGCACACCACACACGATCATACACTCAACCATCTGGAGATGGTGTAAGTACTTCAGTTGCACCCGATGGTCCTGATCATGATGTTGATGATTCTTCTTCAGACAGTGACACAGATGCCTCGAACTTATCTGAGGACGCAGAGGATGACGATGACGAGGAGTCCATGGATGATGCAGATGATCAGTAGTCCTGCTGCTTTTTTTTATATCATCCATGAGTGCTTTTATTTTGAGTCTTGCATGACTCATGAGTCATGAGTCATGAATCATGATCATGAAATTTGTGGACCATGAATCATGATCATCTATGGAGTCTGGACATTGAATACTTTCAAGTTTTAAGTTTCAAGTTTCAACTTGTGTGCTAAGTTTAAACTTTTAAGTACTTCAAACTTCTAAATTTCAGATTCTTGTAATGCCAAACTTGTTAGTCATGACTCATGATACATGTTGATTTCAGATTATTGAAGCATCATTCAAGAATTTAGAATCATAGAGGCATGAATCATGAATGATGCATTGATGCTTGAAGGCTGAAGCCTGAAGCTTCAGCCTTCAAGTATAGATGATTGTAATTTGTATTATGTATGATTTGCACTCTATTGATAATTATATTATGTATAAAAAATAAATTTTTATACATAAATTGTATCATATTGCCGTTTCTTCCGCCAATCTATTTATTACTTCGTATGAGGATATAAGGGAATTCAAAGGGAGACCGTTAAAGATTCAGCTCAAAGAGAATGTAAGGCCAATCTTCCAGAGGATGAGAAGACTAAGTCCTGAGCAGACAGAGGTATTGAGGGAGGAAGTTGTTAGGTTGTTGAAAGCTGACATTAGATATCCTGCAGTACATTCTGATTGGGCCAGCCTTGTGGTGATAGTACCAAAAAAAGATGGCAGGTGGAGGGTGGTGTGGATTACAAGCACTTGAATGCTGTGACTAAAAGGAACCATTATCCTTTTCCTGATTTGGATGATATATTGGATAGGGTGGCTGGTCATGAGATGTACAGTCTATGTGATGGGTATTCTGGCTATTTTCATATCGGTATTGCTCCAGAAGACTAGGAGAATAATTTTATTACTCCTTGGGGCTGCTTCATATATAGAAGGATGTGCTTTGGTCTTACAAATGCTCCATCACATTATCAGGAGAACTTAGATGAACCGTTCCTTGATAAATTTTGCAAAGTGTCTCCTACATAGGTCCATCATTATAGTCCTTTGCGAAGTGTTTATATTGACATGAGTGGTGTGTGGTGAAGTCTTGTGAGCATTAATGTACGGGTTGGGGCTGATTTATGTGTGGTCATGTGTGGGCATGCATGCATTAAATGCCTTGCTTGAAGGTTATGTGCAAAGGGTGGTGCCAGAGGTTGGGATTTGGGGATTAATTCCCTCAGTCTAAGTTTTGGGGGAAGGGAAAGTAGAGTGGGAAATTCCATATGGTGATGTGGCTGGAAATTTTGTGTGCATGCAAGTTGGCTACGTGATGAAGATTTCCACGCTTTAGATAGCGAGTTGGCAATGGCACGTGAAATTGCAATTCTTGGAGATGGTGCGTTGAAGAGAACGGGCTGAAATCTATTGCTGCGCGTGTACGTCAACGGATGAAGTAAGCATTCTGTACGTTTTGCAAAGATTGAGTGGTAATGTTGTGGGCTGTCGGGAGCTAGCAGCTGTTTTGTGATTCCGTGGTTGGTCGATGTGATAGCTGCCTTGGAGTACAGGTTGTTACGGGGTTCTTGCCATTCTTGGTGAATGATATCTTTTCATGGCACTATACTTGAGTTTTCTGTTTACACATCACTTGCAATGTGAATCGCCCACTTGTCAAGCCCTTGTTAAACACTTTTTGTCTCCTATCCAGTTGTACCACAATATCTCTCATACACTTGCACCACCACATCCTTCATTCACTTGCACTGCAAGCGCATGCAGTAAGTGATGTAGGAAAGTGCATGTAATAACATTAGTGCTTTTGCATTACTTCAGAGCCTCCACCTTAGACACCCTCTCAATGACTCATTGTGGGCCCGCATTGAACCATTCAAAGAACTACTCCATCTACTTCCATTAGAGCTCTTAGGAATAGATTGAAGGCGTCAATGAAATCCAGTCCATACTCCCACATCTCTTGCACTTCCAGGTTCGTCTCTGCAAATCGTATTTGAACAATAGGAGGCAACTTGGATCTAGGAACAAGAACCACTTACTCGCTAGAGTCTTCAAGGTACCGAAGGAGGCAATCCGGATCTAGGTACAAGAATAGCACCATGCACTTGTGGCACTGCCAATCCTTGTCACTAACTCGCTAGACTATTAAAGATGCGCAAGCACCACCAACACGTTCATCCCACTGTCCCCCTTCAAGTTTAGAAACAATCCACAAAGCCTGTTAAGTTCCAGCTCTAGAACCAAGATCTCACTGAGCTCCACTCAAGTCTAAATCCTAAGCCTATAAGGCAGCTTGTAATCCCTCATGTTCCCTTGGCTTTCCAATCTTTGACAGAAAATATTCAGCTAGGTCACGAACACGCGTATCGAGCATCAAGCCAATAAATCACAGCTGACTCCAGGAGCATCGCCGTCTCCACACATCTATAAGACCAATGTCAATCAACCAAGAAGACCATGAGAATTCCCCCTTTGTCTATCTGAAAGGATTTCACCCTCCATGTGAACAAAAAATGTGACCAAAGCATGCAAGTAAATTCACCATCAATGCACAAAGAGAAAACATGTCGTGGTTTGTTTTCTTCCCATTGCTAGTATGGCAAGCCAGGTACCTCCTTGAAGTACCCATTAGATTAGCATCACCATAAATCTCTGAGCTCAAAAACACCAGTCAGTGTTGCCAACTTCCACTCGCTTGGTCTTAGAGTTTCCTTCCACATCATCTTCCTTCTGGATGCAAATGGTCATAGCATAACTCAAGCAACCCTTGCGCTTCACCTCCACAAATAAATCTGGATCCTCACATCAGACGTGAGCAATATAACACCTTGATTAATAAATCCATTCTCGGGGCTACTGGTGTAACCACAAGAAAGTATCTCCACAATTAAAGTCCTTGTCTTTGGTTTTGACTATTCTTTCTTGAAGTGGTGGAGTAGTCTCTATCCCTCTTTACTTGCTTGTGACAAAATCTCCCAATTCAAGTAGGCTTATATATTGCCTTGTATACCTCCCTTGCTCAACCCATGACTGCTATCCTTGGAAGAAGATATGATGCAAGGAGGAAGTAAACAATCTTGTATCATGTGGCAATCAGACGAGTATTGAATGTTTTGGGATAAAGACAAGTGGAGCATAGACAGGCATGTGGGGATGGTGGCCTATGGTGCAATCCAATCTTGTAAACATTGATTGACATGGCTCGTGACCAGTCTGTGATCTAGGGTGTCCTCTGTACGCTGTGGTTGCTGTACATTGCAGTAGTTGCAGAATCTTGATGTGGAGCCACACAATTGTGGGGGAATTGCAGTGCTTGCAATGGTAGGCAGGCCCCACTTTGTGCATGATAACAAGTGGTCAGCAAGTGGAAATGGCCCAGTCCACTTGGTGACTACTCTTTGTAATTATCAGGATTCATTGTAATATTATTCAGTTCTGTCCTAAGGATATTGTTCTAGCTTCCCACTTTAAACCTGCCAAGCACATGTGGATACAAGCCGGGAGATCATTGCTAGTGTAGCAGCATCGCATATTTGGGGCACAGAGGCCATAACTGCATACAAAATTCATCCTTCTCAGACTTGTTGCATCCAGACGGATATTCTGTATACATTGATGACTACATGAACGAGGATTCAGGGCCCTTCCAGATCAGCAGCTGCAAAGAGGAATTCCCTCAGAGAGTGGAGAGGTCCTAGTCCCGCTCTGGTTTGTTATTATATGACCCTTTTTCATGCTTTGCATGGTGTATTGCTACCTTGAGCCCTTGTATCCTTCTATTGGCTTTTCAAACTTAATAAAAGTATCTTTTCCTGAAAGAAAAGGGAATTTCTGACTAATGATAAATGTGACCTCATAAGGCTGACGTAGGCATGCACAAAAGAGAAAGGCATCTGACAAATGAGCACCAAGGGTTGTAATATCTGGAAAGGTAAACAAGCAAGGGGGCTCCTTATATCTGACGATATGATTGTAATCTCGGGAAAGGTCAAGAGGCAAGAGTCTGACGGCCTGTGCAACTTTAGCCATCACAGTTAGACCCAATCCAATTATACATCTTATTAATCCTCTAATCATGGTCAAAGCCAGTTAGGGATCTTGTTTATCCTCTCACTAAATACTCCAAATTTCTATCATTTATGTGTAAATTCTTGAATAGTTATTATCAAGGGCTATCCTGGCTAACGTTAGCCCAACTTTTGAGTACAGTGGCAGTATACTAGGTCTTTGACTTGCCATCTCACAGTTGGACCCATCCATGCATTCATTGGGATTGTTCAGTGAGGCTTAGCTCTGAACCCTATAGAACATTCTTTAAATCCAATTTTAACCATGTGCATGCCTAGCCATTTCGACTGAGATAGATGGTGACCAGTAAATGCTGCACCTCTTTATCAGGTTTTACCTGTTTCAATTGTCTCTCCTATTTAATTGGTATTTGACGAGAGAGACTGTTTTTTCATGAATGGATAGCCAGTTAATCAATAACAAAGATTTGTACTAAGTATCTTACCAATGAATCTAAATGTGATTTGACAATCATCAGAAACTTTCTGACATTTAAGCCAACCTTTTCCTGGTGATTTGTATTATATAGTGAATGTCATAATGGAAGACAGGTTCTCATGATCAATTTTTGTTTGGCACAGCAGACGTTTGGAACTTCATTATTCGTTTAATCTCAACTTGAGCACATAAAATCGTTCTTGTTGCACAGGAAAAGGCCAACTCCGAACAAGAATCTAGGACTTTGAAAGAATTACAGGAATTAAAAGAATGCACTTTCAAGCCCTGTGTAAATCCTTCTCCACCCAAAGAAATGGCTCCAGCCATCATTAAGGGTTTGGAAAGGCACCTTGAGCTACAGTGTATTGCTAAGCAAATGAAAAGGGAGCAAGAAGAGCTGGAACGAAAAGTTTTCTTCTCTCATGTATGTCTGCAATGGTCTTTAATTTCGCTCTCAAAGTACGTTAATAATGCTATTTAAGTATCATTATAGCTTTCCATCATAGGTGGTTTATATGTTTTATCTTTTAATTGCCTTTCTAATATTTATTCATTGTCACTTCTGCAATCTCTCACTTTGCAATGATGAAATGATGTGCTGGTGATGCTGTCAATGAACTTGATGTGGATATTTATAGATGAAGTGTCACTTCTACAACTCGAAAAAATTGTTTTTATTTTAGAGTGAAGCATGCAGGAACACGCATTGTAGACTGCAAAATGGCCTTGTGGAATACATTCTATGATTTTAAAAAGAGCTAGACATAATCATAAGCAAGAGATAGATGATGGGCAAAATCTGTTTTAGTTGACAGAGATTTTTTTAATATAAAAAGTATTAATATTGATTGTACTTGATTGACGTCAGAGAAATCATGTTTTAAATAAAGTCTGTATGTAATTGGCTTAGCAGGCATATGCATTGCCAATGAGACAGTACACAATACCAAGGCCTTTTGTACTCCAGACTGCTCAAGGAAGGTGCCATAGGAGATTGTGAAAGAAGGATCAATGCACAATTGTGTCACAATCATGGACTTAAGGCAGAAGCAACAGCAGTTCCTCCCTCAGCTTTGTAAATTTGAGTCTTCAAGAATTCCTGGAACTTTTGGCTGTAGTTCAAACAAAATCCCCTTTATCCCTTTCTGATTGATGTGAAATTGCCTACCCTGTTTGTATCAAGTATTATTTGTCAAGGTTCAGCTTATGGAGGAAAACTAGTAACCTCGTCCTGTCATGAAAAAATCAACGATTGAAACAGTGAGACCCCATATGTACCTTAGATTTTGAAGGTGAAACTTGCAAATTAGTGGTGGAATATGTCAACTGGTTCAACTCACAATCGATCTAAATTTCAGTTGGAACAACCCATGATCAAATTAATTTGTGTAATCATGAGCATGCTCGTGTGCATAAACACTCAACTAAAGGTCTTTTATTTATTATAATTTTTAGCGATTATTTGATTATGTCCACAATTGTTTCCTTGTGTCCAATAGGAGAATGAACATCTCATGCATGACAAAATAATCTCATATATAGAAGAGAACGGATGACAATGCCCCCTTCATCCAAACAAAGGAGAAAAAGGTCATTCTGTAGCATACAGCCCACCAGCCCATATTTCTTTATTGGAAAGGTAGCATGCACTGCATTCTTACCTTTGTAATTCCCTCATTCTCAGACATATTTCGATTCACATAATTCGCTGCACCGAGCATCCTTTCTTTGAAATTAGAATATTATTTTAGTATGGCTTTCCATAAACTCCTTTCTTTCCTTCAAATCTTGACTTTCATCATAAAGTATGAACCACAAAAGTAAATCTCTCAACTCAAGACACAATAGAAGGTCATTTGTTTTAGATAAGTTCTCCAAATGATATATTACCTCCCATTCATCAAAATCCTGGAGTAATGAATCTGCTATCTTCTACGAACTCCTTCTGGTCAATTATTTCTAAGGATTTGTAATATGATACAATGCTCTTAATTTGCCTTGCAAATGTGCACAAACATATCCCACATGAATCCATTTATTTTACCAGGATGGGAAAGAAAAGAAACTCTATCGGTGATAGTATCTCTTATATTGATACTTATAACAATGTTGCTTGTCAATGCTTATTCCAAAACTGACTATCAATACTTAATTAGAATATTGACCTAATTTTTGCCTTGGGTGAATTGGAAGGAACCTAATGGTAATCCTATCTCTTATATTGACCCTTATAGCAACGTTGACTATAAAAAACTGAGTCACAATATTGACCTAGGGTGTAGCTTGGATGAATTGGAGGAACCTAAGGGGACTTTAGGGGTCGCAATCCATGCAATTGGTGTTAAGATATGAAGTTGGAAATGCTAAGTGCCATCAACTCTTGGCAAAGAGAGGACAAGTTTTATATACCTTGCAAGCTTGCTTGCTTGTCTTTACAAGAAATAAATGTGGCCCACAATATGACTGTGTCATTATTAGGACTTATTGTTTGGAGTTCTCATTTGGCTCAATCCATGGCCTTGCAAATGTTTATTTGTTTAACTACTACTTGTATTTAGTAGTACATGGTAATAGCAAAATTAGCTAATGTATCTAGATGCTTACTTTCTATAATTGTTTGCACTTTTTAGAAATATCTCCATGACATGCTTTAAAATGCATGTGTTTGTTATGTTTCTTTATGAGTTTTGCCTACTCTTTGTTTTTGTAATTGGCCCCTACTAATTTCAATGTTAGTTCTTAGTGTTTAAACATTATAATATGTGAATGATTTAGAAACAATGAAGTTGTTGCTGGCTCTATACAAAAATATAGATAAAAAATGTGTTTGGCGTTCCTTAGAATAAATTTAGAACTTGTAAAGGGAATAGGGTGGTAGCCAAAGGGGAAAATAAGTGAGAAGAAGTTTGCAGGGGATGCCACGTGTCTTTTGGTCTGTTCTGGATTGAATTGTAGGTCCTGTCATGCCACTCATTGGGCTTTTAATACATTATTCATACCATCATGTTTGACTATCTTTAGATTGCAACTATATGACTACTCTGCTTGAGGTAACGTGTATATTTGTGAGGATTTGATGATGCCTCTGCCCTTTAATTCTGACTCTGATATAGTCCTACCTACCCTCGTCTTTTTTTGCACATATCACAATTTTCAATATGCAATTCAATAAACTATTGAATGATTCTATGAAGTTCAGACTTATCATAGGACTTTCTTAAGTTTCCCTTTTGACACAACAAGATCAACACTAGACCAAACAAGATAAGTCAATGCATGGAAATGATATAACCACAAAACTAATTCTAAGAACAAACCAAAAATTGAACATAATTATTTTCCTTATCCTCTCCATTCAAAGTCACTCTTTTAGAGTAGTATGAGACAATCTACTGCTACTGAAGAGAAGATCATCAAGAAGGGCATTGAACTCTAGTTTCCTAGATCTATGCAAAAACAAAAAGTAGTGAAGATGGGTAGCTAAAACTGCAAGAACTCCTTTCACTTTAGATCCCCAAATGGGTTCTCAATCAGCCTATCCCTCCTCTGCTCCACCGGCCATGAAAATATGTCTTTTTTTAATAGACCAATAGCACTAGCTTAAGAAGGACGTTGAAGTTGAGAGTTCAACCACTCTCTTTGCACACATCCATGGCTCTCAACCTTCTAGTGATTAAGCTCGAGATTGATGTTGGCAACACTTCCCCTAGATCTTTGCAAAGAGAGTGCAAGCACTCACTTTGCATGCATCCATGGCTCTCAACCTTCCACAAGTCAAGGTCAAGATTGGATGTTGGCAACCCTTTCCCTAGATCTTTGCAAAGAGAGTGCAACCACTCTCTTTGCACCCATCTATGACTCTCAGCCTTCAAAAGTCAAGCTCACGGATTCGACCTTCTTTGTTTTGGTGGTGCCTATTCCCTTAAGCTTCAAAATATTTTTCTTGCTCTCTTTTCTCTTGGCTTTGATTGGCTTGTGTGTGTGTCCATGCATGTGCAACGTCCATTGTCCCTCGATGAACAATCCGGCTTTTAGGTTGCCCTCCATTGTTTGGCTAAGAATGACCAACGGAAGTTAAGAAAATGGTAGTTATGTTCTTGTCACAAAGCCATGAAGGATAAAGGCTTCTCTTTTAAGACTTTTTTCAAAAGCCTGCATACGTCCTGACATATACATTCATTGCATCAATGCTACATCCAAATGGTTCGTGGATAGAGAATCTTGATGATGTAATATAGCATTACTACATTGATTTGTTTTTTGTCCTTCCTCCTCCTTTAACTGTAGAGGTTCATGCCTGATATGCCTTTCTTCGAAATGTTCCATCAATTCTCTCTTTGGATGAGGTGCATGTGTTGTAATTGCCATTTATTGATAAAGAACTGAAAGCAACATTGTCTCGGTTTGGGCCTCGAGGTGAGATGGCCTTACAATTGAGCTCTTTTCTAAATTTTGGGATTCGTTAAGCCTACTACACATAAACAATTATGCTTGGCTTTCTGGCACTATGCTTTTTATGTGGAAAAAAAGATTGTTGCATGGGATTCCCAAAAAAACCATTATGTGGACATTTGTTACAAATTGGTGACCGATTACACTCATGCCTATGGTGTAAACAAATTATGGGTAATATCGCTAATGCTTACATTTGGAATTGAATATGCCAAATACATAGACCAGTATGTTTGATCATGCAGGTGGATATTAAGAAAGCAATTAATACCATTCACTAGTATTTCATTGTGGATGTTATGGCTCCATTGGGCTTTAGACCCAAAGTACTAAAAGTGGTTTATTGGCTTTATGAAGTCGGCATAGTATGTTGCCTCTTGTCTGATGCCCTCATTTTTCTTAGACCTTGAGTCAATCTGTTCGTCAAGGTTGTCCTCTTAGTGCCTTGCTATTTGCTATAACTACTCATCCACTCTTTGATGCATATCAATGCTTGGTCTCACAGCAGCATTTGCATGGCATTGACTTTCCTGAAGGTGCACCCTTTGGCTTATGCAGATGACACTTTTTTCTTTTTACAGAACTCTGAGTCAAATGTTCGACACCTTATGCAAGCACTTGATTTGTGTACACACACACACACACACACACACACACATTTTTTTAAGTGAAAGCCATGGTTGTTTATATTACAAAAAAAACCACCTCAAAGTGAGGAGCTATAAATTACGTCAACTGAAAATCTCTGTATAAGGTAAATATACATCATAAAACGAACAAAGAAAATGTTGGATCACCAAAGACTTTACAATTCCTATGTATCCATAAAGTCCAAAGTGCCCAATAACAAACCGAAACAAAGAAAAGATCAAACGCAGATGAAACTCAAAAAGCCATAAGAATTTTCCAAAAGTAGGAGTCGAGAATCTTGTTCTCAACCACTGTCGAAGAAAATCCAGGAACTCATGGGAGGACGGGAAAAACCAGAACAAATGAAGCATAGTCTCCTTAGAAGTTAGACATCTACAACAAACAGCAGGAGCAATGTGTCCACTTGCTAGAAATTGACCAAATGGAAGAACGCCCAGCATGTTGTATGGCTGACACTTTGTTGGGATCTATCTCCATTCCCTCTTGTGAGATACTATGCCCTAGGAGAATTCCTCTACTCACAACAAATGCACATTTGGCTGGGTTTAAGTTGAGACCAGCCACTCTACACGTTGCAAAACATTAACCCAAGTGTTGCATATGTTCCATTCTTTTCCCAAATACTGAAATATCATAAAGGAAGACTTTTATAAAATATGTAAGATACTCAGCAAATACCTCTTGGATGTACTTTTGAAAGGTTGGTGGAGCATTCTTAAGACCAAAGGTCATGACATTAGAAGTAAATACTCCCCACTCGGTGAAACAAATGTTGTTTACACACACGCGCGCATGCACGCACTGACACACATTTTTTTAAAGATTTCTTTGTGTGATTTTTTTTTTTTGCATTAGATTATAGAGTCATTATCCCAAAGTGGGATGTGCCGAAATACATCAAGAAAATATCTCAATATATGACAAGTATACATCATGATCTATAGACTGTGTTTGCAAGCAATCATAAAAAGATTGCTGCAAAGAGTGTTTGAAAATAGAGTAAATTGAAAAAATTGGATCACCAAAAACTCTATGATTTTTGTCCTTCCATAAAGTCCAAAGTGCCCAATATCGAACCCAAAAGAAAAATAGATCAAAATCATGTCTATGTAGGTGAATTTTGCCACCTTGGTTATCCTTTAGGTTGGACGATTACTCGTTGCCAACAATTTGATTGGGTTCTTGCAAAGTTAAAGAAAAAGCTTGAATATTGGAAACTTGCCACTTGGCCATTGCATGTCAAGCTACAGATTGTTCAATCCATTTTAATGGCTTACATACAATTTTATTTGCCTTTGATCATGTTCAACAAAGGATATCTTATAGCCTTCATGTCTATGGTTGTGGAAACCTTCTGACGCTCTAAACATGGCAAAATAAGTTTGAGGTTACTTTCGCTGTGCAGCATCTTTGTTCACCAAAAATGCCTAGAGGTATTAATATTCTTAACCTTCATGCATATATTATTGCTCACAAAGGCAAAATGATGCTGCAATTTATACAGGGTTCTCAGCCTTGGGCTGCTATGATGCATCATTTGCTCTCACATCTTACTACCCTTGCCTTTGGATATTGGTAGCCACTCCTTGGGATTTCATTTTGGGTTCTATTGATGGCACTGGTTTCCAATATGTTGATGGATTGGAAGCACATTCTTTTTCATCTAGAATGGCATGGTAGGGATTCTTTACAGGGAATCTCCTTATGATCTGAGAGCATACATTGGTCGAGGGTCTTTTCCCCTGTGCTAGCTTTGCAAGAGCCTCGACGTTCTTATTTTCTAAGTCTCAAAGTGATCTTCAGTATAGCAGATGTTGTTCATGCTGATAGGACCCCTCTTTCTTTTCCTTTAGCTACTACAAAATATAGTCTTGGCATGCACTATCATCCTGTATGGCATCATATTACTTTTATGCTTCAAGATTTTTTACCAATACAGAAATTGAAGACCGACTGGACTCTTCATTTTCCAAAGTCGTCATGCCACCCATTACAATTGTCTCATATTACAGTTTCTTCACTGTACAAAGTTCATTTGCCCTTGCCTTGGGCTTCACAGAGATTGCGGGGGATTTGGCATTCGAAAATTCCTATTCGACAATAGGCTTTCTTATGGAGAGTCTTGCTAGGAGTTCTTCCATCTGGGCAGATGCTAGCATGTAGACATATAGCTCTAGCTGTTTGCCACAAAATCCATATGCTTGGCTCCATTGGAATCAGTACCTTATCTTTTTTGGCATTGTTTGTTAGAGTTAGCTCAAATGTCCACCTCTCATGTAACCCACCAATATTCTGTGTACCCAATGTTGTAAGGCCCCCATATGAGGAGAAGCCATGATGGGTATCAGATATTGGGAGGGATCCCCAGTTTAGACACTGGAAGGGGTCTTAGAGTAGACCAGATGGTTATGAGACGGCTTAGGAGCCAAGAGTAGATACCCGTCTGCACAAAGGGGGGGTTCGGGGGGGCGATAGCCCCCCCGATAGCAGGGGGTCCGGGGGGCGCAGGCCCCCGGTGGGGGTCTGGGGGCAAAGCCCCCAGCGGCAGGGTCCGGGGGCTACCGGTAGCCCCAGGCCCGACGGTATGACCTATGCGCGATCCTTCATCTGCCCGACGGCATGTTTTCTGAAGGGTCGGTGGTCTTCCAGGCCGACTGTCTATTAGGCCGACTGCCTATTACAGGGCCGACCGTCAACCACTTTCACTATATAAGTGGCCACCCCCTATCATCAGATCACCAGTTCTTCACGCTCATAGTCCTCCGTCCAGCATCTGTCTAGATCACCATCGAAGCTCTGTCTGTAGAGCGCACGGGTGGACAGCCAACCATCAGTTGTATCAGCAGTGTTGTATCAGCAGTTTGGTATATCAAAATTTTTGTATTCTCTCCAGCTTTCCATCGTGTACTTGCGTTTTGTTGTTATCTTCCGCTGCGTACTATTTTCTTACATGGTATCAGAGCTCAGGCTATCTGAGTAACGACTTTATTGCAAGTTCAACGAGCTTTGTTAGCAAAGGCTACTAGGAGTGATGGCTGCACCAACCCCGTTGCGAATTCGTCCACCTGCCTTCAATGAAGGCAAGCTCGATGGGACGAGTTATACTTTGTGGAAATTCAAGATCAGCGCGATCTTGGATTCATATGAGCTTCTGGATACTGTTCTGGGATTGGATCCAGAACCGGTTGGATCACCGAATCCAAACAACCCCAACGTCATAACGCCACCGAATGCAGATCTTCTTCGGGCATGGAAACGAAGGAACGCAGATGCACTCTGCGCTCTTGTTACCAGTTCAAGTGATTCTGTTTTGACTCTGATTCAGCATACAGACAAGGCAAGTGAGGCTTGGAACATACTGAAAGGTCAGTATGAAACGCGGAATCAGACCAGAATTCAAAATCTGGAGAATATGCTTGCTGCAGAGAGGTGCTCTGATGGAGAATCAGCTGAGATATTCATCACACGGATCAAGAATCTACGTGATCAGATGGCGGCGGTTGGGATTACAAAGACCAGCGAAGAGTTGGCCAGAAGGTGCATTCGGATCCTTCCACAAAAGTACGATGCGTTGGTCACGACACTCAACACGCAGGTAAGAAATCCACCCCTCACTTTTGAAGAGTTTAGCGCGATGCTCTTAGAGGAGGAGATGCGAATGAAGACCCGCGATGGCGAAAGTGATGCAGCATTCTCAACCACATCCAAAGGGAAGGGTGGAGAGAAGAAGAATGGTAAGAAGAAGAAGTTTTCAGGTAAGTGCCACTACTGCAACAAAAGCGGTCACATGATCAAGGATTGCAGAAAGAAGCAGCAGGACGAAAAGAATGGCACTACACAGTCTTCTTCGAAAGGCAAGGAATCTGCCAACACAGTTGAAACTGAGTTGGAGCTATGGGTTGCAATTGAAGAAATATGCTCCTCAACAGAAGTTTCAACAACGAATGATTCGTGGCTCCTTGATAGTGGAGCGTCCCGTCACATGACCAGAAAGAAGGACTGGTATAGCTCTTTCAAGCCTCTACAAGAGCCCATGAACGTGACGGTCGGTAATAATGCAAAATGCCCTGTGGAAGGTACAGGTACTATCTCTCTTTCCATTCAAGAGGGTGAAACTAAAGAGCTTTCTGATGTATTACTAGTTCCTCAGCTAAAGAAGAACTTGCTTTCGGTTGCTGCGATAACTGATCGCAACTTGGAGGTGCGTTTCAAGAGGACCGGAGCAGAAATCCTTAATGCAGCGGGCAAGGTGGTCGGCAAGGCAGTAAGGAAGAACAATCTCTACGAGCTGACGGCACTAACAGTATCTTCAGGAGTGGGCATCAGTAAGGTATGGCATGAAAGATTTGGTCATCTTAGTTATCCTATTCTTTTGGAAATGCAGAAAACAGGGATGGTTGCACACTTGCCTGCACTCTCAAAGGTGCAGGAACCTTGTGAAGCTTGTATGATGGGCAAGCAACAAAGGAAGGCTTTTCCACATGAGAGCGGCTATCGGGAAAAGGCTCCTCTAGAATTGGTTCATGCTGATCTCAGTGGGAAAGCTCCGACTCAAGCTTTGGGGGGATGTAACTACTATATGCTTATCGTCGACGACTACAGTAGATACATGTGGGTGTATTTTTTACGAGATAAGGCTGAAGCTCTTGGAAAATTCAAACAGTGGCAAAAGATGGTGGAAAACGAAAGCGGGCTGAAGGTAAAGAAGCTTCGCACGGATCGAGGAGGAGAGTTCCTGTCAAAAGAGTTCGACACATACTTGCACGAGAATGGCATTAAGCGCCAACTCACGACTGCACATACTCCGCAACAAAATGGTGTTGTAGAGCGTCGCAATCGTACTACCATGGAGATGGCACGATGCATGGCACTAGGTAAAGGATTGCCTAAGTCTTTTTGGGCTGAGGCAGTCAATACAGCAGTCTACATCCTCAATCGAAGCTTCACAAAGGCCTTGACGGGCAAAACACCTTTGGAGGCTTACTCAGGTAAAAAGCCTTCCGCTTCTCATTTCAGAACATTTGGATGTGAGTGTTTTGTTCATGTTCCAGATAGCACCAGAAAGAAATTAGATCCAAAGAGCAGAAAGTGTATCTTCATGGGCTATAGCCAGGAGTCAAAGGCGTACCAGCTATATGATCCAGAGGCAAAGAAGATCGTGGTCAGTCGTGATGTGGTGTTTTGGGAACAGCCACATACAGTGGAGGAGGAGGTATGCCCTTCCACTTTATCATCAGCCGTAAAAGTAACTCACCTTGTGCCCGTATCTAAAGCAGAGTTGCAGAATGAGGAGGAGTACTTCGAGGAACAAACTCCACCAACACCACAACATGCCTTGGCTCCACAAGGTAAGCCACTTCCAAAGTGGGCAAGGCAGCTCTTTGATGAGAAGAATCCGGTTCCAGACTTGGCGGAGTCATCTGCAGATGGACTTCGACGATCAAAGAGGATAGAGGAGCAGAAAAGGGCTTCTGAACACATAGTCAATATGGCCTTGATGGCTGAGATTATGAAAGTTCAAGAGCCTACGAATTTGGATGAGGCAATGGCGGATCCAAATTGGAAAGCTGCCATGCAAGAGGAGTATGACAGCATCATGAAGAATCAGACTTGGGACTTGGTTGATCGTCCAGAAAAAAGGAAGATCATTGGTACCAAATGGGTATGGAAGGCTAAGTACAAATCTGATGGATCTTTGGAAAAGTACAAGGCTAGGCTTGTTGCACAAGGATACTCTCAAGTTGAAGGCTTTGATTTTGAGGATTCCTTTGCTCCTACAGCAAGGATGACAACTATTCGGGTGGTACTTGCCTTGGCTGCTCATAAGCAGTGGCCGGTGTTTCAAATGGACGTGAAATCTGCGTTCTTGAATGGACATCTCAAGGAGGAGGTATATGTGTTCCAGCCACCAGGATTTGAGGTGCCCAATTCAGAGAACAAGGTTTGCAAACTAAAGAAGGCATTGTACGGGCTGAAACAGGCCCCAAGGGCATGGTACCAACGGATTGATAGCTTTCTCATATCTATTGGTTTCTCAAAAAGTGCTTCTGATGCTAACCTGTATGTTTGTAAGCAGGATGGCAAGTATGTGGTAATAGTCCTTTACGTGGATGACTTGATCATCACAGGAGATCATGAGAAGATGCTGCAACAGTTGAGGGAGTCGTTGAGTTCCGAGTTTGAGATGACAGATTTGGGGCTCATGCACTTTTGCCTCGGCATTGAGGTTTAGCAAAAACCTGGCAGGATTTTCATCTCTCAGCAGAGATATGCTCGTGAGATCTTGAAGGCATTCGATATGACCGAGTGTAAGGACGTGGTCTCTCCCATGGAGGTGAATGGTAAGCTCTCAGTGGAGGATGCATCACCACTTGTCGACATCAAGGAGTATAGGAAACTTGTGGGGAGTCTCATTTTTCTGTGCAACACTAGACCTGATATCAGCTTTGCAGTTGGTGTACTTAGTAGGTTCTCAAATCAACCTCGAGAGAACCATTGGAAAGCAGGGATGCGTGTGCTAAAGTGCGTGAAAGGTACACTGGAGTATGGCATTACCTACAGAGCAGGGAAGACCTTGGCGGGTTACTGTGACTCAGATTGGGCGGGAGATTGTGATTCTAGAAAGTCAGTTTCTGGATATTGTTTCTCACTTGGTTCAGGAGTGTTCTCTTGGATTAGCAAGAAGCAACCAACAGTGGCACTATCTTCGACGGAAGCTGAGTACAAGGCAGCATGCATTGATGCTTGTGAAGCAGTTTGGCTAAGGAGGATCCTGCAAGACATAGGAGTTTCAATCGAAGATGCGACGGTTCTGAAATGCGACAATCAGAGTTGCATGGCCATTGCAAAGAATCCTGTGTTCCATGCTCGTACAAAGCACATAGAGATCCAGTATCACTACGTACGAGAGCTCATCGAGGATGGAGTCATAGAGCTGGAGTATTGTCCCACAGAGGATAATTGCGCAGACATCTTCACGAAGGCTCTTGGGAGTGATTTATTGTTGCGACATCTACATCGACTCGGCATTGGTCCGATCACATAGTTCATCTTCGGGTGAACATTGAGGGGGGGTGTTAGAGTTAGCTCAAATGTCCACCTCTCATGTAACCCACCAATATTCTGTGTACCCAATGTTGTAAGGCCCCCATATGAGGAGAAGCCATGATGGGTATCAGATATTGGGAGGGATCCCCAGTTTAGACACTGGAAGGGGTCTTAGAGTAGACCAGATGGTTATGAGACGGCTTAGGAGCCAAGAGTAGATACCCGTCTGCACAAAGGGGGGGTTCGGGGGGGCGATAGCCCCCCCGATAGCAGGGGGTCCGGGGGGCGCAGGCCCCCGGTGGGGGTCTGGGGGCAAAGCCCCCAGCGGCAGGGTCCGGGGGCTACCGGTAGCCCCAGGCCCGACGGTATGACCTATGCGCGATCCTTCATCTGCCCGACGGCATGTTTTCTGAAGGGTCGGTGGTCTTCCAGGCCGACTGTCTATTAGGCCGACTGCCTATTACAGGGCCGACCGTCAACCACTTTCACTATATAAGTGGCCACCCCCTATCATCAGATCACCAGTTCTTCACGCTCATAGTCCTCCGTCCAGCATCTGTCTAGATCACCATCGAAGCTCTGTCTGTAGAGCGCACGGGTGGACAGCCAACCATCAGTTGTATCAGCAGTTTGGTATATCAGAATTTTTGTATTCTCTCCAGCTTTCCATCGTGTACTTGCGTTTTGTTGTTATCTTCCGCTGCGTACTATTTTCTTACATTGTTCTCATACACGTGATTTTGTTGGACTTGTGAGACAACGCTTAAAAACCAAATTTTCAAGTGCCACTTTTAGAAAGTCTTTCTGGTTGTAGAGCTAAGCATCTGCAATAAATACCTAGAGCAATATTATAGAGTCACTATCCCAAAGTGGGATGTGCTCAAATAATCAAGAAAAGATCTCAATATATGACAAGTACACATCATGATCTATAGATTGTGTTTGTAAGCAATCATACAAAGATTGCTACAAAGAGTGCTTGAATACATAGTAAATTGAAAAATTTGGGTCACCAAAAACTCTATGATTTATGTCTTTCCATAGAGTCCAAAGTGCCCAAAAGTCTGAACCCAAATGGAAAATAAATCAAACACCTGTCTAGGTGGGTAAATCCCAAACAATGGAGGTACTAGTAAAAAATCTTGAAGCATGAAAGTAATATGATGCCATACAGGACAATAATGCATGCTGAGACCATATTTTGTAATAGCCAAGGGAAAAGAAAGAGGGGTCCCATCATCATGAACAACATCTACAACCGAATGGATCCCTTTATGACATAGAAAATAAGAGCATCAAGGCTCCTGCAAAGCCAGCAAAGGTGAAAAAAACATGCTCTCAGATTGTAAAGAGTTTCCCTGTAAAGAATCCTACCATGCCATTCCAGATGAGAAAGGATGTGCTTCCAATCCATGAACATATTGGATACCAGTGGACAACCTTTGATTTTACCCATCAATAGAACCCAAGATGAAATCCCAAGGAGTGGGCTGCCAATATCCAAAAGCAGGGGTAGTAATTTGTGAGAGCAAATGATGCATCATGGAAGCCCAAGGCTGAGAACCCTGTATAAAATGCAACATCGTTTTGCCCTTGTGAGCAAGAATATGTACATGAAGGTTAAGAATGTTAAGACCCCCATGCATTTTAGGTGAATAGAGATGTTGCACCGAAGGAAACCTCAAACTTTTTTTGCCATGTTTGGAGCGCCAGAAGGTTTCCCTAACCATAGACATGACAATTGTAAGATCCCCTTTGCTGAACATGGTCAATGGCAAATAAAACAGTATGTAAGCCATTAAAATGGATTGAACAATCCATAGCCTGACATGCAATGGCCAAGTGGCAAGTTTCTAATATTCAAGCTTTTTCTTTAGCTTTGCAAGGATTCTCGAACCTAAAGGAAAACCAAGGTGGTGAACCAGCTGAGTAGGTTGGACAATTTTGCTAGGACATAAAATAGAATGCTAGTTTGTGGAATACTTAGATTTCTAAAAATTAACATGACAAGCAGCAACCAAACCATAGAGATATAATGCAAGGGATGATACTTCTATTAATGCTTGAAAAACACAATACAAATTAGCTTTCGAAGGGAGCCAAAGATGTAAGTACAAAGAGAAAAAAACCTGGCTGATAGAGAACCATGCTGTACTGGTGGAGAACTTGCTCATGACTGTCTAAGGATTCTTTAGAACAGGGGCTAACAACCAAGGTTGTGGTCTAGTTGCTCTCAAGATCGTGCTCCCACATGGCACACAAAGTAAAGATGATGTCCTGCTAGATGGCAACAAGGGTAGCAACCTTCTATCTATCCTCACCTGGCTACACCGTGCGACCCAAATCCATGATGTTGGACACTATCTCCCACACACTGTCCTCTAACAAGGACGTCAGGCATACATGGCAAGGTGGAGAAGCATCATTTATCTCTATTTGAGAGACCTTCTGACCACGAACCTTGTATGATGGCAAAAATGGATCGGTCGAGAAGGCATGCCTCGCCTCCATGAGCCATGCAACCATCCCCCAGGTGAAGTGCTACTACATTCGCTATGTGCGAGCCATAATCTTGAAGGTTTCTCATCAAATCCTCTGAGCCACAAGGCAGCCCCACAGGTAGTGGGGGATCATCTCCAAAACTCCCTCCATGCAGTAGAAGCATCTTCCATTTATCCACATTTGCTCTAACCACAGGGTAGCCCCACAGGTAGTGGGGGGATCATCTCCAGAATTCCTTCCACGTAGTAGAAGCATCTACCATCCGCATCTACTCTAGCCATAGGCAAAACCCCATGAGCCAATAACCTGAAGAAATAAGAATTCTTTCATGGTCTAATGTTGGCCCAAAGACAAGGCCAAAAGAGGGAGACAACCTCTCGGGGAACATCCTGCTCAATCCAATGGCACTCTCTCGAGGGTGTCAAAGAGGATGCCTCTAGCTAAAGGTTCCACCCAATGTGAGTCGTGTATGAGAAGAAGGGAACCTTCTCTACCCTATCCAATTGTCTTACCCAAGCTAGCCAGAGTCACTCTCCAAGGTCCCACTAAATGTCTGAAAGAGGTTGACCCTACTAGTGCCATAGGCACCAAACCACTCCCTTCAAGGTTGAAAGAATTGTGTCTGGATCAATGTGCCAACCCTTGCCCAATTGGCCCACTATCATGATCCATAGCCACTCTAGGCTCTCTAAGGCTGCCTCATATCAACCATCCCTCTCTATTAGTAGGCCGCCTCATGTAAAACCTTTGCCCCTCTAAAATGTGAAAGAGCCTGCACTCTAGTCTTTGTATCCCAAGGGAGCTACCTCCAAACCCTGAAAGATTTAGTTGGGTCTTTGTCCCACTGTGCCTAACCAAAGTGCGTCCTCTAGCCTAGCATATGACCCTCCACATCTCTAACCTCTGGATGCCAAATGAGTGGCTATCTCTCAAACTCATCCTTGCGAGAAGGGATAGTGTGAATGATCCTTCCCACCAGGCACTACAAGACCCTAAAAAGGCTTCTCATAAGGGGGGGGGGCTTTCTTATGAGAGGAGCCTCTGAAAAGATCCATTTGTAGGACTGCTACCATTTTCCACCTGTATGCAGAGTGTTCCCAAGGAGCCCTAGTTGAAGGAGGAGCTTCCAAGGCTCTTGCCTGGAATAAGAATGCATACCGCTAGCTTGCCAAGGAGGGCTCCACTTTGCATCTCCAAATAAACTACACCCAAGCCTCCTCATGCCTCCCTTGTGCCTATGGCATAATCACAATCTACCAAGCCACTTGGGCTCTAGTATTCACCGTGCCATTTGATCTAGCCCAAAGGAAGTTTTACACCAAGCATCTCACCTATCCCATGGACCCCCGGTGGAAGCACTAGTAGGAGACGATGTATGTTAACCCTGAGTTAGAAGGCTAATTGGTGCATGGTCATTAAGCATTGACCTCAGTTTACGAGCAAGAAGCAGTGGAGCAATCGAGCACCCATTTTGTAGTAAGAGGTATAGTTAGTTGATCATGGCAAGTCAACCTATAGGCAAGTACGGTTGATGCATCGAGCACACAGGCAACTTTTTAGGTAGAAATCAAGTTGTAATAGGCGAGGAAGAGAACAAGAGAGTAGTGAGCCGAGTTCTCTTCCTTGGACCTGAGTTGATAGGTTAGGGAGTGTTCATTGCAAGCCAAGGTGGCTTGATTGTATCAAGATTGAGTTGATCCAATGATAATGAACAGACTTATGATTCCCTTTCATTTAACTCTATTGATATGCTTTATTGTCTAAGTGTGAAGTGCGTAATAACTCAGTATTATCTCATAATCATATGGGTCTCCTCTGTTAGCTAACCTCGACCTTCAAGTGTTGTATTTGTTGACATTTGTTTTGCACCCAAGCACGCTCACCTTAGGATTGCAAGATTGAGCATCTTTACTGAGCATAGCATGAGTTGAGAAATAGACTGAGCACTTCTAAGTTGGCTAGGTGAGAGTTCAATACCGTCAACATTTTGGCGATCCTGCTAGGGAAGGAGGTTCAACTGCATTCTGAGTTGACAAGCTATCAAGGTAGTAGATTTAAATAATCGAGTTGATGTGACAATAGATGAGGCGTCATGATAACCTGTGACAAAGCAAAAAAGCTATTGGGAATTGTGGGTCATTATAGGAAATTTATTCAAGTAACTCCAAAGACGAGTGGCATCAATTGGTAGTGTGCTTGAAGACCAAGGTGTAAAACACAAAAAGTACTCGGATTGCTCTTTGATTGCTTTCTAACTTAAGCAATGGCTGACACATGCTTGGAGAGGCAAAGAAGATACACATCCAGATGTGAAGAGTATCTGAGCCAGAGGTAGTGACTACATCCGACTATGCGAGGTGGAGCAATCTCAAAACCAGAGTTCGATGCTCGAAGGAGGCTGGCAGAGGCAACTGTCTAATAGAAGCAACGATCATGAGAAGGGACACTCAGCTATGCTACCCAGGGGTGGAAGTGACTATTATGTAGGGTCGGAAGGTCAGAACAATGGTGTCGAGCTGAGGCATCCAAGAAGGTTGGCAGGTGAAGGCCCATCATGGCAAGTGGAATCCGAGCACTCATCTACAGAGAGTTTGGATTTCGAATGGATGGCCATCTCCTTGGTAGAACATCAAAATGAACACGAAGACCAATTGAGAGAGTGATAAGATTGAGGTGGATGAGGAGCAGCCAAGGTAGTTTTCTCGAGTTCCTCTCACAACACACAAAGAACCTACTCGGCCAAGAGGTATACGTCAAAGCTGTGCCCTTAAGGCCTAAAGACGGTACCAACCAAGTCAAGAGTCTACAATGACCTCACAATTATGAAGGCGACGAGAGGTGGGGAGTGAGCGAGTCAGTTCTTCCGAGTGGTAGATCGGCCTCCTCGGGTTTTGGGACAAAAAAGCTCAAGTCCAGCTCTAATATCAAGGTAAAGTTTCAAATTTTCAAAGGCATAGATGATGAAGATCCTTACAGTCACTTGTAGACTTTCCTGAGTGTCTACCACATCAATGGTGCAACAACAAATGAAAATTATATGGATTATTTCCATGTACCTTGATTAAAAGTGCTCAAAGGTGGTTTAATCAATTTTTGATTGGGTATTTCTCCGAGTAGTATGCCATGTTAGAAGCTTTCTTGCGGAGATTTCGACTGGAGATTAATGAAGAGGATATCAAAAGAATGTTGAGCAAACTGAAGCAAAATAGAGGCGAGTCTGTCCAAGACTTTGTGCTTAGGATAAGAGCTCTTATTTTAATAAATCAATCATGGTTCCATATGACAAGTCTATACAAGCTTGGTTAATCATAGGATGTACCCAGGTAGATTTGCACAAACCAAAGATAGTTAATCTAGCTAAGACCTATGAGAAACTGCTAAACCGAGTTGTTACCTTAGAGAAGAGCGAAGGTTTGAAAAATCAGTGAAAAAGGATGCTGAGAGTGACACTGAGGGGAATCCATCTAAGAAGGATAAGTTAAAAATCGAGCAGGGAATCCATCTAAGAAGGATAAGTTAAAAATCGAGCTGAAGAAGGCCTTAAAAGAATTGGAAGTGGTGTAATAGGTGTTCCAAAGGTGGACATGTGGAAGTCAAATGCAAGACTAAGTAATACACGGACTCGCAATTTGCCATTTTTCTTAGGGACTAATCCATGTCACATTTTCTAGAGGATATATGATCAATTTGTTGATTTCTTATTTGACAACTTGGCATGGTTAGGATTCATTTGATACCTCTGCTGCACTACTGGAATTGCATCCTTCTTCAGATTTATGCGATGAACACATATTCTATTCTTAGAGGGATTTAGGTTCATTTCTTTAGTGTGTGAAAGATATGGAGAGAGGCAAGTCTTGAATCTGTCATTTATGTGTGAGGAAGTCAAAGAAAAAGAAAGAATCGCAGAGAGAGTCAAGAAGGTCTTTTCAGGTGACGGATTGCAAAGAATAGAGAGCTCTAGGTGTTGTTGCTTGTAGAGTCCCTCGCACCTTCAATAGAAGCAGTTCATCCTTGATCTTCTATGAAGAAACGCCTCTGCAACAACAAATGGAAGGAACCTCTCCATCCAAAGGTAACCTTCGAGTCTCCCAACCCAGCTCAATGCAGCCCGCACTCAACAGACTCACTCCAAGCAGCTAAGCCACCATCAACAACTCAAGCAACTCGGGTTGTAAGGCAACGACTTCTTCAACAACAACTAGGCTCTACCTCTCCAACGACTACAGCATGCGCAACGGCCTAATACGGCTCACCCCGGTTCCAAAAGCTTCAACACTAATAGCATCTCAGTCGCTCTACAACAACGATGAACAAACCAACCGAGAGGACTACATCGACTCTCTGTCAACCAACGAGCTCCGAACAACCGACAGCGTGACGGCTACCACACTCCAACGGCCTCTGCCCTCCTTGGTCTACCCAAGCAGCACCAGCAACACACAACTCCAGTAGATGTGACTCTCCAAACCAGCGGTGGAACCATCTCCTACGACCACGGCTGACCAATAGTAGCAAAAGAGTCGACTCCACCGACGACGCAAATGAATCTGAATCTTGGCCTCGACTCAACGTTCAGCATCCACGAACCCCTCCACAGTTGAACCTTCAAGCCAACGAATGCTTCGATCAACTTGCAGACTCCAAATTCTGCAAACGGCGACCTCCAATGGCCTACCAGCTGCACCCAATGCTGGCTTCTCCAAATGATGCATGACACTGCACAAGGAACGGCAACTCTGCAATCCGTCACCTTCGCCTCGCCATGCAGACATGGAGAGCTTCTCTCTCTAATCTCTCACTAGTCTATCCTTCTACCTCACTCCCTTCTCTCTCTTGCTCTCACTCTTCCATGTGGTAGATAACCCTAAACTCTAGTGAGGTCAAGCTGACCTTGGTTTGGGGTAGTGATCAGTCTTTGGCCCCGTGGCTTATTTGACACGTCACCTTGGTTATCTCTAACCACGGTTAGCCTTGACCATGGTTTGACTATGGTTAAAGTCGACTAAACCTCTACCACATCACCCCTAGTCACCCAACCATGGTTAGTCTAACATTAACCACAATTACCTAACCATGGTTATCTCTGACCAGTGCGGCCTTACTGCCTGAGACGTGGCAATGCCAACTAATAGTGTCACCTCAGCATCCGTGCTTCATAGGCACACTGTGCTTTAGCACATGCACACACTGTCTACATCATCAGTGCATCCACATCATCTTTTTTTGGCCCTCTTGTGCTGAAAATTTTATCATTCTTCCAGGGGCCATATCTTTCTATCCAGGTGGAATTTGGAGACACTCCAAATGTATAAATTAAGGGTTTGACTTAAGAGTAGATAGCGGGAATGGTACTGTGCTTAGCATTGTTATTCAGTATTTTGTAGGGTCAATGGAAAATATCCACTATGCATACGTAATTACTTAGAACCGCTTGATGTTATATGTAAGATCATAGAATGGAGGATACATAATGGGTCTCAATTTAAACAAAGTCATAAGGAATGGAGGATACATAATGGGTCTCAATTTAAAAAAAGTCATAAGTGTGGATTAGTAGTGTCAATATGAATGAGACAAAAGGAGATCATGGTCAAAAGAGGATGTGTATTAACATTAGAGAAGTTGTTACAAAGTTTTAGGCCTCCTAAAAAGTTAATTGCTTACTACACATTATCAGATCATTTCAACAATCTGACAAGTCTCCAAAGCGCAAAAATGCATGAATTTATGTGAATTCTATTCTTGGGCTGGGTGACCAAATATATGTGGTCCCTGAAATTGTCAGTAGCACAAAGAATATAATGGAGGAAGACAATTGTCATGTGCATGGTTCAAAGGACCTTAACGATTCAATCAAACCCTAGCCCTAATGATCATGTACATAAACTCTATTCGTAAACATAGCCTACTCTTGTGTGCAACTCTTCTCATTTCATCCCCACTCTTCCAACATGGTATCAAAGCACATGATCTCTTGTACTCTTCTTTTGCACTCCTCTCCTCTCCTATCATGTCAATTCTTCCACGCTGGTATCAAAGCACATGGATCCCCATGACCCTGCATGGATCGAATTGCTAGCTTGCTGCTTAGGGCCAACCTTACAATTGTCTAAACCTTCAAAGTATCTTTGTACAGCTTACTACCATTGTGAAACATGTCATTTTGAGGTTGCTGATTGGATCTATCCTCATTTGGAGTTTAGAAAGTACTCAAACCTTCATTTAAAGGTTTTTTGTTATCTGAATTCAAGGAGTGAGAGAGACCTATTCTAGAGATCTAGGAGAGGTTGTGAAAGTTTAGAAACTTTACATGAACCTACAAAAAATGTTAAAGGCTCATGTTGAAATATATTTGCTATTATAATACTTTGGATGAAAAAGTTTTGTCTTGAGGCATCACCTTTAGAGCATCTATTGATGCAAGTAATACTTCATTGATTTCATCCTCCACACCCATCCCTAGAGCTTCATATACAAGTAGTGGCCTCATATGGGTGCACTGGTGTCGTGTCATCAGAATAGGTATAGCAATAGCAAGACCACCCCTCCCACATTCCTTCCTAGAGCATCTTCTTACTGAGACATCTCGCACCTCAAAAGAGTACATAATCATGCCCTGTGCTATAACTTATCCATCTATAGCACTTGTAGATATGACTGCAATACACTGACTCATTTGATATCATTGGAGTCTTCTCCAAGGAGACTATCACCTTGAACTCCTCCTCTAAAACCAATGCCCCTGCTTGGTGTTGCATTTGAATGCGGGTGCTGTAATTTTGAATAGAGCTTTGCGCATGCCACATCACTTGTTCGTGTCACATCATAATTTTTAGGACACTCTTTCTTGACAAAGTTTGGTAGATCTTCAAGGTGGCATAACGTTTGATCCATAAGAATTTTGAGGGGTTATAAAAAGGCAAAAGCACCAAATCTCATGCTCTCCAGGCATTGTTTTGACCTACTCACTATGTAGTTTTTTTTTCATCTTCGTCATCAAAACCATTCATTGAATCTTGTTTACCACCAACCCTACACATAAAAGGAACAAAGAAATGCAATCATTTGTTGCATTTCTCATGATGTGCAGTCTGATTGTAGACTTTCACATCCTTAGAGGAGATCAACTCCACAAATCCCAATAAGCCCTTGCTTTAAAAATCTTATTATTTGTTACCATCATCAATCTCATTGAATCTATCATCAATTTTCTCATTCATACATTTGACACCACCTTAGCACCTTCGGCAATGTCCAATACCACATCAATGATTCACTTGGTTGAGAGATCTTTTCTTTTTGGATACAAGACAGTTGCATTTCTTTTGTACTACACTTGCCACCCTTGGAAAGTCACTTTGTTGGCTATTGCTAGCATTGATTCTTGCACACAAATCAGCCCTTGTAAAGTCACTTTGTTGGCTATTTCTAGCAAGGCCAAACTCCTTCCGGATGGGCAATCAGCAAAACAACTAGAACTCTCCCCAATGCATTAGCCACCATATACAAAGATTTTCCCATCGATGAAGGCATCCTCAAAAACTCCGAGCATTCTCTAAAAATAATTTTGTTAATACAAAAAATAGGAGTCCATAAAATTGGCAATACTGCAACACTAGAAAACATGTATGAGTAGCCAAGCACATAATTTCTAATGTCTTGAATCGCCAATTCTACATCATTGGAAAACATGTAGGAGCGGCCAAGCACGTAAAGGTTCCATGTCGACTGAGATTAGATCTCAATCATTCGATTAAGCCATTTTTAGAATAGGAATATGGCAGGCCCTTTGAAGTGAGTAAATTCTGTGACCTGGCCTCGGCAAGTATCTCCCAAACACCCACAACTCAAAAATTTTTAAATCCAATCGTCTCCTCAAGACCCTCCATGTGAGAGGTTGTGGCTATTTTTGAAAGTGCTACTGCAAATGTTTTTGGCTGGCAAAGGGGTGTTATGGGTGGGGATTCTCACCAGTCGCTCCCCATTAGCCGGTCACTTTCCTTCTTGGAAAGGCCTCCCCTACCCATTTTCCTATTTATCATTTGTAATGTCTTCTGAAACACAACGAAATCCCTGCCTTGTAAAGAGTTGCGACAGTCGGCTTAGATTTTAATCTGCTCCATTTGATCGTAGTGGCAAATTAAGAAAGATAAAATGGCCTCCTAACTTCGGCCGATCACATTCCAGGAAGCAAAATTTTTTGCAACAGTCCACTAGTTACAAACTAAGCACACCTAACCCCAAGAAACCTAGCGACACCCTAATACCCCAACCACTTCCAAAATAACCAGACCTAATCAAAATAAACCTAACCTCTACAACAGAAATACAAATAACCAGAAATAACAAAAAAAAACCAAATTAACCCAACAATCAATAAAATACTAAAAGTCTCTTACTCATTACAAAAACTTGAAAATATTCACATAATGCAAAAAATATCAACGTTGTCCATGATCACAATGATCATATATCTAAATAGCATATTTGTAAACTTTTCCAAACTATCATATGTACAAAGTTTTCCAAAATTGTAATCACATCTACATATCCCAACTATTTACAAGATCAAAAACTAAAAAACAAGAAAATTCTAAGCTTTAGGAATCCTCAAACACCCCTTCCACCACTAGGTCTTCCACAAACAAAATTGATGACACAATTCTTAAACACCGGCTGTTCAAATAAGCACGATCCAAGAACAACATTACAAAGATAAAGCCTTGGCACCCTGTAGCCAAATTTTCTCAATTAGCTTCAAATCACATGCATCCAAGCCATGAAAGAGCTCCAATACCTTCGCCAATCCTTCCTTTGTGCAAGGAGAAACATTAAGAGAATGCAGTACAACTGTCGCACTAGACTCCACGCCTGTGGATGCATGAGAAGAAGAACCACCTCCATCAAAAACACAACCAGAAGAAAAAACTCCCGAAGAAACATTTCAACCATCATTCAATTTGTCATCCTTTCCACCACGAGAAAAATTCCCACCATCTTTCAATTTTTCATCATTCCCACCATAAAAAACATGCCAAAATTACCCACACAACCAACAAAGCAACTTTTTGAACAACAAAACTACCAGGCAAACCCAAGCATCTCCACATCAGCATATTTTCGAGCTCCACAAAGACTCGCAATACCAAAATCCCTAAATGAACAAGAAGAAGATCCACTCGCACAAGAATTTCCAAGCTCAAGGCCACTAGAAGTTGTTTGTGTATATGTCTTTTTAAGTATATACTTGGTTGTGATGTTGTTGATCGTAGAGAAAGTATAAATTGTTCGTCTGTTAAACCTGCTGATTGCAAGAAATAATCAAAGTTTGTTGTTGTAATAGTGTTTTCTTGCAATATACGAAGTACATGCTTTCCATTTGCTTTGTATGTTTCATTTTGTTCATCATTTTGTAGTGGTTGTAGTATCTCTGTGTTTCACATTGGAGGTTTAGGAAATCCAAAGCGGCACCTTTTTTTATTCCTTAAGCATGTTTTCTGATGGTTATGATCTTGTGTGTCAGCATTTTGCATGTCAAGCAAGCTGCTTTCAGTTGTAATGTATGTGCCAATGAAATTGGTTATATCTTTAGGCATTGAAGTGTGAAGCGATGGTGCATTATTAATCCATAACAATCTGTGGTCATGTTGGCTTCCTCTATTTTGGAACTCTGTCACAAAGAAGTAGTCGATTACGTGCCCAAGTATTTCTTCATCTTTAAGCAAGAGTGTCTTTTAAAGTGCTTGAAATATGTGAACATAGTACCATGCTCTTGTGATTGGGTCAGACCTAATTAGGTCTTTGATTTGTGTAGTTGGTTGGTCTTGCTAGGTGGCATTATGCAAGTGTCTCAAGTATTGTAAGTAGTCTACTAAAGGTGTCCATAGTCTTTCAGCTATTGCAGATAGAGTTATGAAGAATGTCGGTGCACCAAGTTGTCGTAACATGCCGAACACGTTTTTCTTAAGCTTATTCTTGTAGTCCATTGATGTTCTTAAGCACACAAAATCTTTATATCCAATATTTGATCGAAATAAATTCTCAATGTTTGTGTTAGCTACAACATCTTTTGCACAGAGCCTATGTCCTTTCAATTGAGCTTTTCGCATTCGTACCCATGTTGACGAAAGTATTTGCCAAACCGTGATTTTCATCATCTTAAAAAAAAGATTTTCAATTGACAAAGCAAACTTCCTATCACTGTTAGTGAGCTCCCATTGTGTTATAGCTTGGTATGAAGTGCATTTAGGGATAATGAGGCTTTCTTGAATGCCCCAAAAATAGAAGGAAATGCTAGTTCCTCACAATATTTATCTTTGAAGATAATGAGTGGTGAAAATCCTTCAGAGGGGGCAATCCCAATTGTTTTATATTCATAGTCGACAACTTGTTGGCTAGTGTAGATTCCATGGACTAGTGTGTTCGTGTCTATATCTTCCTCATCTTCACTATCCACGAATGCTAAATTTTTTTCTGCTCCTAAGTAAGCTTGTGTTGCAAATGCAGTATGTGTTCTACCCACATTGGGTCTAATTGGACATTGTTTTCTTTGTATAATGGTGACTCTAATAGTTCTTTTAGAGCACACATTGTCATCATTGGCCGCACCGCACCACTCATGTAGCTATGAGTATATTATACCTTTCTCTTTAAGGCCACCATGACTGTTGCCAAGTCATCAATGAATTGTGGAAGTACACGTTGGGCTCTATCAGTGTCTGCAAAAACATTTTACCATGCTACCTCTCATGCTAAACTAACTCTCATAAGATAGCTCTCTTATTTATGAAAATGGAATCCTAATTGAGATGAGCTTGCTTTCGATCTGGTTTAGTGTTGCAATGGAATGTATTGGTAATGATAAGATCATGTTTGTTTTGCAAAATGTTGGCACCTTTTCTCTTCGTACTTGATTAATACACATAGAGCATAAGCAAGGTCCAGTTGCATCTTCACTCAGTGATATCAGGTTATGTTTTTGCAAAAATGATTTGTTGGTCTTCGACATTTTCTTCAACTTCCTAAAAAATGTTAATGTACCACAACATAAACATGCATGCCTAGGCGAATCATTTATTTTCTTGATGTATGCCTCTTCATTAGATTCACTTTTCCTTTTTCTTTTTTTTGTTCTTGCAAGTTTATGAGCATGATCTGAAATGATATTTTCAGTTTGGGTTGCTCGTATTCTGTAGATTTTCTGCATTGTTCCTTTTAATGTATATTTTGGAAGTGTGTCCATGCCTATATACATAGTTGCAATGTCCTTGGCTGTGTGTTGTGGAAACTTGTTCATGAGTTGTATTAGTTTATCCTCATCACTTTTACTTCATAAAGCATACTTTCTTTTTGAAGGCATTGAAAACAATGGTGATATAGTAGGTGGGTCTTTTGATTCATCAAGCAATATTTCGATACATTGTTTTGAGTATGAACTCCCAATGTTGAATAGTTCTGTTGTGCTTTGCCCATAAAAAATAAGTAATTCACATTCCACTTTAAACGGGTTTGATAGATGGGTGAGGGTATCATGGATTAAAAACCTTGAAGATGATCTTGTACGTAAACATGTTGCAATGTGTTGCTTTGCTATGCTTTTCCCTTCTATGCTCCCCAAAAGCCTACCTTAAAAAAACCAAGGTGATGCTTCTATTGCCGTGGAATTATTAATTGATGTAAACAACATATCCACTATTCCGTTGTAAGTTGTGTGTGGAAGAAGTTGTAACAAACTTAAATTGCAATACTCGATGAAAATTATATATATTGACTTGTTTGCTACCCTCCATTTTCAACGATGGCAAATGTATATTGACTTGTTTGCTACCATCCATTTTTAATGATGGCAAAGGTATAACAAATGAACAAATTTCAATAGAAAGTTAAAGTACTTCTTAAAGCATTGCAATGCAAGGTAATCAAGAGAAGCACATGGAAGGCAAGTAGATGAGGCATTGAGTGAGTATAGTAATGTATCTGAAACCACCGAAATGAGGTTTTCATTCCCTCTTTATTACAATCCAAAACAAAGTGGTTACACATTGGATGTGTCAACATAGTGATCCTACATTGTAATGAATATGAAAGTTGCGACTATGTTTGCTACCAAAATGAGGTTATCACTCCCTCTTTATTACAATCCAACCAAAATTCACTCCATAGTAAAGATGTGTGTCTAATCACTCTACATCAAAAGCGATCACATGACCAAGCTATTAATGATGGTAAAGTATCGAGTGGGCTTTAGCTCCAGTAGCATAGAGCAAACACGTGTCACATTGTCCACATAGAGGACCAAGAAAGGAGTCTGTAGGGAAATATCAATGTCAACATGTGCTCCAACAACTTGCACAGTGATATCAGAACCGACCTGCACAAGGATGCATCCCTTAAGAGATGGTACTACAATAACTCTATGTCCTGCACCACAAGTGAAACAATAGAGCCGAACTGGATCCCTGCTAACTTGTGTGCCAGCACAGGTGCAGCATTGGTGTTTAACTAGATCACCATTGAGGCAAGTAAAGTGGAGAATGCCATGTACCTGCGAGCATTCAAGTTAAGAAATGCTAGCTTATGTGCTTAAGGTTTCCAGTAATACCTTTCTCCCATATCCGAGATTTGATACTTGAATAATGAAGACTTGTTTCAACTCCTCCCTTTGATTGCCACCGTCAGGAACGTCACCAAGGATAGTGAAGTCATATACACATAGGCAATCACATGCACACATGTATGAGACATTTCTAAGCGTATGCATAACAATTCCATTCTCATAGAATTCTTGAACCAATTGTGTATGCACACTCCTTCGCTCATTAACAAAGGTCACCTATCATAGAAGTTGAGGTTAGCGAATGTCTATGGCCAGAATATGCTGATAATATGGCACTACGACATAACACTTATTGTAGCATGGTCCTCATTGTGGGGGCCATCGGCAATGATTAAAAGATTGTTCTTTGCGCCTTTGGAGTCAACCTTTATTACCACGAACGCAATTGTCCAAGCAACATTGAAGATGTTTCCTAGTCTAGCTTTTACAGTGCTTGAAGTAACATGCAATTGTGGTTTTTGGAAGGAAGCAGATGTTTCCCTCAAAAGGTTGACTCTCACTAATTGTGGTTGTGGCATTTACATGTAAGGAAAAGCTTGAGGTCCCGCCCTCCCCATTACCCTTTGGAAGTACTGTTGAGCCTTCTATGTGATAAAAGCCATCCACCTCCAAATAGTTTCTATACTGCTCAACAAACGCGTGTGGAACAACTAAGGTGATGGTGTCGCAATTACGATTGTCACATAAGTCGGCTCGAAGGCAAATAGGGTAATTTGGATTCCTAGCCTTATATGTTCCATACTTTAATAGCAATTTTCCCTCAAAAGCAAAGCGATGTTGGATGAACTCGGATATAAGATCAATAGCTAGCGTAGGGGGAGAGTACGTTGTGCCAGTAGAATGTTGACTTAAGGGCACAATTGCATGCAGATTGTAGTGCTTGCTATTGAGAGGTGGTGCATCAATGAGTCTCTTTTTAACTAATGTATATGATATAGCATCATATTCAATTTCTTTCTTTGTGATTGAGTGGTTGCTTCCTGGAATAAACCAAAAAAAAAACTACATAAGGAATGTGCACGCTTTTCTCAAAAAAAAAATCTCACAAAGTGCACGTATAATTTAATTGGAATGTGTATCACAAGTGCATTTACGAGTAGAAATTGAGAAAAACATCACATTCCAATAAATAAAAAAGACTTATAAAAGCCTCTGAATGTCCAAAGCAAGTATTATTAAAATGGGTTTACAAAGATGCCGAACTTCCTCAACTCTCTCCAAGTCAACTTCAAAGTGTGACATCAACTATGACTATAAGCGTGATTTTATAAAGAGAACAACCAAATGGTTTTTCTATTCTGCTGATCCAAACGACGAAACGTATTCACTCAAATGTTAAGAGTGTAGGAGCAACCAAGATAGCTACAACAGTAGCTATAAAGACGTGGGTTTTTAAAATGATAACCTGCAAATGATCAACCTTGTCAAAGCAAGTTCTAAAGTCAGCGAAGGAAGACACTGCAATGCTTGCACTGTTGCACACCTTCCTCATACGCTTCCTCGTTGGCAGCAATCTGAAGAGCACGTTTCAACGTCTTTTTTGGGCGCCTTTCCTTTTCCACACTGTTGTACTGTAGCCCAGCCTACATTCGGGCTCTCACTGTGACTCCCCAGTATAGGATAAGCAAACTGGCCTCCACGTGCTGTGACATACAATTCCACGCATCAGAAGAGAACTGCGCTAGTGATGGCAGTAACCAATGCAGAACTACGTCCAGATAAAGTCGCCACTAGCGAGAGACCTCTTGCCTAATTCCATAGGCTGATCCTTCACGATCGCTTTTCCACGGCAAGGGTCCCTCACAATTACGGTATTCGTAACAGTAGGCTTCCCTACTATAGGAAAAGTTAAGGTAGTCCCAAATGTATACAACTCTGGAGGCGAACACGTGACGAAAGTTTCGATTCTGTGGAGGATGAACATGCAAACCTACCATGCATATCTTGAGCTACTGGCTCATAGCTGTCGGCCTCCGTCTTTATTTCAAGTCCTGGGAAAATGCGCATCTCCTGCATGCAACAATCCGACGAATCTACCTCCTCTTTCACTTCCACTAAACGTGCAGGTTGGTACCAGATTGTCAAGTATGAACTACCACCACCTATCTAACAGTAGGATAGAGTTGACGAATGCATTACCATATTGGACGTCCGATTTGCTGTGTGACGTATCGCCCAAACTGGACGACATGCATAGAAGGCGTCCTGATACGTTTCCTTTAGAATCTCTTGCTTCGACGGGCTCCGCAAACTTGAGCAGCTCTAGAAGATCCAAAGCCTCAAAGTTAGAAGTAGGAGAAGGAAGTAAAAAATATACGAAGGAAGTGGAAGAATTTCGAAGAAGGAATACTAGAAGGAATGAAGTACGAGAACGAAGTGGAAGATATATGAAGGAACTGGAAGAATTTCCAAGAAGGAATACTAGAAGGAATACGAAGGGCGGGACATAAATAATTGTTTCAGCTGCTACCGCGTTCGAAATTCTCATGCTCGTCTCCGTCGATTCACCACAAAAGTCAGTTTTGCAAGCCATGAGTAGATAACAATCGAATGTCTGAGGCAATGTTTCGGAGCGGAGGCAAGAGGTAAATTGCATGAGCAGAACTTGTACGTTTATATAGCCACTGTAAGATGCGCCCCAACCAGAATGAGAGAGGACCCGATGGTGTAAGACTGCCAATAGTTACGTCCTCTCGTGGCTCCTCCAATCGTTCGCATCTACCCTTAGCTTCTCCCGCGCTCCAGCACGCAAGTACCACAAGCATACCGACATGCAATCGGTTGAAACGATGAACCAATACCAAACCTTCTCTCTTCACACAACCGGGAAGTCGCACGACGAAGGGTCGAAAACCACCTCCAAGAATGTGGGAGAGGCAAATCAGTCGACAAGGACATGGCCCAGTTGCCCTCAACTTCTCCCGCGCTCCAGCACACAAGCACCACCAGAAGAGGGAGGCGCAAAGTGGTGGAGGAGAAGACGTCCCTGTAGCTCCGACGTAGGCCAACCTCTGCGTCAACAGACAGGGTCGCACCTTCCGACAGGCCCGTCATTCTCGTTGAGACTCCAACGGACAACACAATAACAGAGCAAAAGCATGTACGCGGGGCGCATGCAGAGCGGATATCGAAATCGGAAGGGCCAACCACAAAATTCAAAATTTTTTTTTTCAAATGCGTATTTTTCTCTTCTAAACACAAACGCCGTCACGATAGCCTACCCCCAATAAACCTCCGGCTCTCCACGTGGGTGAATAAGCCGGTGTCCGGCTTAAGTACGTGGAAATGGCTCGCGACGGAAAGTTGAAGTGTGTTTGGCTTTTGAATGTGATATTCGAGCGGACGGTTGTTTATGTATTGGGGAATGGACTTCTAGCATCAAGGGGTGGCTGAGAGGAAAGTGAGTTCCAACTTCCTATCCATAAAGCCTTCCCGCGGTCCATTCCCCAATAATACGCCTGAATATCACATTCAGAAGCGTGAAGCTTTCTCAACTTCCGAATCCCGATCAATCCGACTTATGCTTCACTCCATTTTTCCCTTAGATCCTTCCTTGCAAGCTCGTTTTCTCTCCTCGCGACGTCTGCTCACGCAATGCTCCACGCCTCATCGTTCGACAAGTGGCTTGAGGTCGATGACAAAATCTGTAGACCAGGGTCCTGTTGTATGCTGATGAGGCTGAGAAGTCGTATGATGAGAAAATTGGTAAAATTGTGTTATTAGAGAGTACAGTTCTAAACGTTGAGCTCTCGCAAAGGATTTAAAGTAAACTTGAATCTAAGCTTATTTTAGCAAACAATGGCTACGTAGTTAAATTCTCAAAAGTGAAGTATTTACGGCACGAATGGCCCCCTCCAAGTGCTCAAAGGCTCGGAACAAACTTCCGCACCCTTGAGTACTGCTACAGCAAAGTTCTAGACGATGTTGGAAGAGCGGGGAGGACAGGAGAAGAGTTGCACACAAGAGTAGCTAACTACACACGACTTGATTAGTTTAGAAAATAGATTTTGTATACATGCTCATTAGGGCTAGGGTTCTGTTGAGCCGTTAAGATCCTTTAAACCATTCACATGATAATCCTCTTCCCTCCGTCAGAATTATTCTTTGGGCTGCCCTCTAGACTTTGCTATGCTAAAGATATTTCTCTGTTGCTCCCACCTTGAATCTTCACTTTTCCCAAATACATCTGAAATATGTCATAGGTAGGAAAGATGTAATTGAAAGGCGGTACTCAAATTAACCTTCATGATAAGCTTGTAAGATGCTTAGTTTAATAGTATAATGCCGTTAAATCAATCAAAACATCAAAATCACGATTCTCTCATTTTAAAAACCTTGGCATATATTAACAACAATAATTTTGTAAGTTGAAGGCAGTCCAACATTAGCCCAAAAGTTGTCATTGGAATAATTATTTTTGAGTGCAACTTTAGTATGCGTATTAAAACTGGCCTTTTGTTAGAGTTTTCGTATTGCTTTGAGTGCCATCATAATACATCTATTCAAAGTGGTTTTTGTCATCCCACTGTCGCATTCTAGACATGTGAAATTGATAGTTTCGTTTTAGGAAAAAAATTATGCTATTTTCCAAACATTTCTCCATGAAGGACAAAACATATGTAATACAGCACACAAAAGCCATAGGTTGTGGCTCATGTAAGACCGGGGGCAGGTTATTTTGGCATTCAACTACTCACAGTGCAACTTTAGCCCGACAATTGCACAGAAATCTATGGGTTCGATTGAGCATGCCTGTATCGTATATGCATATGATAAATCAATCTGTTGCTTGCTGTCTCGTATCACTTAAAAGGATAAATCCAAATCCAGAAAGTAACAACATAGACAGAGCTTTGCTTGCTGACAAATTGCCACATGTCACTTTCACATGCTGTCTACAAGTGGATACATTTGTACACGTATAAAACATGCAAACAAGCGTACACATGACGTGCAAACACACCAAGTGTGGTTTCACATCCCTACTTTTCAGCTTCTTTATCCAATGATAAAGCTAAACAGGCCATCATGATGGCTCCTAACAGAAAAGTCAAAATTTCTGAGTACCTATGTGTAGAATCTCTTGGCGGCTATGCCCATACATTGCTTCCTACTGTACATCTTCTTAAAAGGATAATTCCCAATCAGGGAAGAACACTGTGGAATATACTTGAAAACACGAAATCCCACCGCCAATAGCTTGCTTGCCTAGCTGCAATATGGAAAAACGTCCCACAAAGTCTCAAATCATCACATTGTGGAGTATTGAGAGATGACTCAAGGTTAACCCCAGGAATATTGACAGAAAGGTGGGAAAAGGGACCTTAGGTCTTCTGATTACTGTGTCCAATATTTATTTCATATCCTGTGAACACTGAAGGAATGTTCCAAGGACTCTATGCTGTTCAAGAAACGCATCAGAAGTTGATATTGAACAGCTCAGAATGTTGACTTCATCTGCAAGAATTGTTACATCTAGGTTCTATTCCCCATGCCCTCTAAGCAATCCAATTTTTTTGGATAGTAGTCGTACAAATCATAGAATGGCTGCAAGGTTAGCTTTGATATACGACTCAGTAAAGAAGCACCTCAAATATGCCTCTTTGATATAGCCTTGGAGCTTCCATTTAACTCAGCACCATTGACCACTTTCCTGCCAGAGTATCTTTTGATCTCCTTTGAGGGGGTTGTGCCTGCATCTACCTCAGATTCTTGACTTCCACTGGATAGCCTTTTGATTTCATTGAAGGAATTTGGAGAGATCTTTTTGAGTGCACTCTTTTTAACCACAGAATTGGCCTCCCCTGCTCTGCCACGTCCTGTGGAGCTAGCCCGGCCAGTAGAAATCTGAGGAATGCTTTCCTTCATCTGCTTTTCTGTTTTACCGATAATAGGAGTCTGTTGTATTGAATTTTTAAAACACATTTCATGCTTGAAACTATGATCACTTCTCGCATTGGATTCCTTTCTTGAGGATGAGTGCTTCTCATTTGTGTTGACCTATCCACAATCAAAGTCCAGCAGAATATAACACAGTTCAAACAATTAGTCAATAAACAAAATTGATGGCTTTGTAGGTTATTCAACGTATCTGATTGTTCTATTATGATATTCCTCCTCCTATGGATGGGATGAGTCACATACCTTCATTTGAAGCTCCTGTATCTGATCTGTTAAGTTCATTATGATTCTCTCAAGGTGGTTGACCTGCATTGTATCCAGGCAATAATATCAATTAACAGTGTGTTTTTCTAATCCAGATACATGCAAATAATGAATCGTAGCAGGAAACAATAGTAAACTTATCTGGGGTTAAGGGGAAAAAAGACTGAACTGGTATGCATCATTTAAAAAATGCAAGACAGGATAATGACAAGGAATCCTTTAGAATGAGAGGCTATGCTTGGCATGCGAGGCATAGAAGTCCTGATGATGCAGTTCTATAGACTCAACATCCACTGAATAAGTGGTACAGAGGGAACATCGCTTTTTTTGGAATGCCCACCTTATAAATTTAAAGGGTCTTCTATAAAGAGGAAAGACTTCTAAGACCATTTATGTCCACCAGCACCCGTGGGCTCTGCTCACAAGTGAGGATGGCGTAGGCTGTACACTGGTTTTCCATGGGTCCATCTTCACCATTCTCTTTTGAATTTGCCCCTTCTATTGCCCTCCTGGCATTTGTTTCAGGAACGCCATGGTTTGATCCTTAGAGGGGACAATTGACAAAGTTGACTCATAGTAATGTTGGGCCGAAATTCCATCAGGTCTTCAATTAGGGAGTAATTTTCCATGGTGACCTTCTGAGCCCTAGAAAACATTGGCCATACTTCCCACGTCTATATCTTCCTGGTCCTCAAAGGTTGAGCATAATCCTCCCTGACCTCCCCAAAAACCACCCTGTGTGTCGGTATGATGGGTATTACAACTGAACTATGCATAATGCCGCTTCCATTGGTTCTAAACAGGCACCCAATGCATACCTGGGAAGAAAAGTCTTGTGACCGTGGGAACTGAGAAGCAGTATGCTAGGAGAGCTCTTGCTTCTGTGAAGGTGTGTGTCTTACTTCCCTGGCCTGCCCCAAAGCGGCCGGCAAACTTCGAGCAAGACTTGGCCAGATGACAAGCTCCCTAGAACAGTGGGACTACCCTAGGAGTGCTGCTACCTCCATCTACTGAAGCAGTACCTCCCTCCAAGGATTACAAGAGGATAGGGCAAAGTGGTCCGTGACCACTAGGCAGATCTTTGGTACCAATAATCCACAATAAGGACAAAAACTGAGCTCCAGAACCATCCCAAATCGAGGAGAGAATTGTTGACTAGGATAGCTGACTTGGGGACTCAAGAACTATCTTAAACTTGGCAGCAATCGAAGAGAGAGTGCGCTTGTACTCCTGTGGCATGCTTGGGTCGCAAGGTCACTGGGTATCTTGGTGTCTCTCCATGTCGTCCACAGTGAAACTATAGTATAAAGAAAACCAAGTGTGTACCAAGGTAGGTTGGCAAACTCTTAAGAAGCATATGAACCATCTTTGAGGCGGACATCTGGATCACAAAATGCGACGACCAAGTACTGTCACCTCTTGGATGTGATCACCTTCCAGGGTGAGGCTCACGTATACCCATTCTCGGTCCCTGCATAGCTTTAGTGGGCTGTACAGAGCAGGCATTTTGGGTGCTGCTTGTCGTGTGACACGTGGCAGCGACGACTGTTTCAGGACCTGTATGTGCTTGTGCAGAGTGGGCATTAAAGTGCGACTCGCCATGGAGGGCCATGATTCATGGTGGATTTCGAAGTCCGACTGCATGCACCAGTGGCTGACTGCCTTGTTTGGTGGTGGTACAGGTGTTTGGCACTTTGGGAGGACATTGGTTTGTCCTTTGTGTGCGGTTTTGTGTCCCCCGGTTTGTTGGTTGGGCTGGCCTTTGGTCTGGTTGGCTCACCTTTCAAGGAGCCCACTGGGGGTGTTGGAAATGGGGTAACCGCCTTGGGTGCCCCTCTTGTGGCTTGTGTGGAATATTGTATATGGCCTCATGCAGGCACTGCTGGACACGTGGATTGTGGCTCTAAACTAAACCCATAAGCAATAGTGGGATGGTGAGGGCCTTTGATATATTAAGGAGTTAGGCCCCTCTCTCACATCCCGCCAGCTCTTTTGGGAGTGGGAGAGGGCTTTGACACGGCTATGGGGTGGGGGATTGGGACCCCCTGTACCCGGTGTCCTCCCTGATGACACACACGTGGCATCCTCTGTGGCTTTGCAGACTGACAATCTCAGACCTGCTTGCTGCTTTGGAACTACAGCCAATCTGAAAACCTGTAAGCCCTAAGTGCAGGTAGGTGATCTGCAGACTGTTCTGCCCAATGTCTAGATGATCCTTAGGCTCACTGCTGCCCTGGTAGACAGCCAGCATTTCAAATGCATAGGCACCAGGGCTAGGGGCCCTTTTATAGACCCCTGAAAACTGCCTGACCAGTTTGCAGACTGGCCCGATCCAGTTCTGCAGACACGTGGCCCAAAGTTGCTGCCTGGCTGCGGCGTGGCAGCCTTGCTGTCTGCTCCTATCTTCTGCTCTTCTCCGACTGTTCCTGTCCGACCAGCTTCTGTCCTCTGCCCAGACAGTTGCGGCTGGTCGCACTCCTGTTTGCAGGTCTAATCATGCCTGCCGTTCTGCTGGACCTGGTCATAGTACTTGCTCCATGTGTTGACCCTTCTGTCCACCTTTCAGAGCTTGTGCTGCCCCCTGACAGCAGGGTATTGCTGCTCATGCTGCTCACATGGTAGCCTGCAATTTGCCCATGTGGGAGCCCTGCACATTCCCTTAGATCTGCCCTGTGGCATCCATTTCTCCAGTACACCTCCCCCATCTCCTTCTCATTTGGGGCACACAGGTGGGGAGTGACCTAGATAATCCCAACATGCTCTATCATTGAGCTGATGTACTGCATTCTCAGGATGCTGCCATCGGAGCTCCTTTGTGGCTAGACCTGGAGGGGTCACCTTAACTAGTATACTAACAATAGGGAAGGGGGATCAAGAAAAAGCAAGGCAAGAGAGTGAGAGGAAATAAGAAAAGCAAGGGGGGTAGGAAGGGAGGAGGATTGGAAAGGGCTTGAAGGGAACACAAAAGGAAAAGGAAGGGTGGAAGAGGGAGAGGGATGGAAAGGAAACAGGAGTGGGGAAGGAAGGGGAGGCGGAGTGGAAAGCGAAAGGAAGGGAGCAACTCATTGACAACCCTCAACTCGCCTTCCCCTAGGGCTGTCAACGAACACCCTCAACTCGCCTTTGTGGCTAGACCCGGAGGGGTCACCTTAACTACCATACTAACAATAGGGAAGGGGGATCAAGAAAAAGCAAGGCGAGAGAGTGAGAGGAAATAAGAAAAGCAAGGGGGGTAGGAAGGGAGTAGGATTGGAAAGGGCTTGAAGGGAACACAAAAGGAAAAGGAAGGGTGGAAAAGGGAGAGGGATGGAAAGGAAACAGGAGTGGGGAAGGAAGGGGAGGCGGAGTGGAAAGCGAAAGGAAGGGAGCAACCCATTGACAACCCTCAACTCGCCTTTCCCCTAGGGCTGTCAACGAACACCCCGCAGCTGGCATCGGGATGGGTGGCGGCAGACCCCATGGGGGGGGGGCTGAGCACTAACACAAGGCCCCTATGGGCTGGTGGCCTGCAAAGGGATTTGTGTGGTACATTGCTCCAAAAGGAGCAAAGGGCCTAGTAACCACACGTAGTAGAGGTGGAAGGGAGAGTCGGGGCAGAAAGCCAGGTGGGAGAAGTGACAGGTATGGGGGAAAAAGCCAAAAGCTCAACGTTTAACTGATAAAGAACAATCATAATTCTCAATGGACAGTACCTTTGTTAAGCACCATGTATAATTGTTTTACATCTTCATTCTCTCTCTCTCTCTCTCTCTCTCTCTCTCTCTCACTCAGTAACTTTAGACTGAGTTGGGTAGGTTTACTTACGCTATTGCACATTATCATTGTTTTTCTTGTCCAGCAGAGTTATGTCTAGAACTCTCTGGACCTTGTATTTTGTAATTGCTATCTTTTCCAGTACCATAGATCCTAACGGGTCTTGTACAGATTTAATACAAGCAATTTAAACAAACAAAAATTACCTGCTCTTCCTTACATATATTGAACATATGCATGTCATGAACCCTCTGCTGCTCCCAGATTGTTTTTTCACTTGCAAGCCATGCTGCAAACGCTTCATTTTCCTGATCAAGCACTGGCATGTTACACTCAGTTGGTATAGCATTGAGTGTCGTGTTCCCAAGATCTGAATTGTAAGAATCATATAAAATGGAAATTTAATACTCATAACACAGAAACAGATGGAGTAGGATCTGCATTATGAGAATTACCTTCACCAGCTTCTGTAAATTCTTATTCTCTGCTTTGAATTTGTCAATCTCTGCCTCTAAAACTTCAACCTTTTTACCTATTCTGTCCAGCTCTGCTTGATCCTCCTTAGGCACAGGTAAATGTTTTTGTTGTTTCATCTTGCCGTCGCCTTTGACCTTCATTGCACGTGAAAAAAAAGAAAAGACCCATGTTGATACCAAGTCCCTTTGAGATTCAAGCGATGAAGCTGTGAAATCTTGTGTCTGGTCCTTCTGTGTCCCCTTGGCATCACAAGATGTGTAGGTCGCTTGCTTCACATCTTCTTCACCGAGCCCTGCATCAGTGGATCTCATAATTGCACCTCCTACAAAAAGGTTTGCTTCATGTAGAGGGTTGACCTTCACCTACAGCAGGCAATATGAGTGTACAGATCCTTAACACCAATGTAACTCTTAGCAACAGCACTACATATACGATGAGTTCACATCAAGTATATATGGACAGACCTCATGGTTTTCATGTATAATAGATAACACTTAGCAACAGCACCACAGATACAACTACTCCACACTAAGTATGTATGGGCAGACATCTTTTACAGTTCTCAAACTAAAATTAAACATGCGATAAATGAGTCCGAGGAAATAAGAGCAGAGTAAGGACAACTTACAACGGGCATGCTGCTATTAACCTGGTATTTTTCATATGCAGAGTGATCACTTTCATCATATGGGAACAGCTGGTGTGCTATCTTTTGTTCGTGCACACTCTCAATAAGATCGGGAATCAACTGAGAAACCAACTGCTGAGAGATTTGCATGTTGCCATGTTTGGAGATGTCGTCATCTGTATCCTCTAAATGATAACAATCTGCACAAGCATAAGCAATAATATTGCATAATCAGAATTTGGTAGCTTCAGAACCAAGACAATATGTTTACACCTGGTACTTGGACATCTACAATTTAGACTCGCCCCCAAGATCAATTTAGACTTACAGACCCGCCTCCAAGATCAATTTAAACTTGGACGACTTGCAGACTTGTCCCCATGATCAGACTGTTGAAACACTCCAGTAGAGGATATGCCTGAACGTATTAGAGAGTCTAATTGCCATTCTTTGAATTGCTAACTGTTTCTAGAGGATATACCTGAATGTATTAGAGAGTCTAACTCCATCCTTTGAATTGATATTGCAGAACTAAACTTCATTTCTGAAAGGTTCGGGATTGTGAGGTGGGGGGTTGTGACATGTTTGCCCAGTCAAATATATATGTACACTATAAATGCGGTTAACATGAAAGAGAGACAATATCCCAATCAACTAATGGGATCTGAACATCAAAGAGTTTTGAAAGGCTTGATTTAAAAAAGAAATCACAACCTGAATTTCCCAGATGATTTGCAACATCATGACCCATCTCTAACCAATCTCTTCCAGCTACAGTGCCATTTTCTGTAGTCTTATCGCTGGCTGTCTCTGTGTCACAGAAGCTTTTCTCAGCATCACCTGCTTTGCATGCTGCCTTGACCATGTTTGAGTTTTCCATCTGCATACTTAACTTAGTGGGATCCCCTTCCCAATTACTTGTATCTTGTAAGGCGCCTGACATTCTTGCTGCTGTGATCAACCTGTAGTCAGCCACGGCCTGCTCTTTCCCCACAATAGCCAGCTTTTGAGGTGTAATGCTGCCACAAATGAGCTCATTGGGATGGAGTGGATTGATCAGAAGAGATCCATAAGGCCAAGCATTAGCATTCTTATGCTCCATACCTTCCCTGTAAACTTGGCCTGAATCTAATTCGCCTTTCAAGGCCTTGGAGCTTATAGCGACGCTTCCAGGAAAAAACTGTCTAATTTGGTTTTTAAGACTCTGCTGCAGTGGAGCCAAACCTTCCAACCTTGTAAGTTGCTTCAGAGGAAATACTGGGTTGGCAGTTAAAGGCTGGGCATGATGCTCAACAAGAGTAGCATTGGTGGCCTCCTTGATTTTGTCTAGACAGGAAAGTGAGGAATCATAATTCATTGTTGTAAGACTCAATGGCCTCACAAGTTGAAGTGACTGCTCCTGCTGACGTGTAAAAATGTCCAGACTATCGCTTTGTGATCCCACTTGTTTCATACTATCAGACTCACAGCCTTCATCAAAGCAACAGGTTTTCAATGGCAATGAGCTTGACATACAAATGGTTTTATCTTTGCTAGCTTCGATGGACTGGCTCGAATTGACCAAGGCAAGGAAGAGACCATCATCGGGAAATTGACTATCAGTGTGAGAGGGAGAAGTAGTCAATGGAGTTAGAGCTCCATCGATACCATCATAGGTGTTCCAAACATCGTCAACATAATTTGTGTAGAAGTCAATCCTGGTGCTTTTTCCCTCCAAAAGACTTTTGTCTCCTCTATTAAGATAAGAGAGGTCCAGCTGACTGTCCTTGTGAGTTGTTTCAAGATCAAGGTTGAGTTCTTCTGACCATAAGGGGTTCTTGTAAACTGACAGCATAGATGGTGAAGCTTTTTCTGTTCTATTTTCTGCGTGTCTGGATAAATTACTTTGTCCATTGCCCTTGATATTATTATCTCCTTCTGTCTTTAAAAAGTAAACCTCATTGTGCTGTACGTCTTTCTTCTCTCTCAGTTTGTGTTCAATGAACTGTAAATCAGAGTGAGCAGTTTCAGCGATGTCTACCTGTTCTGGCGTCTGCAATGAGCCAAGCTGAGTCAGAGCATGTTCTTTGGCTACTCTGCAACTGAAAGTAGGCCCCAATCTCGTTGGTGAAAATTGTTCACCTTCTTGAATCAGTCCTTCAGGTCCATCTTCAGGAAGCGTCTCCGTGAGGTCAAGAGCAGACATATCATTCTCCACACTAATCACTTCAAGCGATTTGAAAGTCCCAAAAGTCTCTGTAGGCATATTATTACTTTTTGGAGGACCTTCAATCTCATCAAGTTTGCACTCAAGAAGTCTACAATCAGAGGATTCAAGGTAACAGCTCTCCCCTCCAGTGACAGAAGGGAGGCCAGTTGTTGAAACAGTGGAATCCTGATTGTGCAGCGAGAGGTCATGTGACAGATTTGATGCTTTGTCCACCAGAGGACTCCAATCATTGTCTACCAAACCATCTCTAACAGTGGTGTGTTCCTGAACCTTCAAAGTGACGGGATGACTGGATGTGAAATTAGTTTCCTTTTTGGAGGTTTGTTCTATAGCATGGCCAGCTCCATTTTCTCCTGATGTAAGCACTTTCTGCAGCTCTTTGTCCACCATAGAACTGGTATTGGATTCTGCAAGACCATCTGAGACTACAGAATGTTCCTGAAGGTTTGAATTTTGTCTAATTGTAGTTGGAGTGGTAACCGAATCATGCAGTAATTTTGAGGTAATTTGGGATGCCTGATTTTCCTGAAGCAACCCATCTATGGGACTGATGTTATATCCTGGTAAACTTTCCAGAATCTCAGAACGTTCGTGCTCTTGCATTTTATCTTCCTTTAATCTTGTCCGGAGACCACCTTCCAGAACCTCAGAACGTTCCTGCTCTTTTATTTTTAATTCCTTGCATCTTGTCCGGAGACCCTTTTCTTCCTGCATATCTCTGACCTGAAATTTTCGACCTCCTAAAAGATGGCTGTTGTGACCATTTTCACATCGTTCGAGGCTTGAAATCCTTGATAGAGACGAGCCTTTCCTCCCTTCCTGACGAAAACTTGCACCTATATCCCTCTTGTCTTCTTCACTGAAAGATAAGGAACGGACCACTCTTGAATATAACCTGTCTTTTGGGGTTACTTCCTCTAAGAAGTCCTGCAATTGAGACGCAGCCTCTTGACATGTGTTATCACTCTCATCGGCAGGAATAGAAGTACTGTTGTCATTCTTAGGTAGCATGTCAAGAGACCCAGGAATATTGCATTGTTCAGTGCCGGGTGAAATTAACCCTGAATCAATCAACGCAGTTGTGGATGTTGACAAACCAGTGCTCTTCTCTGAGACAGAAATATTTGGATGTCCATGCCTTAATTGAGTCTCCCCAGGAGACTTAGCTTCTTCCTTCAATTTATTTTCCGTCAGCTTCTCCGCTACTCTATCAAACTCTTGTAGATTTTCCTCTGGCCCTGTGAATTCAGTATCCACACGTAAAATCCTTGCACCCCTTGAGACCCCGCTTTCAGAGCCAATAGCTTCATCGTTGCTATATGAAGGGCGACTACGCAATAGATCATCTCTCAAATTAGGACTGAGGGAGGCAATGTGAAACAAAGGGCCTTCCGGATTCAGTGTTAGATCTACAAATGAACACTCATCTGAAGCCCCAGCCAGAGTGTCAGCATATCTTGCACTAAGGCTGGCCATGGGAGCTGAGTGATCCTGTGAATATGAAAGCATCCCTTCTTTACCATCAAATTCTGGCGTGCCAACCAAGCTTTCAATGCTGTTTTTCAAGTTGCGACTAGCAGTATCAGCAGAATTCGTACACAAATTCCGTTTGTATTCCGGTAGTTGCGTGTCGTGATCTGGAGCTGTTGAGGAAAAGTTGAGGTATTTTTTGACACGGTGCTCACTACCAGGATTTCGCGATTCATCAGTGGAGCTCAAAGACTCAACCTCATTCAGTGTAAAGGAGCGACTGCCTAGAAAGTCATCCACGTTTTCGACCGTTGTCCACCTTTCCCCATCACAATCCCCTTCGTTTTCCACCTTGTGTGACGAGATTCCCATTTGCCCCTGCCTTCCAATTGCGAATGCTCTAAAATCATCCGCCTGGTTAGCGCAACTGATGGCATTGCTGCTCGTTTCATGATTCCGATGCATAAACGCCGTGCGTCGAGCTGGAACAGGACCGCATGTTCTGAATTCTCTCCTAGCTACATCTGGATGAATCTTAGGCGAAGAAAAGCCAATCGCCTGGGGACTAGATGCACGGCTGTTCTTTGGCAATCCATACAGCGGTCTAAGAGAGCTATCCAAAGATCTTCTGCTCTTTGGAATCGGAGATCCTTCTCTGCTCTTGAGTTTCGCAACATTCCTGGTGCAATTGATTTCCTCCGGTCGTTGCCGAGAGCTGAAATCCTGGCGCTGCGGTGACAAGACGCCTCTTGCTACTCTTACACTACAATCTCTTGCTCCTCTTTGCCTTGCTGTAGGGGAATCAACATTTTCAAACACAGGCTCCTCGTTAGACAGGGGCAGATAGTACTCGGGTCTGATGGTTCTTGTGGAAGATAGAAACAGAGGACTAAAACTGGCCTTCGCTTCGGCGTCGTCCTGCGAAGGGATGGATTTCAACCAGCAGGTCGAATCGCTTAACGTTTCAGAACTTGCGCGGTGAGGCCGGATAAGGGAATCTTTGCTACCAGTATTGATCGCATTGCGCTTAATTGCAGATATCCCTTGCAACGGATCTTGTTCCAAGTGCGAAGCATAGGGGAAGCTCAACTCTTTTGCAGGCTCATTGTACAATTTCGACGATGCGTCCTCTTCTTCCGCTACCCACTCCGCACTGGACTGAACTGCATCAAGATTGAGGACTAATTCTCCTTGTCTTTCGCAAAACAAGCTGCCAGTAGATATAGAAGACTTAGGAGTATTCGGCGAGCTTCTCATCTCCGGTAGTGAGTGATTCAAGGTATGGTTCCGCTCGGCGCCGAAAGAAGGAGACGCCCTGTCGAAAGTCTCCGGAGCTATTTGGCCAAATTTCCGGGGAGTTTGCGGTGAGTGTGCCGAAGCCAGCATGCAATCGATTGAAACAGGACGGTCTTGAGCTGATAGTACCGACGAAGCAGCATCCACGGATGTCATCAACAAATCCTCCTCGCTCAATATGACTTCCGACAGTTTGAAGGCGGACAAAGGTTCGTCCGGAATGCTTGTCTGTGCAATTTCTGACGGCAAATTTATACTGTTAGAGCTGGGAAAAAAACTGAGCGAGGACGCTTGAAGTGCTGTAATTCAGAAATGCTCAGATGACTGAGGTCTGTGCGTTGAGGCAATGTTGCGGACAGTTTAGCGGGCTCCTTGATTGATCTCGAATGGAAAATCGGAAATGAAAAAAGACATACGTTCGTCGTCACTAATGCTAACAGATCGAGACTTGACAAACCTGCATCGATCGGATCGAAGTTGGAGGCGACAGCTGCTTCATTGAGACGGGAAAGTAATGTCGGCTCGTGCAAGTTTGCAGCATTCCAGATTTTCGGCGAAACTCGAACATCATCTGCTCCGCAATTCTTCCAATTTACGAACTGCATTGACAAGGTGTGATTGCCGTGCGCGGATTGAATTGGCGGACTTGCTGCACGGCGGAGATTTCGTGCGGGAGACATCCTTCTGTTGGAAAGTCTGTCCACCGGTTTCGTTTCCAGCAAATCATGAGATTTGGAAAGCGGTCGGGTGGGGAATTTGGCAGCCAATTTGTGCGGGGATAGCAGCTTGGAGCTGCTGCTGCTACTCGGATGCGTGGACTCATTCCATCGGGAGCCAAGTCGGTGCGGAGACTCATGTCTTCTGGGTGCGGAGCTGGTTCGGCGAGGGGATTCGTTGCGCTGTGGAGTGGAAGAGGCCATAATGGAGCAGCAGGAGAGGGAAGAAAGTGGAGAAATTGAGCTACGAGAAGTTCTCAGGGGGGGGGAGAGGCCATAGCGGGATGTGGAAGAAAGCTTGAGAGGGAGAGGAGCTATGGAGGGAGGAGGAAGAAGAGAGATGAGAGAGATGGAGGAGGGGGGGAGGGTGCCGTTGGATGGAGGAGCCGTTTGTTTGTTTGGGAGCATGGAATGGACGGAGGGAGCAGCTTTTTCTGTGTCGACTGTGTACTTTTTACGACACACACACTGTGTTGCTGCTTCTGCTACCCTGACGGACGGGACCGCCCTCCCTTAACGTGCCCACATGCACTTGCTTGCTCCTGGTCCCTTTCTATGGTGAACGTATATGGTGAATGGTTTGGCCAAGTGTTCCTTCACATGCACACACTTATGTCCTCCATGGAATGCACCTTGGTAGGCTTTCCCTCCACCGCCCACCTTCAACCTAGATCCTTTTCGTGTCACGCCAACCTAGGTCTTTTTTTTTTTGGAGCAAAGCCATTTCTTCCGGTTTAACTGGCTTTCTGCGCAAGCCGCGACCTTGACGGAGTAGGGAAAGGGAGGGGGAAAGATTGAACCCCCCCCCCCCCCTCCCCTTTCGTTAGAGGTGTGGGGAGCATGCCACGTGTACCATTCTGATAGCGGACAGCTGTTTTGCGTAGGGTCAAATTTACGATTTTGCAAGATCTCTAATCGAACGGCTGAGATTGCGTTTCGTGCGACCCCAGCCTTTGACGATTTTGTAATGGTCCAAGGTCTATTGAGATTGAATCTCGGCCGTTCAATCGGAGCCTTTTCAAAACGGGAATCGCTAATTTCTGGCACTCGGATTCCCTTTCTGACAAGTAAATACAATCAATTGCGACCATTAGATCCCAACAAGAGCTACGATCCGCGAGCATCGCCTCACTACAACCGTTGGATCTGACTGCGCCATTGCCACTTGCACCATTATCTCTCACTGCGCAATTGTGGTTGTTAGATTTGCAATCATCAGATGGCTTGTGCCATTGCTTCAATGCAATCGATGGCTCCCATTCCTTTGGATGGCAGCACGGCCAACCATGGCCCTTAGATCACACGCGAAAATCGACACTCGTTCGTGCACAACCTCCCCCACGGCCCTCCACATGAGGCTTTTCGAGCAAGAAATTGCTCGAAAATCAACTCACGGCCTCCGGTCGCTCAACAATTTTCGAGCAATTTGTTGCTTGGAAAGCCCTCCTCCCTATACATGATTATGGTCCCATGGTGATGGCAATGTGAGCACTAGAGTGGCATTTCAAAAAATGGTCAATCCATTTCTGCACCCAACAGTCAGAGTCTTTTGCAGAGCCCATTTTGTTCTCTTTCCTCACTCTGTCTACCTCCCTTGCCATTATCCACAGCAATCAAGGAATTTTCCAATTCTCCAGTTGTTGCTCAAACTGGGGTCACACCTACCAATCATGGAAATAAGTCCTAAGTGGTGTGGCTACTATTTGCCCCATCCTTCGGATCGCCTTTCCTTGCTTAGAGCGCATTTTTGTAGCCAACTATGTTGGCTTAGAGGAGCCCCCCACTCTAGCCAGTGGTGCTGTGGGAGCCTCACTAGCAGTAGATTCTTGTAGCCCCATGGTTGGCGAATGCTGAAAGAAGGACTTTGCTTGGCAGTTGAATGCTACCTTGGCTTCAAATTCTAGCCCAGCATTTGGTTGCTCTAATAGTTCAACCGGTACAAATGAGCATTGATTGCTGAACCTACCTACTCAATGTGCCTTCAAGCTAGGAATTTGAAGTGGTGGAGACCTGCAAAGTAGGTTCCACATGGTGCAGCCTCGCAAATTTGTGCAGCAAAGACCTGTAGCCTACACGGGGGGATGCAATTTACATTCCAGCCTCCATTGCTATGACAGTGGCCTCCCCAGCCTTATCCGTGACGTGGGGAGGCCCTCTTATGTGGGCAATGAGCATCCAAACATGGCAAAGGTTCCCACAATTATGTGCAACTTTACTTGCTCCTAAGGGTGACAACCTATGCATGAAGCTAACACATTCAAATTAAAGAAGTTGGGATTGAAAAGGCAATGCCCACTCAACAATATGAAAACCCCTTCTCCAATAGAGCATTCCAGTGCTCGGCCCATAGGCAGCCTTGGCAATTTCGCTCAATTCACTCTTATCTCTACCGAGCGAACCAAGACTAACACCACCTTGCCTTTAAGAATGCATTGCCATGTTGCCTTTTGGCAAGCTCGAGTGATTTTAGGGTGCAAACCATAAGTGTATAAAAAATTAGATCAAGCAAGGTTTGTGATTATAGGAGAAGCTTCTCCTTCCCATTTGTTGAGATGAAGCTACAAAAGTGGAGCTTATTTTCCCAAGGTTAATGCTACCTCCTGCCTTGAAGTATTGAAAGAGCCAAACAAGGCTAAGAGTCAAAATAGGGACCATCCATCGAAGTATCATGGGAACATGCTTTGAAAGATTTGTGGAGCATACTTGGCTAGAAAACATGAGCAAACTTGCTTGTTGGGATCCTCTCTACATTCTTGGCGTTTCCTATGAGAATCTCAAGTGAAGGAAGTCTCATGTTTCATCCCACACCATAGTTAAAATGAGGGGAGCATATATGATCCCACACTTGCCCACATGCACTTGCTTGTTGCTGCAAGTCACCTTCTTTTCGTGAATGACACACACATAGGGTCCATTTCTATGATGAATGTATATGGTGAATGGTGTGGCCAAGTGTTTGACGGCCTCTTGCCACACTCCTCACATGCACACACTCGTGTGCACCATGAAGGTCATAGGGAAAGGACCTAGGGAGGCTTGCAAGTGACTGGCAGTAGCCGGGAGCCTGTCAAGCCAACCTAGGTCCTTTTTTGGATGTCAAGGGCAGTTACAAGCAGTGAAAGCCACAGATACAATGTTCTCTTCGGTAACTTTGTCTACCTCCCGTGCCATTATCCACAGCAATCAAAGATTTTTCCCAATTCTTTAAAGAATTGACTGAAGGTTTCCTCGAAATGTGTAGGCCCTGTAAATGTTATTTGATCCAGAAAACTATTTTTGGTTGGTAGCTTGAATGCCAACTGCCCGTTAAGCCACCCCCATCTCCACCATTGCTCCAACTGGTGTCACACCTATCCCAATCATGGAAACAAGCCCTATGTGGTGTGGTTGTTGCTTGCCCCATCCCCTCGAATTGCCTTGTCCTACTTATAGCGCATTTTTATAGCCAACTATGCTGGCTTATATGGGCAATGAGCATCCAAAAAGGGCAAAGGTTCCCACAATTATGTGCTCATTTTGCCTGCTCGTAAGGGTGACAACCTATGCATGAAGCTAACATATTCAAAGAAAAGAAGAAGTTGGGATTGAAATGGCAACAAAGCCCCGAAGTGCCCTCTCAACAATAGGAAAACCCCTTCTCCAATAGAGCATTCTAGTGCAGGGCACATAGGCAGCCTTGGCATTTTTGCTCACTTCACTCTTATCTCTACCATGGGAACCAAGACAAGCACCACCTTGCCTTTAAGATTGCATTGCCATGTTGCTTAAGAGCGAAAACATATCAGAAAATGAAGCCCCTCGATCCACAAGAGCATGTCATTACTTAGAGCTTCAAGTCCAAAAACAAGCTTTAGCTTGCAGCCGGGAAGGGAAATCCATGATACGGAGGGCAATGGAAAGCAAGAAGTCATCGAGGAGGTGCTGCACAAGTATAGTGCATCTCCACCAACATCACAGTTGGTTTCTAAAATGTAGGAAATGGTTAGCTCTAGGTGAAACCCATAAAACAAGAGATGACAACAGATGTAAATAGTAAATTGAACAAAGCTGATCTCTATAGGGAAGTGAAAGAGTAGGAAATTAGGGAAACTAACAAGTTGATCCTTCTTCTTTAGTGCTATCCTTCATCATGGCTGAGTCTGCCCTTCACCTCCGGAGTGTCGACAGAAACTCAGTACGAAGACTTTGTATAAATGGATGCTCAAGTATGTGTGGGTGTGTGGATTTGTGTATGTGAGAGCATTTTTTTATACTATGGTCTACACCCACTATTGGGCGTTGATGACGTCAGTGGGGGTGTCATAGTAGCTAGTCCTGCTATGCATGATGGAGTTTATAGTTGTCAACCTTATGGGTGGCTATCATGAGATCGAAACTACACTATGTTGTGTTTTTAGAGGATGAGTTTGGGAATGTTCCTGGATTCATCTAGGTATAAGTTGATCCTCCGTGGGGGACATTACCAGATGGTTGCCAAGTCACAAGGACATAGAAGACAAAATTAACTACTTAATTTCCCCTTGTTGCCTTTTGGCAAGCTTGAGTAATTTTAGGGTGCAAAACATGGGACCACAAAGTCTACAAAAAATTAGATAAGAGAAGGCAAGGTTTGAGATTATAGGAGAAGATTTCGCCTTCCCATTTGTTGAAATAAAGCTACAAAAGTAGAGCCCTATCTTCAGGCTTGTTTTCTTTATTTTCCCAAGTTTAATGCTACCTCCTGCCTTGAAGTATGGAAAGAGCCATACAAGGCTAAGATTGAAAATAGGGACCATCCATTGAAGTATCTTGGGAACATGCTTTGAAAGGTTTGCGGAGCATTCTTGGCTAGAAACACGAGCGAACTTGCTTGTTGTGGGATCCTCTCTAGTTCTTAGCTTCTCCTATTAGAATCTCAAGTGAAGTCCCATGTTTCATCCCACACATAGTTAAAACGAGGGGAGCATATTTGATCCATTACTATTTACCTAGCCATGCAGAGGGCTACTAGGTGCAAGAGCTTCAGGGTGCCTCAAGAGCTCTTAGAGATGCTCATTAAATAGAGTTGTATTTTTCAAATTCTCTCCTCATTATCATTTTTTTTCCCTTGAAAAAAAGTCTCATGTTTCATAGGTGGAGATGAATCTAAGAACTTAGAGCTTCGTCAAAGGCTAGGGTCGCAAGAATGTAGATATGGACCGTTGGATTGAAGATCTTCCATAATGGTAATCTCCCTCCCTTGCCCGACCCGCCCAAACTGCCATGTGTCAGCTCCCTAAGCCTTTGACGATCGAGAAAGGTGGGGCAATCCCACTTTCCCACTTAGAAAATGGCTTGTGGGTTGCCCGCGCGCTCACCATTTTCTAAGTGGGAAAGTGATCCTCCCCCACTTTCCCTACTCCATGACATTGTTTCCATTTAGAGGCTTTCAAGAATGGCAACAAATTTTACTCTCTCTCTCTCTCTCTCCACATGGGAACGTGTTACACAATGCACGTTTTACAATGCATTCCCATGGCAACCAAAGTTTCAAAGCCAAGCTTTCTTTCAGTCAATCATAGAGGGATGATTGAATTAGCCACGGAATCCTTCTTGGCATGCTACTACAGCCCCAAGGCCAGATGCTATGGTGGGGGCCAAGTGTGCGCGTAGCGCGGCTGTTGCCCTTTCGTGTCAACTAGAGTGGTCTCCACTTTCCGACAGGTTTCCCACCGTGTGACGTCCCTGCACCAACCACCGCTTAATTTGACTCGTTTCCATTGAGCTGTAGTGCCGGAACCGTCACGATTCGCCAGTCCACCCGCCCTAGATCTGCGTTCTCTCTCTCTCTCTCTCGAATCTTTTCGGTTCCGTGGTCTGAGCATGGTCTCATGAGTCACGTCCTGCGCAGCCTCACTATCCTTTCATGATTAGCCAACGAGTCGCCACTACTCACCACTCCCAACTAACATATCCCTTGTAACCGATTGCTCGCCCATGACAGACACACATACAGATCACATCATGAGCTATCGAAAGAGATACTTAAGAGCAGGTCCACAAGCCCAAGGAAATCTCAACTCCGAGGAGTTGAAATCACCGACGCCCTCCTTTGCAGCAAAGGAGAGCCTGCCCAAAATATTTGTCCAAGGAACTCGAGTCTCCAAGCTTTGGAGGGGAAAAAAAAATAGCCTTGCCCAAAATATTTGTCCATTCTAGAAGAGGTCGTTTGCTTCACCAATGGCTCCTCCCACACTAGATGTGATGCATTCAATGCTTGCTTTTTCTGGAACAAATGCATCAATTTCCACATCTCTGGCTCCCATGAGTACCCTAATCCACCCCCATAACACCTTCAAATGAGCTCAAATCTTTAAAGCTATTGCCTCGAAATTCACAGAGCGGTTCTGTTAGTGCTTCCATGGGGACTTGTTGCATCGCTTAAAAAGCTCAAACACTTCCAAATTCTCATCACATGGGGACCTACTCCAAGTCATAAAATATTTTTCACAAAGTTTTGTTCACATTTTGAGGGAGGTTCTATGTGCTCTCTTCTTAGTGTATGTCTAAAGCTTCTAGGGAGAGAAAAAGGGCTAGAGATCTACATATAGAGATTATGTCCACCCTTAGAATATAAATATAGAGAGTATAGTTTTATTAACACTCATGATATGGCAGAAGGGCTTAAGAACTAAAGAGAGAGAGGAGGAAAGGAGAGGAGGGCTTTTTAAACTTCATGGAAACAATTCCAAGTAGTGTGAAGTTGATCCGAGGTCGAACATGCAACACACACAATGACAAAATCACAACACAAATGAATAAGTCTACTCAAGTGAGCATTAGAACTCTTGATCATGATGTATTAAATAGATAGATAGAGAGAGAAAGAGAGAGAGAGAGAGAGAGAGAGAGAGAGAGAGAGAGACTCAAGAGTGTATTCCATGAACTCAACCATAAGTGGAGGAGGTCTAAACCTCAAGGGAGCACCATAGGCCATTTCATCAAAGAATGACTACAACGGTCCTGTCACTTCAAAAGGGGGTTATTATACTTGTAGCATAGATCATGTACTTACAACCAATCAATACTTGTACTCTCAATACCTGAAGCCGGTACTTACAATTACATTTCACAATCAATACTTGCAACACAATTTTTGTAGCGAGTACGCATGTTCAATACTTGAATTCATAAGTCACAATCAGTGCTCACAATAGAACTCATGGTTGGTAGCCACAATATAAGCTCTCAAATGGAACATATAGTCAAAACTCGTCATTAGTACTTACAATTGCTTCTAGCCAAGAATATTTGAAAATTATGTCAAAACTCACCATTAGTACTTACAATCGCTTCTAGCCATTCATATTTGATTATCGTAATTTTCAACTCAAAACTTGGATTTTGGTGATTATCTAACCATCTGCATTGGGTTTCATGAGATCTCTCCATCGGCATCATAGAGAGATGTAAACGTTTGCATTGTTGTTCTCTTTCAAAAGCTACACTAGACATCCATTTGACTACTACCTAAGGTCTAGAATCCTTGAGAGTAACAAACATTAAGGATTTTGGTCATGGGTATATCCTTTCATTTCGTGCCAAAGGGGTCTTGAGCCCTTTTTCCTTGGCCACAACTAAGCTTTACTTGGTATTAATGAAGCACTAATGCAAAGCAAGGCATTGACCTCCGTTTGACTACTGCCTAGGTAGTAGGTCCCTAGAATCCTTGAGAGCAATAACCATTAAGGATTTTGGTCTTGGATATATCCTTCCATTTTGTGCCAAAGGGCTCTTGAGCCCTTTTCCATTGGCCACAATTAAGTTTACTTGGAATTAATGAAGCACTAATGCAAGCAAGGCAAGTAATTATATAATCGTGATAATAGTCACAGATGAGCTTACTTAGGCAACAAAGACACATGTGCATTACTTATATAAAAATAAGGTCATCTATTAAAAATGACAAACAAAGGTATACCACCATTGTCATGCTTTGGCATGGAAAGTTCGTTTATCAGGTGTGCTATGGCCATAAACCAATCTTAGATAGGGACTATTGCTCATTTTCATTATCAACGATTAAGCACGAGTATAGTGTCATTAGTGACATACCTTTGTGATTAGATAACATAAGTAGATCAATAGACAATCATGTGACCACGATGGAGAAAACCCTCATTATAGAAGATTTCGATTGTCTACTTGAGAACTTTCTACTTAAAAACAACTTTCTACTTATAGAAACAATTGATTTTGTGAATAACGAACCTCACCTTGTGAAAACCCATCTTCGTCTATCATGTTCTTTTCAAAAGGTGACCCATTTGACTTTATAACCTTCTTATCACATTTGTCATAGTGAATAGGTCATACCAAGGAAAGCACATCCTCTACATCTTAATATCAACATAATTTGTAGAACATACGTAAATGAAACATAAATAATGTTGCTACTTCTATATTTAAATGTTTATATTTATAATTTATAAGCTTTTAAATCTAGAAGTGTGACGTTGGAATTTAGATCTCAATCCCAACTAATTGGCAACACATGGACACTTCATAAGAGGCATGAAATGGTTTTATTATTTTCAAAGATGACATACATATGTTACAATACTATCTCCACATGGTCACTCATTACATAGATAAAGTACACTACAAGGCACATAAAACAAAATTCCCATCAAATAAGATTAATAATATGGCTTATGTACAATCAAAAGAATTTTCAATTGTTTGCTTGGCGCAAAACACATTCATATAAAAATGCCCAAAGAATGTTAAACAAAATCAAGACAAATGAATATGATAACTTATAGAAGACCAAAAGCTAAAAAACAATTAGATTCTTGTTATATGTGCAATAGTATCAAATGCCAAACCCTTAAAATATGAGCTACGTACAATTCAAAAGATGTAAAAAGGACACTTCCTCATAGTGTAAATGTATCAAATGCCAAACCCTTGAAAGATGCACCAAAACATGCAAAGAAACATAAAAATTACAAACAAGATGATTTGAAATGCAGAATTGACCCTCTCCCATGCATAGAGATCCTCTTCCATGCATAGAGATTTAAGTAGCACATACATAAGAGATTTTGAAATGTTCATTGTACAACTACCAATATACAAACAAACCAATAGAGATTTGAGAACACAACAAACAAACAGACCCTTGAGTAGCATGTGCATAAGAGATTTAAAATGTTCTTCGTACAACTACTAATACACAAACAAACCAATAGAGATGTGAGAAGATAACAAAAAATGCATATATTTAGTCAAATAACTAGAAATACCCTGTAATTTGCGATATAAAACTTTAGCCATGTCTATCATGAAAATAGCTGGTATGATAGACTCCTCTCACAATTCCCTTGCAAGATTGTCGGATCGGACTTGGCTGCAGGCCCGGTCGGGAGCTTGGAAGGAGTGCATCCCGCTCCTTGCTTGGAAAGGTAGAAAGGGGTTGAGGGGGGATGGCAGCCTGCTGGAATCCCTATGGTGGAGTGTCGCGTCAAGTAGACAAGGTGATGCATTCGGCCTGCACGATCCAACCAAAGCAAGGAACCTCTTTCGTAAAGGCCTGCAGTTGTGGAACGATATTTGGAACCAAGGTAGAGCAGATTGGAAGACCTTTAGGAGCTGGCGGACGAGTTTGCAACCTCCCAAGGGGAGGAAGATCTACTAAGAGCAGTGCTGGAGAGAATCCCTGAGGGGTGGTCGACTAATCAAGCCCACAATCCAGATGGCCAGTGGGTCATCGGGTGAACTCTACTCAGGAACGTCTCTACCCGGGTCATTAGTAGATGCCTGCACCAGCAGGGAGGATTAGCGGCCAGGCTCAATAGGATTTGGGGATTGAGAAGAGGACCAGCGTGGTGGAAGAAGAGGCTAACCAAGATTTGGAGAGATTATAGGATGGGGAAGGCGAAGTTCATGCTTTGGAAGGCCCTCCACTAGTGGCTCCCAGTCCCTCCAAGCTAGCGAAACATATGCAGGTTGATCTCGGATGTACCCTCTACAGAAGTGCGTGTGAAGACGTCATTCAGTTGTGCTGGAAATGCCCGGTTGTCAAAGAAGCTTAGAGTCGCATGGAGGCTGCAGTAAGAGGAGCTGGGTTGATGGCCAGGTTCTACATTGGCAAGCGTTGGAGACTCCCAGTTCTAGGAGAATGTGTCAAGATGTCGTCAACCCTGATCGCTAAGCTGGTCATACCTTAGGGCGGTCATAATTCTAGGAGTTTGGGAAGTTAGAAACAAAATGGTGTTTAAGCATGGCATCCAAGTTGGCTGTAGAGCCACTGCTATCCTAGCAGTCATGAGGACCTACCTAAGGGACTTCGAGAATCTGCTAGGTACCACGGATCCCGTTGGTAGCCACGCCATCATCTCGGTAGAGGCGAGCTTTAGGGTAGGGTAGCTTGCTCTCTTCTGGGGCGCAGGCCTAGGGTTTCCAACCCCCAGTTGGTCAAATTTTGCTCGGATTTCTCAAGTACTAACCCCCCCTCTTTTTTGTAACCTCCCTATTTTGATTACTTAATAAGAGCCGGCATTTATTTTTATTTTCTTTAAAAAGAGAAAGAAAGAAATAAGCCCATTATAAGTATTTAATGGGCAACAACATAAAGTAGAGTATATCTCAATTGCCTATAGATATATATAAATATAGAGGACAAAAGGTTGGACATAAAGCCCTAAAAAGATTTCTTAGAATTTATTAAAATTACTAGTAATGCAAGAAGACCTTATTGTTAAGCTTATTAATGTTTTTTCTTTTTATTTTGTAAATTAATATACAACAAATCCTTGCATTGAACATTTTTTGTTTAAAAAATTGCTATAAAGGAAATTAAGTCATTTACTCATTATTCACAAGAAAGAAAATAAAGGGTTATGACGGAAATAAAGTTATAATTGTGAAAGTGAGGTTGACTCATAATTGATAACTAAGGCGAGATTAGCTAAAAACAGTCATAAGTTTAACCAAGGGAAAATCAAATTGACAAATTGATGGGATGAAAGAAAAAAGGAAGTAAATTAATTTTAACTAAAACAAAATTTAAAGAGCCTAAATAAAAAATTAAGAGAAAAGTTACTATAAAGAAAAATTGGGGATACAACTATATATGAGTACCTAAATATATAGATAAAAAAAGTGTCCAAGATAATTAACAAAGAATCGAACAAATTAGTTCAAGCTATCAAATGAATGAATTGAATCGAAAATAAGGGAATTAAAAGTACAAGAAAATTCTTTCTCTCTCTCTCTCTCTCTCTCTCTATATATATATATATATATATATATATATATAAGGAGCTATAAGAAACCAAATTATATTAAAATATATAGAGCCAACATAAGCAAATAAAGAAAAGTGAATATATATAAATATATAAATATAAATAAATAAATATATATATACTTTAAAATCTAGAAGAAGAGCCAATAAAGATGAATTAATAAAGAAATTTTTAAGGCGAAAGAAGGGAGATAAAAATTAGAGGAGAGAAAAAAATATTTAAAAAATTAGGTGATAAATATATATATACGTAGAAGTAAAAAATTAAAGTATATATATCTAAGACTATAATAAAGGAGAGAGCATAAAAACCAGGATAATTTGAATCGTAAACAAAGGAAGCTTCAGAGAGTGAAAAGAGAGGGTGCGGCACACAGAATAGAGTATACTAAGTCCACAAGATAGAGTATACCAAGTCCACAAGACTTCACTATTCCCGAGGAGTTCAACCAAGAGGAAGCATGAAAAGTTGGTCACTACTAGGCACTGACGTGAGGCATTGAAAATGGCCAAGGTGAGCCAACCAAGGGTGGCAGTTGCAACTGAGGTGGAAAGAAGGTTTAAACAGCACATGTGCAAGAAGAGCTACCACGCATAAAAGTTGTTGAAGGAGTGAAGTCTCGATAGCTAGGAGGGAGGTCTAATTAAGGCAACCGATCAAGTGAACCATTCTTCCATGTTTGGACAAATCTACAAAGTGTAAACCCAAGGAGCCAAAAACATCAACCTTCTCTTTGAATTGCAATTTTCCACATGAACAATCACACCTTACATGCACGCGTCGCAACCAGACCCCTCAATTGTGTGCGGTGCCACACAAAGTCGAGAGAAATTGATATCCAGCCCCACCATTCCCCCCTCCCCCAACTCTCTCTCTCTCTCTCTCTCTCTCTCTCTCTCTCTCTCTCAACATGCATCATCTTGCATGGTTGCGATGTTTTCAAAGCTGCTATGTGGTTGTTGTCTCTATGGCATTGCCTTGTTGAGGCTATTGTTATCTTCTTGCCTACAAAAGTTGTTCATTGTTCAGGTGGTTGCAATTGCTCTCTATAGAATCTCTTGTTGTAGGTGTTTTAGGTCTTCTTGTTGTAGTGCTTTTGCTACTTTGGCTTGCATTTTGTGTTGCTATTATGGGCTAACCATGTGCATAGAAAAGTAGGAGTCCTTCTAACATGGAATCCTTCACTAATAGAATGGTGCCATTAGATTCATTCACTATGTGCATACTGGTGGTGTCAAAAGTTTGAACTAAATTGAGCGTGTGTACAATTTAATGTTTTTGAAAAACATCTAGAAGGATTCCTTCGTATAAAGTAGAGTTGCCCACCTTACAAGATAGCTAGGATCAACAACTAGTTCAATAATTGTTTAGGATTATCACTCTAGTAAAGTATCGTAATGTCTAAGGATGGAGTCTCTCTTGTGCTGTGTTTGTCACTCTATACTTTCGTGTATGCCTACAATAAGTAGTTCTTCTTGTGTCAACATGCAAAAGTTCCACAGTCCCAAAGCTTATAGCAAGCAATCTATTTTTGCATGCAAGAGCGGGGCCTTCAACTATGGGTAGCACTGCACATAGTTGAAGCATAGAGCAAAGTCTTTGGAAGGGGGGAATAGATGACTATGTTTGGGGTTCTAACACTCTTCCCCCCCTTACGTGCTATCAAGGATGATGCAACCTTTTTTTATTGTAAAAGCATGCTATTGTGTGAGTGCCCAAGGTGAAGATAACAAGGTGAAGATAACATAAAAGTTCTAGGAACTCTCTCTAGCATTCAATTCATTCCTTTGATGTCCCTACCTTGCTCAGTGTTCCATTCAAAGGCATGGTTGTTTTTTAGTATTTTGGCTAAGGGCAAGGTTTGTGTGGCATAATTTGGGATAAATCTACACTAGCAACCTACTCCACCTTAGAAAGCTTCAAAATTGTTGATGTGCATGAGCGTTAGATGCAATCGGATTTGGTAGACTTTATCTAGATCCACAATGATTCATTGGACATTATCTAGATATTTATAAGGGCTGAAGGCTATCAGATTTTTTAGACTTTATTTGGATCCACAATTGTTCATTGGAAGTTATCTAGACGTTTACAAGTTTTGAAAGTTATCAGATTTGCTGGATGGATCCACAATAATTCCTCTATGGCTTATAATGTGCCCTAATAGAGCCCCATAAGACACTTTGAATAGATTTGAACATGCACTTCTCTAGATTCAGTTGATGGAGTGTATTTGAAAATTCAAAAACATGCTCTGTAGCTTCTTTACATGAGAGGCTATGGGAATGTTGAGGGTAATGTTGTCCATGAAGGCCTTTGCATCCTCAAAGAGGAGATTCCCATAACGATCATTCACAAAACACTAATACTTGAGAGTTTGTTAAGATTATGCATGGCCTTCCAAGAAGGATTGAGTGCTAAGATTGCCCTTCTTCATGATACAAGGCATTGGAAATGCCAAGCACATGGAAATCATTCACGGCTGATAGCTAATAGGATATTCCTTCAGGTATACCAATTTGATTGATTGTCATCCTTAGGGCATGCAATTCTTGGTTGGATATATTTAACCCAAGTTTCTCAAATGTTTTGATGTTCATCACATTGGCTATGACCACATCATTGATCAATTTAGGCAATCTTTTACTTAACTTTGTTGATAGGTAACTTAGGTAGAATAACTCGGGTCCCAATTCTTTGCCTCCTCATGGCTTGTAGCATAGTCATGGGGACACTAGCTCTTGCACTAGGTCTTTGATGACACTATATAGCTAAAAATCCAAGAGAGGTTTCTCTCATACTAATACTTGTGTGCCTTGTTAATAGGCATCTCATGTCTGATTGCTCTCATACTAATACAATGTGCCTTGTTAATACATGAGAAACCCATTGATGGGATCTCATTGGGCTCAACATTTTTAGGTATGATTTTTGATAGTAGACGTGATTGATTTTTCTTGATTTGGAATCTACAGAGGGTATCAAATTTAGTGCTAGAAGAGTTGGGTGTGGGTCTAGGCTTTGAATCAAGCCATTAGATCTTTACCTTAAGGAATTGGTTGAATTTTTTCTTCCATTGTGGCCTCTCAATCTAGGATTTTATCAAATCCACTTATAGCGACAATTTTTAGAGGGGATCCCTAGCCTACATATGCTTGATCAAGTTCATACATCAACAATTTTATAGTCTTAGGTGTTGCATCAAGTAAGGCCTATTAACCCTCTTCTTTTTAACCTAAGATCAATTTAAGATGTATGCCTCTAGCTCTGCTATGGGTTCATAGGCCACAAGCTATATTTTTGCTGAATTAGACATGGATGGGACATTCTCAAAGTTTTCCTTGTCTTTTTGCATCAATTTAATTATTTGTGTTGGAGGAGGTGCTACTGCATGGCGATTGAGTAGACCCAATTCCATCTTGGCATCTCCTTATAGTTTTTTCCTATAGATATCACTTTGATGACCTTGCCTTTTACAATAGTAACAAAGATTCTTTGAACACTTATTAGCATAATGGCCTAGTTCATTATAGACCTAGCATATGATTCCACTTTGAGGGATTCGGGTACCTATCAATAGTATCAAAATTGGAGTGGAAGTTGTCCTCAAGATGCTATTTGGACCAAATTCTTAGAGATCACACTAGGATCTATTATGAATGGTCAAGCCTCAGTTCTCATCCTAGATTTAGATAGCTTCCACAGCAAGTTTATCGCTTTGAGGAACTTGGAACTTAATCCATTCTTTTGTAATTTGAACATGGCTTGAATCTATCCTAATTATAAGTTCATGTAATGTAGATTTTTTCTTTGAGTGTATCTCAAATGTTTTCTCTCACAAACATTTTGTGTTGATGACTTTGGTACAAAGCTATGGTGTGACCTTCATTTCATGATACTCTAGAATAGACTCGCAAACTCGTAGCAAAAAAACTCTCTATAAAGTCAACCCCATCCAAGTATACATTTAGAAATAAATTCTTGGCATCCAATTAATACATATTAAAATTTCCATTTGTGGTTATTGAGACCAAAATTCTAATTGAATCTATCTTGTCTATGGGAGAATATGTTTCTTCATATAAAATCTTTCAATACTGCCATATGGATAGCACTTCAATTGAGATATACCCATTTCTTTTCAAGTGCTTTCTCTCCTATTTGCAATTCGACATAGTTCCCAAGTGTTGTTATTGTAAAAGCATCCATTTCTTCCCTCATGATATTTGCATATTCAAATAAAATTGGCTCTTTATCTTGCATGATAATTGTCATGAGAACATGGTATGTTTGGTCTAAATAGGTCTTCCTTTTTAAATATATGTCAATCGTGGTGTTTGTCTTTTTTCTCTATTGGATCTCCTAAACTCTTGTAGTTTTGTACACTCATCTACTTGTTTTGATACTTCTTCTTTATCTATGGGTACTCATCTACTTATTTTGGTAGTTCTTCTTCTTTCTCTATGGGTACTCGGCTTGTGGTTACCAACATCTATGGGTACTCACCTTGTGGTTACCAATGTCTCTTTTGAAATTCGTGATTTCCATTATAAATCATCATCAAACACATCTCTTGAGATTATTATTTTCCTATTGATTGGATCATAACAGTTTATAGGCTTTGATGTTCACCATATCCAACCATAGTGCTTTTTGGGGAATTTACATCCAACTTTTTTTTTCTATGATCATTGCATATTATATGCATTTAAAATTATAACATGAACAATTTTTGGCTTGTATCCTATAAATGCTCCGTGAGGATTTGCTCCTTGTATTGGTTTGATTGGTAGTCTATTTGATAAATAGTTTGTTGCATTGATGGGTTCTACCCAATACTAAGTTGGAAAGTGCTTTCATAGAGCATACTTGAGAATTCTTTGCTAAATTTCTATTCTTTATATTCTACAATTGAATTTTGTTGCTATATATATGCACAACTAAACTATTTTCTGATCCCATGATCCTTTAAAAAATTCAACAATGTTGAAGGCATCTTTTTCCCCTCTACTTAATCTGAGAACTTAAGTTCTCCTTCCTATTTGGTTTTCTATCATGGATTTGAATTATTTGAACTTATTGAAGAATTTAAACTCTTCTTTAATATAGTAGACCTAGCAATATCTTTGTGGTCATTAATTAAAGTCAAGTAGTATAATGTATAATTGATGCCTTAGGTTTGTATATGATCCCATACATCAAAGTGTGTCAAATCAAGAGTAGCTCTTGATTGTGTACCAAATCAATAAGCTTCACTAAAATTTTCAAGAAATCTAAGTTGCAAAAGACCAATTTGCAAACTATTTTGACTTTGAGCTATGTCAATCTTCTAAAACTTACAAGTCCATATCTTGAGTGCCTTGTTTTCAAAATTAGCAGATGCTGATACTTAGTTGAGGTTGCATGCATATTCGGTATTGAGGATATAACTTTCCTTTTCTAACACCTTTTTTAAAAGTGAATATACTTTCAATTAGACTGTAATTATGCATTCATGTCCATCAATATAGTTCTTCTCTATCATTTGTTTGATTGACAATATATTCTTGCTAATATTTGGAGCATAGAGTACATCATCAATTAAACCTTTCTTTTCACTATGTTTGTCCATGGGAGCTTTTTTCTCTTTCCTTTGATAGGATTTGGTGTGTTACCAGTACTATACATTACCATTTTTTGAACTTTCTAATGGTTTCATTTTTACGAACCATTTTTTGTGATATGATGCACCACTGTCAATATAGCATGGATGTTTGAGTAGCATAAATGTTATTTATTTGAATGTTGCACATGACAATTGCATTCTCCTTGTAAATCTATAATGGCCAACATGTATTTGTCATCTTGGACGCTCTAAATCTCAATGTACATATTTTCTCAAATGTTTATGTAACCATGTTCTTATTGATTGGCATAATGACCATGACTCTTATTATGATTTCCTATTACTCTAAAGTTTCCTTAGTGTTATTGGATTGACCACCTTGGTCAATTTGCTCCATTTAAATGATTTCCTTAGTGTTGCTTCCCGTTGGACTAAATTGAGTGCAACTAAAAGTCTTTTGAATCATATTGCTTCACATATGCATTTTGATAAAAGCAAAATCTGCCTCTATTGTCAACAAAGCAATTGTGTCCTACTTCTTGCTTGACCATATTATACAATGTTGCTTGAGCAAGAATGTAAATTAATTATCAACTTTACTCCACCCTAAAATGTATCGTAAAATCCCATGAATTATGTGTATCTTTTAGATAAGAAGTTTGTGCTCCTATGATTTTGAGACTTGAATGTTCTATTCACTAGCCTCCAATGATATTCACGTGTATTTTTCATAAATTGATTGAACAAGCCTACTACATAATTGATGTATAATCTAGTGGAAGGGGCAAGTTAAGAAGGGGTTTCTTAGGCAAGAAAAACCAAACATAGATAAAGCTCCAATTAGGCTCTATAAAAACAAGCATATGTAGTGTAGGTATCATTACTCTTAAAGGTACTGAAGAGTACATCAAAGTAGAGTCTTAACATGAGGATACACCCATATGTATTACCTATCATCTGCAATGTGGCAACCCGCTTTGGCTCTCATAATTTAATGAGGATGCATGGAAACATAAGGAGTAAAAAGTAAGGATTGTGGTTGAGGATTGTGCCACACATCATTTCTTATACTACTCATAGGTTAAGAGATTAAAATTGCCTAAGAGTCCAACTAGACATAAAAATGTGGTCTCTCTTGCAAATGCCAATGAGACAGTTTGGGATACCATGATATATGGTCTAGAGGTGGATATTCAAGGCTATCAGGATGCCTTGGATTTCCAAATCACACATGTCAATGGTAGAACAAAGAATGGTCTTGGTAACAGCTTATAGCAAAGCTATTTAAACAACTCCATCATATTTGAAAAGCATGGTAGAGTCTTCTAGATCCATGGGCAACATGATGTACCTAATTATCTGCTTATTTGCTCAATGGAATTGGAACTACTTCTACACCATATAAACGCAAGGTATGTATTTGTGCACTTAGTTTTGTTGTTGATTTTCTTATGCATTTGAAAGAACTAAAATTTTACGTGAAATTGGATGCTTAGATCTAGAAGGGGATGGGATGGTGTTTCAAGGAAGGTGATATCATGGGCACTGAGACCAACAAGATTGTCATCATCTCCTAAATTCCTTTTTAGCCTACTTCTTTACATCCTTATGGTAGAGCTAATTAGTAAGCAAGTTCTCCAATTCTCTTAGGTATTAGGAATGGTCCATAAAGCCTAGGTAACAAGTTTTCTAATTCTCTTAAGTATTAGGAATGGTCCATAATACCTAGGTAATAAGTCTCAACATTTACTCGTTTTTAGGGTTTTCAAAGATTCTGGCATCCCTAAGATAGACTCTCTCGTTTTCTTCAAACTCCAACTTTCTAGTATGGTGGCGTTTTGCAGAACTTCTTTGTCTAACTTGAGCCAGAGTCTCGTTTTCTTCAAACTCCAACTTTCTAGTATGGTGGCGTTTTGCAGAACTTCTTTGTCTAACTTGAGCCTTTTTAATGTTAATTTAAGCTTTTGATTCATATTTTCAAGAAAGTCTTTGGGTGCTTGAATCTTCTCTTTTTCGAGTCCACTACAATTGGGACTCTACATTGAACATACATCACCATGAATGGACTAAAACCTATTATTGAATGTTTGGTACTATTATATGCAAATCCTAATACGGGAAAGTACTTTTCCTAATCAATTTGCATTTTCCTAATCAATATGCTTAAACCATATCCTCAATGACATGATTTACCCTTTCAATTTGACCATCACTCTATGGATGATCCTCAATACTCATATTCAAAGTACTCCCAACCTCACAAGTACAACCCCTCAAAAATGGCTATTACATTTACTACCTAGTCACTAACAATAACGCTTAAGAGCCTATACAATTTATAAATATGCTCCACAAATAGCTTATCTAATTTGTGAGTTTTAACCCCTTCATAGGTTGTAGTAAACCGAGCCCCACAAAGTCATGCCTCCTCTTTGTCCTAGGTAATCCAACAATAAATTCCATGAAGAAACTTTCCCATTTGTTAGACAACATCTTAAAAGGATAGCAAATCACCTTATCTTAAGTCTTTTAGCTTTATTGACCTGGCATTCTTGTCATTTTAATACATAATCTTGGATATGCTTTGTATTCAAAGCCAAAAGAATTGTCTTTCTAAAATTCTAAATTCCTGAGTGTGCAGCACTAGGACTATCATGACTATCATGACACAAAAAGAATTTGGCACCTAATGTCGTTATTATCCGAGACACATACTCTACCTTTGTAGAGTAAGTAGCCATATTCAATACTGTATTTCTTTCACTTCAGTCTCTTATCACCAACCTGTGGTGACCGTAATCATGTGTGCTTCTCAACTTATTGGATCCCTCCTCAGATTTTATTTCTATGTATTAGAAAAGTGAGGATCAAACTCGCATTTTATTTCATATATCAAAAAAGTGAGAGTCAAACTCACATCTTGCTTTCAAGAACCTAGGAAATTATTTTGGATTGAGTAAAACTCAATTCATGAACCATTGGCATTTGGCTTAGGGAATTCGCTACCACATGAAATTTCCCCTTTAAATATGTCAATTTGAAATCGAACTCTTGCATTATTTAAGCCTATACCTAGCTTTTCTTCCTTTAAGTTCGGGCTAATTGCAAATCCATTTGATAATTTCTTGATAAAAAATTATCTCAAACTTAGCACCATATATATAGTGCCTCCAAATCTTTAAATATGCTAAGTAATTTCATCTAACGTTTTGGTTTCAAAAGCTACTGGTTGACCCTTTTGTAAAGGTATGGCCCTAACATCAAGATCATCGCCATGTTTCAATCATTGCCATATGTTTCAACCATGAATGGTTCATTGGGATCCACTCCTTTTAAGAAAGGACTTGCAACTATAGCTACTTTAATGTTTCCAACCTTTCTTGTGAGTCCATCCCCTTTGAAGGTACTTCACTTTCCCTTAATTTAATCTGTCATCAAAATAATAAAATTTTAGCATATTGCCGGATGAATCTCCTATAAAATCTAGACAACCTAAGAATATTTGTAATTCCTCTAGGCAAGGAGCTCATCAATGTGAGGCATATGATATTTATTTTTTATTGTGATTTTATTTAGAGCTCTGTAACCTATGCATATGTACATAGTATCATCCTTTTTCTTTACCAATAATATTGGTATAGATCAAGGGGAACTACTAGCATGAATTTGTCCTTTTCTAAGATATTCAGTCTGCTATCTTTCTAGCTCACATTATTTTGCTTGACTAAGTCTATAAGGGGTTTACAAACAGGCTAAATCTAGGAAATATGTATATTTTAGGATCTATTTTTCCTCATGGGGTAAACCATTAGGTGAATCAAATGAGAAAACATTCAAAATTCTGCATGAAGCAGGGCAAGGTGCCTTGTTTTCTCAAGCTTTTCTGACTGCATTAGGCATGCTTCTTGTGTTGTTGCTTGACTTCTGCATGAAGCAGGGCAAGGTGCCTTGTTTTCTCAAGATTTTCTGACTGCATCAGGCATGCTTCTTTTTTCTCATCCTTCATGAACTGGTTGGTACTCCAATACAAGCTGTAATGAAGGTACTTGAAATCTCCTTAGATAGTACTGCTTTAATGCTGCAGACAAGCGCAAATGGGAGTGTGTCCTATCGTGGTTTTATGTGTGATGTTGTATGCCTAGATTGCTTCTGTCAATGTTAGGTCCTATTGGCTTTGATGTCCGGAAGCAACCTTGCACTTGCAAAGGAAAAGATGGGAATATTCAAGCATCCCTGTTTTGGACCTCTAATATCCTCATTGAGGGACAGATTTGTGTATAAGAGTTGAGGGCAGGATTGGCAACTGGGACAAGCTTGTGGCCACCTAGGTTATAGATTGGTTGCACAGCTTGGATGCATCTTCAAGAGCTCAGTATCAAGGATAGATAACTAGCCGAATAGACCACCCCCTTCCTGTTCCACGCTTATATTAATGATTTGGACCGACATACCAGAGGATTCGAGACATGTTTTGAAAGTCTTGCTTCTAACCGTGAAACATCTATCTGGCTAGCTAGTTTCTCCCCAGAAAATGGACAGGAGACAACATCTAGTTTCCATACTCTGCATTCAGAGATGGCTTCACATTAGATCATCTATATGATTTTGTTGATCCAGACTTGCTTTAGTGGAAGTTTGATCAAAGCAGTTTGTTGGCTTGGTAAGCTTTGGGCAATAGACCCATCATGGACAAAGATTATGAAGATAATGAAGCATAGTTTTGACTAGAAACTTTAAAATCTTCAGATTTTTTAGTACAATGGAATGAGCAAATAGAATTTGCCATTTCTATAGCCCCCAAGAAGGCGGTTGACATCTAATAGTACACCAGCAGGATCATTAAAGTTATTTTCAGTGAGACTCGCATCACTTACCCATTATCATGCTCACAAGCTAGATCAGGGTATTACCCAGGGGCAAGTACATGCCTGCTAGAAACATCAATGGCCAATTGTCAAGGAGTGAAACATGACTTCCTTTCTCGAGATTAGAATATAGATGTAGTTATGCCAGATAGCATAAAGGTTTGGCAGATCCCAATTTGTTAAAGCTTTTCTAAGCTGAGGATGCAAAGCACTTGTCTTTAAGCTTGCACTGAGCTTGTATGGTATGGTATCTGTAAGGCTTGTGGTGACATCATGGCTTGAGGCTGCAAAGTTCTCGTCTTTTGGCTTGCACTGAGCCTGTATGGTATGGATATTTGGAAGCCTTGTGGTCACCTTATGGCTGATAGTGGTGTTATTTTCAGTTTGGTAACGACATTGGATATACCATGGCTTCATCTACAGAGTCTCTACATGGAGACCATCAATTTACCTTCGAGAATTTGGTGTCCATGCTCCAACCATCTTGTAGGAGGGGAGCTGGTCAAACACAGGGAGGTTTCATCTCACAGACCTTGTAGTGGCAGTGGGATACATGCTGTGGCATCCCTAGGATATCAAAGACGGAACAGTACTAGCTTTCAGGACATGTAATTGCAGCATTATCGTGTAGTCTGAGTTATAACCCTAAATCATCAGCATTTTCTTAACGATTTATCAGGACTGGAATCCACTTTGTCTCACTCTCCCTCCTGACATATCCCTTCAATTTGTTCTCTGTTATTGAAGATGGTTGGTTAAGTGCTCTGTGAACTCTCTCTAAAAAAATAAGTTCTCTGTGAACTCCCTATAGTCTGTACATTTTACATGACTTTTTACTTTTGTAGCAAACCTTCCCTGTTTATTAGAAGTTATATATTCCAGGCTAACGAAATGGAGTGACGGGTGGGAGTGTTGGAGCGCTAAAGGCAGCAAGCACGACTGTTGATAGCCTGACAGTCAACTGGAAACCAGTCGAGACAGTTGACATAACTGTGATTTTCGCAGCCGGAAACTGTAGAAGTGATTCATTTATGTACATGTTTTTGCAATTGGAATAAAAAATGCTCAATGAAAAGTCTGAAAGGACTTCTCAAAGGGGTGGGTGTCACAAAGTTACCACAATTTAAGAGATGATAAAGATTATGCCTGATCACATCAGGCTAATACTCTGAAAGAGAGTACTGGTTGATGATTATGGGCATAGGGAGACAGACAAATTCTATAATACTGAAAATAATACAATACTGTTCTTGAGGAACCACTGGATATAATGATATCAGTTAGTTGGGTTCTTGTCCATAGAAGAATAATTTATCTGTGTCTTGCAAAGATAAAGTGCTGGATGAAGGAGCTTTCCTCTTCTCAATTGATTCATTGATAATGTTTTCAGCTAGAATCTGTGACTCCTGAATCTCCAGACGTGGTAATCCTTGGTTTTCTTCCATCTTTGAGTATGTTCCACATATGGGCACATCGGCATCCCATAGGCCTTCATACTTGGAACACTTGTCCTTAAAAAAGGTAACTCCCTTGCCTTGCTTCTTGTCTTTCACAAAGTGGCCCTCATAACGGTCTCCATTGACTGCATGCGCACTTGAATAGATGTTTCTCACACACAACCGCATGCACACATACAAACAAGCAATCAAGAGCACACACAAAACATATACAGACACACATGCATATTCAAACACACACCAATAAGAAAATGCAATGGCAATAGAACTTGGAATTGTGTGCAACTATACCCATGTATAAAGTTCCCATGCCTTCGCGTTTGTCATGCAACCAACTTCCAAGATATACTTGGTAAGAATCAGATTCTCTGCACCAATAAGTTTGCTTTCCAAAACCACAACGTTTCCCTTTCTCAAATTCACCTTCATATGTTTCACCATTCTCACCATACAACATGCCCTTTCCCTGCAACATCTTGAAGTGATACAAGTAGTTTTCAAAGTAGGCTTTGCATGCTGTGTTGTGTTATCAACCATATGATAAGAAAACATATACATTCCCAAATCCATCAAGATTATGAGATGCATGGGAATAAAGAATAAAGAAGACCATGAAAACAAAAGTAATGAAGCAGGGCTTTAGCTCACACTAAAAATCTTGACTTAGGGATTGATGCCTTGACCCCTCTATGTGAACTGAGCCTTGCAACAGCCCATCTCTCCTTGAAAGCTTCCACAGCTTCCCAGCATCGACAGTGATATAGAGATCAAGGCTTCTCTGGCCTGCGCACTGGCTAGAATTCAAATCTCAAACTCCATCCTTGACACAGCTCACGAAACTCAAACGCCATGGCTAAGGTCTCAGCCACTGATGGTACCTTTTGCAATAGAAGATCATTCGTACATGAGGAAGATCTGCTTCCCAGCACCCATCTCCTCTCATTCTTACTGAAGCACTGTCACACATAGCCTTACAGTGAAGCAGATTTCTTGTAGCACTCAGCAGAAGCCTGCCAAAGCCATACCCATGTGTCTCTTCCACGGTTCTGTAATCAAGACACAGCCACACTGTATTGTTTTTCCTTCATCTTTGCCTCGCCTTCTAGCCCTCCAATCACCATTACCACCTCAGCATTATCTGCCACCTGCACAATCAGCATTCACCAATGCAATCTACACCATGCCATGTCATCCCCAATTAGACTGTGCCCCAAGCCTCGTCCATCACTGATACTAAGGTTAGTCTAAGTCTTAATCTTGGCCAAGGCTAACTTTGAGTTAGATTAGACCCAATCCAGTCACCATTACCACATCAGCACTCCAGTCACCATTACTACCTCAGCATTATCTGCCACCTGCACAATCAGCACTGCCACCAATGCAATCTACACCATGCCCTGTCATCCCCAGTTAGATTGTGTCCCAAGCCTCGGCCTTCACCAATATTGAAGTTGATCTAAGTCTTAATTTTGGCCAAGGTTAACTTTGAGTTAGATTATCATTAACCCTAGACCCAATCTAAGCTTAGGTTAGCTTGGCCAAAAACCTATGTTATCCAACCAAAAAGACCTCCTGATCATGGCATGCTGCATTAGTAACCCGATGCACATTGCATTAATAATGCAACGTACGCAGCATTAAAATAATGCAACGTACACAGCATTAACTTTGACCACGTTGGGTTGGCTTTGACCACACTGCATCAGCTTCTAAAAACTTAAGGTTGGCCAAGGGGCTGCCACCCCTTGACCCGCGTCGAAGAGGAACATGAAGAATACCCAAACTCCTATCCAGGGTAGAGCCACAGTGACCAAAAGAACCCCCATCCAGGGTAGAGCCACAATGACCAAAAGTCATGACGAATACCCAAACTCCTTGGTAGAAAAACAACGCCTTATCGAGGTGCAAACTTGGTGCGTGAGTGCCAAGGAAAGACTCAAGGCAAGCAAGGGAGCTGATACAATCTATCCGAGGCACCAGGGAATCAATCGAGCCTCTAAATCCTTGAAAGTGCCCAAAAGAGTGGAATAGGAAATTAGCTCATGCCCTTTAATGGAAAGGTCCACACCAAAGCAACGAATGTTTGAAGAAGACCCTATCCTGCAACAATCAAAGAAGGACAACAACATGTCCTTCTATGGTTTCGAAGAGCCAGAATTGATAGGCAGGAAACCTATAATTGGACCTCGAGACATTACATGATTAGCCTCATTCCTATCCACGAAAGTAAATATGCCTATTGCGACACTTTTATGAGGTAATCCCACTCTATGGAGAGACCTCTCATATTGGATGAATGGGTAAATAGTATCTCCTGAGTCCACTGATCTTGAGATAGTCAAACCACCAAATGAACCCCAAGGTACCCGTTAACAAATTGGGTCAGTACTTTGAACGTGACGACACCAACGCAGTACTTTCCATCCCCTACCAAGGTAAGAGCGTGGCTGCGATCTTGGATGGTGGAGCTGGTGTAAGCATAGTCACTAAGTAGAGCTAGGCCAAGTGTGGACGACCTAAGATAAATAACACGAACCTCATAGTCAAATTAGCTGATGGAGCAACAGCCCAACCGGTAGGAGTTCTAAGGGACATCAAGATTAAGACCCTCGATCTAACCTACTAGGTGTGGTTTGTTGTAATGCACTTCCCAAACTAACTGGATGGCTATGACATCATATTGGGTAGACGTTTCATGCGAATTGCAGGATTGGTTCACGACTGGAGCTCAAATAGAATATATTTATGTCAGGATGAGCAAGTCATGAGGGTGGATTCCTAAACTTGGAAGGCTCACCCTATAACAAAGAAATTTTCAGCTGAATTTGACACCACTAATAGGTCGACATCGGTAAATGTATTCAATGCGTATAAGGAAGAGGACAATGGAAAGAGTCCTAGAGACTCTCTGTGTGCTCCTTTACCAGAGTTAGAAGACTCAATAATTTGGATACATACACTGGCTGTAATAGATCCGCCAAGTACGAAAGGAACTCAATTTAGACACCTTGAAATGATAAACCTACCGCCATAATAGCTTTTTATACCATAAGAGCGGTACTACCTAATCAAATTAAACCTTCAATTGATAATTCCATTGATACTAAGGACATAGATATTACTCCATCTCAACTTTGGGTAGAGCTGACATTAGTAGGTGCAACATGCCAAATACAGGCCTTGGCAGATGGTCACGCAAGTAGCAACAACACCTCCTGGGATATATTAAAACATATGGGCCGGGTACTCCTTAAAATCTATGATTCGAAAATTCAATCCATAGAAGGTATCTCAATAAAGATTGTTGGTTCTTTAATGCTGAATGTTTCCATTGACAAACATGTTGTGCCTTGCAAGTTTTTTTGTAACTCTTGCAAGTACCTTAGTGGAAGCCAAAATTCTTGGTAAAAGTTGGATCCAAGACACTTACAAATGGTTTTTTGGTGATGAATCAACCCACCAAGATGCTACCAAATGGACCAACATTCAAGCATCGTCATCAACATCTACTTCCACCTCTCAACCTATGCAAGAGCCTCACCAGGAAAGACAACAAAGAATAAGAACAACCAAACAAATCTGAAAGGATCTACTACAAGCCCAAGGACACTTTGAACGTGAATCATATATTTGGGTTCCGACATAACCTCGACACCAAAATCCACTCCATCTTGTAAACAATCGACATCGAAGAACGAAACGACGCCATCTAACAAGGACGGTACAATACCGTTCCCATAAGACTACAAGAGGCCCACGGATATTACCTTGGAAACACTTATATTTGGGTATCCAAGATACTAGATGCAACGAGATCACCTCGATCATCTTCAAGCAGCAATGACAATGTGCTCAATAAAGAGCAGAAGAAAGAATGGAGTCCAAAGCCTCTAAAATCGTCATCATCAACAAATGAGAGGCAACCATCAAATTCAAGCCTACCAATTCTGAAAAATCAAGGCAAAGATTGGATGTTCTACCTTGAAGAAGGTAGAACACGAACCTGCTTGCAAGGACAAGGGATACTCACTGTATCATCTTCAAGGTAATCGGTGGTTACACAAGAACCTGTCTCAAAAAAAGAGAGAGTAACACAAGAATCTACCAATACAAGAATATAATCTACTTGGGAGCTACACAAGAACCTTTCTTAGTAAGAAATTTGGCATCAACTTCATGGCAGCTATACAGGAAACTTTCACACCAGCCACGTCAAACACATTGGAAGTCACACAAAAACCTTCAAATGTAAATGAAAAATTAGCCTCACTGATAGCTTTCTCAGAAGCAACTTGGGCTCAACAAAAACAAAAGATCTCCGAGACATTCCAATCCTACTCACATTTCCTACAAAAAACATATATCACTTTATTATGGTGATACAATGAAGTTTGAACATGCGAGAGGTTGTAATCGATAAAGGCACAAGAAGGTTAGGATCAAGAAGACATTAAGATGGCAATATTCACATGTGGATCCCTAAGTGTCATAAACATAGCAGCCAATCTATGGATGCCAATAAGGCACTAGTGCTCAATATCTTCGGCATGAGGGCTGGCGCAAATGTGGGGAGCGTTTTTAAGGATCCACGTGTGCGAACGTTGCCATCACTCTCCATAAACCTCCATATGGGATGAAAAATAAAATATGCAAGGCCACATAATCGCTACACTTTGCACCATGCATTAAAACTGTAACTAGTTTTTTAAATTTTAAGTTGAGGAGTAACCTAGAGAATGGTCACATTAGCATTATCCTTATGTCAATAAGAAGATTGAACTCCACAAAATCCAGTCTACTTCTAGTTATAACACTTGGTCCCTGTAACCAATCCATTTACTCAACTAGTGCCTTAGCGAATTCAATTATTTGCCAAATTCTACCCCCTAGATTTAAAAGCATGTTCTGCATCCAAATTGAATCCAGCTTGAACCATGGTTTCACACAGTGAATTTGCATCATATCCACCCATCCGAATCTTTCCCTTGGCCTTCCTTCCGCCTCCTCTTGCTCTGTCCGCCTCCCCCTACTAGCTTCCTACCTTTGCATCCTCCTACTCCCCACTTCTCCTACTCCTCTTCCACCTCTACTCCTGCCACCTCTCCTCTCCCTTGCCCCTCCCCCTTAGCCTCTCTCCCCTCCCTTGCCCTCCCCCCTCAGCCTCTCTTCCCCCCGTCCCTCCACCTCAACCTATCTCCCCCCCCCCCCCCCCTTGCCCTTCCCCCTCAGCCTCTCTCCCCTCTTGGCCCGTAACTTCCTCTCTCTCTCTCTCTCTCTCTCTCTCTCTCTCTCATCCCGTCCCTTCTCGCCCCTCCCCCCTATCAGCCCCTCCCTTCATCATGTATCCTTTCTCAAGTGGAGATGGATCTTCAATTTGAATCATCCTTTCACCTTGGATTGGCAAATGGCTACCCATTCAACCAATCCTCGTCCACTTTCGCTAATGGCAAGAACATGCGTTTTTTCAAAAGACAAGTTGTTGCAACTTCGAAATGATGTTCAGTTTGAGAGCTCCACCACCCTCTTTGCATGCAGCATCCATGGATCCCACCCCTCGAGAACATAGGCTAGGGAGTGACTTCTTGTTGCCTTACCTCCAGGCCTCACCCGCCACCTTTTGTATGTTTGATTATTGGGGCGAGATATCTTTCAGGTGGTTTTTGATTCTCTTGAAGCCGCGAGTACAATGCTCAAGCCTAGCCCCTTAACACTTGGATCCAAGAAGATGTAACAAGTGAGAGTCCTCGTTGTGCTAGAGCTAGCTTCTAGGCCTCTTGCAAGAGGATGGTGAAGACATTTTCTAGACTTCTTTCATTTAATGGTGTTAATAGTCTTGATTTTGCAGCCATGTATGTGCCACATTCAAGAATGATTGGCCAGATGATGAAACTAGATAATGCACTAGCATATCATTCTCATGTAGATGGGAGCACTCAACCAAAAGGGGAAATGTTCCACCTTCCAAAACAACCTTCCTAGGGTTGTATATTTTGGGTGACTTGTTGTAACTTGTGCACTTTTGAGACCTCTACCACCACTACGTCTTCATGTGAGACCTCGTGCACCGAAGGCATTATCTTGCTAGAACTTGGTGCCTTTGAGGACTTGGTGCATATCCCCAAGCTGAAAAGTGTGAGGACAACTGAAACAACATTGGATGGGTGTGTAACCGTATCAGATGTAGAACCCACACATAAACAAATCGAATTGATGGGTGTCAATGGAAGTAACATGCTCTGTAATGGGCTGCAAAGAGCAAGGGGTCTCCTCCGCACTATCAGCAAGCACTTGTGGCTGAGATCTAGGGCTATTTACAGAGCGGATGATACCTGAGAGCAAAGAGAGTGTTGAGTCTACATACATACATACATATAGAGATATATACACATATATGTGTATATATTTTTTTATATTTATATAGCAACAACGGGCTCCTCTTAGGGGAATAAGACCATCATCACTCAACGACACAAGTGATCCAAGGTCCTTGTGTGCCTCCTAAACCATGGATGAGATGATTGCATTTGTTATGGTATGTCATGGTACTCACCATAGGAGGAATTGTTTTGACATCATCACAAGAGGAGGAAAACCTGTGAGCGGTTCAAGGATTCCAATATGCCTATCCAATCGTATGTATCTGTAAACACATCCAATGATTGTTTTGACATCATCACAAGAGGAGGAAAACCTGCAAGCAGTTCGAGGATTCCAGTATGTCCATGCAATGTATGTGTCTGTAAATCCATCCAATGATGTAGTAGAGACCTACAAAGAGGGGAATACAAGAGAGGTGTCAATGAGTCCCGCCAGTGTTGAAATACGAGAAGACACAAGGACCACACATGGCACTAGAGATACTATAGGAGAGGCGTGTTGGGTAATAGGTGGGAGAAGGGAAGAAGATGGTGGAGTGATGGATCTAGAAATAAGAGGAAGCGGTGGGGGAGGTCGATGGGGAGAGGAAAGATGGCTTGCCACAATAAAAGTAGCTGTCTACCACTGATGCACAAAATGAGTGAGATGTGGGCCACATGTATAGTTGTGTGTTCCCCTGTGTTTGCATACGGTGGTGCAAAAAGTGGAGTGAAAAAGAGGAGGAATTGGTGGTGAAAAGGGAATGTAATGAATACAAACACTCCTAGTGATGTAGTAATGGCTAGGTGCACAAAGAAGTGTTTGGCTAGCACCTCATCTCTCTTCTTCCCCTCTATGACCTTGCAGCAATCTTCCGCCCTTTCTTGCCATTTACAATGTGCGAGGTGTCAAGCAATGATACTGGCAATAATCTCTGAACTTGTGTCTACTGATGCGGGTGGGTGGAGTTATACTAAGAGTCAAGAGTAGTGGCAAGTCGACACCACTGTACAAGATGTCATCGAACTATGAGATCCCAAGAGAAGATCTGGCTCTCATAAAAAATCGGAGGCCCTATCAAAGAGAGCTAGGCTTCCATTTCATTATGTTTGCTATCTAGCCTAGCCTAGCATGCCTCCTATCTAATTCCATCATGTGGTATCAGACCTTCCTTTCCTACCTTTCCCTTCTCCATGCTCAATCTAGAGGATGAGGGAAGCCCGCAAATGGAAGCCATCCTCTCCTCCATGATTGAGCTTCCTTGCATTCCTTCCTTTTTTCCCATATCTTTCTTCTTGGCGAGCTTCTCTTTACCTTAGCCTCTCCATGGAGCTGTTGGAGCTGATCTACATCGATGTGGATGAGTCAATTTTACGAGCAAAAACCTATGAGCAGGTTTATCCGAGCGTGTTTTTCAAGAGATTTAAAAAATTGTATTTCTTTAGAGAACATGGTTTTTACACTTTTATTTTCACTAGAACTAGATCTCTTTATCATAAAAATATACAAAATTGTCACTCATTCAATTTCACATGACATAAATTTTCTTATTCATAGACATCCTTTGTACCCCTGTTATTACCTTTAAAAAGTATTGTAAAATATTTTTTTAAAGAAACATCCCTCATAATCACTCTCAATGTAATAATATTATACATATATAATAACTTATTGAACACATTTATATCAATATGACAAGAGCTTTCTAGTGTTTTAATAGCATAAATAACAAGATATTTATGGATATGTTTCTAAAGAAGTTTAAATTACTATAAATAAGTATTAACTTGAGCTTGTATATCACTCTCATAAAATACATGTAATATTTAATACTATATATACAAGATTTTCCAAAATATAACCCCATAGTGTTAGAATTATTATTATATTCTAGCAGTGACCAATGTAATGTGATAAGTAGGTGAGGGGCACTTTTCCCTCATTGAGGTTTTTTCCCCTAACCACAGTTAGTTCACTAACTACGGTTAGTGAAGGATAAGGTTTTGTCACTTAGACAAAACCTTTCCCTTTTGTTGTACTTCTTTACTTCATCTACTGCAAACAGTCGTTTAGCTCTCTTGCTCTCTCACTCTCTCTCTCTCTCTCTCACATTTGGTATCAGAGCAACAAGACCCTGCTCCTAACTGAACAGCTCCCTGCTCTTTGCTCAACACCCGACGTACAGTCCGTACGACCTGCAAGTACCAGCGTTGCTCTTCCGTACAGTTCATACCTTTTGCTTGTAGTTTGTCCGTACAGCCATACAGCAGCCCACGCTACTGTCCGTACGCCCGTACTAGCGACGAAGCTCCAATCATACAACCTGTCGTACATCAGCCCGTGAACAGCCGTACAACGTCCGTACGTTGTACGGATTTCGAGTTTGCCATACAACCACACGTGCAATCCGTACAGTACCTGCACTGACTGGCTGTACACTCCTGTGTTAGCCAGCCGTACAAAGCTGCGTCAGTCAACCGTACGTCCGTACACTGTCAGCCGTACAGAGTCGTACAATCATGTGTCAATCAATCGTACGTCCGTACACCTCCAGTAGCAGTAGCAGCCGTACATCCATTCAACACCAGCTGTACTTCCGTACAACAGCAGCCCGTTCAATTATCTGCTGTACAATTATTTTCTTTCGGAGCATATTTTCTTAGCAGACTAGTTGCAGGCAACTGTGCATTTCAATTTAGGCAGCTGATTTGAGAAGGAAATTGAGCATTTTGTAAATTTTGGGGCTTTTGTCAAACTGCCCCAAGTTGTGCTCAATTTCATTTTAAAATTTGGGGCATTTTGTGTTCGTGGACAGACATTTACAGTTGGTTGTTTGGCAGACCTTTTTGTGCATTTAAGCCATTGTTTGGCTGTAAAATTTGGGGCTTTTGCAGTTGGATTGCAATTTTATAGAAGAAGAGCAATTTGGGAGCTTTGCAGGCTTTTTGGATTCAATTTGAGTTACATTTGAGCACATTGGCAGTAGAATTTGCTCCCTTTGCAGATAAATTGCAAATTGGGGCTTTCAGCCAATTTGCCCCTTTTGAGTTGCAATTTCTTGCAGAAATTTGGGGTTTTTTGCTTTACACAGCAATTTCTTTCATTTTTGGGGCTTTCAGGAAATTTGCCCTCTTTTGGATGCAATTTCCCTAAAGAAATTGGGGCTTTTGTCATTTGGATGCAATTTGGCAGTGTAAAAGCATTTTGGGACTGTTGCAACCAATTTTGGACTCATTTTGAGTGACATTGCAGACAGTGGCAAATTCTGTAGTGTTTCTTGAAAGTTTTGGAGAGCATTTGCAAGACAATTGAAGTGCATTCTGAGCCTTTGACAGGCTGTGACAGTATTTGTCACTGTGGACAGATTTTACTTGTGCATTTTATATCCCAAGAAGGGATTTCACTTGGTCAGTCTACTGTATTTTTTGATATTTTCTTGTATAAATGGCTCAGAACAACTCCAATGAGGTGTTCGGGGTTCTCACACAGGAGGATAAGTTGGATGGCACCAACTACTCCTTGTGGAGTTTCATGGTTCGCAATATCTTAGTTGGCAGACATCTTTGGGATTATGTCAATGGAGATGAAGCAAGACCACATACAGTGACTACACCTGTCACTCCTACAGCTAGAGGCAGGGGTAGAGGTACAAATGCAGCATAGGTGGTTGGAGTAGTCGCTCCAGGAGCTCCCACAGCAGAGCAGAAAAGATGGGACTCTAGGGATGCACAAGCTCTTTCAGTAATCTCTCTTTCTGTCAAGAGGTTCATTATACCTCATATTCGGTCATGCAAGACATCTATGGTAGCTTGGGAGATACTAGAGAGTATGTTTGCAGCAAGAAATGATGCCAGAGTTTCCTTTCTGAAGCGAGAACTTTCCCATACACATATGGAGGAGGGAGATTCCATGAATTCTCACCTCACAAAGCTTCAGGACCTCAGGGAACAATTGTTGAATATTGATGAAGTCATTCCGGATTCAGAGATGATCACCACCACTTTGAACTCTCTTCCTGAGTCCTATCTCGGTTTCCACACCTCGCTGAATTTGTCATTGAGGGGGGGCAGCAATCCTCTCTCCTTTCACAAGTTGGTAGGACTTCTGTTGCAGGAGGAACAAACTCGCAGAAATATGGCAACCCGGGCTAGCGAGCATGCTATGCTCTCCAAGTTCAAGCCCAAGGGTAAAGGGCAGCAAAAGCCACATGCCAATCAGCCCACACATCAGCATAAAGCTGATTCTGGACAGCCTTCTTATAAGGCAAAGGGTGATACAAATAAGCAGAAAAAGAAGGGCATCTGTCATTATTGCAAGAAGCCAGGTCATTATATTGGAGAGTGCAAGAAGCGCATAGCCAAAGAGAAGAAAAGGGATTCCGGTATGGATGTATCAGATGCATCAGTTCCACATTCTCATGATGGCGGAGATGTTGCAGCCAACTTGGTTGAAGAGCACTATGCCTTTCTGTCTTGCACTTCAGATCTTTCAGTGGGTAGTTCTGATATTACAGCCACTAAAGATGATGACCCATATGCTTTCTTGACTTGCAGTTACGATCCTTCAAAGGATGAATGCTCCTTTAGTGTTGATGAGACACTTCATACTTGGTATTTTGACAGTGGTGCTTCAAAGCACATCACTTCCAAGAAGGGTCTATTTGTAACTCTGCATTCTTCACCCACCAAGGAGAAGGTAACTTGTGCGAATAATTCTTCTTATTCAGTGTGTGGAGTGAGAGACATTATTCTCACATCCACTAATGGCATAGATTTCAGAATTTCAGATGTCCTCTATGTGCCAGGGATAAAGAAGAATTTGCTTTCAGTGTCCTCACTCAATAGAGGAGGATTTCAAGTTGTTTTTTATGATGACAAGTGTGCAGCCAGAGACAAAGAAAATGACTATGCTTTGATGTTGTCTGGCACTTTGTATCGGGGTCTTTTTCAGCTTGATCTATATGAAAAAACATTATCAGTTAGCACTCCCACTACTGCAATGCAGAATGCGGAGTTATGGCATGCCAGGTATGGGCACATGAACTATGGCAGCTTAATGACACTTCAGAGGCATGATATGGTTGATGCATTGCCTCCTTTGGAGTCTCCTCCTCCTCATGCATGTGAAGGCTGCATTCTTGGCAAAATGCACAAACTTCCCTTCAAAAAGGATGGTGCAGTGAAAGCTACACGAAAATTACAGCTTATTCACAGTGATGTCTGCGGTCCCATGAGGACACCTGCTTTTGGGGGTTATCTCTATTTTGTTACCTTCATAGATGACTTTACCAACTACACTTGGGTCTATGGTCTCAAGGCAAAATCAGACTTGTTTATGCATTTCAAACACTTTGTGGCTATGGTTGAGAATGAGACAGGGCTCAAGGTGCAGACACTTCGAACAGATCGAGGGGGGGAGTATATGTCTCATGAATTTGAGACATTTTTGAAAGAAAAAGGCATCATGCATCAGCTTACAGTGAGGCTTACACCTCAACAGAATGGCAAAGCTGAGCGGAAAAATCGCACGGCCATGGAAATGGATAGATGCATGCTCACAAGTAAGAAGTTGCCTCACAAGTTTTAGCTGGAAGGCCTCATGTGTGCCAACTATATTTTAAATCGGGCTCCTACAAAGACTTTGAAGACAATCACTCCCTATGAGGCATGGCATGGGAGAAAGCCTTCAGTGGACCATTTCACAGTTTTTGGTTGTGTTGCATATGCCCATGTGCCTGTGGAGTTCAGACACAAGTTGTCAGATAAGGCACTCAAATGCATTTTTGTGGGATATAGTTCACAAAGCAAAGACTATCGTCTCTACAATCCTGCTACACACAAGATTTTTGTTAGTAGAGATGTTATATTCTTTGAAAATTCTGCACATACACATGCTGAATTTCAGATTCCAGCCTCTTCAAATGATGTGTTTGAGGGGATGCTTCCTATAGCATTTGGTTCCCCTGCTGAAACTCAAAATTTACAGCAACCTCCACCAGATCCACACGTACAGATTCAGGCCCCAGCTGAATTAGTACAACCTCAGGGTGTGGATGATGTTGTCAGGCAAGAAATTCAAGAGATCCACGCAGCCAAAACAGTCCCGCATTGGTTGCTTCAGATTCTCAGGGAGAGTAAGCCTGAGGTTCCATTGCCTGGCAGGACTCGTAGTGCAGTAAGGCACATGGGGGGGGCTCTTTCAGTTGAATCAGCTTATGCAGGTACTCTTCTTGATAAGGAGGAGCCTGAGACATTTGAAGAAGCAAAGGATAATGTGCATTGGATAAATGCCATGCACGATGAATTGCAGTCCATTCATAAAAATCAGACTTGGGATGTCGTGGATTTGCCACCAGGTAAGAATGCCATAGGTACACGTTGGGTTTTCAAAGTCAAAAGAAAGCTAGATGGGTCCATTGATCGGTACAAGGCAAGGCTGGTTGCAAAAGGATATGCTCAAAAAAAGGGCATAGATTATGAGGAGACTTTTGCTCCTACATCCAGAATGACCACCATCAGGTCAGTTATAGCAATGGCTGCAAATTTTGAATGGAATGTTCATCAGTTGGACATTAAAACAGCTTTCCTTAATGGAGACTTGTTGGAAGAGGTTTATGCCAAACAACCTCCGGGCTTTGAAATTTCAGGAAATGCACATCATGTATGCAAGCTGAATAAAGCTTTGTATGAGTTGAAACAAGCCCCACGTGCATGGTATGCCAAAATTGATGCCTTTCTAACCAGCAAGGGGCTGCACAATAGTCCAACTGAGAGCACCCTCTACATCAAGAAGGATGGGGGGGATATTTTGGTCATCATTCTTTATGTAGATGGCATGCTGCTCACCGGATTAAATGAGGAGGTAATTGTAGATTTCAAAGTCCAATTGAAAGCTACATTTGATATGTCAAACTTGGGCTTGTTACATTTCTTTTTGGGGATCCAGTTTATTCAAGAGAAACGTGGCATTGTTATGTCTCAGTCCAAGTATGTTCAAAAACTCTTGGACAGATTCAACATGCATGATTGCAAGCCTATGTCCACTCCCATGGAGCCGGGGCTGAAGCTTACAATGCATGATGCAGGTGAATCAATTGATGTCACACTCTATAGCCAGACAGATGGATGCCTCATTTATCTCTGTAATACACAACCTAATATTCAGTTTTCAGTTTCTCAGGTGAGCAAGTATATGCACAGCCCAAAGATTATGCATTGGCAGGCTGTAAAACACATCTTTCGTTACTTGCAAGATACAAAGTCTTTTGGCTTGATGTTTCCCGGGGGGGTGACTTGCAGATGCATGCTTACAGTGACTCAGATTGGGCTGGAGACTATGATACTAGGCAGTCCACCAGTGGGAATTGTTTCTTTCTTGGTTGAGCAAAAAACAATCTACAGTGGCTACCTCCTCATGTGAAGCTGAGTACAAGGCAGCTTTCACAGCGACAGTTGAATGTGTTTGGCTGCGTCGTTCGTTTGCTGATCTTCATCTTTCATTGGAGGGTCCTTCTCCAATTCTCATTGATAGTCAAAGTGCTATAGCAGTGGCAAAGAATCCTATGTTTCATGCTCGCACAAAGCACATTGAGGTTCACTATCACTATGTCAGAGAGAAGTTGCATGCAGGAGAGATCAGTATGATCTATGTGTCAACACATGACAATGTTGCAGACATCTTCACCAAAGCACTTCCACATGAAACGTTTGAGGCATTTCGCAGTGCCCTGAACTTATCTCCTTTTGGTGATTGATCATTTGCTTGTACATGACATTGGCGCTACAGGGGGGTGTTAGCATTGGCACTGCAGGGGGGTATTAGAATTATTATTATATTCTAGCAGTGACCAATGTAATGTAATAAGTAGGCTAGGGACACTTTTTCCTCATTTGAGGTTTTTTCCCCTAACCACAGTTAGTTCACTAACTACGATTAGTGAAGGATAAGGTTTTGTCACTTAGACAAAACCTTTCCCTTTTGTTGTACTTCTTCACTTCATCTATTGCAAACAGTCATTCAGCTCTCTTGCTCTCTCACTCTCTCTTTCTCACACATAGATGTGCTCAAAAGGGGTTTTCCGATCAATTTGAGTCACTGAATAACTATATTTGGACATTGGATGTGAAAGTTATGCCACTTTTAAAAGTGCTGTCCATAGTAGTTTCACTGGCGAAACTACCTTGGAAGACCTACTTCAAAGGGGTTTCGCTGGTGAAAATACCTTAATGGCTTGCTTCAATGAGGTTTCTTTGGAGAAACCCTTTCATGAGGCTAGGTTGAGAGAGGGTTTTCAATGTCACCCCCTATTAAGTAAAAGTTGTAAGAATGATCACAAGGGAATTTTCATAGAGAAGTCTACTCTACATGTGGGTTTCTTGAAAAGCCATCCCATTATGTTACTCACCATTCCCAAAGATTCATGTAAAGATTTGTGTAGAAAATAGGTAATACTTTGCATATTTCTAAGTGAAACTATGTTTTGTTCCGATCTATTTTTGCCATATTTTTACATAGTTGGAAGTTTTTTTTTTTTCCTTCGCTCGGAAGCTTGGAAGATTTCGCTTGGAAAATGCTCATCCCCACATCGACGTGTGGGTGCTGCCCACGATTACTTCTGCTGCAGCCCTCGCCAACAGCCTCGAAATCCTTGCCATTTGCGCCACCTATACCCTCGAAATATGCGCCAGCTGCTGCCTCTAATTCCACCTCATTTTCCATGCACTTCTGCCCACTAGTGCTCGACATTCTCAGCCTGTTTCTGCCCCACCATTTGCCCTCGAAATGTGCACCATCTGGTGCCATCTACTGCTGCTGCTCCTGCCCTCAAAATCTGCTCCAGCATGCTGCTAATAACGCTTCAGATTTCATCCCTCTTACCACTCCTAAAGTGCTGAAACAGCCCGGTACATTCCTCGTATAACTGAAGACTGAAGTTGCCATTTTCCGAGGCACACAATGAGTTCGCTCTCTTCAACCTCATTGCTTGTGGAGAAGTTCAAGGGGGAAGAATTCCCTACTTGGCAAACTAACGTGCAGCTGCTCCTCATGAAAGAAAATGTATGGGATGTTATTGAGGATGATGCTCCCACAACGGATCCCCAACAACTCAAGACATGGAAGCAACACAACTCAAAAGCTATTGCTATTATCGGACTTTGCCTCAATGATACTTTGATTCATTGCATCAACTTCAAATCAACGGCCAAGGAAATATGAGCGCATCTTGAGAATCTTTTTTGTAACAAAATCACAAACTCCAAGGTTATCTTGAAGTTGTAATTTTACAAATTGAAAATGGAGGATAGTGATACCTTAAGTGCACATTTAGCCAAAATGCAATCTCTTGTTCAACAACTTTTCAACCTGAAGTGTTCCCCGGACAATGAGGACAAAATGACTGTCCTCATGAAGAATATGGAAGGAATCACTCGTTTTGAGCACACTCTTGAAATACTTAGGCTTGCCACAACTACCTTTCATGATATGGTGACTCTTCTTCTCAAAAAAGATAGCTGGAAGAACGAATCTTCGATCTCTTCTTCGGATACTACAGAGGCTCTTGCCTCCACCAGCAAATGGAAACCCATGCCTCCACTAGCACATGGAAAGACAAAGCCATTCAAGCCTCTCAAGTGCACCTTTTGTAACAAGCTTGGTCATACGGAGGACAAATGCTATCAGAAGCTTGCCAAACAACAAACTAAGGACCATGCCATTTAGGTTGTAGCTGCCACTAGTGACAATGAAGATGACGATTCTCCGACACAAGTTCATGCTCTCACTGATCTCTCTCTCTCTCCAGAGGACGATGGAGATGATGATCCATTTATTTTCTAAGCATGTTGTATTTGGGTACTCTGCCCTGTGGATGTTTCCCAAAAATGAATGCAATAAATCATGTGTGTTGTGTCAATAAAGGTTCTCTGCCTTGGATAGTCCTCCTAAAATGATGTATGGGTTTTCTATGGTGTGTGGCTTCATGCCCCTCATTAGTCCGTAAAGCTTAGGAGATGGATGTACTGTGAGAGCCATGTATTGGCTTTGATGGGTCTACTTACTAGGCCTGGCATGTGAGTTCCACGATGCTGGTGCATTGGTCTCCAAGACCTCTGAGGTGGTCATACATCCATGCATGATGAGCCTCTGAGCCATACTAGTTGAGCCTCTGAGTCTATACCATGCTCACTAGACTCTGAGCCATGCTCATTGGCCTCTGAGTTAGCATGGGAGCCATATCTAGTTCTAGATCGTCACTACACAGTCCGATGACCGTCATTGTCATGTTCTTGGTTCCATTCCAGTGCTCACTTACCTTTCATCCTCCATGGGGATGTGTTAGGAATGGAGTCAAGTTGAGTCAGTTTTGGTATGTTCTAGTGAGTCCTAGTGTGAGTTTTATAGTACTCGGTATCTAGGAGTGCCACGTGTCATATTAGGAGTTATCCCATATACATTTGGTACTAAGTGTGTGTGTGCCTATCCTATAAAGGCACTGTACTTTCACTTGTCAAATTAATCAAGCCTCAACCCTCTTTGGTTATGTAAGTACTTTCCTTTGGTTGTTCATTTCTTTCTAGCATTTCATTTCCTTTTGCTTTCCATTTCCATTTCATTATGTTTGCTATCTAGCCTAGCCTAGCATTCCTCCTATCTAGTTACATCAGATGATACCAAGCATGAAGTTATCATACAACAATGTGCCCATACAATCAGTAGATGGGAAAAAATCAAACACTAAGCGATGTTATGTGTGTGCCTAGCATCACAAATAATCTTGTTTTGATTGGCCAGATGAACAAGAGAGATCTTGAAGTATCTGCAATAGTGTTTTCAGTCAGTTTTTGGGCAGACATGTATTTAGATCAAAGGAGATTTGAGTGTAGGAATGCCCAAGCTTTGCCTTTGATTGCATTGTCAGTCAAGATACATATTATGAAGAATATCAAATCATGCACTCATGCCAAGGATGCTTGACATAGTTTGGCAAACATGTAATGAGGCAAGAGTCATCTATTTGACCAATCAACTTAAAGAACTTGAAATAAATGATAAATAGACGATCATGGAGCATGTGACAAAATTTTCAGATTTGAGAGATCAGTTTGCAAGCATTGATCAGACCATTGAGGACAAAAAGGTTGTCTCACTCACTCTCAACAGTTTGCCTCCCTCTTATGGAGTGTTTGTTACTTCGAGTATTCCCTAAGGGCAGCTCATATTTCATTTGATGAGCTGGGTAGAGTTGTTGTTTGCAAGGGGAGGAGGGTGCCTTAAATTTTTCTCATGCTTCTGAGCAAGCACATGCTACCCATGGAAGGGAAAAATTACAAGGACAACAATGTTAAAGGGAATAAGGGTGATGAAGAAGCTCCACTAAAATATGCAAAGGTCAAGAAGAGGGGGTGCAATTACTGCAAGTAGCCTAGTCATTCTATTGCAAAATGTCAATACAGAATTGCAAATGAGAAAAAGAGACAAGGCACCTCTAGCAGTAATTTTGTTGCACCTCCCATTAAAAATGTCGCTCTTCTTAACCACATGCTCACTTTGTGCAAGATGACAAGGATTTTGTTTTTGCTGCCATAGAGGAGGACTCTCCCAAGGGGATTTCCATGCACAATCTGTGGATGCAAGTACTACACATGATGCCTTATTTGCTGTAAATGATACTGGTATTTAGACAACGGTGCTTCCAAGCATATGACTCCTCACAAGGAGTGGTTTGATACCATCAAACCTGTTTACGCCAGACAGGTTACATGTGCTATGATGCTTCTCAAGACTTCATGGGGGTGGAAATGTTCCTGTTCTTTTGGCCAATGGCAAGACTCAATATATATGTGACGTATGGTATGTTCTAGATTTGAGAAAAATATATTATTTCAGTTCCATCTAGCATATGTTGGTGGAAATTCAAGATGATACAGTGCATAATTAAAGATCCCAAGAAAGGTAATGCAGTGGATGCAACCGGCACGTATTGTCATGTGCACGGATTGGTATCTGACATGTATTGGGGTACACAAGACTAGCTCAAGTAGCCTGGGGAGGCTTAGGGCTAGGCAGGCTTGATTCTCGGGTCGAGTGGCAAGGGTACGAACCAATTAGAGGTCTTCGCTATTTTTGGTGCTTGGGACCCAAGTCTATATAAGGGGCCCAGAGGTTCAGTTCTCAAAGAGCCGATGGGAGCAAGTCTCGTTCCCAGATGCTAGGTCTGATCCTGGATTGAGTCACAGACGCGCACCTGCATCATAGCGTAGCCTAAGGCCCAGCAGCAGATCGCAGACTTCACGGCGCCACCTGGTGGTATGGGACATCAAGCTGGTTAGGATCTGGTTGGGAGTTCGTGCCAGTAGCTCAGCTCGTGGCTCAGAGGGGACATCTCCTGATTTGGAATCACATCTCGTAGATGTCATGGTTGGGTGGTGAGCAACTTGCTCAGATTCCTCATGTTTGGTGTGTTCTTGTTACGCTCAAGTTGAGGTAACATGACCTCGGAAGGGTCAGTCAATATTTTCCTTTAAAGGATCAATGTTTGTATTATATTTGTTTGAGCTACATGTAAATGATCAAAAAGGAATAAAGGTCAAGGTCCTTGGTGTGGGTGACATGGCACTAGACTAGGTGGATCTAAGGCTAAGGGACTTAAATGCATTAAATGTGCCTAGGGGCAGATGAATTCAAAGATATCCCAAGAGAGGGGTAAATGATGAATTAAGGAAGGACCCTAAATTGAGGACATGTGGCATACTAGATCCATCTAGGGAGTTTGGGGCTCGTTGGAAAAGCAAGCATGAGCTTTACGTAATGAGATCTATCTGAGAGCTTGCTACCAACGAGGTTGGCTGGGAGGAGAAACCAAGTGCCGGTGCCCGTGATTGAAAGGAAAGAAGGCAGAAATCAGTTTGTAATGTGTCATTTGGTATCAAAGCGCAGAATGTTTGGGATGTGTGACGACGGACAGTACGGAGGTGATGGCGCAGCTCGATAGTCACGACGCTAGTTGTCGCAGGAGCGTAAAGTGATTATTCTGCACTGAGGTGCCTTTATGTGTATTGACATCTCCATGCGGGTGCATGTTCGACGGACAAATTTCCGACGGAATTCCCTCTATTTTATTTTGGTTAAATTTCTAAAGCTTCGAGGTGTGTGAACTGGATTGGGGGCGAAATTATGCTTTTGGATTCAAGGGTTTGAGTCAACTTAGAATTGCAGGAGTTTCCCTAGTATAGGAAAAAGCGGGTTTGGTTTCAGTGTAATTACAGTTTCAAGCGGTGTTTTATTTATTATTTATTATTTATTGTTTTTTTTTTAAACACCCATTGACCTGAATGGAAGTAGAAGAAGAAGCTTCCAGGATGGATCCCGTAGAGTCGGGAGTCCAGCCGACCCCACAGGTGTTGCGCCTAGCCGGCCATACATTGTCTGGTAGAATTGCAATGTTAGAGGATGCCTTGCAACAGATTTTAGCGCAGCAGTTACAAACAAATGTGGGGCAGTCTGAACTCAGAAAAATTGTGTATAGTATGTCTGCCAGACCATCTCGTGAGGAGAAAGGTAAATCTCTGATGGAACCGGAGTCCAGTGTTCGTACGGTCGAGCCTAGGAGGGCTACGGTGCCTAATATTGCCAATTATAGGCCATAAAAGTATTCTGGTCGGATGTCTAACCGTAGTTCCGATATCATTGACACCTGGTTACACAAATGGGACGAGGCATTCACCATTTGTGAAATCACGAATGATATGAAGAAAATCCGCGAGGCCACCCATATGTTTAATGAGGCAGCGGATAGGTGGTGGATATAACAACAAAAAGATGGAGTAGCATCCACTACCTGGGAGGGGTTTAAAAAGGAATTTAGAAAACACTTCCTACCTCCTGACAAAGCATCCCGAGCTTGGGATCAGTATCGAAACCTTCGTCAGAGAAATTTATCAGTGGTAGAATACACTGATAAGTTTAGAGAAAGTGTAATGAAGGTTGATGAACCCCTACCTCAGTCAATCCAAGTAAAAGATTTTATCTTTGGATTGAATGATCGGATAAAGATGGAAGTTCGGCCTAAGTATGCGAACACGCTAGATGAAGCAATTGTCATAGCCCTGAACTATGAGGATGCAAAAGGGAACAGACCAAGTGGGTTTGTGGAGGTTGGGACTCAGTATGGGTACCCGAAGAAAACTGGGTTTGAGAAGAAGTGGATTAGCAAAGGGAGTGCCTCACAGCCTAGTGGTCAAGCCAAGCAGGCAAAACCAGTTGAGACTCCTAAATCAAGTACCACCATTGGAATGAAAAGAAAAGTAACACCAATGGCAGCCCGGGCTTGGTCGAAGTCCTCTTTGAACCCAGAGCAAAGGGAAAAAGCGAGAAGAGAAGGCTTGTGTTTTGGTTGCCTTCAGCCTCATCAGTGGAAAGATTGTCCATGAAACAAAGATCGTCAGATGGCTGAGATGATGGTCTCAGAATGCGACGTGGAAATGGAGAGAAGTCCCAGAGCAGAACAGATGCAGATTCAGCTAGCGGGATCTTCTCAAAGGTCAGTACCTTTTTTATTATGTGTCTGTTGCTAAGTTAGTAACTAGTGCACCTGATAATATCCTGTCAAAGCCCGCAGCAACAGGGTATACAGCCTTTAATGATACGGAGTTAATTAAGATGAAAGGGCAAGTAGCTAATCATGAGGTCATTGTGTTGTTTGACTCAACGTCAATGCACAATGTAATTAACTCCAAGCTCGTAAAGAGGCTGAAACTAAAGACTAGCCCATCTGACTATGCATATACAGTCAGGATGGCAGACGGAAATTCAATTGAAGTATGAGACCAAAGGGTTACCCAGTTGGAGCTTCGAATTCACGACTATGTTGAGAAGCTTGATTTTGAAATGACTAAGCTTGCTCATGCAGACATAGCCCTAGGTAAGGCTTGGCATTCTAGGAAGAATCCAGCCATAGATTGGAAAAAGCACATTTATCAATTCAATATTAATGATGTGCTGTATGTCTTACGAGGTGAAAAGGATATATCTCAAGGACTGTTTCCGTGATGGAAATTCGAAAAGCTCAAGAAGAGTTTTTGTTTCTTTGTACAGCATCGGTAGAGCCGATTGATGATTCTTCGGCTAGCACTGATGTTGCCCAAAATGGAGAGATGACCAAGCTGGCTGATCAAATAACAGAGGAGTTCTCTGATTGTTTTAGGGATGAGCTACCTTATGGGTTACCTCTAGAGCGGAATGTTCAGCATAAGATTGAACTAATCCCGGGGGCAGAACCTGTAAATAGACCTCCCTATAGGTTGAGTTTTATTAAAGAGGCGGAGGTGCGAAGACAACTGGAAGAATACCTCAAGTTGGGATAGATTCAACCAAGTTTTTCACCTTTTGCTTCGCCAGTGATATTAAAGAAGAAGAAAGATGATACTTTTCGTCTCTGTATAGATTACAAAGCATTGAATAATATCACTATTAAGCACAGGTATCCGATGGCTCGGATCGATGATTTGGTAGATGCATTACATGGGGCCGTAATTTTCAATAAGATAGATCTTAAGTGTGGCTACCATCAGATCCGTATTAGAGCCGAGGATGTGCATAAAACTGCTTTTAGAAGCAGGTTTGGACATTATGAGTTTTTGGTAATGCCCTTTGGACTTACCAATGCTCCAGCTACATTTGTCATGCTTATGAACGATTTACTACGTCCGTATATCGGAAAGTTTGTAGTACACTTTATTGATGATATTCTGGTATTCAGTAAAAGTATTACTGAGCATCATGAACACTTGAGAATAGTGTTCAGTACTTTGAGGAAAGCCAGTTTTTATGTAAATAAAAAGAAGAGTATATTGTGTATGGTAAGACTTGAGTATTTAGGATTCATAATTACTCCTGAGGGGGTAGAAATGGAACCAAAGAAAGTAGCTGCGATACTGACTTGGCCAATCCCTCAGAGTTTGACCGCTTTGCGATCATTCTTGGGATTTGTCCAATTTTATCGAAGGCATATTAAAGGATATTCCAAAATAGTATCGCCATTGACTGATCTGACCTCAGATAAAGTATCTTTTATATGGGGACAGAATCAACATGAAAGTTTTAACACCATAAAACAAGTTGTGATCTCAGGACCGGTGTTAAAAATAGTTAATCCCCAGAAACCGTTTTTCCTTGAAACCGATGCAAGTGGCATTGCGGTAGGAGCAGTTCTCCTCCAAGAGGAAAGGCCAGTAGCCTTTGAAAGCAAGAAGCTTTCTCCCTCTCAACGAAATTGGCCAACTCATGAATTAGAGTTGTATGCTGTTGTCCATGCTTTGAAAACATGGAGGCATTATTTGTATGGATCAGAGTTTTATGTGGATGTTGATCATGATACTCTGGAACATTTTTATAAACAACCTGACTTGAGAGGCCGCCAAGCTAGGTGGGCAGAACTCATGCAGGAGCTTAATTTGACGATTCGGTACCGAAAAGGGAAGGATAATAAAGTTGCTGATGCGTTGTCACGCATTATGCATAACATGAGTTTCACGGTGTTAGAGAGTGCTCTTATGACCGAGATTAGAGAAACTCAAAAGGTGGACGAGTTGTCCAGAGCCTTTGGCCTAAGACTCATGTGTTCAAACCCGGAAAAAAGAATGACCTGGCATCCAGAAAAGGCCAAACTTATGCAAGATATGCCATAAGGGATGGTATGCTGAAAAGAAATGGCAAGGTAGTAGTACCTAATCAGAATGATCTCAGGTAGAGAGTCATTCAACAATGCCATGATAGCCCATGTGCGGGACATCCAGGAGTCGAGAAGACATATGATCTTGTGGGATGTGCATACTTTCCAAGCAAAAATCTACGAGCAGAAAAGTCTGAGCGATAATTTTTGACACCAACCATGCTTGTATATTTCTCAAAGGAATATACAATTCTTTCTTAATTTCTCATTTATGGAAGCATATACTTACTTATTTTTCATTATAACCCTCCTTTTAGAGAACATCATCTATATATGAACAAATAGTGAACACTTTAGAAACTCCTATAAATACCTACCATACTCTCTTTTGAGGATTATGGTAATTAAATCAATTTAAAAGAGTCTCCCTAATCTTTAGCAATCCCATATTTGAAGCTCTCATATAACAATGTATACCATATTCCTTGAATGAGTAGGAAAAAGATATTGGAAACCTCATACTTGAGGCCATTATAATCGATCATAAATTAATCTCTGATACCTTATCAAATATGGGAAGGCAAGGAACAGATTTTCAAAATATTCCCAATTCTCCAAACCTAAGTACTTTTAAGGAAATGTGGTCTCTACTGAACTCCTTCCTACCATAATATGAATTAGGGAGAAGTTGTAACTCTCATATACATCTTGAAATTTTAACTTTTTCTCTTTTATAACTATAAAAAGTATAATTTTCAGCCCAACTTTGCATAGATCATGAAATTTTGAACATTTTTCATTTTTACAGCTCCTCAATATGAGATAAGGAGCAAAAGTTATGACCCCTTCTGCGTAGGCTCTCCAAGGGTATTCCGCCAGCGGAATAGGGTTGGGACAAGCTCTTCAAACCATATTCCTCTGGAAAAATACACTTAGAGGGTCTATTAAAAAAGTATTATATTATTTTCTTAGGTCGTTCTGAGGAACTGTAAAGAGGATATTTGCTCAAAATTTCATGATCCAACCAATGGTGAAAGGAAAAGAAAGGATTTTTGAAAATAAGTCACCACTTGGACATTATATATGTATATTATATAAAGGTATATTTATATCTATATCTATTTATCAATATTTCATATTTACTTACATATTCCTTGAAATAATTTAGATTTTTTTGCTCCCCAAAAATGACTTGAGCCTATATATTTTAACCCCTCCTACCTTTTGTCCGCTCGTTGCTCGGGGGTTTTTGCTCGGAAAATGGAAACCCCCTGATCTCGTGAAGCGAGATTTCTTTTGGCCAAAGATGAAAAAGCATATTCATGAATATGTGACACGTTGTTTTTCGTGTCAGGTAAGTAAGGCAGAGCAGGTGAAGCCACCCGGACTTTTACAACCCTTGGAGATACCACTAGGTAAGTGGGAGAGCATTTCCATGGACTTTATTGTAGGTCTGCCTACGACACAACGTGGATATGATTCTATCCTTGTGATGGTTGATCGTCTTACCAAGATGGCTCACTTCATTCCAACTAGAGAGTCTGTTAGTGCCCCGCAAGTAGTGGATTTGTTTGTTAGACATATATTTCGTTTGCATGGATTACCCAAATCCATAGTGTCAGACAGAGATGTCAAATTTACCGGTCATTTTTGGACTGCGGTATTCGAGACACTAAGGACTGAGTTGGGAATGAGTAGTGTTTATCATCCAGAAACGGATGGTCAGGTGGAAAGAATCAACCAAATTTTAGAGGATATGCTTAGAGCATATGTGTCATTGAGGCAACATACATGGGACAAGTAGTTTCCATTGTTAGAGTTTGCCTACAATGATAGAAAACATTCCTCTACAGGGTTCAGTCCATTTGAGCTGAACTATGGTTATAGGCCAGTGAATCCAACTATAGTTGGAATACCTCAGAAAGTGCCTAGTGCCGCGAACTTTGTGGTTCAGATGCGGGAGATGCTAGCACTTGCGAGAGCTAACATCCGCCAAGCTATGGATAGAGCTAAGGCGTATGCAGATGAAAACCGATCCGCTAGAGAATTTAAGGAAGGAGAAAAAGTTTTTCTCAGAGTTCCTTCGCACTCTAAGTCTTTGACTGCAGGAGAGTGTGCTAAGTTATCACCTCGATATTGTGGGCCATGGTCAATTCTAAAAAGAATAGGCAAGGTAGCCTATAAATTAGAATTGCCACAGGGTTGTAAGGTGCACCCAGTGTTTCATGTTTCTCGTTTAAAGAAATTTTTACATACAGGTGTTACGCTCTAGCCGAGGTAGCATGACCTCGGAAGAATCAGTCAACATTTCCCTTAAAGGATCTATATTTGTAATATATTTATTTGCGCTTAATGTAAATGATCCGGAGGGAATTAATGTCAAGGTCCTAGGTGAGGGTTGATAGCACTAGACTAGGTGGATCTAAGGCTAAGGGTCTAATGCAAGAAATGTGCCTAGGGGCAAAGGAAATTAAAGCATCCCAAGAGAGGGGTGAAATGTTGCATTAGTAAGGCCCTATAATGATGACATGTGGCATCTAGATCCATCTAGGGAGATGGGGCTTGTTGAAGCTAGTGAGAGGTGAGAATGAGCTTTCACGTATGTTTTGAATTCGAATTCTCTGTTAGCTCTCACGTTTCAGCAAGAAAGGCTGGGTGAAACAATATCGGTGCTCCTCCCGTGATCTGCAGTAGGGAAAAGAGAAGGTAGTTGACAATTGGTATCAGAGCCAAAAGGCTAGGTGAGAGAGAGGATCTAAGTGATGGAAGATCAGAGCTCCAGGAAGAGATCAAGCAATGGACAAATTTTGATCTAATGATATGAGAAGTGCATCGTGAGCGTCAGTCGAGCTCTCTTGCAGCGTGATCTAATGGAACGGGAAGGGGTTCGTGAGCTGTGACGAACGGTCTATTCTTTGTTGAATCGTAATGAAGTCGAAAGCATCTCCAGACTAGGAAGTCGTGTATGAAGGACTGGTCGTGGATTTGCCTGTAGATAGAAGAGGTGTGTAACAAGGGTGACGACGTATCTGTTCGGTGGTGCTCCCGCGTTGGCTTAACAGGAGCTCGTATTACGGGAGACCTGCGAATCGATACGTGATCGACGAAATCGGGAGGGGTTGCTGCTCATGACGATGAACGACATGGTGGTCCTCCCGCACTGTTCGTAGTATCTGTTCGGGCCTAACAGGGGCTCGTATGATATGTTACGTGGCTGACTACATTTTGGCGCACTTACAGTCAGAGCCTCCAAGGTCATGTAGGCAGAGATTACGGAGGTTATGGAAGACCTGTGAGACTATAAAGAAAAAACCAGACGATCAATTCATAGCCTTTTAAGGCCACGCAGCGGAGACGGATTCCAGATAGAGGAGCGTATCATTTACGAGCAAGCAGTACGTGGAAGCTGCAGGCTTCGGGGATTCAAGTTTGTGGAGCTGAGACAGGAGTGATTGACCAGGGAGCTTTCTTTGGCCTTTCCTGATTTAGTTTTGTTGATGCTCCGCTTGCATGAAGAGGTTTTGTTAATAATTAGTCTGCATGAAGGTTCGATGCTGTAGCAGGGACCGATTATGCTTGAGACTATGCCTGTGTATTTCAGTCTGAGTTGACTTGCAGGAATTTCCCTAGTATAGGGAAAAGCGGGATTTGGGATATATGCTTGTATCAAATGCCTGGTTAGTGTGAATCTGGGATTGCAGGTATCCCCTAGTATAGGGAATTGTGTCAGAGTGTCAGTACACTGAATTGTGTCAGTTTGTAAATACAGTGTTCTAGCGGTGTTTTAAAAAAAAAACAAAACAAAACACCCATTGAACTAAATGGAAGCAGAAGAAGGGGCTTCCAGGAGGGACCCTAGTGAGAATCCGGCCGACCCAGCAGGTGTCGCGCCCAAGAGCTCACACCTTATCTGGCAGGATTGCATTACTTGAGGATGCCTTGCAACAATTATTAGCGCAACAGTTACAAACAAATGCAGGGCAATCTGAACTTAGAAGAGCAATACATAGTATGTCTGCCAGACCTTCTCGAGAGGAGAAAGGAAAGGCTCCAATGGAACCGGAGTCTAGTGTCCATACGGTCGAGCCTAGGAAGGCTAAAGTACCAAATATTGCCAATTACAGGCCGGAAAAGTATTCTGGTCGGATGAATTAATCCAAGTGAAAGATTTCATATTTGGATTGAATGATCGGATAAAAATTGAAGTTCGGGCTAAGTACGCGAACACGTTAGATGATGCAATAGCCATAGCCCTGAACTATGAGGATGCCAAGGGCAGCAGGCCAAGTGGGTTTGCACAAGTCGGAACCCAGTATGGGTACCAAAAGAAATCTGGGTTTAAGAAGAAATGGACTAGTAAAGGGAGTGGTTCTCAGCCGAATGGTCAAGCCAAGCTGAAACTCCTAAACTAAGTACCACCATTGGAGTGAAGAGGAAAGTAACCCCAATGGCAGCCCGGGCTTGGTCAAAGTCTCCCTTAAACCCAGAACAAAGAGAAAAAGCGAGGTGAGAAGGCTTATGTTTCGGTTCCCTTCAGCCTCATCAGTGGAAGGATTATCCACGTAATAAGGATCGTCGGATGGCTGAGATGGTAGTCTCAGAATGCGACGTGAAAATGGAGGGAAGTCCCAGAGCGAAAGAGATGCAGATTCAGCTAGCGGAATCTTCTCAAAGGTCAGTACCTTGTTTGTTATGTGTGTCTGTTGCTAAGCTAGTAACGAGTGCACCTGACAACATCCTATCTAAGCCCGCAGCAACGGGGTATACAGCCTTTAATGACACGGAGTTAATTAAAATGAAAGGGCAAGTGGCCAATCATGATGTCATTGTGTTGTTTGACTCAGCGTCAACTCACAATGTGATTAACTCCAAGCTCGTGAAGAGGCTGAAGTTAAAGACAAGTCCATCTGACTATGCGTATACAGTCAGGATGGCAGATGGAAGTTCAACTGAAGTATGGGACCAAAGGGTTACCCAGTTGGAGCTTCGTATTCAGGACTATGCTGAGAAGCTTGATTTTGAAATGACCAAGCTTGCTCATGCAGATATAGCCCTGGGTATGGCGTGGCATTCTAGGAAGAATCCAGCCATTGATTGGAAAAAGCACGTATATCATTCAGGATGAATGATGTGCTTTATGTCTTGCGAGGTGAAAAAGATGTACCTCAAGGACCGTTGGTTTCCGTGATGGAAATCCGAAAAGCTCAAGAAGAGTTTTTATTCCTTTGCACAGCATCGGTAGAGCCGGTTCATGATTCTTCGGCTAGCACTAATGTTATGCAAAATGGTGAGATGGCCAAGCTAGCTAATCTTATAACAGAGGAGTTCTCTGAATGTTTTAGGGATGAACTACCTTATGGGTTACCTCCAGAACGGAATGTTCAGCATAAGATTGAACTGATTCCGGGGGCAGAACCTGTAAATAGACCTCCCTATAGAATGAGTTTTACTGAAGAGGCGGAGGTATGTAGACAACTGGAAGAATACCTCAAGTTGGGGCAGATTCAACCAAGTTTCTCACCTTTTGCTTCGCCGGTGATATTAAAGAAGAAAAAGGATGATACGTTTCGCCTCTGTATAGATTATAGAGTATTGAATAATATCACTGTTAAGCACAGGTATCCGATGGCTCGGATTGATGATTTGCTAGATGCATTACATGGAGCCGTGATTTTCAGCAAGATAGATCTTAAGTGTGGCTACCATCAGATCCAGATTAGAGCCGAGGATGTGCATAAAACCGCTTTCAGAAGCAGGTTTGGTCATTATGAGTTTTTGGTAATGCCCTTCGGACTTACCAATGCTCCAGCGACATTCGTCATGCTTATGAACGATTTACTACGTCCATATATCGAAAAGTTTATAGTACATTTTATTGACGATATTCTGGTGTTCAGTAAAAGTATTACTGAGCATCGTGAACACTTAAGAATAGTGTTCAGTACTTTGAGGAAAGCCAGTCTTTATGTAAATAAAAAGAAAACTATACTGTGTATGGTTAGGCTTGAATATTTAGGGTTCATAATTACTCCAGAGGAGGTAGAAATGGATCCGAAGAAAGTGGCTGCGATACTGACTTGGCCAATCCCTCAGAGTTTGACCGCGTGTTGCGATCATTCTTGGGATTTGTCCAATTTTATAGAAGGCATATCAAAGGGTATTCCGAAATAGTATCGCCATTGACTAATCTAACCTCAGATAAAGTACCTTTTATATGGGGACAGAATCAACAAGAAATTTTTAACACCATAAAACAAGCTGTGGTCACAGGACCGGTGTTAAAAATAGTTGATCCCCAAAAACCGTTGTTCCTGGAAACCGATGCAAGTGGCATTGCAGTAGGAGCAGTTATCCTTCAAGAGGGAAGGCCAGTAACCTTTGAAAGCAAGAAGCTTTCTCCCTCTCAAAGGAATTGGCCAACTCATGAATTAGAGTTGTATGCGGTTATCCATGCTTTGAAAACATGGAGGCATTATTTGTATGGTTCAGAGTTTTATGTGGATGTGGATCATGATACTCTAAAATAGCCTGACTTGAGGGGCCGCCAAGCTAGGTGGGCAGAGCTCATGCAGGAGTTTAATTTAACGATTCGGTACCGAAGAGGGAAGGATAATAACATTGCTGATGCGTTGTCTCGCATTATGCACAATATGAGTTTTACGATATTAGAGAGTGCTCTAATGACCGAGATTAGAGAAACTCAAAAGGTGGACAAGTTTGTCCAGAGCTTATGGCCTAAAGCTCATGTGTTTAGACCCGGGGAAAATGAAAAGGATGACCTGGCATCCAGAAAAGGCCAAACTTATGCAAGATATACCATAAGGGATGGTATGCTGAAAAGAAATGGCAAGGTTGTAGTACCTAGTCAGAATGATCTCAGGCAGAGAGTCATTCGACAGTGCCATGATAGCCCATGTGCGAGACATCCAAGGGTCGAAAAGACATATGATCTCGTGAAGCGAGATTTCTTTTGGCCAAAGATGAAAAAGCATATTCATGAATATGTGACACGATGTTTTTCGCGTCAGGTAAGCAAGGCCGAGCGGAACTGTCACAGCCCTTGGAGATACCACTAAGTAAGTGGGAGAGCATTTCCATGGACTTTATTGTAGGGCTGCCTACGACACAAGGAGGGTATGATTCTATCCTTGTGGTGGTTGATCGTCTAACCAAGATGGCTCACTTCATTCCGACTAGAGAGTCTGTTAGTGCCCCGCAAGTAGCGGATTTGTTTATTAGACATATATTTCGTCTGCATGGATTGCCTAGATCCATAGTGTCAGACAGAGATGTCAGATTTACTGGTCATTTTTGGACCGCGGTATTTGAGACACTAAGGACTGAGTTGGGAATGAGTAGTGGGGATCATCCTGAGACGGATGATTAGACGGAGAGAGTCAACCAAACTTTAGAGGATATGTTGAGGGCATATGTGTCATTGAGGCAACATACGTGGGACAAGTGGTTGCCATTGTTAGAGTTTGCCTACAATGATAGAAAATATTCCTCTACCGGGTTCAGTCCGTTTGAGCTGAACTATGGTTATAGATCAGCAAATCCAACTATAGTTGAAGTACCTCAGAAAGTGCCTAGTGCCGCGAACTTTACGGTTCAGATGCGGGAGATGCTAGCACTTGCGAGAGCTAATATCCGCCAGGCTATGGATAAAGCCAAGGTGTATACGGATGAAAACCGGTCTATAAGAGTATTTAAGGAAGGAGAAAAAGTTTTTCTCAGAGTTCCTTCGCACTCGAAGTCGTTAACTTCAGGAGAGTGTGCTAAGTTATCACCTCGATACTGTGGGCCGTGGTTAATTCTAAAGAGAATAGGCAAGGTAGCCTATAAATTAGAATTGCCACAGGGATGTAAGGTGCACCCGGTTTTTCATGTTTCGCGCTTAAAGAAATTTTTACATACAGGTGACTCACTAATCGAAGGTGTGGTTTTGTTTCAGGAGATAGAGGATAATGCGAGACGCAAACCAACAAGAATCCTGGACCGAGGAATAATGCAAATACGAAATCGGAAGATACCCACGGTGTTGGTTGCATGGCATGGTCAACCTCTATCCGAAGCTACCTGGGAATCCGTATACCCGTTGCGGAGAGTATTCCCAGACTTTATCATTGAGGACGCTGATGTCTGAAGAGGGAAGGAATGTTACGCTCTAGCCGAGGTAGCATGACCTCGGAAGAATCAGTCGACATTTCCCTTAAAGGATCTATATTTGTAATATATTTGTTTGCGCTTAATGTAAATGATCGGGAGGGAATTAATGTCAAGGTCCTAGGTGAGGGTTGATAGCACCAGACTAGGTGGATCTAAGGCTAAGGGTCTAATGCAAGAAATGTGCCTAGGGGCAAAGGAAATTAAAGCATCCCAAGAGAGGGGTGAAATGTTGCATTAGTAAGGCCCTATAATGATGACATGTGGCATCTAGATCCATCTAGGGAGATGGGGCTTGTTGAAGCTAGTGAGAGGTGAGAATGAGCTTTCACGTATGTTTTGAATTCGAATTCTCTGTTAGCTCTCACGTTTCAGCAAGAAAGGCTGGGTGGAACAATATCGGTGCTACTCCCGTGATCTGCAGTAGGGAAAAGAGAAGGTAGTTGACAACAGGTGACTCACTAATCGAGGGTGTTGTTTTGTTTCAGGAGATAGAGGATAATGCAAGACGCAAACCAACAGGAATCCTGGACCGAGGAACAATGCAAGTGTGCAATCGGAAGATACCCACGGTGTTGGTTGCATGGCATGGTCTACCTCTATCATAAGCTACCTGGGAATCCGTATACTAGTTACGGAGAGTGTTCCCAGACTTCATCATCGAGGACGCTGATGCTTGAAGAGGGAAGGAATGTTACGCTCAAGTTGAGGTAACATGACCTCGGAAGGGTCGGTCGATATTTTCCTTTAAAGGATCAATGTTTGTATTATATTTGTTTGAGCTACATGTAAATGATCAAAAAGGAATAAAGGTCAAGGTCCTTGGTGTGGGTGACATGGCACTAGACTAGGTGGATCTAAGGCTAAGGGACTTTAATGCATTAAATGTGCCTAGGGGCAAATGAATTCAAAGATATCCCAAGAGAGGGGTAAATGATGCATTAAGGAAGGACCCTAAATTGAGGACATGTGGCATACTAGATCCATCTAGGGAGTTTGGGGCTGGTTGGAAAAGCAAGCATGAGCTTTACGTAATGAGATCTATCTGAGAGCTTGCTACCAACGAGGTTGGCTGGGAGGAGAAACCAAGTACCGGTGCCCGTGATTGAAAGGAAAGAAGGCAGAAATCAGTTCGTAATGTGTCAGTTCTTGTGTTTGCTTGCAGATCAGAGGTTTCAGGAGTGCTGGGGTCGTGTCAGTTGGTATTAGAGCCAATTCCTGAGGTAGGAATCTCTATTATGAGAAATTTGGATGACATTTTCTCTAGGTATGCCTCAATTGCGAAATTCATGTTCATGCCTTGCAAGTGTCAACTGGGTCATCGTTTAAGGATAGTGGTGCTGGATTGGGATAGAAGAAAGGAGAGAGAGAGAGAGAGTAAGAAGGGTGACTTCATTGCAAGATGTAAAGGGCTGAGAGAGAGAGAGAGAGGTGTAGTTAGGAGGAGGTAGTGAGGTCCAGGTAGAGGAGTGTGAAGGGAGTCGTGGGGGAGCGTAGAGCTGAGGTGAACCAAGGGGGATCCCGTGTGCGGCTGGCTGCTCAGGGGACGTGTTGGTATGTAGGAGAGGAGCACAGGAAGGTGCCTAGCAGGCTAGGGCCAGATCACGATCTGAGCCGGATCCTTTTCGGGGGGGCCTGGAGGCTTAAAAAAGCACCACCCCTCCAAGTTTGGAGGGCGGGCTTTTGGAAAAGCAGGGCTTTCCTAAAAGCCTGCTTACCCATCTATAAACTCGGCCACTTTGCCTTCTACTCCAGCTTGTGGACTGCGCATGCTCCAAGTCCCTCTACGCCATCACATTCGGGAGCCAGATACACGGTACGGCCTACTGCAGAAGTCCGTACGAGACAAGCGTACATGCCACTCCAGATCCTTTTCCAGAAGATCAGAAGTCTCGTACCAAGGAGGTGGTTGACCCTTGGTTGCACAAGTGGCAAGTACACTTCCAGTTTCACCCTTACCCTGATGAAAAGAAAATACAACTTGCAGCAGGGTATATGTTAGGAAAGGCTTTATTGTAGTGGAAGGAACTCCGACCCAAGCCTGTAACATGTATAGAATTCAAAGAGGTCTTTAGGAAAGAGTTTCTGAAGTAGGAGGAATATTACGATATCGTAGGTAAGCTCAAGGCCCTCGATATGTCCAAGCTGAATTTGACTTTTGAGGTCTATCTTCAGAGGTTTCGGGATTTGCAGACCAGAGCTACAAAGATGGGTCCAGTTACCTTGCTACGTTTCTTTGTGGATGGTTTGCCTGACTCGTATAAGCTTTAGATTAAGAAGAACAAGTGTATCACTTTGCAAGAGGCCATGAACTATGCACGCATCTATGATGATACCATGGCCAACGCAAAGGGAACGACACGAGTGGGAAGAACAAGAGGAAGTTCTTCCAGTCTACCACTGGTACCTATAGACAACGTCTCCAAGAAGAACTCGACTCAAATGAAGAATGGTCGTGCCCCTTTCCTCCGCACATTGAAGTTAAAGAAAGTGGGCATTGCTTCATATGCGAGGAGCGGGGCCACACTCGGAATGATTGTCCTAAGCGCAAGAACCAGATGCAAGCGCCAGGACCGAAGCTCCATGCGGGACAAGATACCAAAGCTAAGGGAGCTAATCAAGTTTTGATGATAGGTATTTCTGCAAATGTCATTACCTGCCCACTTTCTTATAATTACACTTTTAATAATTCTTTCCGAGTTTATGGAGAAGGGACCAAAGAGTTCACATTCTTTTTTACCCGGGCAGCTCTCACAATTTTGTTAATTACAAACTTGTGTAGAGGATGGGGCTGTCCACGATACCTAGCGATCACGCTTACAAGGTGCAGCTTCCAGCTGGGAAGCAGTTTTGGGATCGCAAGATTGACGCACTTTCTATCCAGATTCAAGACTACACAGCTGCTCTTACGTGCTATGTCATGAACTTGGAACATGTGGACTTGTTAATCGGAATAGAGTGGTTTAAAACCCACGATATTCGGATTGGATGGAAAGAGCATACACTCTCTTTTTTGGATAAGGACACCTAATTTTGTATTCAATGTGATAATATCCCCTCTTCTCAGGGACCTATTGTATCTGCGATGCAGCTTCGAAATATAATAAACACTTCTCATTATGATGTGTATCAATGTATTTTGATTCCGCTTTCTTCATTTGTTGTCTCCGTTAATAACAAAAATGATTTAAACGTGTTTGAACACCGTGAATTAAGAACGTTGATTGATGATATCATGGATGTATTCCCTGCTCAACTGTCGGAAGGTTTACCTCCAGAACGGACAGTACACCATCGCATAGATTTAGTACTTGGGGCTCAACCTATTAGTATTCCACCTTATAGGATGAGCCAGCTTGAGGAGGATGAGTTAGCTGTTGGTAAACTGAAAGGAAAGAATAGAGTGAACACAAACTCAGAATACTTGCATATAGAATGAAGAAGAGTGAGGTCCTTATGTAGGCACCTCTTACATGCTCACTCACATCACTGATGACTTCACAGCTCCACAATCATCTCCTCAATCTGCTCCTAGATTCTCTCAATCATCCTATGTGGCTTACCACCACCTAACTGTGCTTATGGGCACCTAAATGTGCCTCTAGCACTCACACATAGAAACCAAGGTGTGCCTGAGGCATACACCTTGAGATATCCCAACATTAGCTTCACAGCTACAAGATTATCGGAATATGGGCTATATTCGCCCAAGTAAATCACCTTGGGGAGCACCTATCGTCTTAAGAAAGAAGAAAGATGGCTCGTGGAGAATGTGTGTAGATTATAAACGATTGAATAAAGTGACAATTAAGAATCGATACCCTCTTCCTGTTTCGATAATTTGATAGACCGTTTGGCCGGAGCGAAGTATTTCACTAAGATTGATTTGCGAACGAGTTATCACCAAATCCGTATCTATGCTAAACACATAGATAGAACCGCATTCCGAACTAGGTATAGCCACTACAAGTTTCTCGTATTACCTTTTGGTTTGACCAATGCTCCTACTACCTTCCAGCAAATGATGAACGATTTGTTCCGAGATTTTCTGGGCAAATTCGTTGTCGTGTTCTTAGATGACATCTTGGTATATAGCCGAACGCTAAAGGATCACATTGAACACCTCTGGATTGTCTTAGTTATACGAAGACATCATAAGCTCTATGCCAAGATGAGTAAATGTGACTTCTTTATGAAGGAGATCATTTACTTAGAACACAAGATTTCTTCTGAAGGTATTAGCATTGATCTAGATCGTCTCCAGAAGGTTTTGGAATGGCCCATCCCTCAGACAGTGAAACAACTTCGTTCTTTCCTAGGATTCACGGTTTTTCTACGGAAGTCTGTGCATGATTATTCGCACATCACGAAACCCCTGACCAACATACTGAAAGGTCGTGGACGCAAGTCTACCCAGTCGATCTCTTAGAATGATGCATTGAACAAGGCTTTTGAAACCCTGAAGTTAACTATCAAGGAAGCACCCATTCTTGCATTACCTGATCCTACCCGGCCCTATGTTTTAGAGGCCGATGCGAGTGATTTTGCGATTGGGGCAGCTTTATTCCAAGAGGGCAGACTTGTAGCTTTTGAGAGTAAAGCTAAGACTAACCATTCTACACTTTGCAAAACATAAACTCAAGTGTCGCACATGTTCCACTCTTTTCCTAAATACTGAAAAATCATCAAGGAGGACTTTCATAAAAGATGTAAGATACTCAGCAAATACCTCTTGGATGTACTTTTGAAAGGTTGGTGGAGCATTCTTAAAACCAAAGGTCATGACATTAGAAGCAAATACTCCCCACTCAGTGACAAATGCTGTTTTGTACTTATCTTCAGGGGCTATTCTTATCTGGTTGTAGCCACTGAAACCATCAAGAAAACTATATATTTCATGACATGCTACAACAACTAGCAAAGAGTCACAAAATGGTAGAGGGAAAGGGTCAGTAATGGTGGCAGCATTTAGCTTTCTGTAGTCCACACATATTCTGAGTTTTCCATTCTTTTTCGGCACAATGACAATAGGTGAAAGCCATGTAAAATGGGTGAGAGGATATATAAAACCAACTCTCAACAACTTATCAATCTCTTCTTTGACTTGCTTTGCATAGTTGGGATTCATTCTGTATCTTCCTTGCACCATTGGGATAGCATCTTGTTTTAAGTTGATCGTGTGTTGACAGAACTTAGGGTCTACTCCCTTCATGTCAGTATAATGCCAAGCAAAGATGTCTTTATACTCTGTCAATAAGTCCTTTAGTGCCATTTTGAAAGGTGGAGGAAGCCTTGTACTTACCAAAACTGTCTTGGGGTTGTCAGGGTCTCCAAGGTTCATCTCTTCCAAGTCATCTTGTCGGACTCTGACACTCTTTTGCATATGCTCCTCAATTTGAGTTTCAGCTTCTAGGATGGCGTGTGCAGCTAATTTCTGATTGTCCTCTTGTAGGGTGTCATCTGGGTCAGCATGATTGTCACTTGTTATTTTGTGGTTGGTAGAAGCTACCTCCGACTGCTTTTCGACCGTGTTCTGTTCTGCAGTGGTTGGATGTAGGTCAGGCTCCTGTGTTTGTTGATTTGAGCATGTATACCGATCAATGATTTTGATTACATCAATTTAAAATATGAGGCAAACAATAGGATTTCTCCTAAGGAAAATTTCCTCCTCATCTTCCTCAAATTCATCTATCATGTTGATGCCCTCTGCTTGTAGTGGCTGAACTTGTCTAAGGAAGCTTCTCTTTGAAGAGAGATTGATTTTAAACTTCTTTTTGCCTTTCCTGATCGTTATTCTTTCTGATCCCCAGTCTTGTTTTACTTTGGCAGCTCTCAGCCATGGCCTACCCAATAACATTGAATAGGCACAATCTCTTTCCTCCATTCTGAGTACTACAAATGTGACTGTAAAGGATAGTCCCATTATGCTAATTTCTTATCCTCTTAGTATTCCAAGAGGTTGTATTCTTCTTTGATCAGCCATTCTAACCTGAAATGGTATTGGTGCAAGTTCATTGCAATAAAATTTCTTAAATAGATCTTCAGAGAGGATGTTTACTCCTGATTCTCCATCTACCAATACTTCTGGTATCCTTTGCCTTTCATAATCCACATCTATGAGTGGGACTTCATAATCCACATCTTCAATGGTGGATGTGTAAATGTCGGGTGTTTTCCCTTCATCTTCACTCTATGGATGATTTTTTGTTTGAGGAATGGCCTTAATTGGTTCTTGAATGCTGGAACAAGATTCAGACGTTTATCCAATGTGATCTGAACTTTGGAGTCCAAAAGCTCTTTAAAGAAGAGTGTAGGGTCTTCATGTTCATATTTTGTCTTTTCTTGCATCTGACTTCTGTTCTTCAATGTGTTGTCTACAATTGAAACCTCTTGCTCCTCTTTGATTTCTGTCAGCTTGACCTTGTCACCTCTGTTTTCATGCTCTGCTAAGTCCGAGCTTGTTCCGTCCTAAGGGAATTCAAAATGATGCTGCAAATACATTCTTGCAAGACATGCAAGAAATGTTGCAGTTTGCCAAGGAGTCTATTAGAAGTGCCCAAGATCCGGACAAATTTCATGCTAATAGACATCGTTCACCCAGAGAGGAATGATGGTATATTTGTGTATTCCCAAGGAATCCAAGAGCCTAAGTACTGGTTTGTTTCCGTTATTATCCCCCAGGTATTGTGGTCTATTCAAGGTTGTTAAAAGAATTGGACCAGTTGCATATAAACTAGAATTGCCTCCTGATGTTAAAGTACATCCAATGTTTCATGTCAACAGACTGAAAGAGTTACTGGGTGCAAATGATCAACTTGTTTCTCCTCAAGAAATAATAGAAGTTACCGATTTGACTTTTATTCCACACGAACCTGAGAGTATTCTTGAATTTCGTGAAAGACAGATTCGCTCAACAGAGTGTTTGGATCACTAGTCTATGCTTTTGTTCCAAAATAGGTCAAAGCTTGATGATAAGGGCATCAAATGTATTTTTGTTGGGTATAGTACTGAGAGCAAGGTGTTAGACTCTATAATTCTTGTACCCTAAAACTCATCATGTTGCCTCTAATGAAAATGAGAGAATGATTCCTGAGATACTTGGGATGCCACTTGAGATGTGATGGGCCTGCTGAGTCGCAACATCATGAGGTAGATCCTCTTGCTTCACATGTGTCTGAGGAACCAACTCCTGCCTCAAAATGAGGTAAATCCTCCTGCCTCACATGTTTCACATGCAGCCAGCTATCGGGCATGGACAACCCATTGTGTATAAACGTTGTGAGATACAAAGAGCAAGTGGTACTGCCAAAATGGGCTAGGTTAACCATTCATGATGCACAAGCTCAGCCCTCTTTAGGGTGGACAAGGACAAGCACAAAGCAAGCTAATGTTGAGGTCTATTATGCCTTGATGAGCACTATTATGGATGCTCAAAGCGAGCTTCAAAACATTTAAGGATGCAAGAGTCATCCTTTATGGCAGAAAGCTATGGTATCGAAATTAGGTCCCTTGAAAGGAATGCCACTTGGGATTTTTTATTCTCCCATTGGAAAGAATACTGTGGGCGCCCAAAAGGATCTATTATGTTAAGTAACATTCAGATGAAACGGTGGAGAACACAAGCTTGTCTAGTTGCCAAGGGGTATGCACAGGAAGAGGAAATCAACTACGAGCAAACTTTTGCTCCAGTAGCCAAAATGACTACCATTCCTTGTGCGACATCCTTAGCTACATGTTATGGGTTATTGGTTTACCAAATTGATGCTAAGACTTCCTTTTTGAATGGGATCTCAAGGAGGAGGTCTATGCGTAGAAACCACAAGGATTTGTGGTTAGTGGACAAGATACAAGGTGTGCAAGCTTAAGAAAATACTCTACGGTCTCAAACAAGCACCATGTACACGATATCACAAGATACTTCAGTTTTTTCTGCCCAAGGGTTTTGTCAATACTCACACTAAGCCTAATTTTTCCGTTCTGCAAGACAAATCAGGTTTGATCATCCTCGTTCTCTATGTGGATAATATCATACTCATTGGTATTAGTGATCAGAAAATTGCTGAGTGCAATCTATGAAAGATGAGGTCACGACCAAGGATCCAAGAATCAGCAATAGGTGCCCAAGAGAGCAATTCTTTTTAAAGCAGATCTATTGTTCCCTGTAGTTGGGAGCATAAATAATAAGAAAACCAATCTTGTCCCCATTAATCAAAAAGATAATCCACTATGCTCCAAAGATAAAATGGCAAGAGAATTGGTGGCTCAAAATAAAATGTATATTCTCCCTCTAGTGGCAAGAAAAGAAGGCTAAAATGTGTGAATTTCATTCTTGGAGGGCAGCTCGTCTTTCTGTTTGTGTTTCTGGGTTGCATCCATTTTACTGTTGTGCAGGAATGGCTGTGGGAAGAGGTATGCTCGGCAACAAAAATCACATCATGGCTGTGGTCGGAGATGGTGCCATCCATGCCCATGAAGCAATGAGCAATGCAGGATTTGTAGATACCAATAAAATTCTTATCCTGAACTACAACGAGGGCAGGTCCATTGAATGTAATTCACCTTGTTCTCATTTAAAAAAAAGAAAGACCATATATTAAAGTATGAAAAACGCCCCAAGAGCAGAGTGATGAAGGCAAGAATACATCATGTGTACCATGTGAAAAGACCAAAGAGGGTCAAGCCCTAATCAACAAACAAATCCAGGGTTGAGGCTGAAAACGCCACCTCAAACTTGTAGTGAACTTCAAAAGAAAGGACACCCTCCTTAATGAAAAAAGTCCTCCTAGTAAAATCAATCTTGGAGGATCCCTGCATACTTGACCAAGTGACCATCAAAGTGTGTACATTATTTGTCCAAATACTAGTCATGGCGTGAGAAGGATGGACTTCAAAACCATCAAGTGCCTCGTTTTTTACCAAGCTAAATAAAAACTAGAGTAGATCTTTCTTACATTCTCTCTCTTGTATGCTCTATCTTCTTGATATCTCTAATTCTTTTACACTTTCTCCTTTTTGTTTACCCAATCTCTTTTTTCTCCGTTCTATTTTATCTCCATTCTTTGTGTCATGTGCATGGTGTACCTAGGGTTGGATATTAGGTGAACATGGGTTACGGGATAGCACAGGGCTGGATGGCTATTTTTAGCCGAGATTGATTCATATATAGTGCTCGCTTTATATGGAGGAGCTATTCATAGCATTGTGCTATCTATAGCAGGTTTCCTTCTATATAGAGGGAGGGCCAGTGCTATTGTGTAGATCAGTTGAGCGCTCCTCAACTGATGGATGGGGCTTGGACCCAGGCCGGGACTCTGGCCATCTACATGGCGGATCATAGGTGGTGTATCGAAGGTCCTCTGGACGGGCTCAGGTGGTATGGGACGCCTGGGTTAGATACGGGCCTATGGATGAGTCGAGCTGTAGCCCACGTGCTCGGGGGTGGTCGGGAGGATCAAGGCACCTGCGCTATGATTCTGGTTGTATTGAGGACGAGATTCTAGGTCAGTGATAGGATCAAATCCTGTGGGGTCGTGTCATTTGGTATCAAAGCCGTCCTATCACGATTGAATTCAACGCGAGGTATGCAGAAAAGATGTCTTCCAGGTACGCTTTTTGAGATTGCTCTTGCAAAACTGAAATTCCGCTCATGTATGGGCTGAATCGTTGGCCGATGATGTGCGCTCATGATTGGGAGAGTTGTGGAAGAAATAGAAGTCCATAGGCTGTGTGCTCTCTCTCGGTTGCTACGTGTTTGGAAATCGTGATTCCCTGAGAAGGGTAGGCGATGAGAAGACTCGATGCTTTCAGCAAGAGATATGAGGATGGATCGTTTCTGACCTATAACTACCCACGCTTGGGTTGTTGATGTGATTGGTTGTGTGGGGACGTGTGAGTGGGCTGGTTAGGGAAAGAATCCGCTCTAGGTTCTCAAGGATGAGATTCCTACCCTAGAGACCTAGATTTGCTGCAGTTGAGAAGTAGGAGGAAAGAGAGGGCATTCATAAACTAGAGAACGGCATGTGTAGGAGATTTGGGCATCAGAGATAAGGGCGATATGATTGGGGCAGGCGCTTGGCTTTGGGAAGGAGCGTATGGCCTGATTTTAGCGCGTTTTGGCTATTTTTGTCTGGCTGGAGAAAAGCGGAACCAGATCTATTAAAAGCGAGACTGTTTTTTGTTTAAAAAAAGCAGGTTGCTTTTTTGTTTTTCTCTAGGAAGGAAAGCACTTGCTCTAAATCAAGCACCCACCCTAAATTCGCCTAGCTTTTGATGGCCCTTCCTGGCTATTTATATACCTGGGATTTCTCTCTCTTTCTCACTTCAGCACTTCGGCGCATGAAGGCGAATTTCCCACCCTCTTTCCGTCTGAGATCAGCCTATCAGATTCCGCCATCTTTCTTGCTGTCCTCTACTCGCCTTCTTCCTTGATTCCACGCAGCCCCAGATTCTCTTTTTGTTAGTGGGAAGAGCACGCGTTTGGACGCAGTTGTTTTTCTTCTAGTCCCTCTCCCGTGCGAGATATTTTCCAGCCATGGAAGGACATCAAAGTAATGAGACACCTACGTTGGATTATTGTTTTATTGAGATGGAGGATGAGGCTACATTGGAGATTAATCCTCGTAGACCTCATGACCTGCTACGAGAGATGGATTCCTTGATGGATGAACTCTGGGCAGCTCTTCACTACTATAAAACCCCTCAGTACCAGAACTATATTGAAGAAGGCTCATGCTATTCTAAATGTAGACAGCTTGTTTTAGAGTCTTTATGCCGCTTCCAAGTTATTGAGAAGCGATGAAAAAATTGAAATCCTCAGTTTTGACTGACACCTAATTATTTTTTGCTCGACTGGATCTTTTGAACCACTCTTGGTTCAAGAAGCTCCCCAATTTTGTATGAATTGTAAACTGTCTTGTTAGTAAATTGACCAAGTTTTGGTTAATTTGGGTTTGATTTGTAACTAGTGGCATTTATAATTTGATTGGTTTTTTCAAATTATATAACGTGTACTTTTGTTCCATATATCTTGCAGTTTTTTAGATATATGGTACATTGAGGATGCATGAGACTTTGTTACATCTTAAACTAGACTTAACTAAGGCAATTGGATTTCCCTTTCTCGAATCTTGGTGCGTAGATTCCTGTTTGGTTTCTATTTGAAGTTTTGATCTCGATGTGATTGTGAGTTATGACGTTTCTTCGAGTTACCATTGGACATATGAAGGTTCTTATTGATTAGACCATGATCCGTCTTGTTGGATACCTTCTTTGAATCATGTCCAAAGGCGGGGTCATTCTGATTCTCACTCTTTTAGCCCGAGGTCATGGATAGTCAGGATTCAAGAGTTGTTAGGGATGCTACCTGCTTGTTTTCTTCTTTAACCTATTGGTTGGGGTATTGTAACACAAGGGGGTGATATGATCACATTAAGAAAAGGATTGAGAATGGATTTGCCACCCTGACTCAATCTAGGATCATCTGAGTTGAAGAGGGATTGGCTACCTGATTCACTCATATTGTCCACTGAGTTTTTTATTTGTAGTATACTTTGGTGGTATGGGACACTAAGGTATGTTACATTTAAGATTCTCTGATGTGGTGGTATAATCCAGCATGAAATAATACCCAAGGACCTCTAGGGTGAAGTACAAGAAGGCTGAATTGAATTGGGGGAAACCTGATTAGATTTTTTACAAGGGCTGACTAAGATTCTTTACCCTGAGAGAAGCCATGTATTTTTTTTGGGTTCAACCCTGGAGCTCCTTAGTCTAGACTCAATCTCGGGGAGGGTTACCACATCTCTTCTGATGATGGTCTGTCAGTGCCTTGTTTGGAACTTGATGTTCCTAGATAAGAGATCCTAAGAACTGGATGATCCTGTGATAGGAGCGGTTTATTGTGCACAAGTTTATACAGGATATTCGGTAGTGGATCTTATTTTTAGAGATTTCGGATTGTATGTTTCCGTAGTCTTTGGATCACATAGGATGCTATTCCTATGATGGTTGACTATATACATGTCTAGAACAATACCATTGACTGGATATAGCCAACTGAATTTTTACTGATTATCCTCATGTAGGGGCATTTCGAGGATAGATCAAGGGGACCATATCTTTGGTCAAGATTTTGCCCATTGATACTTCCATGAAGATTCTTCCATCATGAGTTATAAACGAATACCTAATTGTTCTGCGATGGAAAGTCTGTCATGTATTTCAACCCAAGAATTTGAATTACAAGGGTATTCCGTTGAGGGATTTTCTGAATACTAAGTAATTCAAGAATTAGGGTTGATAGAAATTGCAACCCAAAATTTGGCCTCTAGGGGTTCAATTGATGGGGTTGTTCGAACAATGATTCCTCGATCTCAACCTCAGATTTTGAGTTCAAGGATACTCAATAGATAAGGTTGATAGAATCATTTACCTTCAGGTACAGATTTTACCATGCTTGTGTCCGGGATATGTCACCGGAACTAACTCTGTGGATTTAGGCGTTATTGGATTTCTCGAGGAGAATACTCGACGATATGTAACCTTGTTCAGCTTGAGAGATTTACTTTCCTTGGGTTGGTTATCAAAGATTGTGGCTTTGGCCTAAGATTCTCTTTGATTTGAATCTCATGGAAAGTATAGCACACTCAAATTGATAGTCAGAGTATAGTTATTGGCATTGACTCATCTTCACAGAGAGTTTTCGGGCTTTCTAGTGAACTCAGGAGTGAGTTCTTAGAGGAAGGGGAGTATGTCATGTGCATGGTGTACCTAGGGTTGGATATCAAGTGAACATGGGTTACAAGATAGCATAGGGCTGGATGGCCATTTTTAGCCGAGATTGCTATATATAGAGATTGATTCATATATAGTGCTCGCTTTACATGGAGGGAGCTATGCATAGCATTGTGCTATCTATAGCAGGTTTCCTTCTATATAGAGGGAGGGCCAGTGCTATTGTGTAGATCAGTTGAGCGCTCCTCAACTGATGGATGGGGCTTGGACCTAGGCCAGGACTCTGGCCATCTACATGGCGGATCATAGGTGGTGTATTGAAGGTCCTCTGCACGGGCTCAGGTGGTATGGGACGCTTGTGTTAGATACGGGCCTATGGATGAGTCGAGCTGTAGCCCACGTGCTCGGGGGTGGTCGGGAGGATCAAGGCACCTGCGCTATGATTCTGGTTGTATTGAGGATGAGATTCTAGGTCAGTGATAGGGTCAGATCCTGCGGGGTCGTGTCACTTTGCTATGTTTCCATATACCTTCCTCCTTTTCGTCTCTTCTTTTGAAGCAAGGGGTGTGGTTTGTCTTGCCAATCTTTAGTATGGAGAGCTCCCCATGGCAGTTCCTTCACCCCATCTCATGAGATTCAGAGTTATCCTTTCAAAAGGAACTAATGTTTGTGAAAGAGAATCGATCCATGGCTATGTTCCAGTATATGCTTTTCTTGAACTAGAGAGCTCCCCATGGGAGTTTGGAGTTCTCTTTTAGAAAAGGAACTAATGTTTGTGAGATAGCATTCAAGGTTGAGGCTAAGAGTGCCAACTCTACCCTAAAGAGAACTCGAAGACACTCAAAGTCCTAAGGAAAAAAGTCCTCTTGGTAGAAGCTGCTTGGAAGAAGACCCCTATATGCTCACCCAAATAGCCATCAAAGTGTTCATAGTATCTTTTCAAATACTGGCCAATGTGTGTGAAGAGTGGACTTGGGAACCATCCAAGGCCACTAAGCATCTAGATCTCTTAAATTTCCACACCGATATGCTTGCCAGAATCTCCCAATAACTATCCGTAGAGGCATGCGCAGGTCTGTAAGTAGAACTGTGAACATCATCCAGAGAGCATGGCCCAACCAAATGTCCTTGAACCGAGAGAGCCCAAGAAGATCATGTCTCTCATGTAAATGTTGGAAACACGTTGAAGAAGCCCACAATTTTGAGCCAAATGATCGTCATGAATTCGCCCACGAATGTCCACACAAATGGCGATGAGGCTGCTCACAAAATGGATGAGGCAAAGTGCTCGGATGACAAAGCAAGACAAGGTTGGGAGTGAGCAATGGATCTGCTACCAAATGTTGAAATTGAATGATGAGAGAGACAGGAGTGTGCATATACAAACGAGAGGAGCACAAGTACTTTATTCGGCAACAACTAAAAAGTATAAATAGTAAGACTAGTTCTACTGTGTATGCACATTATATCCATCATGTCCACCATTGCCAATCCACCATAATCAATGCTTTATGAGAGCTCTTTTCCATGAAAGATACTTCTATTAAGTATGAAAAAAGCCCCAAAACGCAAAGAGCTCAAGAAGTACATTACACATGGCATGAAAATAAATTTAGAGGACAGAGACATACTCAACCAAAGGCTACGATTGAGGCTGAAACTCGGCTGAAAATGCCATTCCTATAGTAACCTTTGAAAAGGAGGGAGAAGCACTACATATCCCAAGGAAAGTAGTCCTCCTGTCAAAATCAAGAACTTCAGAAGTGATCAATCCATTCCCACTCCCCTCAGAGTGACCTTGTATGAGGTGCCTACTTAAGGACCTCTTTCTTCTTCATTCTATAAGCAAGTATTCTGATTTTGTGTCCACTCTACTCTTTCCTTTCAGTATTCCAACATGGTATCAGAGCCCTTTGATCCCCCTTGAGCCCATTTCTGCCACATCATCATCTTCTTCTTCTCTATTTTCCTCTTTCTTCCCAAAATCTTTGAGAGCTTGGTTCTCCATCTACAAACGGCCATTGCCCAAACCCTCTGAGCTGGAAACTCCTCTAGTATGGGCGAACTTCCACCTGCAAGCAATTGAAAAAAAAACGTCTGTGGTGGCTGCCATTCTCCAAACAGCGAATTTCTTCTGTTGCTCAATACTCCCTGCCTGCTCCGCCATTGCCTGAGCCCTCTTAGGAGTAGATGGGCGACCTCAAGACGAAGATTTTGAGCCATTTTTCAGGTCATTTGGTTCAGTAACGAGGGAGAAATCGTCAAAACTCAGTTTCAGCCTGTAGCAACTCTCCCGGGCAAAAGTGCGCACCATTTCGTCCAACCTCTGTGTTGGACCTTCTCTGGTACATGAGCTTTCTTTTGCTTCAGAAAGCCCTCTTTTTCTTGCTTTGAACAGAAAGCCCTCTTTTTCTTGCTTTGAAGAGTGAGCTACAAGCCCTCCAAGTTCAGCTTTTCAGTTTTGACAGTTTTGGACAAGTTTTTGAAGATGATGCTACATAAAATGCTACTCTAGCATTTCTGGTTTTTTGAAGCTTTCAATAACTTCAGTACAAGTGTGGATTCAGTTTTGTTTTGACTTGCTAGACCTGGTTTTGATTGGAAAGTGTTTATTTCACCCACTTCTATGAAGCATGTAAAAGGAAGCATCATTGTTTGAAATCTAGTCACTACTATTGCTCATACTTTGGAAGTATTTTAGTTATATTTTTGCCTTGTAAGAGAGATAGACACTGCCCAATATCTGGGTTAGACCCTCTCATGGCTACCTTATATAATCTTGAGAAGTTCAATGGAAAGGGCTTCCATACTTGGCAAATGAAGGTGAAATTTGCATTGATGCGGGAGAACTTATGGGGACTTGTCAAACCTACTCCTACCGCTTCTTCTACGGCCTCCAATGCTGGACAATCTTCAACTCCGACACGACCGGCAAGGGATCCAGCAAGAGAAGAAAAAGCATATGGTATAATTGCTTTAGCTTTGGGTGATGATTACATACATCATATCTCTGACTTGGAGTCTCCTTCGGAAGCTTGGTAGAAGCTAGACTTGATTTTTGGTGCAAGCTCTCACATTTCTAAACTATCACTTAAAATCTCTTTCTTTGAATTAAAGATGGCAAGTGATACTACTTTAGCTGCTCATGTCAACTATATGCGGAGTCTTATGACTCAGTTAGCTTCTATCAACTCTCCTATCACCCCTGATGATGCTATGGCAGTGCTACTTAAGAGTATGCCTGAAAGTTTTGATCACATTGTTAGCACTTTGAAGAATCTTCCCAATCCAAACCTTGAAGGCATTATCTCAGCTCTCCAAGAAGAAGAAAGACATATGGAGTTAAGGAAAGGCAATGACACTGCTTATGTTATGAAATTCCAGAAGGGCAAGTATTCTCCTTGCAATCACTGTGGAAAGACAAATCACCTTTCAAAGGACTGCTTCAAAGTTAATCCATGCAAGCACTGTGGCAAAAACAACCATAGTGAGAAGTTTTGCAGAGACAAAGCAAAGACAGAAAATGCAAATCTACTTACAGTGAATTTGCCTCCACAAGATGAGACATCCCATGAAGATTATGCATTTTAAATCATCTCTATGTATGCTCCAGATCTCTCTTTTTATGTCAAGGTACTCAGCCTGGATAGTCCTCCAAAATGAATGAAAATAAACTATTGTGTTGTGTGTGTTTTGTAAACACCTCTGGTCACCTTATGATGTAGGCCATGTGTATGTTTTGTTCCATGGTACCTCCTGCAGACATTGTGTGCATGTACATGCAGGGGAGATAACCATTGGAAGGTCTGTTTGTATCCCTTTCTGTTTACCTTACACCCAAGGGAACCCTTGCTAGCATGAGAACCTAGCCATAGATTAATCCTTGACCACCATGAGATGGCATGAGAAACTATGAGACTAGATGTATCCTTGACATAGCCTGAGGCATTTCCTTGAGGGGGGGTTTGTTGGGATATCTCAAGGTGTATGCCTCAGGCACACCTTATGTTTCTATGTGTGAGTGCTAGAGGCACAGTTAGGTGCCCACAAGCACAGTTAGGTGGTGGAAAAGCCACATAGGATGATTGAGTGAATCTAGGAGCAGATTGAGGAGATGATTGTGGAGCTTTGAGGTCATCAGTGATGTCAGTGACCTTGTATGAGGTGCCTACTTAAGGACCTCTTTCTTCTTCATTCTATAAGCAAGTATTCTGATTTTGTGTCCACTCTACTCTTTCCTTTCAGTATTCCAACAAAAGCATCCCCATCAACCATAATATCCCCATTTGAAGCCCACTGAAGACCTATGACTTGAAGTAGGATACCTATTCTCGAGAAAGCTCCCATCCAAGAATGCTTTATGAGGTTAGAAATGATCTTGAGGTAGAAAATCGTGAGATTAGCAATAAATAGAAACATATCACAAGGGCTATGCTGGCAAGCAAGGGGAAATTTTTAATCAAAGAAATCAATTGTATAGTTTAAAAAATTAGAGTTTGTTTAACTATGATTTCATTTAAGAAAGAGAAGTTGCAATTGTGAGGGGAAATTTTAATCGAAAAAAAACAGTTGGATAGTCCAAGAACTTGATGATTTTGTTGAAGCAACATACCTTCAAAAAAGCAGGTAAATAAATGAATCTATGGGGTAAATTTATAAGATCAAGGAGGAAAGGGAAATGTTTACATACATGCCATTGGTCTTCTTGCCATGAGCCTCTATACATTGCTTTATACTTGCCACCATTAACAATCCAAAAGGTACCTAGTCCTTCTCGTTTGCCATTCTTCCATTCACCCTCATATCTATTTCCATTTCTGTAAGTATGGATGCCTATTCCTTCAAGACAATATCATTACTAGACATATTAGCACAATCATCTTTGTTGTCTTACATTGACGTCAAAATAAGGTGACGTGTTTGGATAATTTCATGATTGAAACTTTTGTGTAATGGAACATATCATCAAGAGATATTCAGATTTCAGCAGTTTATTTAATGCATACACATTTTAAAATGCTGAAATTCCAGATATCCCTTTGCATTGGGATGCATTCCAAATTTCCAAAGCCCACAATGCATAAAAATCAGTCTTGGATGTTAGAACTCAATAATACCTTTGCAATGCACACAATATACTAAAATATTCAAGAAAAATCTGCTTACGACTATCAAGTGGAATGACATCTTAGGGTAGTAGGGGTTGAAGGGAGAGGGAGAGAGCTTATGCCAAATGATTCTGATGATATCAAAGGAGTTGCATGTGAAAATAAGGTGTACTTGAGGAGAGCGGAGAAGATGCTTCCTATAGACCAAACAAAGCACTTGAGAGGAGTGGAGAAGAGGCTTCTTGTAGACCAAACAAGGTACAGGAAGCAGTGCATAAGATAGAAGTCCTGCAGTAGCTCACAACCAATCCGAACTGTGGCAAAGTTTCATTGAGGCTCTTGTGGACTTGGACCACAATGAGCAGTGTACTTAAACCAGAGTTGCGACTCAAAAGAAGAGCTATAAAGTGGAGAACCACAAAGGAGGAAGAAGCTTTTTGTCACACTTGCAAAGGTCAAGAGGTAACATCCCCTCTTCTTTTGTAACCGTATCTTCATCAGGAGTCACTTTGCCAAGGGTGGAAACAACCTCAGCACCTCAACAGACCCAACCATAATTGTTGCTGCTTCATTTTACCACCCGAACTTCATATCATCCCTAGCCTCCACAGTACCATACCTCTTGGTTCTCAATTTGCAATACCTCTTGCACTGGCCATGTCATTTGCACCATCCATACCTCTCCCTACTTCCCTTTCCTCTTGATGTCATTTCCCACCACAGACGTCTTTCTCGACTGCTTACACTACTTCCCTTCCTATCTTCAGTTCATTTCCGCCACCTATGTCTTTCTCAATTGCTTACCATCATACATGGCTTCTACCCCCCCACCTGTGTCTTTTCCAATTATTCTGGTACCCTCCATGACTTCAATACCTCCGTGTACTCTCCATCTAGATTTACGTTAGTAGTGACTTTTGCACCAGTGTGGTCTTCCCCAATGGTCCTTGTCTCGCCTATACCCTCCCCACCATATTTCCTATGGCAGACTCTCTTTAATCTATTGGGAATCCCCTCAATTGTTGTACCAGCTTTGGGGACAATGGGAGAGGAGGCGGAAGCATTGTGTCAACCATGGAAGCCCTCAGTTTCATAGAGAGGGGATGACTTATTTTGGGCTGCCAAACAAAGTCCACATGAAGACAGAAAAAGTTCAAGGGACAATTGAAGAAGAATGTTAGGCGCATGTAAGAGACTTCCTCAAGAACTACAAGGCTAAAGGGATGGAAAATGAGCATGCCCTCTTTTGTAGAAGATGCTGTGGATGTATGGTATAGTCAGTTCTCCTTGGATCACTCCTAGACATGGTTGGACTTGAAGGATGACTTTCTAAGAGCTTCAAATTGGAGAAGTTTGAGCACATGATAATCCAAGAGTTATCACTATCATGGCAAAGCCAGAGGACAGTATCTCTGTGCAACGAGATGAAGGTACTAGCAGCCAAGCTGCCCATCCCACCTAATGGAGAAATGAAAGGGTGGTTCTGGCTGCTCGTCTGAAGGGCACTATGTCAGATGCAATCGGCTGTCCGCGTTACACAAGTTGCGCCAGAGGAGCACATGTGACGTACCATGATGAAGGTTCCACACATATTTGTGCCTCTCCAATACAAACCAATCCATCTTTGCAGCCTGCTGTGTGGCCTAGTATACTTTCCTTGCATTCTCGACACTCCTCAGCTCAACCTCAATTTGAGTTTGTATCTGGGCTCTAAATCTGACTCGTTTATGCAGCCATAGAGGGCAGCATCCAGCCATCTACTTTTATTTCAGGATCTTCTCACACGATGGAACTCGGGGATATACAGCAGCCTCCAAAGCTGTCTGGTAGGCAGCTCCAGCTATAGGTTCAGGCAAAGTGATGCCTCAAGGAGGCAAAATTGTGGGAGAGGATACACAAGTACATGGGGTATAGGATGTCGACAGCCTACCTCACACAAGGCTTGGAAAAATCTTTTTGAGGGAGGATTATTGCCACTTCTGGCTGTGCTCCCTCTGTTTCATGAGAATGATATGCTAGCACATTACCTAGCTTCCTCATTAGACAATCATTCTCCAATGTTGCACAGGCAGCCTACAGAATCAAGATTATAAGCATCTCCTTTCTAGGATAAAGAAAAGGCAACAAAAATTTGTTTCAAAGAGGAGGATATGTATAATATTTTCAATATTCCCCTCCAAGAAGCCCTTGAAGCCAGTTCCCACACAACTAGGGCTCCCGCCTGTTACCTCACCCTCGATACTCTTGCACCAGTGCACGCTTTGGAATCATTGGAGGATATAGACATTGCAGCAGGTTTGAGAGGGCCAAGAGGTCCATGTACATGGCATAAAGGGTGATGAATTACACCTTTGCACAATGAGGCACAGCCCTCTTCAACTCCATAGGAGCATATGAAGGAGGATTTGGTTAAACTAAAAGATCGATTATTATAAGTCTCTTCAGATCAGGAGAAGACATGGCACTGGGCAGTAGCGTCTGCATGCAAAGGAAGAGGGCACGAAAACTGAGCATGCTGAACTGCAGCAGCAAAAGGACACTCGAAAGAATGCGAAAAGAGCAACATGCAGTGCTGCCATGAGGACCAACAAACTGGTTTGCAATAGCAAGCAGTGACACTGCGAGAAGGACGACACACCTCTGTGTTGTCAGAGCATGCCAAGGCTGATTAACACTTGGTGGTATAGAAAAAACAGCTTGCAGAGCCATTGAGCACATAAGAGATCTCCCAGCTCCAGTGCATCTCACAAATGCCTAATGTAAAACACACAGACCTGGAGAAGTCACATGCAGATCTGAAGATAGAGCTGCCATAGATTTGGGTCAATCTCTCTTACAAGCTAAGTATTACAAATACAACCTGAATACTACCATTCCAAAGTTAAGTACAAGGAACTGCACAATGTTATGGATACCATAAAGGAGACAACGATGCACAGCCCATTGCCATCGGAGCTTTCTAGTATTATTTCCTGTTGATGTGCATGAATATTTTCCTTCACTTTGGTCGAGCAAGCATTTGCTCCAAGACATAGTTTTGAGCTCTCTGAGTTGGCGTATATATGAACTTGCCTTGTCAATAAAGTAAGCTTTTTTCTCCCCAGATCTCATTCGACAAACTTATAAGGCCAAATGCTATTTCATTTTTGTTACTGCATTTTTTTGAAAGCATGAGAAGCCCACGGTTAGTTAGGTCACTTACGTGGCAACCAAATATTACCAATTCCTCCTATTCTCAAGGGATGGTGAATCATAGTGGCAGGGGAGATGTTATAGGGAATATGGAGATCGTTCACCTTGTACAAGGATGACATTGAGACCTCTTGTACATGGTGAAGGTGACCAGAAGAGACCGAGTGCAAGGGATGATCTAAAGACCAAAAGAGAACTTGTACAAGAGATGACTTGAATACCTCTTGTATAAGGTGAAAGACCTTGTACAAGGGATGATAGAAGAGACCTTGTACAAGGATGATCTGAAGACTTCTTGTCTGGTCCCTGCATTTGAACATGCAACCTAGCTGGTTCATTGTTAGTTCATCCGCTAGTCTTGGCTGTTCAAGCGTTGCCTTAAGTAGTGCCATTTTCTTACGCTGTCTGAGCTTAGCGTTACGTGCTCTGGCTTCTTCGATGGCCTAGCGTTTCATCTTGGCTACCTCGGCCTTGAGTTCTTTTTCTCTATGGATGGCTTGAAGGGTAGGCAATGTGAGTGGTCCATAGTATGGCTCCCGTTATCCATCAAGGGTGGCTATTCAGCACGTCCCTTGTGGAGTGATTTCTACTATGCGGTAGGGACCCATTCCTCGGTACTTGAGCTTGCGCTTGGTGTTGCGGACATTGTAGAGGAGTGCCAGATCACCCTCTACAAGGTCTTTGTTCTTGAGGTTGCGGTCGAACCACTTTTTGCGTCATCCCTTCTCCACCTAGAGGCAGTAGGCTGCACGCAACCTTGTCTAGGGGGGACTACCATTCGGTGAAGGGGAGGAGAGAGGCTTGAGCTACTAGCTCATCATGTAGTGTTATACTAAGAGTTGATAGTGAATGAGGTTGAGACTGCTCATGCTTGTTAGCTTATGACTCTAGAAGAACTAGTTCTTAGTCCAATAGGTGTGTGTTCTCTCTGTGTATGTTCTTGTCATTCACACTTATCAAACATTCAGCCCTCTACTCAATTGTTTCATGTACATCTGTATTAGAGTGTCTTATGTGCATTTGTACCACAATACCTGGTGCACACTCGCACCATGCACCACAACGCTTTTCGTCCTTGCATTCCTTGTACATTACACCATTGCGTTTTGTTCTTTTGTATCACGAAGTAACAAGTACATCTCCTCGCATATAAGAGTACCATTCTCCCCTCTCAAAACCCATGCTATTAGCCAAAACAGATATGTACCTTTGGAAAGGGAAGCAATATGTGAATACATTCAATACCTCAACATAGCTGTAAAAATGGACATAATCCGATTACCTTATATCGCAGTGGAGGCAACAAAACACGAAGGATAGAAGGAGGGTACATGCAAGGATAGAATTGTTGAAATATTAGTGAATAGAGGCCATAGAGAACAATAGAGAAATCAGTTCCCCCATGGGAGACAAGGATACCTTCGAGAGGGACATGAAGGAACATGGTGGAAAAAGAGGGAGAGAGAGAGGGTAGGCTAGGAAGAGAGGAAGTGATACTCAAAAGGAGACATAATGAAATAGAAATGAAATGACTAGAGCAATGAACAACAATGAGAGTACTCACATGTAGACCAAAGATCTTGTAGCTTGATACTTGATTGATTTAACACTAGACAAGTATACCTCTTATATAAGAGCACACACACGCATATGAATGTTCACCTATGCATAGGGGATAACTCCCAATATGACACGTGGCATCCATAGATCACGAGACTAGAACTCACACTAGAACACAAATTTTTGACTCACTTTGGCTTCATATTCCAACACCATGGTTGTTAAGACACTCGTGTCTTATGATAAGACACTTAAGACACTTAAGACACGTGTCTTATCTTAAGACACCTTTAGACACTCTAGTGTTTTTTTTTTTTTTTTTTGGTGGGTGAGGAGTAACAACACACATTGAGTTTGACTTAGCCATGCTAGCATTGATGGTGACTTTGGATCTAGCAGTGGCAGTGACCTCATAGATTTAGATTGGGATCTTTAGAGATTTGAGTCTTGAGAGTCGAAAGCTTTCTTTCAATTATATGTATCGAGATGCAGTTTTCATTCATGTCACTTTAGTACTCAAAACTTACGTGCTCTTCAATCGTGAGTCTTAACTTTAACTTTTAAGTCTTGAGTGACGAGTCTTGACTCTTAACTACATTGTACAAGTGCATTGTTTCTTCTTGCATTATTTAAGTGTAGCTTATTGTACTTCTAGAATCTCGTAGCTAGCTATGCTAGCAAGTTGTACATTTGTATACTTATACATATATTAATTAAATATTTATTATTATAACCACAATGGCGTGTCTTACGTGTCTTATCTTTAAGACACTTTAGACACTCGTGTCTAAAGCGTGTCTAACGTGTCGTGTCTTAACGTGTCTTACAACCATGTCCAACACCCCCCCATGAAGGCAAGGTGAGAGACTACTGGAATGGAACCAAGAACAGAACATGACAATGATGGTCTAAGATGAGGGACTATTGGAATGGAACCAAGAACAGAACATGACAATGACAGTCATCAAACCGTGCACCCTATGCAACTCAAAGGCTAAAGTCTAAGCGTGTTCATAGGTTGATCCAAGCACTCACATGGCTTGAGACTCAACATGCTCAGAGGCTCACGTTATAGCATGGCTACATGACCAGCTCATAGATCTAGGAATACATCAACATCCTGGAACTCGGCCAGGCCTGATAACGAGACCTATCAAAGCCAATACATGGCTTCCACAATACATCCCCCTCTAAACCTATCAAAGCCAATACATGGCTCCCACAGTACATCCCCTCCTGGCTCCGGGGGCTAATGAGAGACATGGAGCCACACACCAAAACAAAATAGGAAAATACATCTTTTTAGGAGGACTATCCAAGGCAGAGAACCTTTGACTCAACACACATGATTTATTTGCATTCATTTTGGGGGACAACCTAGGGCAGAGTACCCTTGACTCAAACAAGAGATCTTTAGAGGAGAGGGGAGCTTCCATTTGTGAGCTTCTCTCATCCTCTAGATTGAGCAAGAAGAAGGGGAAGGTAGGAAGGGAGGCTCTAATACCACATGAAGGAACATGGTGGAAAGAGGGAGAGAGAGAGGGTAGGCTAGGGAGAGAGGAAGTGATACTCAAAAGGAGACATAATGAAATGGAAATGAAATGACTAGAGCAATGAACAAAAATGAGAGTACTCACATGTAGACCAAAGAGCTTGTAGCTTGATACTTGATTGATTTGACACTAGACAAGTACAGCTCTTATATAAGAGGAGACACACACATATGAACACCTATGCATATGGGATAACTCCAAATATGACACGTGGCATCCATAGGACACACTAGACTAAAACTCACACTAGAACACACATTTTTGACTCACTTTGGCTTCATATTCCAACAGGACATCTCCATTTTCAAAAAGATACCTGAGAAGAAAGAGAGTGCATGATGTGGCAAAAGGAAAACATAAGGACATATGCCACAAATTGCTTGATTGTCAAGTATACCAGCACATTAGGGAGATTCACAACATAGAGGACCTAACTTCTAGGGATCTGCTCAACCTTTATGAAAGGACAGCAAAGCAAGTTGGATCCTACATCAAAGAGCTTCTTGAATATTGCAAAAGGTTAACGGAAGGGAGCACATTGTATTAAAGACTATCCAAATCCCTCCATTATACTTCAACTACATAAGAATCACAAGTAGATTAGTGGACATATTTTCACAAAATCCTACAAAGAAATCCCTTTTATATGCATGCATTGTGATGCCACTCAAACGTTCTGGTCAATACATTTGAATATTATTACTAATTTTGCATCCTTGCCGATTATAACGCATATAGATTAAATGAAACTAGATTTCAAATCAAAACATTTACCATCTCTTTTGTTATGGCTCCAACAGCCCCGATATTGATCCCCGGTGACCCAATACACATTATGCCGAAAGCCCTCCTTCTCTGCTAGACGGTCATGCACTTTCCAGAACTGCTCTTTAGAAGAAACAGGACACTTTCGTAGCCTTGGAAATGCAGGGTTTGCACTCATTCTGATGCTTGAAATGGGGATGGGATGAGGAAATATCCAAACTGTTACAGAATTGTCCTGCTTCTTGGCTTTCGAAACCTCACGGGAATGTTGTGTGAACATTTAGACCTGAATAAAACTGATCTCTTCAACTACCATCATATGAGCTGTACTATATAACAAATAATATGATTTGTTTAACCCACTCTTTCGCAGAATATATCCTTTTAACTCATGTAGGATGTAAAATTACTTTAGAAAAGGATTCTATAGATATCTTTTCTTAATTACGTCAGGTTACAAAACTCCTATTTAGGTTTCATTTGAAGTCAACGCTGTGCGGTTTAACCGTTAGTATGAAATTAAATCGATCAGCCTATGATTAGTTCAAAACCGAAGAAACTTCAAACAAATGTCACCTTGAAGCTTATCTACACAGTACAACAAGAAGTTTGATTTTCCATCATGATTAGTATCTATCTTGTAGACTAGATAGTAATCAGATGATCATTTCTATCCCTGGTCAGGGTTCAGAACAAATTTCCAGCACTTAGATGTAGCGCAATTCACATACGAAAAACAAAATTGCAGCCAGGCAACAGGAAGAAGAATTTGAGCGCACAATTTTCCCTCCTTGTGGAATATCAAGGAAGAGCCAAGCTAGTGGACTATATGATCCTTCTCCTAAAACTGTGAACTTTTTCAATCCTCATATTTGTATATAACAAAGAATGGCAATCGTTTCGTTGATTCTTTACCCTTCAGAATGGCAAGTTTCACCATATTCATATGTCTCAGTGACAAGAATAGCTTGAATTTTCAACGAAAGAGTCTATATGAATAGATTATGATAAGCTTACTCAAGATGGCAATATTTTTTGAGGTCCCAGAATGTTTTTTCTCGTGCATCAAGTCATTGACTTGCTTCTTGACAAAACACATGCTGTTGAAGCTGCAGCATACCAATGGCTTCAATGTTGCTGAATCTTTTGATATTTAAGAACCTTTGCACTGGTTTTTTGACGACATCATCTTGAATAGCTATTATGTAAAACTTAATGTATTTTTACTATCTACTTTTACGCCTGTTTTGGACATTTCTCTGACGCTAATCTACGGTGAAACATGCACCTCAGCTGTCAATTTCATCTGCCAGGCAGAAGATGACTTCACAAAGGGATCAAGCTCCTCAGAGATGTCTTAGACTGGGAGAATAAGAGCACTTGGAATAAAAGGGTTGCGTGTCCTCATAAAGCTCGAAAGCAAGTGAAAACAATCACAATCAAAGAAAGAAAATTAATTTCAATTTCGTTATCAATTGTGAAAGAGACCATCGACTTTCAAAAATTACAATGTTATCATGGTCAATCGACTTGTCTCCCTGTCAAACGAGGAAAATGATCACATTGCAATTGCTTTAAGGTAAGCATACACGGTGGTCTGCATTGGCCGCAATCTAGACTAAAGCTTCTCACCCATTTTGTTAGGATTGCACTCAATCAATATTTGTTCGGCAGCCCACTATTCATGAGTCGTATAATCGTCTGCGCCAGCACATTTTTCTACATCACCCACGGCCGCTAAGAAGATGGGAAAAACCCAAAAGTCAATCAAAATTGAGGAAACAAAAAGGTCAATTTGCTTTGCAAACCGGGGCAGTATTCCGGGTGTTCATTTCGTTGCGAATCACGATGCATGCCAAACGATTAACTTGGGCGAAAACTCGGAGATTGCAAAGATTGAAAGGCGTGCTCGTTTGTTTAATTGTTTCCGCCACATAATTCTGTTTAATTGTTTCCGCGGCACAATATGCATTGCAAATGTTAGTCTGCCTTCCCCTCATAGAACTTTAAATCAAATTTCCTATTAATTATTTTGGAGAAAAGAAGAGGGGTGAAAAATAAGAGGGAAAAGCGCATGATTAGAGTAAGGGACAAATGGGGAAGGGGATGAGTTTCAATTAAACAATAATGGAGGGTAGGGGGCCTTAAAGAGGGATGCACGGGAGACCACTTATGAAGGGGTATTAAAGAAGAAGGGACTTCCTAAAGGGGAAGGGGAAGAGGGACCATTTATAATATTATGGTTAGCAATACGCATGCTATACCACACTATAGCTCAGTGGTAGGACTCACTTTTGAGAAAGAAGATTGTGGGTTAGAATACTTTCTTCAAAAGGTTACTATGCCCATAATATAATGTGCACCCTCTTAGACTTAGATTGAGCTATGTTTAAAATAAATTAAGCTTAAGTTAACCTATGAACATAGATTAGCCTCCCAGGCCAAAACAAATAGGAATAAAGTAAGGTGGAGCCAGTATGTCCCCTTTGAATTTCTCAAGGTTAACCTATGATCATAGATTAATATATTGGCCCTTTGAACTTCAATCTTTTGAAATCTAATGGCTCTTTGAACTTGGGAAATCTCAATCTTGTGTGCCCTTGATACTCATTGCACTCTAGAAAGGAAATCTAAATGAAAAATCACATCCTAGTTAAATGGTAGCTACATTGCATGCTGGAGCACAAACAAGAGCAATGATATATAGAAAGTTTCCAAATCATCAAGAGGATAGCACAGGCGGGCAGGCGTGCACACACACACGCGCGCGTAGAGACACACAGAGAGAGAGAGAGAGAGAGAGAGAGAGAGAGAGAGGGGGGGGGGGGGGGGGGAGGGAGGGAGGGAGGGAGCAACCACAAAAGGAGTTAGAGTTAAGATGAAAAAATATAATCTATCGAGCATTTATAGTTTTTTTTTTAAACATCTTTTTTTTGTGGGAATTTAAAATTTTATTAAGCAAAAAAGAGGGGGGTGGTTAATCCCTAGAAAACTGATACAAAATTTGGCTTGTTCCAAGGGGCTGACTACCTATGGGACACACGGAAGGAAACACCGATCTGGTTATGTCAAACGGGTGATCGATCTTTATTGAATGCCCTTCGGATTTTCCCAGATGCCTGTTATTTTTGCAAGAAAAGAGGCCACTTTGCACAGGAATGTCCAGAGAGGGGTGGGATTGAGAAGTCACTCACGATAGTTGTAGTGTTTGACACCATCTTCCCTAGTCCACAGGAAGAAATTCGTGAGGGAAAACAGAAGGAATCTGAAGGAACTCTCCTTGCACTTCCTTGGGTGGAGAGGAGTCCCTCAGAACGCCCCCAAGAAGATTCATCGTCAAACACACAACAGCAAGCTTCTTCACGGATCTAAATCGCAGAATGGTGAAGCCCCCATCAAAACCAAGACAATAATCATCTAGAGCATAGCCAATTTACTGCACTGAAGAAGACAGAGCCTCTGCGTGCAGTCAAAAATCGAGCTCGGAAGGGTGCTTTCGTTAATGTCTACGCTCCTTTGGCAAAAGGGATGGAACAAAAAATGTGTGATGAGGGAGATTGAAGTGCAAATTGGAAGGCCACATTGGGCCTTCATGTCTTGGAATATTAGGGGTACATGTGTGGTGTGGAAGCAACAATTCGTGAGAAATTTTCTTCGTAGGAATAGACCTTCCTGTCTAGCCTTGTAGTAGTTAAAAGTTGGTCCGAGATCCCTTGACGAGCTTCAGGTACCAGGTTACACTTCCATTAGCAATTGTCCTCAGGTAGGAAAAGGCGGGACTGCCTTACTTCTTAGTGACAAGGTGAGGATTCTAGTTGTTGACAGACATGCCGATGGGGACTTCATATCGATTGATGTGTTTATGTAGAGTTTTGTGTTCACTGTTGTTGTTTTGTATGCTACGAATAACTCTACGAAGAGAATCGTCTTATGGGATAGATTAAGATTAGTTGTGGTAGACAAGTATGCTATTATTCTAAATGACTAGAACAGTGTCTGTTCTATGCAAGATCGGTCACATGTTAATTTGGATATGCCTATATCAAAAAGGAGCGCATGGAAACACTTTGGATCCGCATGGGGTAACCAACAAAGGGCCGATTCCCTATAAGTGGAATTCTTCTTTGATTGGTTGGAGGGCTTTTGATGAGAAAGTTTGTCAAAAATAAAAGGAGGCTGTGTCCTCTTCAAGACACCCAATTCAACGTTGGAATAGCTACATTCAGGCATCTATAAAGGTGGCGAAAGAGTTTGGTAGCGAAAGGGCGGGTGCTCCCAAGGATATGATGGCCTAGCCCCAAGGAGGTAAACCTGGCTCCAAGCACGACCCCCAACCTGTATTCGTCGTCGTCGATGATCTCACCCCCAATGAGGAGAATGCACTAATAGCTCTCCTATGAGAATACAAGGAGTGCATGGCCTAGAAATACACCGATATGAAAGGGGTGCCCGCTGAAGTGGTGCAGCACATGATACCCATGCTGGATGATGCCAGGCTGGTATGTCAACGTCCCTATCCTATGAATCCCAAGTACACGCTCATAGTTAGGGAGAAAATCCAGAAACTCATAGATGTGGGATTCATCTATGAGATCGAGCATACAGACTGGGAGTCACCCATCGTGATAGTCCTAAAGAAGAACAGAAAAATTAGCGTATGCGTGGACTTGAAAACAGTTAACACTACCACCAGGTGCGACCACTACCCCTTGCCATTTATAGAACATGTCCTGGAAAGGGTAGTTGGAAAGGAAGCCTATAGCTTCCTAGATAGATTCTCTGGATACAACCAAGTGTTCACCCCACACGTTCAACATAAAACAGCCTTTGCAACCGAATGGGGTGTGGACACGGCTAGAGTAATGATATTTGGGTTGACTGATGCGCCTGCCACCTTCCAACGGATGATGATCATGGTGTTCAAGGAGTACTTGAGAGACTTTGTGGAAGTCTTCTTGGATGACATATGCATGAGCTCAACGTGGGATGATCACCTGAAATACCTAAGACTCGTCCTGGAAAAGTGCCAGTTGTACCGCATTTCCTTGAATCCTCTTAAGTGCCAATTTTGGGTCAAGCATGGCATAATTCTCAGCCACATAGTGTCCCAAAATGGAATCTCCATGGACCATGACAAAATCAAACTCATCTTGGAATTACCACCCCCTACCAATGCCAAGGGAGTACAGTGATTTACTAGCCACACGGGCTACTATAGAAGGTTTATCTTGTTCTACGTGAGCATAGCCCGCCCATTATACAAGCTGCTAGTATCCTTTGAAAGGATCGAAGAATGCCAGAAATCCTTCAAAACCCTCAAAGTAGCCTTGGCCACCGCACCGATGTTGAGACCACCTGACTGGGCTCTAATATTCCACGTTCATATAAATGCTTCCAATTTTGCTATCAGGTGTGTGCTAGCCCAACCAAGGGAGCATAACCTGGACTACACAGTGTACTTTGTGAGTTGTCACAACTGAATGAGGCTAAGGTCAACTACACAACAATCGAGAGGGAGGGTTTGTTGGCCATGGTCTATGCAGTCAAGAAGTTAAAGCATTACTTGTTGGCCAACATCTTCTTTGTTGACCACCAAGCATTGTTATACTTGGTCAACAAACCATGCATGATGGGACGCATCACCAGCTGGATGCTAATCCTCTTGGAGTTTGACTTCACAGTCAATGTACGTAATGGGAAGACCCATGTCCTAGTTGACCACCTATCGAGAATCCCAAACGGTGAAGCCCTGACAGGAGTTGAAGATGACCTCCCTGATGCTTTCCTCTTCCTCATCCGACATCATACCTGAATGGACCGCCGAGATCGGTCACTACCTAGCCATCAACCTATCCCTGGGCCAAGTTCTCAAGAAAGACAAAGCCCACAAACTCATTAAGGACATAGCTCCGTATCAGCTAATTGCAGGCCAACTATACTGCATCGGCAAAGACGGCATCATGCGTAGATGTGTGTGCGAGCATGAATACATCAAGGTGCTCGAGAAAGCCCACTCTAGAATTGCGGGAGGGCATTTTGCCATCGATGTTATAGCACATAAGGTGCTCCACGCTGGCCTTTGGTGGCCGACTCTCTTCAAGGACGCAGTTAAATTTATCAAGCGGTGCGACCCCTGCTAGCGTGTGCAAATCCCACATAAGGTGGACATGATGCCCTTAACCGAAATATTAACCGATCAGCCCTTTGAGAAATGGGGCATCGATTTTATTGGACCCATAAGTCCAATAGCTAAAAAACCGGGGCCAAATACATCATCTTGGCCACAGATTACTTCACCAAGTGGGTAGAAGAGAGAGCCACTGTGAAGGTAGATGTGAGATCCACCGCTAAATTCTTATATGAGCAAGTTATCACATGGTTCGGATGTCCCTTAGAGCTCATTGAGCGGCTGCAAAAAGTCCGAGCCAGGCTAAAATGGATTGAGGATGGAGATAGGCCCACGGCTTACTTCTTTAGAGCAGTAAGGGAAAAGCGATAGAGGGAGTATATAACCATGATAAAAGACGAGGAAGGAAGGGTCATTACAGGAGATGCTAACATAGCAAAGGTCTTTGTGAAGCATTTGGCTAGAGTGGCAGGAACTAAACCAATTTCGCCTCCTAATTACCATGAAAGAGTCTCAACATTCCTTGCAGAGATGCCTCGAAGGGTTCATGTGCACGAAGCGTTACTCCTTTAAAGACCCTTTTTCACAATAATGCAGCTAGGCAAGGACAAGGCCCCTAGTCATAATGGTATGCCTACAAAATTTTTCCAACACTACTGGGATACATGTAAGAGCCAAATGGTAGATTTGATTAACTGGTGCTACACCAAGGGTGAGTTAGCTAGTTAGTTGAACATGGGAATCATTAAGCGAATTCCCCAAAGTCACAATAGATTAGATCCTAGTCAATGGAGACCCCTTTCCATGCTTAACACTATTTACAAGATAGTGGCAAAACTATTAGCTAACAGAATTAAGTTCATTTTGGGTAGACTTATTCACCCAAATCAATTTGGTTTTGTTATGGGAAGGAACATTTAGGAAGCTATTTTAAATGCTCTGCTGGCAGTGGACTATGCTCTGGATCAAAATGCAAACATCGTTATGCTCAACTTGGACCTAGAAAAGGCTTATGATAGAATAAGCTAGGACTTCATTTTGTCCAACATGCAAGCTTTAGGTTTTGGTGCTAGATGTTGTAGATTGACTAAGATGTTATTCACCAATACGTGGGCCAGGGTGTCAGTAAATGGTTATCACTATTAGAGATTCTCACTTCAAAGGTCAATAAGGTAAGGCTGCCATTTGGGACCTTTGCTATTTGCAATTGTCATTGAGCCTCCGTTGACCCAGATTGATCATCATATTAACAGAGGCTTTATCAGCGGTTTGACAATGCTGGATGGAACTCACTTTTGCTCACAGTCCTTTGCAGATGATAATACCAATTCCATGGATGGAACTGAAGAAAATGTATTCAATTCTTGTAGATAGTTAATGACTTTGCAACACTGTCAGACTCAAAGATCAATTCAGAAAAGACCATAGCATTATGGCTTGGTTGGGATGATCCCCCTGAGTGGACATCTTCTTTTCAATTTAGATGGATCCCCAAAGGTTAGTTGATAAGATACCTTGGTTGTCCTTTGGGAGTGGGCACAAGTCGTCTCAAGGACAAATTCGAATGGACATTTCACAAGATAAAAGATAAGTTGGAGAGATGGCCTGAGAAAACTCTATCCCTTGCTGGTAGATTGGCAAAGCATGTACTTGAATCCTTGATGGTTAATGTGTGATCCGTTTTTCCCTTCTCTAAAGCAAATATGAGGAAAGTGGACAGATGCATATGCAACTTTGTTTGGGAAGGCAAATGGCATGCAATCAAGTGGGATATTATGACTGCCCCAAGAGAGACTAGTGGTTTTGGGCTTACCAGTATGACCGTAAAGAATGAGAACCTGTGTTTTAATTGGTTGCTCTGGAGATTTTGCTCCACCAATTTTGCTATTTCTTCCAATTTGGGGGTCTTTTTCGACTTTGAATTCTCTTTCTTGTCTTTTACCTTCTCCATTTTTGTTTTGTTTATGACCTTCTTCTTCTTCTTCTGTTTCTTTTTCTTTTCATCATCGTCCAAATCATTGTCGGAATCATCATCACTTGTGGTAGATCTAAAATCAAACTCACTTTTTGAGTCGTCCAGACTGCTATCATAATATTTTTTAGAATCTATGCTTGTCTACTTCTTTAGAATATGTGCTTGTCTTATTATTTTTCTTTATTGTGCCAATTCACCTTTCCGTGCATTTGGCTGCCTCTATGATAGTGTTGAATCCATTATGACCATCGGAATAGCCATCTTGCTGATGATGGCACTTCTGATTTTCAACTGAAGTCCCTTGCAAAAATATTCCGCCATTGTTTTTGGTATTGGTCTTTCTATGGGAGCCAGTTTTGCCTTAGCATTTTAGGCTGAGGGAATTTAATATGAAACTCTGAGAACATGACATCCTGCCAAGGTTCACTTATGCCTTTAGGTGCATTTAAGAAAATAAAGTGTCTGGCTGACCACAATTTCAGTGTGGCATTTGTACAAAGAATCACCCCACAGAGGTGTGCTAGTATAATGCCAATGCACAAACAAATCAGGGCCAACAGCAAGTGCGGATCCCAGCCACATGGGAGCGAATGCGATCTCCATTAGGACGAATGCCGCAGAAGCGGCGCAACAGATGCAACAACAACCACAACAAGGCAATTGGAATTAGCAAAGAAATTGGAACCAACAAAGAAACTAGGGACCGAATTCCAAAGAATGTGGATGTTGTCAGGTATCGGAAGATCATAGACCGGGACCGATTGACCCACTATGGGTGAAGCATTGGTTGGAGAGGGGTTGACAATCACAAGATACCCACCTCAGAACTGACAGTAGAATCAACAACAACCTCAACCACCACCACAAGACAACACAGTAATAATTCTCAGGAATTGCTAAAAAACCCATCACGTGGAGGGATGTGCTTGGCAAAGAATCGCCAATACGATCAATATGAGTTATGCGGCTGCTCTGGATGTATGCTCATTGAGGAAATTTTCAAAAAAGGTTGACGTGATGAAAGCGCAATGATCTAAGGGACTGGTGAGGGAAGACCCACTCAAAGACAAAGAAAGAAAGACTAAGCAATTGCACTAGTAGGACTAGGAAGTAGTACACACATCAGCGCTCAAGGAAATATAGAAGACAATGATCTAAGGGACTAGTGAGGGAAGACCACTTGAAGACAAAGAAAGAAAGACTAAGCAATTGCACTAGTAGGAGTAGGAAGTACTATGCACATCAACACTCAAGGAAATATAGAAGATACAGGCTAAAGAGGCAAAGAACCCAGTTTGGCAAACCAAAGGAGAAACCTGGTGCTATGGCAAGTTTGACAAGCAATCAGACAAAAAGTCCAATGCAAAATTTGTCGACTCAGCCCAAAATAAACTCCAATCATAAAGGAACCAGGCCACTCAAGATGTCGTACCACCAGAAGTTCCAGGATGATTTTGAAACCAAGCTCCAGAGGAACGACAATGGTGGACATGCAGCCAGAATGGGTTTTGTCCCAAATAAATGAAGACGGTGTGGAAGACCTTCTAGAGATGCCCATTCAAATCTCATTTTGGGATGATTGTTGTAGTTGGTGCCGCAATTTCATAAGAAACTTTTCTAGACGTTGATCGGAGTGTCACCGGTACTAGAGGTGGATGTCTTTCATGCTGCATCAATGCCAGTTGCGGTCATACCTCTCACTAACATGCGAGTACCAGTTATCTCTATGAGCATAAATTTTGGTTTAAATACATGATCTGTACATCCTTTGGGCATGTCATTACTGCAAGATGTGCATGGAGGCTGCTGGAATCAACTTTATGGTTTCATTCATTGTGCTCAATATGGAGGCATCTCGGCCATAGTACAGCTTCCTTTTGGGATGACGCTGGTTGCGATAGAATTGGGCTCTCAATACTTTGTCAGTGTGACAGGGTAGACATAAGGTCCGCATGCCAATGGGGTGGTCAATGTGCTTGAAGGGGTAGTTCGACCAATCATGGCAGAAACAATGAACATGGCAGATGGCCTAGAGGACAATAAAGAAGAGGAGTTTCTACGCAGCAACTTGGACTTGGTACCGCTATTTACGATCGATGTCATGGAAATTTTGGCACAATACCATTTGCCAGAACTAGGGACCAGTCTGGTGTCACCGCAACCGCTCCTGCAACCAATGGATGACCTATTGTTTGCGGACTTGGATATGAAAGATTTCTTGGAACAAGAGAGGGAATTTGAGGAGCAAATGACACAGATATTGTTGGTTGTGGTGGGGGTATTGGCATTAGATAGTGCCGATCGTGATGCAATCATCAAACAAACGTACTTTCTTATTTGGCTTTGGATAAAATGAATGTACTTTCTTATTTGGGGATGGATCAACAAGTTGTGGTCTATGGATTAAGTGGATGTCTACTTGCATAGGTTCTCTGCCTTGGTATAGCTTGAAATGATTGTTATGCACTTTGCACCACATTGATCTAACTTCTATCAGGCTCAGTTGTGAAAGTGGATTTGCACAGTCCATTGTGAGTGCCACATGTTAAGACATTAACAGCTTGTGGGGTTAGTGCAGATTCCAAGGGGCGCAACTAGCAACAACCCTTCAGTCAACGGTTGCAACCGCATATGTTATATATCCACGAGACCAAGTGTCTCTTGATCATTATGAATATTCATAGATTTGGATACATTATGTCTATATTATTTTTAGTATACTCTGTCACGTTTATGTGAGTATGTACGTTATCTTCTTTTTGTAGCACTTGTAGCTTAGGGCGTTACAAGGGTGTCAACAAACCAAAAGAACTGAGAGCAACATTAGAGATATGCTACAGTAGAAGTATGATCTCTACCGTATGATGCAGGATCGAAGAGTACGGCATAGCCGGTGTGGACAGAGTGATCTAGGGGCTAAAAATTTGGGGCCTTAGGTGCAGGTATGATACACTGCTTTGCTGAAGAAGAGGCCCATAAAATCGACAAGGTACAGAAACCTGTCAAACCTATATGTTGAATCGTCATGAGCTGAAGGTCATCTGATGTGTGCATCCTAATGAGACTCAAGTATACTAATGAAATTCCCAAACAAACTAAAATCAGGTGGCTAATTTCATACCAAAAAATATGGTTATGGACTTGAATGCAACTACATGTTAACAAGTAGTAGATTTCTAGTATTGAAGTAGAAGATTTGTGACCTCTACATGATTAGTGCAATGTCAATAGCTTTACATTTTTAGGTTACCCCCTTTGAACTATTTCTTGGCATACCCAAAATATTAGCTAAACATCCATTAGCAGGGGTGTAGCATCTATCATAGGATCATCGAGAAGGAGCTGACAGTGTAAAGGCCTAGATGCCTGAAATACATGAGAAAGCATAAGATTGTTACAATCATAGTTGTCAATAAAATTATCTTGGAGACATGTTGAATATGGTGTACCACGTGCCTTTAAGTATCGTATTTTACTAAGATTTTACCCTTGAAGGCAAATTGGGGACGAAGGAGCTTGTTGAGCTTGCTTATAGCCATAGAAAGCACAGGTAATGCATAAGCACCCTTGGTTATCATTACAAAAATTTTGGACTAAAAAAGGGGCCCTTTGGAGAATTACTAAAATATTACAGGCTTGGATAAGGGGATATGGTTTGTATCCATGAAGGAGATTATGCCATGTGGTCTTCTCTGTAATAGAGGCTCCCCAAATCTAGGGGAAATTTCAATTTTTTTTCAAAATACCCCAAAAAACTTCATTGGTGGTTCACAATAAAATATTATCTTTGGCAGGCCTGTCCTGACCATGTCAGGCCTCCTTGTTTTCCTCCCATGGCAAACTATCCCCTAGCTAGAACTATGCTCATGTTTTCCATTTGGTTCAACCATTTGGCCCAAACTTTGACTTCCTAACCAGCTTTGTCCTATTCTCTCTCTTCCAAAACATTTCAAACATTCATTCCCGCCACTTTCTAGCAACTGGTTCCAAAATATCTTCTTTCCACTCTTGCTTAGTCATTCTCTCTCCTCTTTGCTCATGTTTTTCTTCCACATTCGAAAATCTCTCAGAAAAACTTCTGTCCACCAAGCTCTGTTCATCCCTCTTCTCTTCCATTTATTATCTACTTATATCACTCTCTTAGAAACCAAAGTTGCAACCTAAATCTGCTTGGAAGGAGTGAGAAAAATGGGTGTTCTTTCATTTTCAATTCTTTCATCTTTTTGGAGTATAGAGAGTCAACTCTTGAAGTTACGACCTAAATCTGCTTGGAAGGAGTGAGAAAAATGGGTGTTTTATCATTTTCGGCTCTTTCTCTACCTTTTTGGAGACTCCAGAAGAAGGAACACATACTTTCCAGGTAATGAAGTGATTTCAACTTGAAAGTTTTGTTTGTATTAAGTAGATATGTTTTTGTATCACACTTTGTCTATATGTTTATTACAAGAGACAAGGAAGAGGGAGAGATTGAGGTAGATGATATTTAAAACTACAAGATGATTTTCAACATTTTTTTCTTCACTGGTATAGGAGGGATAGATAGATAGATAGAGAGAGAGAGAGAGAGAGAGAGAGAGAGAGAGAGAGAGAGAGAGAGAGAGATTATTTCAAATTGCTATGTTGTTTTCTATTTGAGGGGATGAGTGAGGGAGAGTTGAGGGGATGAGTAAGGGAGAGAGAGACATAAAATAGTCATTTTTTTCTTCATTAGTACGAGAGAGAGAGAGAGAGAGAGAGAGAGAGGGAGAGGGAGAGAGAGAGAGAGAGATTATATTTGAAACTACTATGTTTTTTTATCTGTTTGAGGGGATGAGTGAGGGAAAGAGATAGAAAATAGTCATTTTTTTCTTTGCTAGTATAGGAGGGGTAGATAGAGGAAGGGAAGAGAGAGAGAGAGAGAGATTATATTTTGACTTGCTATGCTTTCTTCTATTGAGGGGATGATTGAGGGAGAGAGACAGAGATTGTATTTCAAACTACTAGGTTTTAGAAGTATTTGAGAAAGAAGGAAGAAAAAGAGATCCTAATCAACGGGTTTTGGGAGGGAGAGAGAGAGTGATATGATATTGATAATATTTTCTTTGTTTGTGGAGAAACAAAGCAAGAAGAGCATATCGTAAACTAAGTATTTCAAAAAAAGTTAATGTTTGTTTGTGTGAGGGGTACCTTGGAAGACATATATATAGAGAGAGAAGTATTCTATGTTTTTTGTAATAATATTTTGTTTGTTTTTGTGAGAGGTTTAGTTAAAGGAGAGAGGGAAGGAGACACACACAGAGAGAGAGAGAGAGAGAGAGAGAGAGAGAGAGAGAGACTTGCAAAGAAAGAGAAAGAGAGGGATAGAGAAAGAGAGAATAGAAGACATTAATTTGGAGGGTATTTGGAAGTAGAAAGAGCTAATTTTAATCATATGGTATAAGGGCAAAAACTATGGAAGTAGAAAATGATAGATATAGAAGTAGTTTACAATCTATTGTATTGAAGAAGGTTAAGGGGAATGGATTCTTCATCTCTATAGGAAATATTATTGGATCACAATGCAACCCATTAATTGTGGGTGCTACAAAGTGGGTCGGAAGGATGCAATGGACATCTCCAAACATTGGAAGGAAAGGATCTTAGATTTTGAAATTTCTCTTGGCAGTAACACAACGACACATGTATATATTCAGCGTGTCTTTACCCTTGCAAACATATATGTGCATCCAAATGCAAGACTTCCATATCGTGGGCCTAATTGTAAGTTTTTCAAAGTGTACTAGTACTTCATTTGATTTTTAGAGTATTTGTATTTATTTGGGGACTTTGATACAACTGTCTTATGCCTTGTATTTGTTTTACAAAGTTATATCCATCTAGTTACAAAGAGTGGGAGCCTACAACATTCGTAACTGGGGTGTTGCATGTCCTCCATGTTGAGATCAGGAGTCTTCAATATGAAGGTCGCACACCATCAAAATTAAAAAAGGACGAGAGTTCATTGTGCCAGATGAAGAAGGACAGTATGGTAGATTAGAATCTCTTCCCTTGCCCTCTTTTGATAGTCTAGAATGGCCGCTTCCAAGCATGCAGATAAGTGAATCTTATAGAAACAGAATGTTTAATGATGTGAGAAATGCTATGAAGCCAACTACTAGTGGAAGAAATGCTAGGTTGAGCTAGTTTCTTCCATTTCCATGCTTTGTTGATTTCTTTGCAAGTTGTAGGCAATTAAGGAAAACAAAGATAACTTACACTTGCAAGAGCTTAGAAATGGAATGGCTGTCTGAGCTATTTGACAATGGATGGACAACAAGAACATGTCATGCTGAAGATTCAGTACAATGTTGATTCAATACTTCAGATGTGACATTTCGGTGAGAAAATCTTACAATTCTTGTAAAAAATGATCAGGATACTATGTATTATCCCAAATTTTGCAAGTATTTCATTGGAAGGCAAAATCTCTGCATGAATTTCACATATAGAAGGTTTAGATGGAAGAACCTTCAATAAGAAGCAATGGATGATGATCTGCATGATGGGACTCACAATCCTGTTGTCGAGGTATCAATTTATCGGCAAGGACATCGTGATCTAATGTTGGATTTGGAAGAGGAGTGTGGACCATGCGATTTATCAAGGAAGAGTTGCAGTTGTTGGCAATAGCAAGCCCTCCCCAAGACTATTATCTTAGACTTGCTAATCACAAAGTTAGATATAGGGATGAGACAAGTATCCTTTGTAAGAATTGTTGCCCCCCCCATACTCTAGAGATAGTAGAAACATGATGGCAGGTATTTCATAATATCTAGTTTCTTGGATCCTTAGTGCTTTAACAATGCACTTGGTAATGAGGCATTGTTACATGTACAAACAGAAATCATAAATAATACAAAGTGTTGTTTCATTTATTTGTTGATATTTTATTTATTAAGTCTGCACCTCTAGATTGATGGCTCTCTATGGTCTATGAATGATAAAGCGATAAATATTTGAAATTTCAAATCTATGTGGACATTTGTATATTTATATTGTGCAAGAGAGAGAGTGTGTGACAGAGATAGATAGGAATTAGAGTGTAAGAGAGAGAGAGAGAGAGAGAGAGAGAGAGAGAGAGAGAGAGAGAGAGAGAGAGAGAGAAGTTGAGAATGCAATAAGCGACACAAATAATGCACCTGGCCATGAGATAGAGTTGGATGTATGAAGAGAGAGAGAGAGAGAGAGCAATCAGGGACACAAATAATGCACCTGGCCATGAGACATTTTTGAATGTATGAATAGAGAGAGAGATATACTATGAAAGAGAGAGAGAGAGAGAGAGAGAGAGAGAGAGAGAGAGAGAGCAGTCAGGGACACAAAGGGAGGGAAAGAGACAAAGGGAGGGGGAGGGACACAAAGGGAGACAGAGGGAAAGAGACAAAGGGAGGGGGAGGGACACAAAGGGAGATAGAGAGAGTTAAGATTGCATTTATTCATTTGCACCTCTAAGTTGAGAAAGAAAAATATGAAAGTTAATTAAGGTCTTTGAGAGACTATGAGATTGAAAAAAGCCCCATATACAACTGATCCAAAGGGTGAAGCCACTAACAAAATCCAAAAAGTGTATATGTAAAATCAATGTCCATGACAATGGAGACGGGGACAGAAAGAGGGAGATGGAGAGTCAGATAGAGAGAGAGAGAGAGGTAGAGAATGGGAAGAGAGAGAGAGAGTTAAGATTTCATTTATTCATTTGCACCTCTAAGTTGAGAAAGAGAAAAATAAGAAAGTTAATTAAGGTCTTTGAGAGACTACGAGCTTGAAAAAAAACCAAGATACAACTGATCCAAAGGGTGGAGCTGCTAACAAAATACAAAAAGTGTAAATGTAAAATCAATGTTCATGACATAGATAGCTAAGGGCAACAAGCAACAAGATGATCATCGAGTGTCACATAGAGAGAGAGAGAGAGAGAGAGAGAGAGAGAGAGAGAGAGAGAGCAAATAGGGACACAAAGGGAGGGACAGAGATAGAGAGAGAGAGCGAGGGAGAGAGGGGGAGCAAGAGAGAGAGAGAGAGAGAGAGAGAGAGAGAGAGAGAGAGCAATGAGGGACACAAAGGGAGGGAAAGAAAGAAAAAAATATTAACATTCTTAGAAGACCTTGCGGGTCTATGAGAGAGAGAGAGAGAGAGAGAGAGAGAGAGAGAGAGAGAAACACTTTCCAAAGAAAAAACAATAAATATAAAAATATTGTAATTAAGAGCATTTTTAAGGGCAATGCCCATTTTATAAAGTACACTTCTAAGGTCAATTTCACATTTTTAGTTTCCCATTCTTGAGTAACCTTGCATTCCACAGCCTCCTCTTTCGTCTTCCTAAGCATCCTCGTATACTCATGGCTTCCCCTAGAGGGATTTTGACCAGTGGATTTCATCCCATTGATTCCCATGCCTCTGCAGATCAGGTTTATTCTATCTTTTACAAGGCATTCCATCTTGAGTCACACTTGAGAGCTCTCCTTCCTGCTGATGATAATCCTTCTCTTCAATTTTTTAATAGACTTATCCATGGACCTCGTGATTGCTATCTCCCCTCACCAATGGGTTTCATTGGATATTTTGAGCTCTTTTGACCAGAGTGCTAACTTTAAGAAGACACTAGGTAGGGCCATGGATAATGTCCTTATCTCTCTCCATGAGTATGCTATTCCCATTGAGGATGATTCATCTTCCCCAATTCATTTGATCGAGAGAGATGCAGCCCTTACCGTTCTCCTTGCGACTAGCAAGTTTGATGAGGATGTTGGCAAACAACCTGAGGGTCCTACATCCACAAGTGGTGGAGCAGGTCCATCAACAAGTGGTGGAGGAGATGACAGGAGCATACTATTAGCCTAGCTGAGGAGCAAGTTGAAAGCGAGGTCATCTTATCTTCATATCTGACTCATGCATCTTATCTTCATATATGACTCATGCATCTTATCTTCATATCCGGCTCGTGCATATCCATCCTCTACCTATAATCTAGATGAGGCAGCAACCAAGCCACACCTTGCTTCGGTTGATCCAATCAGGATTGAGGGTGAGAAGTACCTTACCCTATTGGAAGTGATGGAAGAAACCGGTCTCCGAGAGGATGAGGTGCTATGTCGCGGCTCTCGAATGACACTTTTGATGATGTAATTGACTTTGATGCTCCATTCAATATAGCAATTGATGAGATTACACACTTTGATGACTCGAGCCTCACCAATCTGGAGGCAATCCAACTAACACAAAAGGCAATCGAGGATGCTGCACCAGAGTACGACATGTCCGATGAGCAGTTCATGAATTTGCAGAGGGAATTGTTCGGGGAGAGAGATGAAGAAGCTGACACCTTGAGCCAACATCCAACCACAAAAGGGAGTCCAGTTGGACACTGTAGTAGTTGACACACTCCACAGTGAGGCATAAAAGGTATGTAGCTTTGCCAACTTCACCATGTGATTCAAAATCATCAATATAATTCTAGGTTCCATTTTAGCAACAAAAATCATTTTTTTTTCTTCAACTGACAGGGAATAAAAATAGGGTTTAGGGTTTAGAGTACAAAACCCAACCAAATTTTATGATTTTAGACCCAAGACATCCTGCCATTGCCACTTGCCCCTGCCACTCCATTTCTGGAAACAACTAGCGTTATGGTTTTGTAATTTAGGAAAAAAATATAAAAAAAAAACAAATTTGGGAGGCCACTGAGATGTTAGCAGCCATGTGCATCATTTTCAAGCAAAAAACCCCCTGAGAACCCTAAATCCGACATGATGCGACCAGAGCCTAGTTTTTGCATGGTCCCATAATGTCGGTTTTAGGGTTTTCAGGGGTTTTTTTGGCTTGAAAATGATGCACATGGTTGCTAGGGTCTCAGTGGCCTCCTAAATTTGATTTAGGGAACAAAAAATAGGGTTAAGGGTACAAAACCCAACCAAATTCTATGATTTTAAACCCAGGACATCTTGCGACTATCACTTGCCCCTGCCACTCCATTTGTGGAAAAAATTAGGGTTATGGTTTTAAAACATAGGGAAAATAACAAGTTTGTGGTTTTTATTCAGGCCACACAGAATACAATTAGTTTTAGGGAATAAAAATTAGGGTTTAGGGTTTAGAGTACAAAACCCAACAAAATTTTATGATTTTAAACCTAGGACATCTTGCCAATGCCACTTGCCCCTCCCACTCCATATGTGGAAACAATTAGGGTTATGGTTTTTTCATAGATGAAAAATAATATCTTTAAAAAATCATATTTGGGAGGCCACTGAGACCCTAGCAACCATGTGCATCAATTTTATGCAAAAAAAACCCCTGCAAGCCCAAAATCTGACATCATGCGACCCTTGCAAGCCAAAAATTACAGAAATTGGGCTCTGGTCGCATGGGGCTTGCAGGGGTTTTTTTTGCATAAAATTGATGCACATGGTTGCTAGGGTCTCAGTGGCATCCCAAATATGATTTTTTAAAGATATTATTTTTCATTTGTGAAAACCCTTATTCTTATTAATTCTTGAAAATTGATATTTTATTAATTTATATAATCTTTGGGTTTTGATGTAATATGTTGGTTGCATGATATCTTATGGGTTGATGAATATATCGGAGGCAAGGGAGGAACCAGAGGGTCTTCTAGTAGGGGGATGGCTTCGATCGACCACTACATCAATAGAGTGGCTCAACACATTTTGGTGTTCCATCGACAGTTATCACCGGATGGAAAGGTGAATATCATGAAGTTCAAGGCCCTCAGTCAGATGGTGAAGATGAGGCCCATCCATCCTGCTGCTGCAAATCGTGTTGTTCTAGTTAGGTGTACTGTGGCTTTACTTTTATTCTCGGACACACGATCCAGTCCTCTCCATCGTATCATGGCTATTGTAGGGCTAGCTGACATTACAGATCCCTAGGCTATAAAGAATGAAATTGTGCAACCCTCTCTACTTCATCAAGCAAAAAAGTGATCTTAGCCAAGTATGAAGAAGCATAGACTAGAGTAGCTTGTGCATTCAAGTGGGTGATCTTTGTGATACTACTCTATGTCAATAAAGAATACCATTTTCAAATTATTTTCTCTTCCCACTACAGAACATTGTTTCTTTTTCCATGTTCAGTAAAATTGAGTATTATTTCCTTTTGCATATTCTATTGAGATTTGAAGTTTATTATTTCATTTTGCTATTGTATACGTCATCAAAAAGTCTTTCGTAAGTAAATTGAGATTGCATGTTAGTAAATTAATAGATTGCAAATACACTAAAAGTAAAATTAAGATTGCACATACAAAGACAATTAAAAAAAAGACATTTTTATTATATTGAAAAGAGGCTAATACAAGATAGATGCCGTAGGCAGAGTACAAGGTGGAGCATACAAAATCCCTAAGTGCCCTTGGGCTTCCTAAGACGTACAATAAACTACATGTCTATGGCGGTCACCGTGACCCTTTTCCTATGGATGGCAGCCAGCTGGGTGTCAACCATGAGGAAAGGGCAAAGAGGAATTGCCCAAAGTTCACATGGATGGGCTACATGTGTGGCTAGTGATTGTAGTGCAGGCAAGCCATGTGTGTTATTTTCCTTTAGGGAAATCCACATAGCTAAATCACCCCCAGAAAGTACACAAAAAATACAAAAGTTGGCTATTATAAAAATTCAAAAAGTAAAAGCTCCAGGTGGACGTGCAGATGGTGCATGCACCTTCATGCAAGCTTGGGCATCTAAATTCCTACATGCTTGCATGCATGCAACTAAAAAGTACCTTCACATTAATTCGTTGTGTGGCAATGTTAAAATACATACATATAATGCATGCATGCTGCACACTTGCTATACAAACAAAGGCCATGCATGTTGCACACTTGCCATACAAAGAAAGGCCAAAAGTAGAGGCTTCTAGCAATTTCAACTATTAGCATAGCTTTTAAGGCAAGTAGTCCTAAAAAGCAAGCACATTCATTGATTATAAGGCATGTATCCTATAGTAATAAGTGCTTGTAGTCTGTTCTTTGACATGAAAGTAGACAAAGTAGAAAATGGCCATTCCTTATCCAAAATAACATAAAAATTTGCCCATAAGTCAACATCAAGAACTTCAAAATTGTCACTAAAAATAGACTCTAGAGTATAAATTCAGCAGCTATTTTATCTTTCATCTTGAGCATATCCTTTGGTAGTTGATTTCATTATGTACGTGCTAGGTCATCCATCTGAGATAAGCTTGTTCGTATAAACCTATTTGTTTGCAGCAACATGATTTTTTTTGAAAGTCCATGTCTAATTCTTGATAAGAGCATTGTACTCTCCATCCATTGCATGTAGCCTTCCTGAACTTGCATTGCTTCTTGAAATGATATGAGTTCTTCTATTTCCATTATTAAATGAGTGAAAATTTTCCTTTGTAGGTCCATCTAACTAGTTCCTTCTGATCAAAAGATGAGCTCTTCTAACATTGGCAATATGACTCTCTAGTATATTAACGATGACCATGGTGATTGAAGTATCAATTATATTTAGAATCTTTTATTTGCCTTTGAACTATGTCATCATGATGGACCAAACACTTTCTAATGAGCTAGAAATTTACCAAAGCTAATGTATTGAATAGTTGGAGTTGAATGATGATGATGAAACTATTGTAGGCTAAAACAAATATGATGTTGTCTCATCAATAACAAAGTTTGATTGGATCAAAGAGGTGGTATGACTTTGATTCTTGCCTATGAAGACAGACTTGATGGATTTCATATCCAACTTGTCATGGAGTTACTTTGGAATATATGTGCATATGCAAGCGGGCCAAAAAATCTAATTAAAAGCTTTCGACCTATGAAAGCTTCTTCTGGTATAATATCATGTAGGATGGCTATAGGGGACTTCTATTCATTAAGTAGACTATAGTTTCACATGCCTCTACCCACTATGGATGGAGAACATTCTTCTCACCTAGCATGGATATATCTAATTATAATACGTCTATGTTGTTTCTCTTCACAATTCCATTCTACTGAGGCATATGTATAACTTGTCTCTTTATGCCATGTTGCTTGTAGAATTGGTTTGAATATTTTAACTTGTACTCTCCTCCATTGTTGCAGGATCTTTATGTACTTTCTAGTTTGGTTTTCTAACAAATCCTTGAACTATTTAAATGCATCTATAGAATCTAATTTCTAACTTTGAAAATAGATCCAAGTCTTTTTGAATAATCATCAATGAAGGTGATTAAATCTAAGACTTTGAGTTGAGGCATAAGCCCAAATGTCTGAATGTATGATATGGACTATGCTAGTGTTCCTAGACCATGAAATGGGAAAAGGATTACGTTCTTGCCTTCCCATGTATGCTTTCTCATGCAACATGACTCACAAATGTCCTTTTGAAAGTGGACCTGTGAAAGGCCTTGGACCATCTTGTTTACTCAAGTGAAGTCAACGTTTTGAAATTGAGGTATGCAAAACCCTTGTGCCAAAAATTGGGTAGATAAGAATCTTGATGCCAAAATTTGGGTAGATAAGAATCTTGGTCTTGATGATAATCTATCAAAGCTCTTTGAATAAGCACTAATAAGAAATTTTAAACATTCTCCCTTATTTGGAAGCTTTTTAAATGATTTTTTTGGATTGTGCAACAACTCTTAGACTATGCAACCAAACTTGTTGAAGGATAACTCCATATCTCTCTTTCAATGATCCGACCGACTAGCAATTTTGTGTCATTGTAAGAACAAAGAAACCCTTTGTGCATTGCCTTCATCACTATGAAGAGGAATGTTGTCAATTCTACTATCTTGTGTACTAGGGTATAATCACCCATGGTTACATTCTCTTTTGCACCCTTGTTTGGATGCAATTCTAAAAACCATGAACTTCCTCATGAAACGAGGTTCCTTGCTTCTAAATCAAACCACCAAATACTTTTATCATTGTGTAAATACTTTGGACTAAATACATTTGAAATAAGGATTTGCTGCTGGATTTTGCTAGCTTGAAGCTAATTCTGATTTTCTTCATCAGTGATATTGGCATTTTGTCTTCTATTTTGATTTTTAAATCTATTGAACTATCCATTTGCAATGTCTCTCTGCTTTTTCATGCATTAGATTCCTAATGGCATACTTTTTCATGCATGTTGGATGAGACACTGTGAATCCTGCCAAGAGGTTGTGAGTGTAACCTATGGAAGTCAATCAGAAAGGTGATTCAAATACTAGAAGAGGAAGTGGAATAGGTCAATCATGGCAATGCAATCAGCAACCAGAATAGGCAAGCATGGCAATGTTTGTTGATTATTGTAGAGACTATAGGATCACAATGATGTTGGAGTTAAGTCTGTGCATGCAAACTAAAAAGCCATTAGCAAGCTTGTTTGGATCTTCAATGAAGGAATAAGTTGGTCCTACGGGTATCAATTTGTGCAAATAGTGCTTGGATGGGGGACGAGCATTTTTTGAGCAAAATCTTTCGAGCGTCTGAGCGAAGGGAAAAAAAAGCTTCCAACTATATAAAAATATGGCAAAAATAGATCTGAACAAAACATAGTTTCCCTTAGAAATATGCAAAGTATTATAGCAATGCCTATTTTATATAAAAATCTTTACATGAATCTTTGGGAATGGTGAGTAACATAATGGGATGACTTTTGAAGAAACCCACATGTAGAGTAGACTTTTCTATGAAAATTCCCGTATGATCCTTCTTACAACTTTTACTTAATAGGGGGTGACATTGAAAACCCTCTCATGAAAGGGTTTATCCAAAGAAACCTCATTGAAGCAAGCCATCAAGGTAGTTTCGCCAGCGAAACCCCTTTGAAGTAGGTCTTCCAAGGTAGTTTCGCTAGTGAAACTACCATGGACAGCACTTTTAAAAGTGGCATAACTTTCACATCGAATGTCCAAATATAGTCATTTAGCCACTCAAATTGATCGGAAAACCCCATTTAAGAACATCTATGGGGTTATATTTTGAAAAATATTGCATAAATAGTATAAAATATTAAATCTATTTTATAAGAGTGATATATAAGCCCAAGTTAATACTTATTTATAGTAATTTAAACTTCTTTAGAAACATATCCATAAATATCTTGTTATTTATGCTATTAAAACACTAGAAAGCTCTTATCATATTGATATAAATGTGTTTAATAAGTGATTATATATGTATAATATTATTACATTGAGAGTGATTATGAGGGATGTTCCTTAAAGGAATTATTTTTCAACACTTTTTAAAGGTAATAACACGGGTACAAAGGATGTCTATGAAGAAGAAATTTTATGTTATGTAAAATTGAATGAGTGACAATTCTATATATTTTTATGATAAAGGGATCTAATTCTAGTGAAAATAAAAGTGTAAAAACCATGTTTCCTAAGGAAATACAATTTTTTAAATCTCTTGAAAAACATGCTCGGATAAACTTGCTCATAGGTCTTTGCTCGTAAAATTGATGCACCCGGATGGGCTATATGGGTCAATATTTTGTTGCATCTCTTGCATGTGTGCATGGGTAGGTTGCAGAAGAGCAAGCAAGTGTCCATTGATGAAAGAGGAGGCTGAAGAGGACTCGACATGATGAGCAGCAACGCTTATAGTCTGAGCGATTACACAGGATTGTGAGCGCAGTGCATCCAAGCACATTTTTTACACTATTCATGCAAATGCATATATGCACAACCTGGAGGTTTGTCTGTTTAATATTACATCACTCTTCTAATATTATATTTATCATTTCTTAGGTCTTTTGTCACTAATTATCACATACGAACTAGTAACCAACACCATGTCCACTAGTTTTTAAGGCATGCAATTCCATAGTGGACACACAAGCCTCGAGAAGGTGCCATGTGTTTCCTTGTAACATATCTCATCAAGGTATAGTTTCTCACTTCCCATTCTTCCAACTCCTTTGTATTTGTAGCGTCCCATTTTGCCTAAGATCAACCAAAAGTGGGCACGCTTAGCTTGCAACCACCTCTTATTTGTCTTGATTTCACCTAGAAGTAGCTCTTAGCTAAGGAGTATGGGATTTTACATTTCTTACTTGTTAGATGATGAGCAATGTCATTATTTATTATCAACGTACCTTCCTACCATCTCATATCAATTGCTTTGGCAATAGCTACAATGGCAACCTAGATATGAGCATATCATATATTAAAAATGATCACTAATTCTTGCTTTAATGTCTATATTACTAATGGTATAACTTATTATCTATGATTTCCCAAACTTTCTACAAAAACTACACACTTTGGTTAACTATTATGACAAAACTACATAGTTTGCTTAATCATTATGACAAAACTTAACATAGACTTATCAAACTGGCCATTAATCCCCCTGTATTCGTAACATTCATTAAACATTTTCTACCCTAATAGCTCTAGCTTTGCTATTACATTAACAATGTTACTCTTGTATTTCATGATCTAGTACTAGATTTTCTATGCAAGGCTAGAAAATCCCTTTCTTTTCATCTCGCTATCCATCTCATCTAGTTTCTTATGCAAGGCTAGAAAACGTTTGGCATTTTGGCATTTCCCTCTTTATACTATGTTCCACATATTGCCTTTCAGTCTTCCTTCTTTACATATTCACCTATGGGCTAGGTCTTTTGGCCCTAACTTCTATTCATATCCTTTACGCCTATCCCATATCCTTGTTTTTTCTTTTACTCTGGCTGCCTTTATCACATCTTTCTATTGATCATTAAGTTTTCTCACTTTGACTCCTTATAGGCTTTACTTGCCTTCTTGCTGTTCTTAGCATTTGGTGCACATTTCTCAGCTCTTTACTCAGAGGGTTTTCTTTGCTCTCTTATGATGGATGCAAATCAATTTGACAAAACATTTACAAAGGAAAGAGTGGCTCATAATAAAAAGTAGAAGCATGCCATGGGTCAGGATGACCCCCTTCATGTATCACATGAGGCACAACTTTTTTATGAAGTTATGCATGAGGTAATTACTAGAAAGGATTGGAAGGAGGCTACTCCTACAGTAGGTATCATGGTTGAGGTGGATAACGTTGTGGGTCCTAAGGGAATATGCTAAGTTATTATCTCTTTCCTAGGCACATTTGTGGCCATAGATGTGGGAAACAGGATGATGAGAACCTTGGGTGGATGCTTTGCCTAGAAAGTGCATTATGTTGCCTAGGGTTTTTTAAACATGATTATGACAGATGAGCAACACAAGCAAATGATTTTGGAATATTCCCTCCTTTATTATGGGCAACAAATGGTGCATGTTTGCCCTAGTCTCCCATGCGGGACTATCCCTCATCGATTAGACACTATTGCCTGGTTTGGGTTGAAATTGTGGATTTCCCCCAATGTTTGGAAAAACTTGTTCCAAAAATTGAAGCTTCATTGGGAAAGGTGGTGTGTCCACCTAGGCATAATGGAAATCCCAATAGATTTTGCATATTGTGGGACATAGAAGTCCCCACACCGAAATCATATTCTATTGCTATTAGTAATGTGGCTATGGGTAGTGCTTTTTATAAACTCAAATGGGGTCTTCTTCTAGGTGCATGCTTTGAATGTAGAAATTTTGGCCACATGGCTTCACAATGCCCCTTGTCTCTACATAAGATGCCTCCAGAAGCAATGCCTACTTTGGTGTAAAACAAGGATGCCCCTGTGACATTTTTGTTCTAACGGAAAGGATAAGGTTGCTTTACCTAGGAATGGTAATAATTAAACACCCCCTGCTGCCCAAGTTAAAGCAAAGAAAAGAGTGGCAAACCCCATGCAAAATTGTCTCAACTTTTCCCCCTCATGCATGAATAAGTTCTTTGTCTAATGGGCATACCCCAACTTAGAACTATGGTATGGGCATTACTTGGGCTTTTGTAACTTCCAATTATACTCTGTTTATAGAAGATGAAGTTACCCTCTTATTGCCAAGCCCTCAGGATCATGCTTTGGATCCCAAAGTGAATATGAAATCTTGATTGCCCTTTTACAAGTCATAGTTTGTACGTATATGTAAATATGTAAATATGCTAGGAAAAATGAACTATATGGCAAACAATGTACATGGATTATGTGACTTGTGCAAATGGAAGAATGTATTGTGGCCTTGCAAACAACATAACTAGCATGGCTATGCAGGCTGGACATGACATTTTGTAGGCTATGATATTTTCTATGTAGAAGAAAATTCCAATTTGGGAGTTGTGTCTCTTGTGAAACATGCTTTCTAGTGACTGTCAAGGTCATTAAATTGTTATTCAATGACTTTTGCAAGGAGAGATCTTTGAGTTTGCTATGGTTTATGCTTCACAATCATCTCATGGGAGACTTTTGATCTACTAGTAGGATATATTGTGATATCCTTAGAGGCATGATGCCTTTCTAGGTGGGGATTTCAACAATGCATTGTAGCTAGGAGATAACACATTTGGTCATACACATATGCTCGCATCTGAGCAACTACAATGGACTCAAATTTTCCTCTAGTTTGGTCTTGCTAACCTCTAGAAAGGGACGCAGCCATTGTTTCCTGGCTTTACTTTTTAGCATAATGCACAGTTTGCCTATCATGCCCGTTTAGATCACTGGTATTTGTTTAATGCACATCAATATGGTCCCTTCACATGCAATATGTGGGTTGATTATGCTTCCTGCATTTAGGTCATGCTCTTCTTTGGTTGAAATTATCTTTTTATATACTTTACAAAATGATAGATTGCCGAACAAAAGGTTTCTTCTTACAAACAATAGTTACTTTAAGCATGAAGCATACAAAGATCTGATGTGTGAGGCTATTACTCTTCTTTGGGTACATTGTCACATAAATGCTGATTTTACATGGCTTGCTTTTGTTAGCCATATGCAGTACGTGATTTAGTATGGAAAGAATTACATCATATTCTTTGGGAGTATGTTGCCAAAGCTAAAAGTATTTATCAGGATGTAACTGAAATTAGTTATTAGAGGAGCTTAGGATGAGGCTACATGCCTATGTCAGCCTTTAGGCTTGACACTTTCTCCAATGTAATGACTATAGGAAGCTTGAGAAATGGGAAACTAGAGCAACGCAAAAGACTTTCTCAAATAAGGATTGCTCTTTGAATATAATGTAGGCTTTTTAAAAATTTGGATGGGCAATGGAATCATTCATGATAGCAACTTTCCAAAAAATGCATTAGTCATTTTGCCAAGCAATTCGGCTACGTTGATTCCCAGTGTTGGCTTGTCAAGAGCTCCTTCACTTCAATCCAATTATGTCTTCACATCAAGCTATGCAACTTGAACTTCCTTTTACAAAGAGAGCATTGAAAGATGCCATTAGAGCATGTGCAAAATGTAAAAGGCCAGGTTGGGATGGTGTGCTTGTGGAAATTTTTATCCAATATTTGGATGCTCTGTCACGTGCTTTATTGTGCATGGATAATCATGTATGGGAGTCCCAAAAAATGCCAGCTAGTTGGAAGAAAGGGTTGATCAAGTTGTTCCCCAAAAAGCAATTGTGTGAGTCGTTTGCAGATTGGAGACCCATTACAAGCTTGCCATCTATAAGCTTGATGCTAAGATGATAATCTCTCATATCAAGGGTTTCTTGGACGAGGGTTAACATCCCACTCAGTACGGTTTCATTCTCCACATACATATTGCTGACAATATTGCTAATGCTTATGTGGGGATAGAATATGCAAAGTATACGAACGAAGATATTCTTTTTATTACAAGTGGATATTGCTAAAGCCTTTGATACGGTACAATGCATGGGATTTCATCTCACACACTATGAAATCTTTGGGATTTGGGGCCAAAATGCAGCATGCTATTTATTGGTTGTATCAAGACAATACAGTTGTTGGCATCATGGGAGGTGATCTTATAGATCAATGGACTCTTTTTTGCTTGGTATGGTAGGGCTGCTCACTCAGTGCTTTGTTTTATGCCATAGCTACTCATCTTATGCTTCAATACATGGACCATTTTGTAGCTATTGGTGCCTTGCACGGTTTGGTCATCCATGGTAGTAGGCCCTTGATTGTGCAGGCTTATGTCGACGATTCCTATTTATTACCATGGGATAATGAAAGGGATCTTTCGTGTCTCATGCGAGCCTTGTCTTTATATGATCTAGCAGTCGTGGAGCATTTGGGTTGAAAGTGAGTTTTCTGAAGTCCAAACTTCTTCATCTCCAAGAGAAAGCTTGGCATCATATGTTATGGCGTGGGGATATTGTTTTACCCACGCAACTTGTGCGTCATCCTGGTCACCCTTTATGGTGGGCAATCACTCATCGCCAGCAAATGGACTTGTGCTTAACAATGCTTAAGAAGAAGCTAGAATATTGGAAATTGGCTACTTGGCCATTGCATGTGCGCTATCACATAGTTCAATCGATTCTGGTTGCCTACATCTAGTTTTATGTGCCCTTGATGATGTTTGCCAAGCAAGACATTTTGCAATTTTATGTCTGCTCCTGCCAATTGTCGCCGATGCTTGTCCTTGTTGGTGAGTCTATGCTTGATCTCTTTTGGCATTGCCTTGAATCTCAGGATTTTTTGCTTTTACTACTACAACAATGTCTTTAGGCTTGCCTCCCTAGTACTTGCTTTGGCAATCAATTCTAATTATTTGGTTTTCATCCTGGGAGGCAAGGATACGATCTTCTTAGTGTTCACAGAAAACCTACAAACTATATACAATGGACCTGCAACATTTTCACCTGTAAGAAGTAGTGTCTCAATTTTGAGAAGTCATAAAAAATTTAGGCAATGTAGTAATATTTTAGCTGTAAAATTTGCAAAAGGTCTCAAGAGAAACCTGCACATTTTCCTGCAAAAAATGTGAAAACCCGAAGTTGTGTGATTTGGTGCAAAAAATGTTTTAAGGGAAGACGGTCAAAAACCCTACACCCTGAGTTGGAGCGAGCTTGGTGAAGTTTGATAGAATCAGGAGCGAGCTCTTGGCTGCGGGCGACGCGGTGGTGAACAATTTCAGCTATGGCTCTCGGCTTCAGAGATTCCTCTTGCTGTTGGACCGCCGGAGCTTGAAGCTTTGATGGTCATGAAGACGAGATTGGAAGCTACAATGCATTTGGATGCGATTACCGTCGTAATGGTCGAGTTGCCAGTCTTCCTCGCTTCTCAGCATGCCTCGCCCGCACTTCTTTGCCTTTCCGAACCTTCGTATTCCCCTTGATGATGCTGTTGGTCGGGGCTCCCTCTGGTAGAATGACTCGGCGATTGCTCGCCTCGCTCCGATGCATTTCTGGTTCCTTGCACCCCTCGATCAACTTCCGTGAACACATGCTTGTTCAGAAGCACTTCATGTCTACTCCGAGAATTATACTGAAGCCTGATCGTTCCTTGGATGTAATCACGGAGAGAGACAAGAAATTAAGACCCATTTTCAAAATCAGAGACTTGATTCTAAGGCAACAGACGCAAAGTATACGGATTCGGTACTTGGAAATCAAACGCGGGGTCCTGGGATTGAAGATGAAACAGATGAGCGCTCGAGCTTTTCTGAAAAGGTACCCTAATATATTTGTGATCTACCAAAACACCCGCGACAACCAGCTTTGGTGCAGGTTGACGACGGAGGTAATGAATCTTCTTGAAGAAGAAGAGCAGATATACCGCGATCAAGAGGCACAAATCGTGGAGAGAATGAAGAGATTGCTGATGATGGCGCAGGATCGTCGACTGCGTGTAGGCAAGCTCGAGTTTGCGAGGCCAGTATTGGGTTTGCCGGATGATTTCGCAACCAGGTTAGTCTCCGCCTATCCACAATTTTTCCGCCTTGTGGGTGAAGGCCCATCTCCGTATCTGGAGCTGGTAGCTTGGGATGAGAGTTTGGCTATCTCAGAGCTAGAAAAGAGAGCTAAGGAGGATGCTCGCAAGGCCGGGCTGGGTGAAATCGAAACCAGGGGCCAGCCTCTCGCTTTCAAGGTGTCTTTCTCGCCAGGTATGATGTTGAGAAGGAAGAACCTTGAGCTCTTGGCCGAGTGGCAAAAGCTTCCATACGTTTCACCCTATGAAGATTGGAGTTCGGTCCAGTTTGGAACCGCCTTGTCGGATAAGCGGATAGTTGCCCTTTTGCATGAGATTTTGTGTTTGACAGTCGAAAAAAAGTTTCTGGTGGGAGTTATTGGTCGCTTTCGAGACGAGTTTGGACTGCCCCAAAGTGTGTCCAAGCTGTTCCATCGATATCCAGGGATTTTCTACCTCAGTCTTAAAGGGGGTGCCAAAACCATCATCTTACGGGAAGGGTATCAGCAGTCCAAACTTATCGAAGATCATCCTATCGTTCACCTGAAGGCAAAATATATGGACATGGTTCTTGAAGGGCCACGCTTGCGCTTTGCTCAATCAAGAGCCAAAAATGATCTGGGGGACGGTAACATTGTTACAGAAGAGAGTGGTGACTCCCAAGAAGAAATTGATGAAGAAGAACTGGAGGCAGAAGGCATTCCGGATGACCCTGTTGATTCAGAAGGTTATGGAAGTGGTGGGGATGATGGTGGTGAAGATTGTTGTGAAGATGATTATGACGAAGACGATGATGACAATGGGAGAACCTCTAAGAACGCTTCAAACAGATTAAAGAAAGAGATCTGGTGATTGAATCGATAGTCTATGAAAATATAAGGTCACGCTGACTCAGTAGCAGAATGTTACTGAAAAATGTATGACACCATTTCAAAGTTTATATGTAGATAGTGCTCATGGTGCCCAAATATTGAGACCACACTTGCATGGTTCGGTGGTTGCAATCTCCGAAGCCAGAATGTCACAGATGACCACAGGTCCTTTTTTATTCTGATGCGCTTAGGGGAAGAATAATATCCATCTTTTTCTTTCTTTGTGGCAATTTATTGGCTCGAAAATCTAGTTTTTTTGTTGATGAACAGATGTCTTGACTTATGCATTCATTATTTGACCTGATTTAATTTTTCTTAAAATTTTGAAATGGACCTATCCAAGCGTTGTCTTTTTCAAAGTCTGGTTTTTGTCTGGGGAGCATGGACAGAGGCTCAGTATGAGGGCTTTGTTTAAATAGTGGGTATATGCTTGAGATTACCTGTTTATACTAAGGTAGACCTACGTTGTCCACTACTGATAACGACATGTCATGGTAGCTAGTGTCACGAGGTTAAAATTGTAGTATGTGTTCTGTTTTAGCTGATGACTTTGGGTATGTCCTCGGTTCATCAAATAGATATCCCATTCAAGTGGGGTGATTATCTGATTAAATGATTTAACCAACCAAGTCAAAGAGTGGCACAAGACGGAGGTTTAAAGCCTGCAAGGCTATCAATCCTCATTAACTTTTTGTGGAAGCATTGTGCATCAAAAGATGACAGAGTTTTGACGTACACCAGTAATTTCTTGTATTTGTGCAAGTTGAGAAGGCACATATGTATAGCCATGGATATTATTGCTTTGGAAGTGCGAGCTGGGCTCTCCCAGCCATTCAAAGACGCTTGAGCCCAGTAAGAGCCAAGGGAGAAGCCGCAGCAACAAAGTGCCATTCATTGGGAGCAGGGATGCAGAGCCACAGCCTAGGCATCAGGCTGGTCAGCAGCCCAAGGGTAACTTGTATGGCATCTTGGACCAGAGATTGAAGAGGATACATGGGTTTATTAGGTGTTTTGCTTGTGGTATTCTTTGAGTTCAAGAATAAAGATACATCTCTTGAATCCTTCATACTTTCTTTCAGATATACTAGCATTTATGTAAGTTCCATGATGTCTATGGGTAGGGCATGCTAGCAGCAGGCACTGTCTATGTTTATACTCTAGGCAAAGTGTGCCGCATGTTACCGACAACTACAATACCGATTTAACTTGTATCTTCACCTGCACTTACGTGGATAACACCCATTATTAGTGTGGACTTAAATCTTCTTTGCATATTACCTGAGGGTAGTGAAGTGTAAAGCTTTGCACTATCTGGTAATTGATAGCCAAGTTTCGTTGCACCTGCATACCGTGAGAAGGCTACCATCTTCATATAGTCTCTCACCAACTTCATATCTGCTGCGCATTTGGGCTGTAAGAGGCTGAGGCTATGCACGTATAGGGATGCAATGCCATTGCTCACTTGGCTTCTCGTCCATCCTTGGTCTTGGTTTGTCCAAAGTCAATCTCACCCTTGGCCATGCTGCTAGGGCTGCACAGTCAGCAGCCTAGGGGCAGCCACGCAGGCAGCACAGGAGCCCAGGCAGCCACACACAGGTGCCACATCAGCACTAGATCAGCAGCCACATGGCAGACTACCATGTGGCAGTCGGGCACTGCAGCTGACCCGACTCCAGTCGGGACAGGTTGGGACAGACCAGGGGTCTGGTCGGCAGCAGGTCCTGTTGGCCACTTTACTTCAAATTGATTCTCTGCTTATCTATCTGTTGCCAGCTTCTACTGCTTGAACACGGAAGTAGAATTCATAAGGCTGCAAGGAACGAATTCTACACAGTTCCGTAGCTGCAATTTCTTCCATGAATTCGTCAGCTTTTGTGTTCACGCATCTATTTACTGCCTGCTCTTGCAGCGATTCAAACATGCTCCCTAATGTCTCAAGCCTAGGACTACTCTTTGTGTACCAAAGGTACCACGTGCCCCTACTGTCCCAAGGTTAGGATACAAGACCATAGGTTAACCTAACCTCCATAACACTAGCCATGTTATGTCCAGAGGTGGATAATAGTCGGCCCCTCTCCTTCTGCCTCTTCCCTCCCCCTCCTTTGCCCCCTGCTGCCGCAACAACGAATCACTCTCATCACCTTCCCTCGGACCATCCCTTCTCCTCCCCCCCCTTGTAAATAAATATATTTGCATAGGCTAGAGAGACTTGATTGGATAGGCTAATGTGGTGTGGGTTGGGCTGGCTGTAGGATTGACAATGCAAAGGCTTAGCAGCAGGAGATAGCGAATGAGTATGTGCAATGCAGCAGCAGGTTGGGAAGATATGGACAGCAGGCAAGGGCGAGCGAATCAGTGGTAGGGCTGACAGTAGGCTGGAACAGAATGTGGTGGGGGGGTTTGCAGAACTGAAGGAGACGGGGCTATGGAATGCTGCAGCCAGTAGTTGTGTGACCAAAAAATGCAATCTATGGCGGAGCAGGTGCATATATGAAACAGGGAAAAATGCCCCAAAATGGTTGGGGATGTAAGTGGATACATAAATGCTAAAGCTAGGTGCCTGGCTGACTGTGGGGCAGTACTTTGAAAGAACGGCCTAGTCATCCTATCCTGTTGCTACATGTCACGGGGACGTGAATTTCTAGTTTTTAGGAATTTACGGTGACTGACCTGACCTCAAACTGATTAAGTTTGTAAAGGACACTTCAATGCAATTAATTCCATGGGCCAAAGGATCTGAAGATTAGAGAGGGGTAAAAATCCCTTTCGCTAAAAATAGCTCCAAGAGCCACGTTTGGCTAGCTGGCTCGGAAAGCAAGCAAAAAGTCGAAATTTGCTTTCAGGGCTGTTTTCTGGACCACAGAAGAACAGGGAGAGCCAAGTCACAGGCTGGGAAAGTGCTCTAGGGCTATTCTATCACATCACCTTGCTGATTTTTGACTACCAGGGCAGTCTGTGGGCTGTTGGTGGCCTGCTAGGGCTGCCAGAACCTAAAAAACGAAATTCGTTTTTGTGCCAGGAGCCTCCAAACCAGTTCGTTTTTGTTGCATGCCTACTGTTCATGCCTTCCCATAGGCCCAAATCTGATTCGCACTTCTAGGAGCTTTCCAGGCCAATTGCCTATTAAAATTGCACTTTTCCAGGCAATTTGGCGCTTTCCTATCGGTTCTCTTCCAGCAGGTTTTCTAGGGTTTCTTTTGCTGATTTTCACCTGCCAGGGTGCCAGAGATCTTGCTAGGGAATTTCGTTTTTCCATGTTTGCTGATTTCCCAGGGTTTCCCGAGCTTTCCTATCGGTTGATTTCTTTTCGGGAGTTTTCCTACTGCCTCAGAACCTTCAGATCCTTTTGCTTTGCGCAGTTGGCCTTTCTGTTTGCCAAGAACAGCCCGGTGTGGTTGTTTTGTTGGCTTCTGTCTTGCTAGCACTCCCTTGACGGGTATTCAGAGCTACCAAAACAGATAGGGCTGATTTCTCTCCTGCCAGTGGGTATCAGAGCTGCCAGGTTAGAACCCTCGGCCAGATTCGGAAGAAGGGCTGCCATGGAACGTTGCACTGGACTGAGATGCCTTTTCTGTGATTGCAGATTAGGACGGAAGTGCCTGTGGTTGGCTATCTGTGGACTGATGCATGTATTTTCATGCCTTTTGAATAAAATATAAAGAAATACTGAAAGGGGCGCTAAGTTTAGGGCCAATCTGGGGTCCGGTGCAAGACGGGGGCTATCTAGCTCTCGCGTGTTTTGTTCTAAGTTGATTTTATTCGTTGTGGAAAGTTCTAAGTGTGTTTGCTGGTTGTTATCTGTTCATTGCCCTTTGGAGATCCCGATGGCCGGTTATAGTGGTTCCATTGCTGGGATATTGCCATCTTCTTCAAGAGGGTGAGCTTGTGGTTCTGTTTGGGTCAGGACAGCAAATACTGGTTGCTGTAATAAATTTGCAGCCAAGGGAATTTTTCAGCCATGGCATATAGCCCAATGCTGAGGAGAAATCATAGTCTTTGGGTTATCTAGCATGGTGGGAGGAAGTTGATGAACAGCCTGCCCAATCGGAGCATGCCACGGAGGGTTTTCGTCATGAAGAGGAAGAGGTTGAGGAGCCAAATGCGGATGAACAATTCAAAGCTCAGTTGCAGGGAGCCGCTCAGACTTCTACGTACTTGATGCAGGATCCACGCTTTGTAGAATTGGTGAATGCACCTTTGAAGCTTGAGAAGAAGTAAAAGAAGAAGACTCCAGAACTTGGCGCAATGTCTCCTGCATCAGTTATGGGTGCAAATCCCCAGAGCTTTCCGTTTTTATGGTTTGGCACAACAGACTTTCCCTCCATCTTCTATTCCCACAGGTTACGTCGGAGGAGGTTTAGTGTTTCAGGCGATGGTTGGATAACCTGAGCAAGGCATGGGAATGCTTGGAAATTTCCCGAATGGATTTCATCCTAGCATGCAAGGCTATCAAGGGCAGATGTTTGGAGGTATGCCGGCTATGATGCCTAATGTGATGTATGGAAACATTGGGATGCAGCGAGGGATGTAGACTGCCATGTCCGATATGTTGGGGATTTTTTAGGAATTCCTGGCATGAATGCAATGGGACCTGGAATGGTCAATCCTGCAGCGAATAGTGGATAGAGTGTCACAAATCTTGGCAATATGATGCAGCCCCCGTATTTACAGCCACCTACTTGTGATAATCTCATGCCCAAGGGGAAGCAGAGAGATTATAAAGAGGGTGGTTCAGCTGTGAAATTTGACACTTTCAGTGGTATCCAAGACAGGTTGAAAGCTCACCTTCATTCAACAACTTAATGTAGCATATTCAGGTGATTATTCATAGTCATTCAGAATTCGCTAAAACACCACTTTCTTAAAGGGAAAGGCTTTGCAATGGTGGATGAATTTCTCTCGTAGGGGAGAGTACCCACCACATGGGTGGAGTTTAAGCAGGTCTTTTCAGCTGCGTAGTAGACCAACACATTTGAAGTTGACATCATGACGGCTTGGCATAAGTTGGATGCAGAGAATTGTCGTAATTTGGAAGAATATAATAAGAAAATTTGGGAAGCCCTATTGTCAGTCAGTTCCTATCGGCATGTTTCGTTGTTTGAGCAGGTAGAGGAATATTGTTGTGGATTTTGAAGGAAATTCGAGACTTTTGCACAAAGTCCAAGGTTTCTAACATGCCGTAGTTGATCGAGAATGCCAATACATTTTATGCTTTGCTACAAGGTAGGGCCATTGGTTTTAAGGGTAGCAAGATCAAAGGACCACGCTCTAGTGGGACTTTGGATCTCTCTCTTTTGTATTGTGTCCATAGCTTTGGAGAGAAATATTTTCTTTTGGTGGTTTCTATATCTGGCTAGATCATTGTCTATTTACTAGTCTGCACATCTATATGATGCACATAAGTTTAAGGAGTTTGTGATTCCACTACCCACATACTCTGTGTGAGCTCTTGGGCTATTCTATCAGTCTTTTGCTATGCGTACCCTCTGTCGGTTGATTTCTAACATGGTATCATAGCCCAATTAGGAGGCTCACAGGTGTGGGAGCCTGAAAGTAGGGCCTTGATGAAGGCGACCCTGATTTAGAAGCTCTTGGGAATCGATTTCCACGATTGGAGGACAGCGCCCTTACAAGGAGGGTGACTCAAGTTCAGTCAGGTGCATACAGAGTTCTGGTCTACAGAAGGTTGAGTTTGTTCGACTTTGTTGTGTGGTTTAGCAGCATAGATGTTGATTTCAGAATCCTCTTTAGCCCCTTATCTCCCTCCCCCCTCCCGATTTCTTTCTTTCACCATCCCTAACTTTGGAGAGTCTCGGAAACTGGATGGGACAAATTGAGTCATTTTGTGGCTCAAAAGTTGTGGAAATCGACAACGGGAGCAGAAGTGAAGTAAAGGATATGGTGGACAACAAGGGGAAGATACTCATACTTGTAGATGGAGAGGAACTTGAAGCTTGGGAAGATAGAGATGCCCATGCCTTGGCATTGATCATAGAGAGTATGGTGGACTTTGTGCTTCCTCACATCCAGATGGCCGACACGTTAGTAGAGGAGTGGGCAATTTTGAAGGATCTATATGAGACAAATAACACATTCTGAAGGATCTGTACGAGACAGATAACACATCCCGGATCTTTCTTCTTTAGCATCACCTCTACAACTTGGATATGGATGAGGGAGATTCGGTACATGACCACTTGACGAAGGTCAAGGTGGTAAGGGATCAACTAGCATCAGTTGATCAAAAGGTGGACTCATGCCAGTTGGGCTTGATGGTACTCAGGGGGATACCTTGGAGTTTCAAAAGCTTTGTTATGACTGTGATAGTAGGATAAAGGACCAAACCTCTAACTTTTGAGGAGTTGGGTCCATTATTGCTCCAGGAAGAAGCTAGGGAGAAGTTCCACAACAATGACAAAGATGACAAGGCATTGCTGGCAAAGGATTACACGGGAAAAGGAAAGGGCAAGCCTAATGGTAGCAAGTCTAAGAAGGATGACTCTGAGCTCTGATGACGAGGACACTTCCCAAAAAGGAAGCAGAAGAAGTGCTTCTATTGTGACACGCCAGGCCATTTTGCTAAGGATTTTAGAAAGAAGGCGGATCATAAAAACAAGGAGTTCGACTCAGATTCAAAGGGCAGCACAAAAGAAAAAGCTAATGTGGTAATCAAAGAGCTGTTCTTGGTGACATCTCCGTGTGTTACTGAGGTTAGATATGCCGACCTAGAAACCACAATGATGATGTCTAACATCAAGATATGGGTCAACGAGGAGTCAAAAACCTTTGTGAAGGTGAAGGACATGGAGTGCTTGGTATCTTCTAGATGCATGGTTGTTGACACTGACATGAGGTTGGATTCCATGGAGTGCCGTAGGGTTTCATGCTCAGATGGTGGTTGTCATTTAGAAGGGGGTAGTAAAGGATTACACTGGTTATTGGTATGTGCCTAAATGAGGTACATGGTTTTCTTTTAGAGCAAGCACACAGGCAATACGACAACCTGGTATGTACTTGATGTTCTTAATTTGAGCCTTTATAGCATGCTGTGGAGAGAATTTGCTCTTCATATGTCTCAGGTAATGTGAGATTGGAAGGAATAAGTCTTCTTCAAAGGCAGAAGGGGAAGTGTGGGTGCTTCTTCAAATCTCGAGTCTGTGGTTGAGGTTATCTGGAGATATTCTTGGGATTGCCTTTCTCAAGATGGTTCTTTTGTTGTGGACCTTGCCAAACGAAGGACGGGTTGAAACATACCCTTAGAGCATGGTGCTTGGAAGACTCTAGGTTCACTCATTATGAGGGGGACAACTGGAAGATTGTGGCATCTAGATTGCTTAAGTTTGAAGGCAGGAACATGACTGAAGGTGGTGGTGCCAGGAGGTGCTATCAGAGATGGACTTGTGTACCAGGATGATGTGTGGAAGGGAACCAGAGCTGGTGTAGCAGGAGCCACTGGATGAAAAACCAGGAAAAGATTTCGACACCGTAATGTTCCAGAGGACTATGACCAAGGAGTTACTGGAGCATCTTCAATGTGTTGGCATTGGGCTGAGATGAGTCGAGGTGTGTTAAAAAAGTCACCTCCCCATCTATAAGCCCCCATATGAGGAGAGCATGGTGGAGGGATGCATAGGGCATTTTCCTAGAGGGAAAATCTTGGACTGCCACCACATGGGCAACACCTCACAACAAAGAAATGAGACGAAGGGTGCAACGGGGGTTGTCGGCGTAGTTTTGGCTCTTCTATGGAGACCGATTTTGATGGTGTCATCACCCTGGGGGTCTTCAATGAGAATAGGCCCTCCCTACACCTGTTTGCCCTTATCTTGAGGACCTAGCCGCTGCATGCATAGTTGTCGTTGCACGAATTCGTGCAACTGGCTTTCCTCATACTGGTTGAGCAGCTGACTTGGTTTCGGTTGCACTTGGGTGACCGGAGTGGCCCTTGGTGTTGTCCTCGCTCTCTTGGGCCTGGTTTTTGTCTCTTCTCGCTCGGTCTATATGGGACCGATGGCGGATTTCTGGGTGAGTCCGAAGCCGATGGGTGGATGCTGACTTTTGAGGTAATAGAGGACCAGCCGTGTACAACATTGGATTGCTGATGATGTCCCCGTGGGTGCTGAGGTCCTCTCTCATCTAACTACAATAGTAGTCAGCCCAGTTTGTCTGCTGCATGTTCACCATTCGCAGCAAGATATTGGGCACCACGGATTGATGATGATCTGTGTGCTTCATTTGAGTGAGCCATTGCAAGGCTCTTACTGGGCACTCTACCTCGGGCTTGTAGATGGTGTTGAACTAGATGCAGCCTCTGCACTCGTGGCGATCGTAGGGACATACCGTCTTTTAGGGAGTCGAGGCTCTTCTTTTGCTTGGAATATTTTTCTGCCACCACTGGCAGGTTGAATACTACCCGTACCATATCCTGATTGATCTGGTAGTGGTGGGGGTGGCCTGTTGCATCTCTCAAGACACCGACGTTGGTGTTCCTGTCGTATGTCTTTAGGAATTCCGCCAGCAGCTTCATGTCCAGGTGGTATGGGAAGTAGGCTGCTACTCTCGGCAAGCCTGAAAAGTTAGGGGCTTCCACGACTGTCGGGTCCTGGAGAGCGGCGTATGCTACTGCAGTGTGGTAGTGGAAGGTGTAGTCCCGACCCTCAAAGGCAAAGCGCGAGTGGATTACGCAAGCATTGAGCTCTTGGAGCCATGCTTCTCCCAATGGCGAGTGCGCTTGTGAACGCACGATCTTGTATTCACCAACGGTGGGTGTCAGGGTGCGCTTCCTTGTTTTCGTGGGGGTTGTGCCTGCTGTGGCTGGCTCTTCTTGAGTCGCCTTTCTGGTGGAGGTTTCTTCGTGTTGTAGGTCCGAGGGTATCTGTCCGGCATTAGAATTATGGCTGAAGGAGTGCTCTGAGAACCTGAGGTGCCCGTGGCCTCCGGAATAGGGCGAGGGTGGCAATCTAGGTGTGTCTCGAATTAGAAAAAGTCATGTTCGTACTCCATGGCAAATAGAAGTGAAAGTTGCATGACGAGAGAATCGGTGGATGAGGAGGCACAGGACATCAATTTGCTGGTGGGGGTGCAGAAAAGGTGGGCAGGAAACTGTTAGATTTTTTGATAAACTTTGACAAAGTTTGGCTACAACAACTATGGCGACGACTCGGTGGGGTAGGCATGCATTTATAGATTTCTATCCCCCCGACCGGTGGGATACTAGTATGGCGACAGTCAGTGCTGAATTTGATGGTGACAGTCGGTGCTGAATTTGATGGCGATGGTCGGTGCTGAATTTGATGGCAACAGTCAGTGCTAAATTCTTCAACGACGGTCGGTGGGGTGTGACTGTGTAAAAATAGGAAAAAAGAAAAGGAAGGGGGAGTGGGGTAGGGGAAATGTAGGCGGAGCGGACTGCACTTGTGTTGTGCAACGTGACAATGAGGTCAGTGTGTGAGAACATGAGCACTTATAAAAAATGCAAGAGCGGACTCTAGTCACCTAGTGCTGACCATGTGTGCGCGTGCGGTGTGTTCGACAAAGGCTAGTGTGCTGCTGGTGCGTCCTGTGAGATGCCTATCATACTGACTCACCTAGACCTAGATGTGATGCTTATGATGAATGCGGTGGAGGTGGACGCCGTACTACAGCATAGCGAGTAAGGAGCCATGTAGAGTACGTGTCTAGCTTGTTCTTTACCTTAGAGGCCAGAGGCACCTTTGTGTTGGACTTTGTTGCTGTGGCGAGCCCTGGTGTCGAGTGTCCGGCCCCAAGGCGAGGTTCTTGTGTAACTCCTTGTGGGGCAGAATTCGATTCCCATGGGATTTCTCGACTGGTGGTGGCGATGCTTATGTTGAGTCGGACCGCCCGTGGCATCATTGCGTACTTGGTACCTTGAGGCTGGCCTGTTGTGTCCGGATCGTTGGTAGGTTCTTGTGGTGCTGTATATTGTAAGGACACAGGTTAATGTGGTGTTGCCTTCGTCGTCTTCGAGGTTTGCAATGCCTTCTTTTGGATCTAGGCGACCTTGTTGCCTTGGTCGCCCAAGTTGCTGGTGATGCGTGGCGGTGGATGAGGCGTGAGCTTTGGACGTGGCTTCCTCCGAGTAGTGCCTGTGCATGGGGGAAGCGATCTTGAGGTGGTTGGAGCTGTTGCTGCTGCGTTACCGTTCTCTGGGCATCGGTTGCGATCGAAGTGACATTGGGCGGTGAGGATAGCATCTTGTACTTGCAGTTTCCAAATTTCTTGAGCGGAGGATGGTGGCATGGGTTGAGCGTGCAATGGCATTGGTTTACCACTGCGGCAATCTTTATGCTCCTTTCGGGCTAGGCCCTGGGGCGATGTGCTGGTGGAATCTGCGGCGTCCAGTTGTCTTTGCTGTGTCGCTTCATTGTCGTGAATCGGCGAGGTCGAGGTCGAAGAGGGGGGGCTTGGTCTGCATAGCGAGACTACTGCAGTTTGACCACCATTGGTAAGCGAAGCAATTCGGGCGCGCCAATCAACTTGGCAGTTGATGGCATAGCACTAGGTTCTTCCTAGAATAATCTGTTCTTCAATGGCTTCTATAGGGAGAACATAAAAGCGTATATCCACAGCTTAGCGAACAACCATTAGACTTAGATTGACATAACCCAAGGTTTGCAGAAGTTGGCCGTTTATAGCTCTTATTGAGGCAATAGTAAGGGTTAGTGATACCTGTAGCTGTTCCCATACCTCTCAGGAGATGAAATTGTGGCTCACTCCTGGGTCCACGAGTGCTTTGATGTGCATGCGCGGTACCTGTGGTTGAATAAGCAACCTGGCTGGATCTATTGCATCTGTTAGTTGAATCTGTTTAGTCATTGCCTTAAAAAGGGTCATTTGTCTACGTTGTTGGATCTTAGCATTATGGATTTTGGCTTTCTCGATGGCCTGGTGCTTCATCCTCTTCACCTCTGCCTTGAGCTCTCTCTCTATGCACGGCTTGAAGGGTAGGGATAGTGAGTGGTCCGTAGCATCTTTTCAATTTTCTTCCATTTAGGTAGCCATCCATTTTCGTCCCATCAAGGGTGGCTATTCGGCACGCCCATTGGGGGGTGATCTCAACTACGCGGTAAGGACCCATACCTCGGTACTTAAGCTTACGTTTGGTGTTGCGGACATTGTATAGGAGTGCCAAGTCTCCTTCTGCCAAGTCCTTGTTCTTGAGGTTGTGGTCGAACCATTTTTTACGATGGGCCTTTTCTACTCGGAGAGCATGGGCTACTTGCAACCTTGTCTCCTCTAGCTTTTTGAGGTCAACTAGCCTTTCGGCTAGCGCATTGAGTCTTTCCCTTACGGCAAGACGAAGGCTAGGCACTACATACTCCATCGGCATTATTGCCTCTACCCCAAAGGCTACTTGAAGGGGATACAATGTGTTGCTACCTTGTAGGAGGTCCTATAGGCCCATAACATTGCTATGAGGTTATGTGCCCAGTCGGTATGACTGGCTTCTACCGTACATGTGATAATCTTATAGCAAGTTTTGTTGGAGCTTTCGGCCAAGCCATTTGCTCTGGGGTAGTATGGCGTTGACTTCCTATGAATGATCATAAACTCGCTTGTCAGGATTGCTATGGTGGGAGGTAGCAAGCTAAGGGTGTCCACTATTTGTTCACTCCCCAATCCTTAGGAGGTGGAAAAACAAGCTTTTTGGCACACAAAAATGCAAATCTCACCTACTTCCCTATGGATCTAGTCTTTGAAGTCTTCAGGCATAACATCACACATGCTATTGTGCACACAATGGTATGGTCTGATCAAAAATTCGATGCACGGACAAAAAATTTCTTTGTGTCACACGGCATGGTTCCAAGGCGGTCACACCTTTGTCATGAATAGAGAGTGTCATATTAAATTCTGAATTTCTCACTCATTTTAGATTAAATGTTATTGAAACTTTGTAGGTGGTCTCTTTACATTATGTAGAGCTTAACTTGATTTATTGGTAATTATTTGAATGATTTATCTAATTATAAATAATTATTTACAATAAATAAAGTCATAAAATATATGCATTTTAGTAGCATACCACATTTTTTAAGTATTTTGAATAATTAAGCAAATCCAATTTGGTGGAGGGTTAGGAGGCACATAAGGGTGTGTGGTTCAATCATCAAATTCCAAATCCAACGGTTAGATTTAGGGAGATTGAAGTTTAATTTTTACTTTTACTCCTTAGAGGATCAACAAAGAATATTAAAAATAAATCTAGTAATTCTTAAACATGACCAAACATTTTAAAAATGTCAATATTTTTAGTCCTCCATGTGATGAATAAGAGGGAAAAATTTTGGTTAAATTTGAGTAAGGGAAGGGTACATTATGGTCTCGACAAGTGAAATCTCCCTTTTGTGGGGGAAAAAGGGCCACACAAGCCTAATACCAAGACAAGGTGGGCTTGGTATTAGGCTGGAGAATCACCGACCCTGGTGGCAAGCCTTTGGAGTGTGCATGCTGCCCATGTGGAAGGCTGAGTCATCTATTTTTGCCTTGCCACCATGCCACGTTAGACTGCATGGTGCCATGTCATCAAGGAGATGTGACGTCACTTGTTGCCATGTCACCTTAGATTGCCACACGTGCTACCACATCAGCCACATGTGCCACCTCATCATTCCACATCATAGGAACTCTTGGAGCCATGTCATCACACCTTGCAACCTTGGCATACCTCGTCAACATTGCCACGTCACCAATCCCTCCACCTTAGTTTGCCATGTCAATCTACCACCTCATAAATGCCAACTCATCATGCCACATCACATTTCCACGTCATGGAAGAGCCTCATAGATTCCACACCATATTGCCACATCATCACCATGCATGGTGCCACATCAGCCACATGTATACACATCATGATGATGGCGAGCCACATCATCAACATGCATGGTAAGTTATACATGCATGTGATTTAGAGAGCTAAATATATGGCATTTTCTCTTTGGGTTTTTCCCATATGATGTACAAAATTTTCCTTCTTACAATATGCTTCATCTCTTGCTTGTTTATATGAAAATTTTCCTCCATCTCTATTAGCAACTTTAGCCTGTACATTGTAGGATGGTACCATAGGATTCAAACAAGAGTTCCCCTTTTATCGGGACTCTACATGGATGAGTTGTCCAAATTCATGATACTCTTGAAGCTACCTGGCCTTATTCGGATGATGAACCTTGTCGACAGATGGTCAACACTTGCTGAAATAAGCATGAGTGTCATGCTATTTTGGAGTGTATCTAGAGCTCCTCATGGGTTGCTACCTAAGGCTAACTAGGCCCTGATTGGGACGACCAGATGGCCAACCCTATCTATCCCAACCAATTTCCATATGGTTGAGCCAACTGATTTCCAACAAGGTTGATGAGTCATGGAGCGCAAGATCTAGGCAATGTCATGGGTGCAATGTACACTGCTTCTTTCTTTGAGTAATGAATGCAAACTCAGCTCAACGAGCCAAGCCAGTCGTAGATATTAAAAGAACAATTTTCTATAGAGAAAGGGTAGCTGGAATGTATTCTCCACTAGTTTAAACTTATAATTCGCAAGATTAAGAAGTTGACAAAGAGGTTCCAAAGTTTATAGAAGATTGACGAAACTACGCTGGCAGCAAAGGAATGGTTGGACATGATTGCAATGATCATCATGCCATGTAGACGAAAGGATAGAACATAAAGAGAAACCAAAATAATTTCAACCAAAAGGATAGAACATAAAGAGAAACCAAAATAATTTCAACATGGAGTACACTATCAACCCATAGATGAGAGTTTGAATTAAGTTATAAGGGATCTCAACTCTCTCCTATGAGCAAAATTTGACAGCATTTTCAGTTTAGTGCATAAGGATGAGCTGAAGCTAAATTTTGAATTAACCACCTCAAACTCATGAAGACATAAATTTTGAATTTGTCAATCCGACTAAAACCACAAGGACGAGAATTGGGCAGATTGACAATAGGTAGAATAAAATTTTGCATTAGAAATATAGAACTAGCAACATCGGGAAGATAGTTGCGATATTGCCAAGAGCTATGTTGGGAATTCATTCTCTACGATATGTTCAAAGTTATGCTAGAAATATAGAACTAGCTACACCGGCAATATAGCTGCAATGCTATTGAGATCTATGTAGGGAATTTGATTTCTAAGGGATGTTGTGGTGGCATGAATTTAGTGAATTCCTATCTGGTGGTGATGGTGTTATTGGGTGAACCCAATCTCACAGACAATCTATGGTTTGATCATTTCCCAACAACTGGGGGATTTGGATGGTGTATATATAGAAGTTTCTAGAAGAGGAAAGGAGATCATAGTGGCCCAGTACATCCTCGAATATCTTAGTTTAGTCAACCAAATGCAAGTACATTTCATACATCATGAAAGATACTGAAACCATAACTAAGGCATCTTCAAAATAAGCATCATAATGGTTGTAGTTGAAACCTTTGTTCCAATCATATCCATTGGAAATCATCATGCAAGTCATGATATATTCTTCCTTCATGTAAGCTCTTGTCATAGTCAACCCACACTAGTCAACTAGTCAACAAGATAGTATGACTTGAAATCCATTTCAAAGTATCATAACCTCAATCCTCAGCATAAAAGGTGAAAAATGCATTCAACTGAACTTAAAAGAGCATTCTCTGATCTAAAAAAGAAATCTTTGTATCTCTGATTTGAATTTTAACTCCTCAAGCATCAACTTAGCATTTAATGTAGCATCTATTTTCAAAAAATAGTCAAGAAATGCTTGTAGAAACAAGAGTAACCTTGGAGGATTACTACCTCACACCAAAAAGAATCAACCAGAGGACATTTGCTGTGCAATTAATGATCCTTGGGAGTAGAAGACTTAGTGCAAGTCTCAGACCAAAAGAAGCTTCACACCTTCAGGGGCAACAGCATCAGTCGCATGAGTGCACCTTAGACCATTTTTGAAATGGTGGCTCCAGCAAGCTGTATCATTAGAAATTGTGCAGGATAGGGTGAGTGTAAGCACGGGCTATAGAGGTTACCTTGCCACCCGATAAGGGCTCTGTAACCACGTTTTCTTTCTTTTTCTTCTTGGTCCACTTTTTGAAATTGGTCTTTAGACAAGTCCAAAAATTCTCAAAATTGTGTTTTGGGCATTGTTGTAGATTAGCTGCCTTTCTCAAGTCGTTTATTGTTGAAGCCAGGAGCAGTGAGCTACACGTAGGAGGCTTTTGGAGATAGAATCGTATGGTGTTGAAGGGGTAACAGCCGAGTACTTGGAGCCTTTGCAAAGGCTAGTAAATGGAGGGCAAGCTCACTAGAGCTATGTGTAGTAGCTATGTTGAATGGAAGCCGGTTAGAGCTGCTTAGGTACTGCAGGCTTGTAAAGCTGTGTTTGTAACTAGGTTTCGTTGCTGGGCTAGTTGATGAAGGTGTTGACAACTAGTAGTAGGGAAGCTTTTGGAGCTGCTTGTTGTGTCGCCCGTGGAGCAAATGTGGAGACAAGTCAAATGTTGGTTGCATGGAGCCTTTGCAATGCCACTTTAGATTGGCCTATTGCTAGAACCATTGTTCTACTCGCGTGCTTCCATTTTGGTTGTCATTAAAGGAGCTTTACCATAGAGTTGATGAAGACGTTGCCTCATAGAAGCTTTCTTAGAGCTTGTGGGCTGGCTTAGTCGACTGAGTGGACTGGATTGTTGAGTCACATGCAGGAACTTAGGCAATGTGGGTCATTGTAGGAGGTCGCGGAGCCTTCTTGAGATGCTCGTACAAGCTTGTAGAGTCGGTGATACTGCACACTACCTTTGCTGTTGTCGTTGCTGCTATAGATAGGTAGCTTTGCTTGTCTTTGCAATTCTTTGTTGCTGCCTGTATTGCAGAGTCCCGCTCCTAGTTGCTGTAGATAGTAGGTCGCTCAAGTGAGTCGCCTTAGCCGCCTTTAGTTGCAGTTTGAAGAAGCATGTGCCTTGTTGAGGCTGAGTAGGAGGCAAGGAAGCAAGCCTCTCTACTATAGAACCAGAATTAGTCATCCTATCTCTCTATATCTCAATGAATAAGGAAACATGTCTCAATCTCTCAAAACAAAAGGATGGAAGTTCCTCTCAAATGGATTGTAAGAGACTCTCTCCAATCAAATTTCTCTCAATCAATTGGACTCCTATGTCTCCCTCTCACAAACAATGAATCTCTTAATGAACGAAATAATGGACGGAAATTTTCTCTCTTTCTCATAGAAGAAAGAACTCTCACTGAACGAAAATCCTTCACTCGTCAAAAGTGAATGAAATGCACTCAATTCTCTCAATTGATCTCTCTCAAAAAGGATGGCACCCCAGTGGAGGGTAGAACCATGCTCTGATACCATGACAAAATATGAAGAGGGAAGAGGAGAAGAGTAGAGATGAGGAGAGAGGGCACAGCTACAGAGCACACCACAAATGACTAATTGTACACTAGATTTAGTTGAAAATGTAGAATATATACAAACCTATTTAGGGTTAGGGTTTGGGCATCTAACCCTTTCCTTTATAGCACTCTATATGTGTTAGTGCTATGCACATGTAATTGAATGATGTTAAGCGTGGTCTCTCAACAAGGATAACTTGTCATGGTTGCAGTCAAAAAGGACATTACCGCTCGAAGTGCCCTCAACTTCCACTGGTATAAGTTTTGGAGAAATTTGATTCTAAGGCGGAAGACTTAAGTGTTGAAGAGATGATGCCTATTAAGGACTCTTCCCTCAAAAATGCCCCTAGAAGGATAAATGACAAGAGGTATGGTTCTCCTCCCCCTATGCAAGAAAGTGCATCTTTCAACTAGAGCGAGTGCAATGACGTGCTATGATCCAACAGTTCCACGCAAGGGTAAGGTTGTATATATAGTGATCCCCTCAAGCACTCTTTCTCCTCCTTTGCAAAGTATAGATATAGTTGTTTGATGATCAAAGCGCTGATGAGATAGAAGTCTTGAAAGTTGATGCCAGTGATTGTGTTGAGCTTGAGATTAATAGTAATGGTTCGCATTCTTCAATTGATGCCTTGAGTATCATGGCTTTGGAAGAAATGCCTTGTGAAGTTGAGAGTCAGCTAACTGGGGCATTACCAATGTCTATGGAATATTCTATGTAGGACATTGAACAAGAATGCAACAAAGCCTGGGATGAACTCTTTGATTCTATAGAAGTTGCAATCAAGCATAAGGAGATGGTGGATGTAGAAGAAATTGAAGAAACCTTTCCTTCCTCATTATCTTCCCTTGATTTCACATATGATGGGCGATACGTGGAGCATGAGTCTAAGATGAAGGCGTTGAATGATGTATTGCCAATTGAAGAAACCTTTCATTTGTCTCTCTTTCTTTTTCATTTCATAAATGGAGACGTGTTCCTTGATGGGCATGATAAATTGGAACAGTGATTACAGCATGATGGGGATTATGTTTTGAAGTGCAATGGTGTTCACCCTCCATATGGAGGGGAGGTTGTATTAGAGGTCTTTCCCTCCCAAACCGGGGGGAGGAACCAACTTTTGAGAATTTCAATGAAGCATCTTCGTTTTGTAGCCCTTTTGGGTAGTGATCGATTTGTATTTGATCCAGGGCATGTGGATATGGCTCTAGCACCACAGATTGTTCTCAGTCAAGGCAAGTATATCAGGTGCCGAACCCAAGACGTTGGATCTATTGAAGTCCAAGAGCTACAAGAAACACATGGAAGAAAGGCATTCAACAAGCAACATCTCAAGCCCTTCTTTGTGCGTGTTGGTCTCAGGCATGAGGATGCTATGCACCCTATGCCTGGGGTGGGGAAACTATTATAGGCAAAAAAAAATCCATTGTGAATAGTATAAATAAATGTGAGTTTGAATGTGTGTGGCATTAATGGCATGTGCGAGGGCCGAAGGTTGAGGTGGCAGGGCAAGTCCATGTGCCACCCTTCCATGTAAGAGGACCCATAGGTGTGTTGTACATAGTCCATGGCATAAATAATATAGTATGGTGAGATGGTAGGATACCCCATGTGCCACCCCTCCACCCAGGCAGTCCCATGCAAACATTAAGTGAGTTATGGCCAAGGTCAATTGGATATATAGTATTAAATTGGTGGAGGTGGCAAGGGATCTTGGACTTCCTCACCCATGTGGGCTAGTCTCATGTGGGGTGGTGGTGAATAGTCCAAGAAATAATATTTCTATAAGGAAAAAGTAGTATGAGGTGGCAAAGCATCTTTGTGCCAACCCTCCACATGTCCTCCTAGGTATTATAATATTGAGAAGGAGCCATGGGGCATCTTAGACTTAGGATCAAAAGGTTTGATTTTTGAGGGAAGTAAATTATCGCATGCTACTGAGGATGCACACTGCCAAGCCCACATGGGAGAGACCTCCACCCACACCATGCATGTGGGAGGATGCATTTATTAGGGGAGACCCTTCCTTTGGTTATAAAAAGGAGGGACTATTGCTTGATGCGACACGCTCATTCTTTGTATAGCCACCACTCTAGCATTTTGATTTCCCATCCTCCCTTTCAATAAAGTATGCCCCTCTTTCCTTGATGTCTTTATCTCCTCATTCCCTCATACCATGTACATGCTTCTCGTCTCCCTCCCCCTTCCCTCTTGTGCCATAGACACCTTCTTCATCTCCACCCCTCTTCTCTCCTTTCCCCCACCCATGCTATCGCTTTCTCCCTCTCCCTCTTCCCCATGGCTCTAGAGCATCGCCATGGTTTGCGCCTGACGACGTGTTGTGGTTTATTTTCCTCGTAACAGTGCATGAAGATGCCTGTGGGGTAAGAATGGTATTCTAACATAGGATGGGCAATGTGTAGCCTATGAAAGTTGCATATTACAGCCAGTTGAAAAGCATTTATAGATTTATGAGAAGGATATGTTGGTTGTACTTCATGCCTTGTCCACTTGGAAACATTATCTTCTGGGAGCTGATTTTATGGTCAAACGGGTCATCAGTTCTTACACTATGTTTTGAAGCAATTTAAGCTATCCGAGAAGCATATGAGGTGGGCAAACTTCTTGTCTATGTTTCATTTTTGTTGAAGGGAAGAAGAATGTGGTTGCAGATGCCTTGTCTCGAAAGTTGACTATCAAAATGAGCTTGAGGTTATGAAGGATCAGTATGCAAATGATGAGCAATTTGTTGGAATTTATGATTAGCTTGTGAATGGGGAGAGACACGAGCATTTTGTGCTTAAGGATGGTTATATGATGATGCATGGCAGCCTGTGTGGCACTAAGTAGTTGAGGTAGAAGGTCATGAGTGAATGTAATGATCCACCACCGTATGCAGGATATCATGGTATTAATGCTCCAGTTAAGGCGTTGGAGCATTTCTTTTATTGGTCTATGCTGCGTCGTGATGTTGAAGTGTATGTTTGTACATGCATGATCTGTCAGAAGGTGAAGTATGATCATCGGAAGACTCCTAGATTGTTACATCCTTTTCCCATCCCAGAGCGACCGTGGGAAAGCATAGCCATGGACTTCATATTTCATTTGCCCAGAACTCCTACATGTAATGATGGAATATGGACGATCATTGATCGATTTAGTACGTAGGACATTTCATTCCTATATGGGAAAATATTGGGACAGATAATATGGCGAAGTTGTTTATGTATAATATTTTTAAATATCATGGCATGCCTAAGTCTATCATGAGTGATAGAGACCATTGCATGACCAGCTTGTTTTGGCAGGGACTTCTTGAGAATATGGATACTAGTCTTCAATTTTCTTCTACTTTTCATCCGTATACACATGGGCAATCGGAGGAGGCTAATTCCATAGCATTGGATTTGTTTAAATGCTATGTTTCGGAGCACCAGTCATAGTGGGAGAAGTTCTTACCATTAGTTGAGTATGCATATAATAACATGGCACATTCTTCTACAGGCAAAGCTCCATTTGAGATAGTGGAAGGCAGCCATAAGATTCAACCCAGCTTGTGGACAAAAGATAATATTTTTGTGGCTGATAAGTATATGGAAAGCTTGGATATAGCTTATCAAAGGGTGAAGCAAGCACTTCAGCAGTCATGGGATAAGCAAAAGAGGGCAGCAAACAAACACGCCCGTGAAGTTGATATTAAAGAAGGTGATTATGTCTTGCTACCTTTTCAGAATGCAAGGTTGAAAAGTACATGGGGTCGTATTCGGCTTTTTCCTAAGTTGAATATGAGGTATTATGGGCCTTTTAAGGTAACTGAGAGGATTAATGATGTAGCATTCCGGTTACAATTGTCTGATCATTGGAGGATTCACAATGCTTTCCATGTGATTCTTCTCAAGCCTTTTCGGGGTAATGTGCATGAGGATCTGCCTTGGGAGATGTGGCCAAAGGTGAAAGAGTTGGACAAAATTCTAGTACCCGAGAAAATTCTAGCACATAAGGAAAGGAAGGTAAAAGGTAAAGTTACCCGATGCTACTTGGTGAAAATTTCCAATTATTCTTCATTGCATGTGAAGTGGTTGGAGGAGGAGGAACTAGCAAATACTGCTCAGGTGGTGTTGCAGCTTTACCTTGAAGCCTTCTACTTGGAGCCAACTTTAGTTGGCACTTCTTCAGGTTCAGCAGCGCGACAGCCGTCTGGAGCATTGCCTGATGCTCGGGGGGGGGGGGGGGTTTAGCACCTCCACTCCCTCTAAACAGACATGGTCGAGTATCTAGAGGTCACTTGGTGTTACAGAATGTCTCACCCAAGGTATTGGTTGCTGAGAGTATTTATGGTGTGGTGCCTCTATGATTGGTGTACTAGTCACTTGGTTATGATGCATCTTATGTGCAATGCTATATGTACTTGTCATCCATGGCTCTGCAAATATGTATATAGCATTGGTTAATCTATTGGCGGCATGGTTGGCTGTCCTTTCGGATTTGGTTGGCTACCCTTTTAGACTTGGTTGATCTATTGGCGGCATTGTTGGCTGTCCTTTCAAATTTAGCTTTTATTTTTACTATTTTATTTTTCTTTTTTATTTTTCCTTTTTTTGATTGTTTTTGTTCGCAAACAATCGTGGACATTTACCTTCTTTCAAGAGGGGACTATGTCATGAGGACGTGAATTTATGGGAATTTTTATTTGCAACTCCCGTAATTTGCGTGTGACTGCTTTGGGCCTCTGGGGAAGGGAAGTCTGGCCACCTGTGCGGGACTTGAGGAATTCAAATTCCTAGTGGGCCCTTGGAAATTATGATTGTGCAGGTCAATTACTAGGCAATTAATTCCTAGAACCAGTGTGTGCAACAGAGGGGCAAAAGAGTGGTGCAATTGAAAATTGCTATTTTTGGCACGAGACTCCGAAGTCAGCATAAGACACTTGTTTGGCATGCAGGAGGCCAAAAAGCAAGCCAAAAGCGAAAAAATCCATCACTATTTTCCCTGGACGGGATTTGTAGCTGGGCAACCTATTTTCAGGCATGATTTTGGACTTCTGCTACTGCTGGTGACCTCTAGGCTAGTGGGCGACCTGTTTGCATGATGTTTCTATTGCTAGAAGCTGACTAGGAAGGATTGAGATTTCTCCACAGGGTGGATTTTGATGTTTCTGGGCCCAAGAAGTGTGGTGATTTCTCCTACAGGTTGTTTTCTCTAATTTCTGGGCTCTAGAAGGAGAGGTGATTCATCTTGATGCTTCTCAGACTGCAAAGACCGACTACAGAAGAAATGCTTTCTGGTTTATATTTGCCAGTTGCTACTAATTTTGGGACCTTTTCCATGTGGGACAACATGTTTTCGAGTTGCTGCGCTAGGGCTGAATCACCTATTCTTCACTGGATTCAAGGTTTTCCAATTCAAATAACCTGATTTTTGTGGATTCCGGACAGAAGAAAGTTGGTCTTTGCCTACTCTTGTCGTTTTCAGATTGGTTGTTTGCCAAGTATTGCGTTTGGTATTGTTTCTAGGTTGATTCAGGTTGTTGGGTAGTGGCTGAGGTGTCTACAGATAAGGCGACCTATTTTGGAGGGGCTTTGTTGTTCGGTTGTGCCAGTGTTTGGCTGATCCTAGTTTTTTTGCATCTGTTTAGCCGTGTTTGGCTGGTTGGGCACTTGGTTGTGCAGGTGCAGTGGGCAGAGAGATAGTTGATGCCTTTGGGTTCTGTTGCACGCTTGGTCGAAAGGAAGAGTGTGTGACTACCAAGTGATTGGATGCATATTCGCCATATAAAGTTGAGCAAGAATTGCAAGGTGTGTGGATATTAAAAGTCTATGGGCAGTGGTTTACCTCTAGTGCACCTTTTAGGAGACCTTGTAATCAACCTCTTGGTTTTATATGAATATTGAAGAAATACCGCAAGGGGCACCAGTGTTTGGGGCCAATTGGTGTCTTTGCTTTTGAGTAGGAGCGATCTAGCTCCCTATGCTTTAATCTATGGTGATTTATAATTTGCTTATTTACTGTGTATGCTATGGTTAAAGTGGATTCTACCACCCTTTGATTAATGAGGGCTGGTTTCACTGCTAGTAAATCCTAACGACGATATGGAGTTGATTGTGAAATGGTCACCAATGTGTAATATGCGTATGGATTTGGAGCTGCCTATAAATCCGCAAGTGCTTTTATCAGATGTGCGACGACATGATTTTGCAAAGATGAGCAGCAAATGGTCAAGTTTCTTTTTCACAATGTGCAATGATGCACATGTTTTCATTTAGTCTACAGCCATGCCAGTAAATCGTAGCAACGGTATGGAGCTGCTTGTAAATACAACAAAGTGTACCCATGCATAGATTTTTTCAATGTAATGCAAATTTGACCCAAAGAGGACCTGCAGTTCTAAGAGACGATGATCAAAATACAGCATTGGCTTGACACCATGACATGGTTTCATTTTCAAAGTGGTGGGTTCAACAGATTCTACCTTGTGCCAAGGAGGTGATACAAGTCCAACCTTTTTTACCTCCCTAGTTCCTTTGCTATGATGTTGGGACAAATTTGATGGGGGTGGAGAGTACGCAGGAGAACCAACATGGCTTAAAGATCAAGGAGCTCTTGGATGTGCCCAACTTCGCATCATCTAGGTTCCATGGCTTCATAGATAGTTATGATGTTACACCGTTCTAGCACAGACTTGACAAAGTTACCCTCAATATTTCCGAAGTATGTCTTGGAGGAGGAAACACCATAGGACTCCTCATATGATCCAAGGGACGTTGTTTTAAGGCCTTTCTAGTGCTTTCCAATCGATTGGAAAGACGGAGCAGGTTTTCGAAGTTACCCATGGTACACAAATAATGTTTTGTGCCATTGGACTGAGGAGGTGCTGCTGTTTATGGTACATCCACATGTAGCAGATACTAGATCTTCATCGACATAAACCTTATGGGTGGATTTACTTGTCCACCGATAGTTTCTTTTTATCTGTGCATAGATCACTTGGTATTCTATGGGTTCTCAACCCTAGCAATTAGTCCTAAAATGGTGTATAACTTTTTATTTCGCATCATTGTGGGTTCAACGATTTCTCGTTTCACAGTGAGTGCCAATGTGTTGGAGATCCAACAAATCCAACTGTTCGGCCTTCCAACTGTCTCCAAGACACTTAGGTGCTGATCACGATTAGGCCTAGAGTTAGGCTTAGAGTTAGGCACATAGATTGGTACCTTGGCAAGCTTTTGAGTCCAAATAGTCTTTGTCTAATTGTTAAGATACAATGAAAGCTAAGGATGGGGCCACTGGTATCTTGCATTTATGGAGGGGTAACTTGCAAGGCGAGTTGAAGCAACCATGAGCAGCAAGCTGAGCAAGCACAAGGATTCCAATGCTCTTATTCGAGGCACATAAGATCCATAATTCCCACAAATTTTATCAAGGATTATAGACTCCTAGTCCATCCTCTCTCTCTCTCTCTCTCTCTCTCTCTCTCTCTCTCTCCTGCAGCTACACACCTTTAGGACCTGGTTGGAGCCGAGGGAGCTTCCAGTGATGCTGAGTTTCTACAAAGATTATTGTCTTCGTATTTTGGAGGAGGGATTCATCACACCACCGGGGTACACTGAGCTTCATATGCCTCACTACGGATCTCCATCGGACAGTTTCGGGTATCATCACACCGCCTCCGCATAGAGAGCGGCAGAGCAGAGGGGATTCCTAGGGAGCATCACTTATGCATATTGTGCAACTGTCAGGAGGTTGAGTTGGAGGAGCATTTTATTTTCAGGTGCCCAGTGTACTACGAGATCCCGAGGTCGCTACCACTGCCTCTTCAGATGCCTCTTCAGAGACGGCTCCAGACTCCTTTCCAGATTCCTCGCCTACCCAGATCAGAGATGCCTCGCGGCCTTCATTCACGAAGGAGTCTGACACTGAGAGTACTTACTCAGGCAACGGGGCTTGGCCACATCATCAAACACCTCTCAGAGCAGAATCACAGAGTTCTTCCCATCGAGTGACATTGATCGTCCAATCTCTAGCCACAGATGTGTCAGAGACCCCGACCCTACGATCGCAGCATGACACATGAGACATCGAGGGGAGACACTGATTACTATGGGAGACCTCCCGTCATTGTTTAGACCTGGGAAACGTCCCACATGAGTCACGGTGGCTCTGGACTTGCGTCGAGCCTTGTCCTGAAGACCGAGATGCACGACACGCCTTGACGAGCACCAACGTCCCATCATCGGCTATGCACCAGCCAGGGCGACATGACATACGGAGGATTCCGCTCCGCTCTAGTCTTTTTCTTTTCATTGTTACACCCAAATATATTTGATTATGTATGATCAGACTTAGGATTCAACACGGGTGATGATGCTCGTTTCAGTAGCTCCACCCTTATTGTGATTTGTATCAGGTTTTCTTCCAGTCTCATAGACCCATCAGTCTTCCGAAGACTCTAATAAAATTTCCTTCTCTCTCTCGCTCAGGACCTCAGAGATTGTCTTGGCAGCTTCAGCGGTGTCACCCAACAGACTTAATGCTGCCACCAGCTTGCTCAGGCTCAGCTCACAGGCTTTTACCTAGGCCACTCGGCTAGGCCCATTAGGGGGCCCCCACCTGTTGGAAAACATGATATGCTCCTATATCATTTGTAAGATACACGAGGTTTACTCTAGAACTTGCAACCAACCAGCCTCCACCGAACGAAGCGCCACAAAAACTCATTATCACTTTGAGGAATGACCTATATAACAAAAGCTTCTCAAATCAATCTTACTTTGATCGATTATCGAATACGGTAGAAGAATGGCACAATTCACAAATGCACATCTCACAAAAGTCGCTTCTTGATTATATACACCTATTCAAGGAGCTTCAATCCTGTTCAACCATTGTGGGACGGTTACAACAGCCCGTAATGAAGAGATGGTATACAGACAATTATGTACTACCATCATCATGTAAAGCTCTCTGAATAATCACAGGACAGCTGTTCTAGTGCTGATATATACTAGCCCAGTCACCAGTGCTAGATGCAAGATTGAGATAGGAAACTGAACACGCTATTGAGGCTTTGAATTGACAAAGAATTCTTTTGAGATGGCCCAACTACTAGGGTAAAGAAATTTTGACATTTGGGGTGATGCACAGTTAAGTAGTTACCATATTTCAATACATTTGTAAAAAACCTTCAAACCCTGCAGGGGTCTCATATCATGAAAAACCAATCAACCTGAAATAGTTGAGCTCAGAAAAGCACTTGACCAATATGACTCTCAAGGCCCCTTTGGAACATCCGAAGCCACAATGATGGAGGCTTTAAAATGCCGCAGATATTCCCGCAAAGAATAGGTGATAGTTATGCCTTGTTTCCCTTGCTGGTTCTATTATTTATGAATGTGTTCCAATCTGTAAAAGTCCACACAACCTTTTCTGGAGCAGGTGCTAACTTGTCTTCCCTCTCTCATCAATTAGAGTCCCGATTTGCTCTCCAATCAGAGCTCTTGAGATGTTCCCAGGCTTCTGAAGGTTAAATACCACGACTGCTCATGCATACAGAATCCAAAAACTAAAATTAACATACAAAATCTCGCATCATATGTCAAAATATCAAAGTCAATGTACATAACCATCATAAATAAGAAAACTGTAGGCATTCTGATTATCAGCTGATAGTTGCAATTGGCTACACCCAATAGCTGCCAAATTCTTTATATCATTGCTTTTTGTTACAATGAACTTTATGGGGGAAACTTTTAAAGGGTGCATTACGAATGAGTATGGACAAGGGCATTGATCCAGTTTTGGTATCTATACTGAAAAGATCGTTTTTAAAATGTCATTCTACGGTGAGTAAATTCATTGTCTAGCACATGCAGCATATAAGATTTCTCATTGGCAATGTCACTTACCAGGTATATGATTTTCTTGGCACAAAGTGACAGCCGTTATGTCCATCACAGAAAGGCCCTTCAGGGTAACTTCCCTGTAAGATAGATGGTCCAGCAGCGAAGCTTGGGGATTCTTCTTGGGGTCACTGTCAAAAACTCCATCTACATTTGTTGCCTTCAACAGAACTTCCGCATTTACTACAAGGCAGTCAACAATTACCATGAGCCTCAAGCTTGAAACATAGAATCGAAAAAAACAGTCAAAAAGATCTGCAGCGTGCACCAAAAGAGGAGGAGAAACTACACAAAATGTAGGTCCCCTCTACTTTTCAAAACATCACCAGCTGGTCAGTCGGTCATAAAAAGGAAACTCTGATCCATGCCATAGAAACCTATGCATACTGTCAAGATACACAAAGGAGGTCTCATACTTTCTGCAGCTCGAAGAGCAGCAGCTGTATCTGTTGTAAAGAATGGATTGCCGGTACCAGCACCGAAAATAACCACTCGACCTTTTTCCAAATGCCTTATTGCCCTCCGCCTAATGTAAGGTTCAGCAACTTCTGACATTTTGAAGGCTGTCTGCACTCTTGTTTGGATTCCTATACTCTCCATCGAGGCTTGTAGAAAGATTGCATTCATGACAGTCGCCATCATCCTACACCAAGCAGACATGTCAACTCCACTAGACATTTAAGCAGTCCTCTCTCTCTCTCTCTTTCTCTCTCTCTCTCTCTCTCTCTTTCTCTCTCTCTCTCTCTCTCTCTCTCCAATTCAGGCTAGGAAAAGCGCACACAGCATGAACAACCAGAAAATGCATGACAACCTTTACCAAAGTCATCCTAGATAATATTGAATTGTAAGATTATACAACGAATCGAACGTAAAGCTTCTTCACATCACCCAATATAGTCTGCAGTGGCTCGATCTAGTCCGCTTGCACCAGCCCAACTAGCGCCTCTGAAAAAATTGCCTCCACCCACCACAACGGCCACCTGCAACCATCATAGTGCAACTTGAGAGCAGGATAACTTATGAGCAAATATATGCCGTGTAGATAAACAGTATATTAGACTATAATAAGATTACCTGAATGCCCAGTCGCGTTATGGCGGCAATCTCTCTGGCAATAGACATGGTAATCTGCCGCCATATAGATCATTACCTTGTCTTTTCAGGTTCAGTATACAAAACTCAAGCTTCTCTCTCCCGACAAAGTGCATGCTATTCATCCCATTTTTTTCCAGAAAACTTTACTTCTCTCACCTGCGGGTCTATATTTTGTCGACCATCCCCAGCAAGAGCCTCCCCACTGACTTTAAGAAGAACTCTACTCCACTTTGGAGTCGCATAAGTATTAATCTTTGCGCCGGTGAGCAAATCCATCGGACTAGAAGCAGAGTACCTGCGATAATGATATGGAGGAGGTTCTGAGAAACAAACGGGCAGGAAATATTTAAAGCACTAATCAAGTAAAGGGCAGGGGGGAGCACCTGAAATCTAGATCGGGGAGCTCTGTGAAGGTCTCGGAACCTACTCTCAAAGGTCGACAAGCGTCCTGGTTGTCGAGCAATAGTCTCTCCTGAACAAAATCGGTTTGGGAGAAACGGCCCGGCGTAAGTGGTGAGGTGAATTTGAGGCCACAAAATCGCTTATTCATGGAAGTGGGGGGGGGAGGCCAGAGGGAGGAAGACAGCGTTTGAGCAGAAGAATGAAAGGTGGAGGCCATGGCGAGTGCGAGTGCAGGATGCACACTCGCTACAGCCAAGCTTCACTCTGAAAAAGATTTCAGCTGAAGAGATGACAATGTCTTGCATAATATTATTGTCATCTCTTTCATATTATCATTAGAGACGTCTCTGCCTTTTTTAGGCCTTCGTGAAGATTGTTTTTGGCAGAATGGAAAAATACATATTTTATCTTTTATCTTTTGCTACTTATTGGATTGCAATGCCCACCTTTGTGCTCTATTAGTGTGATCCGCCTTAGTGGATAGGTTATTCGTAGCATTGTGTAAGTTTGGCACAACGTCCCATTGCACTCGCTGCTTTCTCTCATGTTTTCGTTCACAATTAGAGGTGGCTTTGTCACAAGGGTATGGAGTCATTGGACAGATTTAGGGATACAAACGATGGATTTAGGATGGATTTATTGTTGCCCATGCCTGTGTAGGGTCGCTCTTCGGAAGGATATTGGTTGATGTCAACGAAAAGCAAGATTATGCTTTCAATGTTAAAGCTTTCTCGTGCATGCAAGGCTGTAGCAAGGAAGGTGGTTCGGTTCGTGTATAAATGCATGCAGGTTTTCGGTCTACGAGGCGTGCCAAGTTTGTGCATTATTCCTTATTTACTTTTTGATATGGCTGATTGTGAGGGCGTGGGAGATTTGCCTAGTGATCAGCAGGTAGAAGGAGCATGTAGTGCTGCACATGGAGGCTCTCATGTGTCCATGGACACAGAGAACAATACCTTTCAAAGGGGTTTGATTCCTTCATATTCAATTTTTTGAATTTCTTCTTCCTTTCACAGTTCTCATTAGATTGTAGATTAGCAGGATTGAGTTGTGCTATATGGACGTGATTCCAAAGATGGTGAAATGCATTAGTGGGAAAGCTTGTCCTACAATTACAAGACAATGCGATGTCCTCAATCAAAGGTACTCTGTTTGGAAACCTTCATGTACGTAATTCGTAAGATTTGCAAAGTTGTGCACTCATACATGTTCATGCATGTTCAAATGGAGATGTTGCCCAAAAGTTTGAAGAAAAGCCTTCTCACTCAATCTTTAGTTCCCCGTTGATGGTTTCGAATGGTGCTAGACCTCACAAGCAAGCTGATTTACTAAAGAAGTCTCCAATTTCTAAAGATACGAAGCGTTCCCTCCAGCTTTCCAAGTTGCTGCTCAGGAGGCATATGCTGAAGGTAGAGATTGTTGTTTTGCTTTTGGCTTGAAGCTTTTTCTGAATGGCCAACAAAGAGAGAGGGGTAGAAAGACAAGGAGCGTGTTTTAGTTTCTGCTATTCTTTACGGTCATGTCACTAGTAGTGGAAGGCCTTTGATTATGATTGTGAGGCGTTGTGGTGTGCAGTATCATGCAAAGAGGGATAGAGATGGCGGGAGATAGAACAGGGGGTGAGAGAGGTAGAGGGGCGTGATTTCGAAGCATGCAATGAGGACGATTAATGCGAAGCGAGAGTTTTTTTGGCAAGTTCTTTCTACAGCAACTCTAGGCTCTACTGTTGCACATATAGCACATGTTTTGACGATTCTATTTGAAGTCCGAAGACAACAACATATTTGCCAAATTATTTTTGAGCAGTTGTAGCCCTTTGTAGGTTTGTGATATTGTGATGAAAGCATGTTTGGCTACTCGATTGCGACAATCCTTGATTGTGTATTCTGCTACTCGATGATCTATGAGTACATAGAGTCGCTCGTAAGTTGTTCCATCAGTGAATGTTTTGCTTTGTTGTCGTAACTTAGCCTCGCTACATAAGGTAAGAAGAAGATTAGATAATTTGATGAACGCTAGAACCTTTACAGGTTTGGGGACATCAATTTATGGTGCTCATTGACTTAATTTTTTGTGGTTTTACACTGTTCGGAGGTTGCTCAACGAGTGTCTTGACATCTAATCCTGTGTGTCTGTCCGTTCGAAGGTTGCTGAAGGGCCATGTTGAAGAATCGACATATCTTGCATTCAATAGGACTTGTTGTGGCAACGCCTTTGGATTCGTATTAGTGCTCTGTACACATTTGGGTGTGCATATTAGGTGTCTCGAATGTTGATTCTTTTGTTTTGCAAGTCTCTGATTGCCCATCTGTATTTGCTTTTCATTAACACCAAGCATCCGACAACTTCACAAGATGGATCTGAAATAGGCAGCGCCTTAACTTTTAGAGCCTGAATGCCTGAAATAGGCAGCGCGTTAACGCACTGTCCTGGTCATTTTCATCATGATCACTGTCTTCTCCGATCCACTTCATTCTTTAGACTGGTTTTTCATTGTGCAATGCTCTGCCATGCACAAATTCTCCGACCGTAGTTGATTTTGCTAAAGTTGCTTTTCGGCAACTGGCGTCTCTCCACACATATATTTTCGTTGCCTCTTCATATTTCACTTGCATGATTTCACTTGCATGAGAGAAAATGAAATCGAGTGTTTGTTTGGGTATTAAACATTCCTAAAATACTCAAAGTGTGTATTAGTTTATATTGCTAACTGAGTGAAAATACGATTTGGATTTTCAATACTTAGTAGCAATGATAATGTTTGTTGTGATTATGATTTGTACAGTGAAGTATAACAGCGCAAAAATGTTATAGTATCATGCAACTGATGGAATAAGAAACTATACACTTACACACGATAATTGGGAGACTTGCGCTAGCATGTTAACTTGAACACTACCTTAAAAACTAAAGAATGCAAACACGCTTCCAAATTTCCTCACAACAATCAAATGCATCAATAAATGTGCTCGTGGTTTTAAGAAGTACATTATCTTCTAGAGGAGCTCCTTTGACATTGTGTGCACTTTTCCAACTCTTGTAGCAAGTAAAGCATTATCACTCAACAAAATGCCATCCAACCAAATTGAGCAACCTTTGGATCCAAACGTTGTGGTCTCAAGCAAAGCTCATGATACTACACCAGAGCACAAAGCATTAGCCCTTACTCCATGCACATACATAGCTAGTGGAAACACTTTGCATGTCCTCTCCATCAGTCACATCACTGACACAATCACACATCAATTTGATTTCAAGGGTAAGGTGCTCGTGAAGTATGACACATTTAAAGACAAAAAAGCTAATAACATGACACAGCTATGCATCGATCTGAATGATCAGCACAATTGTGAGACAACCACTTTGATTGTGCCACACGCATTTGTCCAGCAATACAAAGACATACTGCTTCTTGACTCATTCTATAGAATCTAAGGTGTAGTGCCCTGTTCAAAAGGCCTTGGCAGGGGTGGTAGTTGCTACTACTCTTTGCATGTTGATGCAACGACTTTGGTAGTGAAAGTTGAAGCGTTTGAGGGCAACGTGCAGTTGGTGTCTGAAAATTTAATAGAAGACTTTGCTCCCTTTGCGTCATGGGCAATCCGGATGAAACAAGGCACAATCTCAACTGTGGTCATGATAATTAGTGTTGTTCTGATAACGGTGGATAGTGACGATGACACGATGGACCAAATTGTTGTTGTTGATGGCCCATGTGATCAGGATTGCGCAACTGTGAGTCACTACACAACAATTTCTTAGTGCATTGCTCCAAGTTCTAATCTTTTTATTGTGTTTGTAGTTGTCCTTTGTGTTAGAATGACAAAGTGTTCTCAACCACTTGGTGGAAGAGAACAACAAGGATGGTATCATCATGTACACTCTTAAGAATGTCTCGTACATGATAACAAAGAATGCTTTGGGATTTTACAACTTCAGCATACTTGCTAACATTTCAAACGGCCCAAAAGAAAGAGCAACTGCAACAAGTCTTTGTGACTCAAGTGTCCAAGCTAGGTTACGACCAAAGAGTAAGTCCAAGTTCTTCTTTGTGCCTCGTAGCTATGCTAACATAGTTCTTGTCTCTTTCACAGGTCACAAGTGTGCTACACTTCGCAAACTTCAATGCCCAGTTTATCAAGTACCAATGCGGTTACTGTGGAGCGGCATGTGTTCACAAACTTGAATGCCCAGCGGTTATTGTGGAGGGGCACGTGTTAGTAGGGATCTCAGACATCCTTATTGCTACACTTGTGTGTCGATCCAGTTCATTTTGAAGATACCGCAACTCAAGGGTCGCATTTACCTTCGTGATGGTTCAGATGTGTTAGTGAGTGTCTAAGGTTCGCATGTGGACACCTTGCTTGGGATCAAGACACCACCATTCCTAGATTTGTACAATGATAGTATTTTGCATGTGTGTTCCATGCTCCTTGGCATGAATCCAAGTGGAAGCTTCATAATCAACAGCTCTGGGCACTTGGTTGCATTTGAACCAAACGCATGAACAAAAAAGCCTTGGCTCCTAAAGTTTCTTATAATGCAACAATCTTCTTTTATGCTTTTCATAAAGTGTTCCTCATGTTCCTTCGAGCTTGTCATTTGTCTTGTGTTGTAATTTGATGCCTTCGAAATGAGTGAACACAACCACATGGATTTGTATGATATTAACAAATACACAAGTTTCAAAGAGGCGCATCCTGTGAACTTTGACTTGATAGTATGCTTGCAAGATTTTTTCCATATGAAATGCTTGCCACATTGTTATATGACTCCAATTTTGTGCAATCACCTCCTCCCAAGGAGTCCTCAAAACAATTACTATCGCACATGGCTGAAACACAGCCAGAAAATACAGAGCTAGAGTGCATGGTGCGTGTTCTTGCAACTACATCAAACTCTCGTGCTTTGATCCCTTAGTCCATGCAAATGGATTGTGGCAATGTAGTTTCGAAGTTGTTTGTCAAGACACCCTTGGAGTACGTGCACTCTACAATGTAGGCAAAAATAGCGAAGTCGTGTTCACTTTGCTTGTGGATGAGCTACATAGTCCCACACAATTAACTCCCCTCCATAAACAACCACAAAAGCGCAAGTACACAAGGTGGGATGCAATTCACGAGAATGGTTTGTTGGCCTTAGCACAAGCTATGCCCCATTCAATAGCTAAAGAGGTAGCTCTGTCCTTCGTGGAAATGTTCCTAGAGTCAAAGTACTCTTTGCAGTCTATTGCCAAAAAAGTCTAAAGAAAAGAATTGGCAACTAGTTTGCCACTACTCACAAAAGCAACCATGAGGAGAAGCCAACATGTGCTCTCCCATTGCTAGCACGCGAGACACAGCAACCCTCAATAGGACAACAAGAAGTTGTTTTTGGAAATAATTCAGCCCAAATCAATGTTGCTACAAGGTACTTGAGAAGCACCTTGTGTTTGTTGTAGGACATTAGAGTTCAAGAAAAAGATGCATCGTACCAGGTGCAAAAGGGCAAAGCTCCAAAGTTTGCCATGAAAAAACATGCCTCTTCACTGAAAACAAAATACATCGCTATGTTGAACAATTTGGAGGTGCACCTGATAGCGATTAGGATACCCTTCACACAAATTCGTGAGCTAACATATGAAGGGCAATCATTGGTCTCCACAATGCAATTGTTAATGTCTTCATCGATGTCAACAAAGCACAAAATGTGTTGTCTCGTTCTTGAGTGATAGTTCCATAGACATGGTAGCTTTAAAATAGAAACTAGAGCTACATGAGTGGCCTTGTGGGACCCACACTCATTGTCAAAGATCTACAATAAATGTTAAACACGTGCTTATACAAAGAGAACAATGTTGTCCTCAACCATATATGGGAAGAGCACATAAGACAACTAGCTAAAACCCTTGAATTAGACTAGCATTCTATCCAACAGTAAGAAGACGACAACCCAACTGATACTCTCATCCATAACATCTACACAACACAACAAGTAGTTGACTTTGAAGACAAAACAATCAATGTTGCATCATCTGAGGGTTTCACGCCCTTCAGCATCTTCAAGGACAAGTTTTGCAAAGAGCTTGTGCTCCCAAATATTTTCTTTAGGGGCAGCAAAACCTACAATGTGCCAAAGCACATCTCCTACTAGGAAATTTCATGCTATGAGCTCACCAACAAAGACATACGCTTTTGCGACATCCATAGGGACAATGAAAGTGCTCGTCAGACAAGTGTTTTCTTCATCATGGGTGTGCATGCGTAAGGGACAACTATGCGGCCAAAAAATCCTAGCCAAGGATGTAGTGCAAGACACAAACATCGAGCATTTACTGCAATCACATACAGCTTATTGAGTGCGTTGTCTCGCACAAATGATAATTACGTGATGGCACTATGTTATAGCATAGTGCAACCTACGATTTTCTTGCAAAGCCATCCCAAGGACACCTACACAGACAACTTCAATGTTACTACATCTATGCTATGGGGCGCAAACACAGACATTCAATTTGTCATTAACCCCCACGCAGCTGCATCCTATTGCACTTCGTACATGACAAAGACAGACAAGCCACGGTGGAAGTGGTGAAGATTGCTTTCGATAAATGCTTACAATCAAGTGCACCTACAAACGAACGTATTTGATGAATCGGAAACACCATCTTGAACACACAACACATCATCTCACAACAAGCAGGGCACTTGTGCTTGTCACTTCCACTAACAGGCACCACACACGAGTTCTACTACGTAAACACAAGCCCAATCGAGGAGCGCACAATGCTACTAAAGAGATGCTTCCAGCTGGAGAAGATGGACCCACAAAGCACTAACATTTTCTTTCCCAACATCATTGCCAAGTATAGGTGTAGTCCAAGGGAGCTAGACAGCTTGTGTTTAGCTGAATACAGTAGCACCTACAATAAGAACGGGGACAGGTGTAGTCCAAGGGAGCTAGATAGGTGTAGTCCAAGGGAGCTAAATAGCTTGTGTTTAGTTGAATACGCTAGCGCCTATAATAAGAACGGGGATAGCACGAAGAAACACAAGCGATTGAAGATTTTATGCTTTAACAACAACAGCAAAAGCAAAGACCTTGAAAACCACTATAGTAAACTTTGCTTGCTTGCCTACCATTCAACGACGATGAGGAGTCACGCATAGATGAAAAATTCCCCACGTGACACGACTTATACCATTTCCAGGAAAACACAATTAAAAGAAACAAAGAAAAATTAACTAGAGAAGTTTTCCCTATAGACGAGAGAAATTCGCGTGACCCCGTCTTCAATAGAGCAAACACCACGAACAACCAGCGAGGTGCCAATGACAACTTTGACCTCAACCTTGAGATGGAAGGCCTACACAAAACAAGCCAACAGCACAGTCCAAACAATTTCACATGCGTGCTCATATCGAACGCACAGTACCACCACGAACTAAGAAAATTGAATAGAAGGCAATGACCTCATATAAGGCATTCTCCTCAAGAACATTTGCATACGAAAACACCTTTTCTTTTATTTTTGTCAAACAACATTGGAATAGGCAAAACGTTTGCATTGTTGCTTTTATTGCAATCATTGTTGTGTCACTACTCATGAGAGCGTGTGTCTGATGTTGATCTACCCAAGGTTCTACTGCTAACCTACATAGGAAAAGCCATGTACAAATGGTCTTGCACGTCTACAAGGATGTCCAATTAATAGTATTCAATGAAATTTTGCAATAGGCCAAAGCACATGCATTGCAGCACACATTCGCATACGTGAAATCAAACATAACCACTTGCAATCTTTTGGCGAAGTTGATATTCTCTTGTGTGGAGACCTGTGCCAGGCAAGCCCTACAAAAGATAGTTGGATATTCTCATGCAAGACTCCCGCATTGGCAGTAGCACCCTCCGTTTGGAAGAACAACGTACAATTATAAGCTCGATGAGCCCATGCACCAATAAGACAATGCATTTCTTGGCCAGCTAAATTGCATGTGAGCAAGTACCCATGGAAATAAATAGAATTTACTTGCATCAACCACCCAACAAACATGAAGTATCGCACCTCTTCTACACAAATGCAGCCAAAAACATGCAGCAAAACAATAAGGATACCACCAGATGCAAAATCAACCGAAGGATTGCACAACCAACTATAGCTGAAAGTTGGTATGATTGTAGAGATCTGCATAGGAAACCTTGACATATCAGGTAGCCTCGTGAATGGGGCAGACACTATCTTCAAAGATACATCCTCAAACACAAGACCTCGAGTTGTTTGGATAAAGTTCACCGACGCAAATGTAGGACTACACGCATGCACAAGACACTACTTTCTATACAACAAAGGCATTCCATGATCATGGACACCAATTTGTCAAAAATGCAGGTGAATTTCAAATTGCTAAAAAACACCTCTACACTGTATCTAGATACCAATTCCCAATACAACAAGCCACCGCAGCAAGAACAATCCATCAAGCACAAGGCCTTTCCATGGACTCGCTCACCTTTGACCCAATTAGGATCAAAGTGCACGGGCTTGTATACACAGTGCTCTCTCGTGTGCATGACCCTGCAAACTTGTACGTCTTGTAGCCTTTTTTGCCTGCACATGTCAAATCAACCAGGTGGTACTCCAAGAGCTACAGTGGGCTGCGGAGCACACATCCATGGCAAACTCAATAGCTAGACTTTAGTTTCATCAGTACCAACAAAATGTCTTTGCAATCATCGAACACAAGGTCCTTCAACATGCATAAGGTAGACATTACCTCTTCACGCAGCATGCAAGCCACAACTATTTTGTGTTTGCAAGACAACAAATGTGAGCACAAATGCCATTTCAGGCTTCTCACACGTCCTCAAACCAGAGGGGCTGGGCATCACAACATACTATATTAATAGCATCACCTTGGCATAGAGCTTCAAGATCATAAGCTGAATTTTGATGCAGAGACTAAGTAAATATTCCTCTTATGTTCATTGCCATCCTCATGGGATACCTTTCGTACAGTTGTCAATAACTTTGCACCTAGTGGAGTACTGAAGTTTAATGATGTTGTGGGTATCTTGTTGGCCGAGGAGATTAGATGAAATTCGATGGATGAAAACAAGCAGGATACAACCTTAAATGTGCAAAGGGGCAGATCACAGTTCAGGGGGAAGTCTTGTAGCAAATCCAAGGCACGGAACATTGAGTGTTACCATTGTGGCATGAAAGGCCACATGAAAAAGATTGCTACAAGCTAAAAGGAGAGCAAAAGGATAAGAAAAAGAACGCAAATTGGGGTGCAAATAAGAAGGAAGAGAGTCCAAGGGAGGACAAAGGAAAAGTGAAGATCGAGAAGATTAATGTAGTCGACTGATGATATTGATAATGACATTCTCTTCATATCTAGTCTACCTGCAGAGTTGCTTACCACTTTAGATGATGCATATTCCTAGGATTGGATTTTGGATTTTGGTGCTTCATTCCATATGACCCCCCATCGCGAATGGTTCTTCACTTATGACAGTGGAAAGATAGGTTGTGTGCATCTTGGAAATAACTATGCATGTGACATAGTGGGAGCAGGTGACATAAAGTTTTCTTGTGCAAATGGGTTTGCATTTGTTTTGAAAAATGTGAGACATGTTCCTAAGCTACCAAGAGTCTCATTTCATTGGGTCAGCTAGATGATGCTGATTTTCAGACCACCTTTGGCTTTCAGAGTTGGAAAATTCACAAGAGCTCTATGGTTTTGGTAAGAGGTGCCAAGTGTGGGACATTGTATCCCTTACATGTATCAAGGGTGTTTGATCATGTTGTTACAATAACTGAGTAGCCAAGTACTTTTTGGCATTGCCGATTGGGGCACATGAGCTAGAATGGAATGAAACTCTTATGCCATTTGGGTTATGTACCGCATTTGAGTTTTTTAGACTTTGAATTTTGTGAGAATCATCTCTATGGAAAGTAGACTAAATGAGCCCATAAAATAATGGGAAAGAAAGAGCTTGAAAGGATTAATTTGGTGCATTCAGACATATGTGGTCCCATGCCTACAGGGTCATTAGACGGGGCTAAATACTATGTGACATTCATTGATGATGCAACTAGGAAAGTGTGGGCTTATGCTATAGCTCAAAAGAGCGATGTGTTCCAGATATTTCAAAAATGGTTGGTTTGGTTGAAAATCAATGAAGTAGAACACTTACATGCCTATGGAATGACAATGGTGGAGAGTGTCTCTCTCATGACTTTTAGCATTTTTGTATCACACATGGGATCAAGAGCTCACATCCCCTCATACTCTAGAGAAAAATCCAATTGTGGAACATAAGAACTGCACCATTCAAGAAAGGTTGCAATGTATGCTTTCCAATACAAGACTTTTTTATGGTTTTTGGGCTGAGGCCATAAAGACTATAGTGCATGTGGTCAATAGATCACCTAGTAACAGTTTATATGGTGGTATTCTTAAAAAGGCATGGAGTGGCAAGAAGCCCTCTTACTCTCATTTGCATATATTTGGGAGTGAGTCATATGCACATGTGCCAAAAGAGCTTCGAAAGAAGCTAGATCCTAACTCTAGGAAATGCATCTTTCTGGGTTATGGTGAAAGTGGAGAGATGGGCTATTGTCTCTAGGATCCAAAAGTAAAGAAGACCATACAAAGCCATGATGTGGTCTTCAATGAGATTGCGATGCATAAGACACCCATGAGGGATGTGGAAATGAGGAGAATCACTTTCCAGAATGTGAATCCACCCGCATATGTTGATAGACAGCAAGCTATCCATGCATCGAATGTGTAGGAAATGCTGCCACCAGGTACTCCCACAGGTACACAATTAAGGTCAGATGATTGATCACCTATTGGTGGAAATGATGAGCCAAATGTGGCTGATATGCACATGGGATAGCAAGCTGAAATGCCCTTAAGAAGATCAACTAGAGTGTCTAGACCACTTGCGAGATTTGTTCCAGGGCAGACTATGTGATGCTTACTGATTGTAGGGAGCCTTATTGGTACATGGAGGCTATGATGAGCGAGGATTAGCGCAAGTGGGAGTATGCTATGCAATCAAAGATGAATTCACTCATGAAAGATAAGACTTGGGACTTAATTTCTTTGCCACATGGAAAGAAAGCATTGCCATGTAAACGGGTCTACAAGGTGAAGGTCATAGGTGATGATGTGCCTAAGTACAAGGTCCATTTGGTTGCTAAAGGGTTCAAGCAAGAGAAGGGTGTGGAATTTGATGAGATCTTCTCTCCAGTTGTGAAGATAACCACACTAAATGTGTACTTGGACTTGTGGCAACAAAGATATGGAGCTTATCTAGATGGATGTCAAGACAGCTTTCTTGCATGGGGATCTGCATGAGGAAATTTACATGGTACAGTCGAAAGGCTTTGAAGGAAAGGGCAAAGAGCATTTGGTTTGCAAGCTAAAAAAGAGTCTCTATGGCCTTAAGCAAGTGCCTAAAGAATGGTATCAAAAGTTTATGGTTTCATTCGGTCTCAAGGCTTCAGAAGAAGTGAGATTGATTACTGCCTCTACACTAAAGGGCTAAGGATAGTAGCTTGATAATCCTAGCACTTTATGTGGATAAAATGCTATTGGCTAGCAAGAAAACTTATGAGCTAGATGCATTGAAGGCAAAGTTGCATGAGGCCTTTGACATGAAGGATTTGGGACCTATAAGTCATATTCTTGTATTTGCATCATGTGTGACGGGAGTAGGAAATTCCTTTAGCTTTCACAGAAGAAGTGTGTTACAAAAGTATTGTAGCATTTCAATAGGGAGGGGGGGAGCTATAAATACTCCATTGCCTCTATATGTGAAATGGATTCAAGCACATAGTCCAAAATCATATGAAGAGAGGACCATGATGGTCAAGGTTCCTTATGCATGAGCGGTTAGGAGTCTTATGTATGCTATGATAGCTACTAGACCAGACATTGCATTTGTAGTGGGAATTGTTAGCCGGTATATGGCTAATCTCAAAAAGAGGCATTGGGAGGCAGTTAAGTGCATCATGAGGTACATGAAGGGTACCAAGGAGCTGTGCATATGGTTTGGCAAAGGAGAGATGTGTGTACTTGGTTACACAAATTCAAACTGTGCAGGGCATGTTGATAGCAGGAGATCCACTTTTGGTTGTGTTCACCTTTGCAAGTGGTGTGCTGCCGTGGATGTCTTACACACAAAAGTGTGTTGCTTTATCTACCATAGGAGGCCGAGTATGTATCTTTCAATATTCCTATTAGCCTAGTTGTTGTGTCATTTGACAATGTCTCCATAGGATTGTTCCTTCCTGATCTGCACTTTGGGCCATCCCAACCACAACTAGTATGGTAGCCCAAGCAAAAACGGCCAAACACTACTTGGATTTCAAGGGCACTTGTGGTAGTCCCACAAGAACCTACTTCTAAAAAGGAGGCAATGCCATAAGAACCCAATACAAGGATGGCTCTGCCTTCAACATTAACACTCCCTCAAGGTTCTAATTTTGTCAATCTTCATCCAAGGACTTCGAGTGACAGACAAACAACAAGTTTCCGCATGCTCCAAACTCTATAGTCCCATAAGAACCTATCCCCATCATGGGGTTATCATCACAAGAACCTACTATAGTAAAGGATCTCAAGCAACTAGACGTAACGCTACTACCATCACAAAGTGACAAAAGTCACCATCGACTCATTCCAGGAGTCTCTACCACAAGACACTCAACCATGCTAACCACCAAACCCCTTTTCATCTTTATTCTCAATGAGGTATGCCAACATGTTATTTTTAAAAAGATATTTTGTTACAGTAGCCTTAGGTAAGTGTCTAGGTTAGGCAACTAGTTGCATATTCACAAAAAATAAAACTTGTCAATTCAACATGTAGTGGGTGAGTCCAAACAGAAAAAATGCTTAAAAATGTCAGAAATGTCAAAATCCCCAAAAAAGGCCCAAATGGACAATACACTGAGTTAAGGCTAACCTAGCACATGATGCATAGCAATTCAATGCATGCTGAGTTAGCTAACCTAGTGCGTGGTGTGATAATAGTCCAGTGCCATGTGGGGTTTCCAATGCAGCGCACATGGGAATAATATTCCAGTGGTACACTGCAATAATAGCCCAACGTCCGATGGGTTAATAATTCGGTGCTCATGCTACGAAAATTAATTTTCTATAAGTAGGGACCCCCTAAACAAAATATGTTGCATTAATAGTTCTCTGTTAAAGCTCATCCAAAAATTCACACAACCTTCTAAAACTAATTCCTAGCTTCTCTATCTTCCTTACAGTGCATTTATTTCACTTTCGAGAGTTTGGATAACTCCCTTAGTGATCTCTTCTAGATCTATCATTTGTTTGACCATATTGATTTCGAGACCTCTCATGAGGGAACTACCAACCTTGCTACCCCATTTACCAGCCTCACCACCCCCTCCAACACTCTCTCTACAATTACAGCTCCTCTCTCTTCCGCCACTTCCACCCCCTCTGTAACCAATTCTATCTCTATTCGCCTACTTGATCTGTCCTTTCTCTCTCCCTTTGCTTGATCCAATCATAGAAGAAGAGCTCAATGTGGAGTCAGAGCCCCAACCACAGCCTCAAGAATTTGGGTAGCAATCGACAATGAGGCCAGCCAAAAGATAAAAGGTAACTCTAGTTGCTTCCCTCTACATGGAATTCTGTGACCATAGAGAATACGTCCCCTCTCAGACAACAATTATTGGAGGCCCTCAATGGTGTCATCATCCACCCTTCCTTCTAATACAAGCCCAATTTGGACTTTAGAATGTTCTACCATAGCTACCAATGCTACCAAGCCTACCACGTCCTGAAGTCTATCCCTATCTCGAATCAGTCATGTTTATGCACTTGGCGAACCTCCTGTCCTACCATCTTAACCTCAATCTAGTTGCCCAGTTTGTGGATAAATACAACCATGTAACTAGGGTCACATTCTTTATAGATGATGAGGGGCAAACCCATCACTTCTAGCTCATCATGGATGCCATCAAGGCAACCTTTGGTTTCTCTATGATGGTCAAGCCATTCACAAATGTGTGCCACTTATAGCAAAAGATCACATCATTAGTGGACTAGATGGCTGCAAGCCAAGGGACACATTCCATTTGATGATATTAAAGTTCTAGTATTCATCAAGTTGGCTCGAGTACTCCATTTTTTTATAAAGGTGGATATAGCAGACCACCATACTGTCATCATGCCCAACTTGTTGCTCCAACTACTAGATCTGGTTCAATACCGCAAAAACTGGGCAGATTATTTTAACAAAGAGATACACCTATAGTGCCATAAGTTGATATAGAAACTTGGCAACCCAACACCCTTCATGCCAATTATAAAGCACAATGTCTTTGATGCAAAGTGGCCGACTAACCAATATGGAGCTACCGACCTCAACCCATGCCGCCTCTACTCCAATCGTAGTGCCACCCATCTCCACCACCCATCTCCACAGTATAAGAACAAGCCGAGTACCACAAGCTATAAGAAGCATTTAGAATAGCCACCAAATGGGCAAAAGTAATGGTGGAAAGAGCTAAATAAAAGTCATAGCAACCGGTGCCAAAAACAAAAGCTGGTCGTCTCTCTCTCTCTCTACCACTCAAGCAAGAACTACCAATCACCAATTGGTCACATCCACCATCATGACCACTGAAGCCTTAGACTGGCAACAATAGCAGCCAGGGCAGCAAGGAATCGATCAAGCACCAACTTTACAATGACATTTTCTTCTCCTTCGATGACCCTACTGGCCCCAATAATAACCAGACTTCGCTTCCCAACATATCAAAGCAACTAGGGTCGCTGATGTCCTCATTTAAGGGCAAGGCCCCCATTCTTAAACAGACAAGTCCCTCTTGTGGGGGTTAAAGGTCACTATGCCTTTACCCCAGTTATGTACAATATGCAAACACATATATAAATGAATGAAAAAGAAGATTAGGGTGTTTTGCACCCACCAAAACTTGTGTGGCTCTCTGTCTCTTTCTCTCCCTCTTCCGTTCCAGAGCACTCTCAACTGGTATCAGAGCACGGGTGATCTAGCTGGGCATGCGTGAATGCTTGGAAGCTCAGCAGCTTTGTGGGAGGAAGGAGAAGCTCTGTGGGAAGCTTTGTGGGTGACTTTACTTGCATCTGAGTGTCCAGAGACCTTGGAGGAACCTTTGGAAAAGTCACTTTGGTTTTGTGAAGTGGTTTTGAGAACCTGTTAAGTGTTTTTAAAGAAAAAGTCATTTTTTGAGCTTTCCCTTTCGATGACAGAGACTCCGTATCGACTTGTAGAGGCACCTATTGCTTACTTTTGGTGTCCACTTCACTTCACGAGCTTGGAAACACCTTCATTCTTGAATTTGGGATCATTTCATTGGATTTCTGACTCACTGCATTAGTTCTTATGTTTTTTTGCCTAGTTGTTGGAACTCAAGTTTGGAGCAACCATTTGCAGATCTATCAGTTCCGATGGACTCAAGAGGTCCTAAAACTTCTATATTGCTCATCATTCGCACTCCAGTGGAGTTTACAAACAACTCTGTTTCCAAAAACGTTTTTCAATCCGTGTGTTGGACCCAGTGATTGAGACCACGGTTTCCAAAACCGTCTATCTCATTGCGTTTCAGATGCCCAAAAACCCCTACCTGTCAGTTCTTGCACGATTCGATGGAGTATTTTCAGAGTTACAGATCTCTGTGTATTCGATTTCGTCTCTTTGTTATGCATTTTTCATTCTAAGGTTTTGAAACCTTAGATTTATGCCACATGGCAGTGGATAAGTGTTGACTCCTATTTCTCACTCATCGGTTGGGATTTTGGAGTTCCGGCAAAAGAGAGATATTTGCAAATTTTCTTGCTGAGTCTGATTATGCAATGGCACCAATGTTTTGAGGCATCTCAGGTTCTATTTTTAGTAGCGATCTTTTCCATGGGACCATGATTTCTTGAGCATACCTTATGCAGATCACTTTGGTTGCAGTTTGAGCCATGTGCGCTCATTCGTGGTGTGCATTGGGTTGTAGTGGATGATTTATAGGCCATCTGGATGCATTGCGATCCTTATTGGATGCGCTGATAGGCCCAGATTACCTGGTGGGATGCTATTTTTATGGACGCTTTGCACATGGATGCTATTTTATGCTAAGGGGCAGCTTTGACACATTGTAGGTGATGCACTGATAGTGTTATGCTCTCTTGAATGAGATATTATTGATGCATATGCCCATGGACGGTGTTTATGCTTGAGCCATTTGGCACCTATTGGCATTTTGGATTGCCATTATAGTTGGCATTTTCTTTTGGGCCAGATTTGCTCATATGGATGCATAGTACATGCACATGAGTCAGCTATTGATGCTTTGAGCTTTGAGTTTTGGTGATATTTCAGTCTATTGTGGCATACACATTTGGGTGCACCTGGTATTTGATGCGATTCTCTCTTATAGGCACTAGCATTTGGGATTTTGCTTCATTTGCATCATAGCATCCTCTTCCATGTCTGAAAAGGAGTTTTTCAGCATTAAAAAATTTGATGGGACAAACTTTTCTTTGTGGAAAGAATAGATAAGGGATGTGCTTATTCAAAAGAAGCAGATTAAACCCTTGGCAGGGATTGAAGCTAAGCTTGCAAATATGTCTGAGGATGATTGGAATGAGTTAGATGCATTAGCAAAGTCTACTATTAGACTTCATCTTGCAGAGTTAGTTTATTTCACAGTAGTAAATGAGCAGACTACGGAAGATTTGTGGAAGAAACTGTTTGCCACTTATGAGAAGGAAACTGCCTCTAATAAAGTTTACCTCATGAAGAGGTTGTTTCAGCTGCAGATGAAGGAAGGGGTCTCCATTGCTTCTCACTTAAATGAATTCAATATTATTTTCAGCTAGGTTCAAGCTCAGAAGATGAATTTTAATGCAGAGACTAAGGCAATATTTCTCTTATGTTCATTGCCATCCTCATGGGATACCTTCCGTACAGCTATTAGTAACTCCGCACCTGGTGGAGTGCTGAAATTTGATGATGTTGTGGGTAGCTTGTTGGCCGAGGAGATTAGACGGAAGTCTATGGATGGCAACAAGCAAGATGCAGCCTTAAATGTGCAAAGAGGTAGATCATAGTTCAGGGGGAATTCCCAAGAAAGAGGAAAGTCTCATAGCAAATCTAGGGCACGGAACATTGAGCGTTACCACTGTGGCAAGAAGGGCCATATGAAAAAGGATTGCTATAAGCTGAAAAGAGAGCAAAAGGATAAGAAAAAGTATGCAAATTGGGGTGCAAATCAGAAGGAAGAGAGTCCAAGGGAGGACAAAGGAAAAGTGAAGATCGAGGAGATCAATGCAATTACACATGATAGTGACAATGATGTTCTCTTCATGTCTAGTTTATCTGCAGAGTTGCTTACCATTTCAGATGATGCATATTCCCAAGATTGGATTTTGGATTCTGGTGCTTCATTCCATGTTACTCCCCATAGGGAATGGTTCTCCACTTATGACAGTGGAAAGATAGGTTGTGTGCATCTTGGAAATGACTATGCATGTGACATGGTGGGAGTAGGTGACAAAGTTTTCTTTTGCAAATGGGTCTGCATTTATTTTGAAACATGTGAGACATGTGCCTAAGTTGGACCAAGAGTCTTATTTCAGTGGGTCAGCTAGATGATGCTGGTTTTCACACCACTTTTGGCTTTCAGAATTGGAAAATTCAAAAGGGTTCTATGCTTTCGACCAGGGGTGCCAAGTGTGGGACTTTGTATCCCTTACATGTATCAGGGGTATTTGATCATGTTGTTGCAATAAACGAGCAGCCAAGCACTTCTTTGTGGCATTGCAGGTTGGGGCACATGAGCCAAAATGGAATGAAACTCTTATGCCATTTGGGTTATGTACCGCATTTGAGTTTCTCTGATTTTGAATTTTGTGAGCACTGTCTCTATGGGAAGTAGACTAAATCAGCCCATAAAAGAAGGGGAAAGAAAGAGTTTGAAAAGCTTGATTTGGTGCATTCAGATGTATGTGATCCCATGCCTACACGTTCATTAGGCGGGGCTGAATACTATGTGACATTCATTGATGATGCAATTAGGAAAGTGTGGGCTTATGCTATAGCTCGGAAGAGTGATGTGTTCCAGGTATTTCAGAAATGGCTGGCCTTGGTTGAGAATCAGTTAGGTAGAACACTTAAATGCCTACGGATTGACAATGGTGGAGAGTATCTCTCTCATGACTTTCAACATTTTTGTGATACGCATGGGATTAAGAGGGAGCTCACATCCCCTCGTACTCTAGAGCAAAATCCAATTGCAGAAAAGATGAATTGTACCATTCAAGAAAGGTTGCAATGCATGCTTTCCAATGCAAGTGTTTCTGTTGGTTTTTGGGCTAAGGCAATGAAGACTGCAGTGCATGTGATCAATAGATCACCTAGTAAGAGATTGGATGGTGGTATTCCTAAAGAGACATGGAGTGGCAAGGAGCCCTCTTACTCTCATTTGCGTATATGTGGGTGTGAGGCATATGCACATGTGCCAAAAGAGCTTCGAAAGAAGCTAGATCCTAAGTCTAGGAAATGCATCTTTCTAGGTTATGGTGAAAGTGGAGAGATGGGCTATCGTCTCTGGGATCCAGAAGCAAACAAGATCATACACAGCCATGATGTAGTCTTCAATGAGAAGAAGATGCATAAGGCACCCATGGGGGATGTGGAAATGAGGAGAATCACTTTCCAGGATGTGAATCCACATGCATATGTTGATAGACAGCAAGCTGTCCATGCACCAAATGTGCAAGAAATGGTACCACCAAGTACTCCCACAGGTATACAATCAAGGGTAGATGATGGATCATCTATTGGTGGAAATGATGAGCCAAATGTGGCTGATATGTAGGTGGGACAGCAAGCTGAAATGCCCTTGAGAAGATCATCTAGAGTGTCTAGACCGCCTGATAGGTTTGTTCCATGGGTAGACTATGTGATGCTTACTGATTGCGGGGAGCCTTCTTGCTACAGAGAGGCTATGATGTGCGAGGATCAATGCAAGTGGGAGTATGCTATGCAAAAGAGATGAGTTCACTTATGAAGAATAAGACTTGGGACTTGGTTTCTTTGCCACATGGAAAGAAAGCATTGCCATGTAAATGGGTCTACAAAATGAAGGTCATAGGTGATACAAGGCCCGTTTGGTCGCTAAAGGGTTCAAGCAAGAGAAGGGTGTGGACTTTGATGAGATATTCTCTCCAGTTGTGAAGATGACCACACTTAGATGCATGTTTGGACTAGTGGCAGCAGAGGATATGGAGCTTATACAGATGGATGTCAAGACAACTTTCTTACATGGGGATTTGCATGAGGAAATTTACATGGTGCAGCTGGAAGGCTTTGAAGAAAAGGGCAAAGAGCATTTAGTTTGCAAGCTAAAGAAGAGTCTCTATGGTCTTAAGCAAGCGCCTAGAGAATGGTATCAGAAGTTTGATGCTTTCATTCGGTCCCAGGGTTTTAGAAGGAGTGAAATTGATCACTGCCTCTACACTAAAAGGGCTAAGGATATTAGCCTAATAATCCTGGCACTATATGTGGATAATATGCTATTGGCTAGCAAGAATACTTATGAGCTAGATGCATCAAAGGCCAAGTTGCATGAGGCCTTTGATATGAAGGATTTGGGACTTGCAGGTCATATTCTTGGTATGCGCATCACGCATGATCGGAGTAGGAAACTCCTTTGGCTTTCACAGAAAGAGTATGTTACAAAAGTATTACAGTGTTTCAATATGGAGGGGGGGAAGGTAGTGAGTACTCCATTTCCTCCATATGTGAAACTGAGTCATTCAAATGGTCCCAAATCACATGAGGAGAGGGCCATGATGGCCAAGGTACCTTATGCATCAGCAGTTGGGAGTCTTATGTATGCTATGATAGCTACTAGACCAGACATTGCATTTACAGTCGGAGTTGTTAGCCAGTATATGGCTAATCTAGGAAAGAGGCATTGGGACGCAGTTAAGTGCATCATGAGGCACATGAAGGGTACCAAGGAGATGTGCATCTGCTTTGGTAAAGGAGACATGCGTGTACTTGGGTACATAGATTTAGACTATGCAATGCATGTGGATAGTAGGAGATCCACTTCTGGTTATGTGTTCACCTTTGCAGGTGGTGCAGTGTTGTGGATGTCTCGTGCACAGAAGTGCATTGCTTTGTCTACCACAGAGGCTGAATATGTTGCAGCCACAGAGGGTTGCAAGGAGGCTATATGTCTTGATCGGCTAGTGGGAGATTTGGGGATTCATACATGTGTACCGACATTGCCAAATGATTCCATGAGTGCTATTATTCAGCTAGCACGGAATCCGATCTTTCATGCAAAGACCAAACACATTGAGGTCAGGTACCATTTCATCAGGGAGGTACTTGAGGACAAGCGCATAGAGCTTGTCAAGGTTCATAAAGATGATAACCTTGCAGATATGCTGACGAAGAGTCTACCTAGTCAGTGGTTTGAGTATTGTCGTGTATTGATGGGCATTGGATAGTATGCTCACTAGTTGTTCTCCCTTAAAGGCACATTGTCCTTTAAGTGGGAGGTTGTGGGGGTTAAAGGTCATTGTGCCTTTACCCCGGTTATGTACAATACTCAAACACATATATAAATGAATGAAAAAGAAGATTAGGGTGTTCTGCACCCACTAAAACTTGTGTGGCTCTCTGTCTCTCTCTCTCCCTCTTCCGTTCCGCTTCCGTTGAGAGCACTCTCACCTATAGTGCAAGATGGGTAGATGTCTAGGAAGCTCTTAGACAGTGCGATCCCCTACCTACCACTCTCTGACAAAGTATAAATAGCTTAGGAAGCAGGCGTTGGATAAAGTGGATCTTTAGAGGGCCGGCAGTTAATGGAATTCTTCATATAGGGCACACAGATGGCCTATAGTATCTTCAAGCAGCATCACGGGACCCTTGCAAAGATGGCCACCACATACTCTCAAGCTCAACAATGAACCAAACAGCTCACCCAGAAGCTTGAGCTCCAGAAGGCCAAGGTCACCAGCCTCCATGGAGTAGGAGAGGCCCTAGAAGCAACTGCTCGATCTAACCGCACCGAGGTTACATCTTTGAGGGAATAGAACAAAGCTCTAGAAAATGAGCTGTCAACAAAAATGGCATGCACTTACAATCTTGAAATAAAAAGTGTTAGGGTTGAGTAGGCTCTGGAACAATACCGCACAACTATTGAGAAGGCCCACGCCACTCAATAGAAGCACATAGAAGCCCTTCACACAGATCTCCCTACCAAGACAAAAAAGTACAACTAGCTATATCATCATCTAAAAGCAACCAAGTACTAGCAGTTAGAAGAGTTGGTTATTAAGAGCCAATCGAAGGAAGGATATGAGCAAGGCCTAAAGGCCTTTGCTGACCTAAGCATGCACCACCTAGAACCATACCCTACACAGTGGAAGACACCTTCCACTTCCCCTTCGACATTTTGAAAATTTCCTCCATCCAATATCATTTAGACCTTGCTAACCCTCTCCCACCCAGCTACATATTAGATGTTATCTGTTGCCATTCTCTCCATGCCCACCCCATATCCAAGGCTTTTTCCAGTGGGGAGACTTACAATTTTTAGAGGACCTACACATCTGACACCTCTCCCTTCACACCATAATCCTCAATTTCTAGAGGTGGTGTAGGTGTATCATGGATTCCTCCCTTTTTCCCACTGGTATAGAAATCCAAGGCTTATCTAAGACCTGCAACCTTCTGATGTGGGCTTGCAGTCCACATTCTGTGGTAAAAGGTCTCAAGCAACTTTGAGAATGCAATCGTGAGGAAGCAAAAAGTGCCCGAAATTATCTTTTGGACAACAATGTTACTCAATACCACCCCTCAGGTATTCTCATCCTGTATAATAAAATTTTGGAAGCCATGTAGTGCATGCTCAATGAGGGCTTCAGACATTTTGGAAATGAGCATGTCACCTACCCTAAGCAACTAATGCACGAGGAATCTAACTTAGCTATAGCCATCTTTAAGTCCATTGCCCATCCTAATACATACCAGTTTCCACACCCCTCTACCGATATTAACTGCCCACCTTCTTCCCCCCCCCCAATACTTACCTTAAGTTCCCTAATCTCTCCACTTCTTCCACCTCCACATAGCCCTCATCCTCACAGCCCTCCACAAGAACATCGGGTCAATGGAGCCACCTCTAGGACATTATCAAGATCAACCCACTGAGTTCACCCCAAGTAAGTCAAAACCATACCCTGCCCAGCCTTTGTCCCAGCTAAGCCTCTTCCACACAACTCAATCCCGAGTGAGACAGACCACTTCCAACTAAAGGAGAGGACCAAATCGAAAAAATCCCTCTCGAGGAGTACTATGTGCTGCATAAATGCAGACCATTCGAAGACATCACCAATCTCAGTCTATGGAAGGGCAAACTGTAGAGCTTCAACTTAAAGGTTGTGGACATGATGGAGGTTCAAGCCCTAACGGCTTTTATAGAGAAGACTTTTCAGAAGTGGTAGGCACAAAAATAAGCTAGAATCCAAAGGCATCTATGCAGATCTCGATCCCCAAGCTGTGCCCAATAATGACGTAGATGCTTGAGTGGAGCCATCTTGGCAGGTTCCTTTTTTGAAACAACTGAGATATTGGCATATGTACTATAATGCCTGCAGGGACCGTCATATCCACTCGACCTATATGCCTCTTAGATTTGCCACTCGAGATGAATCTCTTATGATAGAGCCAAGTGAGCGACCCTAATGTTATTTATAATTCCCCTCACTTCAACTTTTCAAAGGTGGCTACTGCATATGGCCTCCCCTACCAAATTCAAAATTTTATCGACATGTATGTAGAGATCCCAAATCTTATTATCGTCGCTTCCATCCACTTTTTCTAGCTATTGATCATTTTTTGACATCCTTGAATGAGCTCTGGTGGTTGAAAAACACCAATTGAATATCGGCCACAAGTTAGTCTTTGATTCTAACAAGGTCCCCTCCTACAAGAAAGTAATTTGCATGTACCCCTGAGTGCAAAACCTCCATGCTCATCAAATACAAACTTTTGAGGACATGTGCAACACTCATTTTTGGGAGCCCCATTTTCCATTTTGCCAGATCTCACAATGACTGCTCAACCAGCATTCCCTCGTCTAGGTAACACAATCTTCCGACCTACTCAGAACATCTTGATCCAAGGATGGATCGACTATAGAAAGGGGGGCATGTGGATTTTATTAGAAGATACCTTGGAGCCATAGCGGCCTAAGAGAAATGTAATACTAGAAATACAATAGTAGAAAGGTAGGAAGTGGAGTGAGAGCATAGGGTTGGTCCTCCCTTCAAAAGGGGACTAGTATTAAAGTCCAAAAGTCAAACTTTGGTCTTCACTTATAACTTGCAAGTTTTGAGTAATAGAATCTCTCTTCTTCTCCCCTCTCCCTCTTCTTCTCCCCTCTCTACTTCTTCTCATGAGGATTCACATTACCACAACTCGAAAGCCATTTGTGTGACACTTATGGCCAGTACATGCTTGCATTTCCCCACAAGGAGTAGCATGGAGTAGGAGGCTCCATAAACATTCCTCCAAGATCCTCACAACATGTGAATCACACCGGAGACTACACATATATAATCTACCCTATTGTGGGTGGCCCTTTTTATGCACTTTCCATCTTGCTCCCTACCTCCATTTCTTGATGTGAGCATATCTTGTGGTGGGTACGACCTATAGTAGAGCATCATTTTAGGGCTTCAAATGTTCCCAGATGTGGGAAAAAACCCCTCCTTCAATTTCACCCTCTTTGTAGGTGTTTATCCATCAATTCCATGACTCGATCATGAAGGATTTGTGATCTTAGCTCTTGCATTGAGTTTTGTTCAAGATCTTTGGATCTTGTTGTGGAAGTTCTTGCTTTACAATTTCTTTTTGGTATGATCTGTTTTGGAAGTTGGAGCTAGGACTAATAGAATAATAGAACTAGGTGTTTATCCATCAATTCCATGACTCAGTCATGAAGGATTTGTGATCATAGCTCTTGCATTGAGTTTTGTTCAAGATCTTTGGATCTTGTTGTGGAAGGTCTTTGCTTTACAATTTCTTTTTGGTATGATCTGTTTTTGGAAGTTGGAGCTAGGACTAATAGAATAATCTTTTTTACAAAGAATAAATCGATTGTCTTATTATTGTTCATGCACTTTCACCCTAGCAACTTCTTTGACCTCTAGATGAACATATATTGTAGACATTATTTCCTTTGGTGTTGCTTCTTTTTTAATTACAAGGAGAATGAAATTGATGGATGGATAGCCATGTGTCAAGATCATGTTGAGACCTTGATGTTCACATCAGAATAGATTATAAATATGATGATCCTCTTCAATGGTGACTTGATTGAGACCAAGGGCTATACATGAATGTATTTTGGCAAGTGAATAAAGTCCCCTCAAGCTAGAGCCCTCCCAATTGGGTCCCCTACCTTGTGTTTGTGTAAGGGTTATGTTTAATATATTTATGGCTTTCTTTTCATTGTTGTTGCTGCAACCTAATTAAATTGTGATTTGTTTTTTTTGAAAGCATAAGTTTTTCCCTTTGAATTATGATGAGGAATACACTGACATGTGCTTCATGTGAGGAAAGCATAAGTTTTTCCACTTGAATTATTATGAGCAATACATCAACATGAGGAGGTTAGAAGAAACAAAGGACATCCATAATTGTGATGTGACGATGGACTCCTTTTTTATCAGGCAATCACACCACTAGCGACACACATGGTAGGGATACCTAGCATGAGGGACCTCATCCTTTTGATGGAGAGACACAATTTTCAAGAATTTGTACTTATGATGAGTGCATAATGTTAATGTTGTCAAGTATGTGTTAAGCTATCTTTCCATGAGTTTCTAAAGTAGACATCTATGTTGCTAAGAGGCATGCATAGTACAATAGGTTTCCATGAGGGACCATGTCCCGATTGCAAACTAGTGAGCGAACTACTATGCATATATTTGTCGTGATGTGATGATGTTTTGATCCATGTGCACCATCACTTGTATCGCTTGCTTAAGCAAGAACTCATGAAATGAACTTCTTCCACTTCATTCTATGATTTAAGTTTCATCTTAAATTAGTGCAAATCATATATATTAGCATGGGTCACCATGGCGTTGCTAACTAGGGTAATTCTAACCCTAGCAACAGAAGGTATCATAGCAAAGATCTGGAGTCCATTGCATGGATATAACTCTTTTGGTTGAGCTATGTATGTAGGGAGATGGATGTGCCATGGTGCAACTTGAGAGGAGTCCAAAAAGAATTTCTAATTGTGGCATGAAATGAGTTATCAAATTCATAACTTAAGTCTTCTATGAGTAGCCAATACACTTCCCCTACCCCTCTCTCTATCTCACTCTTTCACCACTTGATGGATGAAATAGCCTCTCATATGTAGAGATGTAATAGTATCAACACAATAAGGTTGACAAAGGGGTGGTACAATTTGAGATGGATGTGACATGGTGCAACCTAAGAGGAGCCCAAAAATAATTTCTAATTGGCATGAAATGAGTTATCAAATTCATAACTTAGGTCTTTGAGTAGCCGATACACTTCCGCTCTCTCTATCTACCTCTTTCACTACTTATGGATTAAATAGCCTCTCATGCATAGACATGTCATAGTATCAACCACCGTAAGGTTGACAAAAGGGTAATATTATATCTCATGGTGGCTTCTTCAGCAAGATTACACTATTCATTCTATGTTGTTATTCTTGTGTTATGCTATCCACTTGAATACATGATTGAGATTTTTGCATGATGGGCAAATGTCAGAGATCTATGATATACCAAATTAAGAGATCTATAATCTTTGCATGTGCAAAATATAGATGCAAAAAGAGTCATCAAAGGGAGCCAAAAAAAAGACAAGAAATGAGTTTCCCCTTTGGCATAAAGGGAATGAGGAAGAGTATTTACCTTTGTATCTACAAATAGGAAAAGAGTTTCCAAAGAAATGATTAAGAGTATTTACTCTTTATGTTTTCTCTTGAAGTGGCAAGGTTTGGATTGACCTTTTAAGACTGATGCTTGATGCAAGTTATGGCCGCAAGGTGAGATGACTTTGCTAGGTGAGGAGGGTGGTATCGGACACTCTAGAACAAAAGGTCAAGACCCACAAAGTTGATTCTCAAGAATGCAAGAAGGTACTATGCTACAAATACTAAAACACCCTAGTGTGGGATGGGCCCGCAATGCAAATCCCAAGAGTTGGAAACACCTCATCTAGCACGAACGTATGGAACCTGGTCCATGTGACAACTCAATGCCACATTATCATGTTGATTAATTTTAAGGCATTCATGGATACTAACCTATTACAAGATGGAATAATTAAAGAATGAAAAAAGCTGGCACCTGTGCCAATGGCTAGATAGAGATACTATAAAAAAGGGGTATGGCCATATGACTACCACCTAGTGCTAGATAGGAGAGGAGACATATAAGAATAGGACAACCTATTAAAATTCATAAAGAAGCTGAAGTGGAATGTGGAATGAGAGCCAAGATGTCACAAAGCAACACAAAAATTGTATTGATCATAAAGAGAATACAACTCATAAAGATGTCTCACAGACTCATGTATAAGAATTTAAATAGGTAAGGGGAAGAATCCACTTGTCTTGCACTAAGAACTCCACCTCCAAGTGTCTCACATGCAAAAGGTGATCGCAACTATTTTCCACATAGTACGCACATGTGTCACAAGGCTACTAACACACAACTAGAACCTTAGACAACCCACTCCAATAGGCACCTGGCACACATAGCCCATTGAGACTGAATGCTATGACCATCTTTTTCTCAACACAACCTATGGATGTCTCTTATGATTTTGCAAGTTATGCTCTCTCTTTTGTGTAACATATTAGTGCCTTGAATTGTTATGGGCTAGCACAATTGATATGATTGTGAATGCAAGCTCTAAAATTTTCCAAAAAGATTCATGTTTAAGAGGTATTGCACATGGTAGCATGCTAAGGGAATGCGCAAAAATGTAGGGTTCTTAAAAAATAGTCAAATTGCATTGTGGTTGACATCTAAGCAACTGAGCGGTACTACAAAAAAATAGCATCTAAATGATGCCTAGAGACTAGTTAGAATTAGCCAAGATCAATTTGGAAGTTGAGGCTAACCAAATGGTTGTTAAAAATGAGATTCCAATCTAATCCAAATGGTTGTTAAGCTCCAAAGAAATATGTTATATCTTGGCACAAAAAATCATAACAAGAGTAAGATGCATGATCAAGAGTTTTCCTAAAGTGGAAGACTATAATAGCTAAAAAGGAATGTGTGTTCATGAGACACCTAGAAATTTTCCAAAAGAATGCATGTTTGAGTGACACAAAACAATGCTAGAGGTTATGCCATGGTTAAACAAAGCATCTAAGTGATACTATGTAATGGTTTGTAATAACTAGTAGGATGCATGTTTGATTGATTCCCTAAATGCAGGACAAAGACTAGCTAAAGAATGCTAGAAGAAAAAATGTGTTCTGATGAACAAAGCCAAGAGAATGAATATTCGTGGGACACTGGACATTGCTATAGGAATGCATGTTCAGGAGCCATTGAGCAATGCTATAGGAAGTGAATGTTCAGGAGATCTTGATCATTGCTAGAGGAAATGAAGTCGCCTGCATATGCAAGTTGGTGTCTGGCGAAATTCTCGAAAGAAAATGACCATTGATGGATCCCATAGTAGCCATAGCTCACCTTAAAATCTAGAAAACTCAATCCAATATGGTTGCCAAATGCCTAGCCATATGCTAGAAGGGGATGACCTACAAGGATCCCAAAAATAGCTACTCTTAGCTAGTTATGCTAAACAAAAATGCCTAGCCATATGCTAGAAGGGGATGACGTACAAGGATCCCAAAAATAGCTACTCTTAGCTAGTTATTCTAAACAAAAATTTGAGAGTTATGGCCTTGAAAGAATAAGAGCATCCAAAATGGTGATGTATTGGTGTTTTGGCTTGCATTAATAGACACGACTTGAATAGCAAAGTACACTAAGAACTCTACTTAAATACTAGAGAGGAGACCTTTAAGCTTTCCATAAATGTTAATGATCATAAACCTCATGAAATGTTGCTTTTCATTGTTACTGGGATTTTGAAATGGAGCTAACGTAACTTAGAATGATTCAACAAAATCCTATGCTTAATTCCTTGACTTTTATGAGGCATCTTCTCACTCAGGCTTTTATAGAGCATCATGTACTCCTATACAAAGAGGTTTTATGTGGTAGTTATAGCTACCATACAACAATGTGCCGATGCTTCCTAAGATGCCAAAGTGTTTTGACTTTAGCTAAAACCTTGTAGTCATCTTTGCTAGAAAGGGACATCTATGATAATGACTCGCAAGGTGTGCTAGCATGAAGTTCATGATGACCTATTAGAATTAGCCTACTATGTTACAGGGGATGTGATAAAGGATCTCAAAATTTTATGCCTATGAGGAGGCTGATAGCATCCAAATAATGATGCACTTGACTAAAGTGAAGATAAGGAAGTTGGAGGGTCTACTAAGTTTTAAAACCCTAAAGCAAGGAGACACTTGCAAAGAGAAGGAACGACAAACTATACAAATATTTGATGGAGTAGGAGTAAAACCCGTTGTATAAATATCAAGGAGTAAAAACTCCTCATGCAAGGAGACACCTATAGAGAGTGGAAGCAACTTGCCCATAAATATCGAAGATAGTGAGAGTGACCCACTTTAAAAACATGAGAAAATGAGAGCAATCCCGCTACATAAATACTAAGGGGAACAAGAAAGAATCACTTTGGGGAGAATCCCAAAGTGAAGGGAATTTAAGAGCTCCCAAAGTTTAATGCAATGACCATTGCACAAGCATCTCAATGATGTTGAGAAATTGTAGCCCAATTGTAGCGTCTAAATGATGCTAGAAGGTTGTTTATGCCTTGTGTCTGTCAAAATGGGGTGGCTAAAAGATGATTATCCCTATGCTAAATGGAATGGCTATTGGGCTCTCGAAGAAAATAAATGTATGTGTACTATAAGGCTATTGAACCCTGATGGATATATTATTGAACAACCCAAAACTAGCCAATCCTTGTATCACAAATTCTTGTGCATGCTATTGAAGAACCCAGAAGCCAAAAATCTTTCTACATGGAATTCGACTACATATGAAAAGTTTGAAGAAGAAGGGAGGTCCTAGACCGCTAATCAACAAAACCATATCATCAAACACTATTATGAATAGAGAATTTTCGGTGCAATCGGGTCTGGATTTGAGAAGCTGAACGAATGCCTCCAACGCTATCTTCTTCATCTTATACTCCATGGTTGCAAGTTACTGAACCTGACAGGAGCAGCCTTGTCCATAGAGTATGACGTAGGGCCACTCTTAAGATGCAAATCCCACGCCAAATTACGGGGGAGATTCAAGAGCGGAGCAGAGGTCTACTTTGCAGAAGATGGAACTCGTTGCACCGGGGGCTAGGTCTTGATAAGGCAACCAATATAGCCCTTGGAGGCAATGGGGTTGTTGATAAAGCCTTTCGTTAGTTGGTAATTTTCAATCTGACGACCTCACCAGTGGCGACCACGTAAAGCAGACCCTACCAGCCATCATCCTCTACCTCCAAAGAGGTTAAGGGAGGAGAAGAAACGTGAGAAGACACTTGGTAAGACCCTTTCGACCTTGCCATGCTATTATAGCTCGAATGATTCAACTGCAGCACCAACCCTAACCAAAGTGGATTGACGTGAAAGTGGAGATCTAGCATAGGGTTTAGAAAGCAAAACAACGCGAAAGTTGCACGTACTACGAATCAACCTGCCAGGAAGCGTTCGAGAGACGATCTCGTTAAAAATTTGCAGCAAGTCCTACACACAACAGAAATTACGAACAAAAAATAAGAGCATGCAGAAGTAAGGAAGGATGACATCATATAAAGGGAAGACAAAGTAGAAGAGGTGCACCACCCTTCACAAAAGCACCACTATCCGTCTCTATCAAGTCTGCTGAACCCTCCATAGCTCCCATTTTCGTATGGTAGTAAAGTATCACAAAGACTTTTGGTATCAAGCCCTCACCACTTACAGTTTTATAGGCCAGCCAAAAATTCCAGAAGTGGAGTAAACGATGAACGAGTATACGCAGAGGCAATCTATCCAAATATTCATTGTAGGTGTTGTTTACTTGCAAGACGCCAAAAATCGTTGAAAGAAGCGTGTTCTCTCTTAATAAGTTATTAACGAACAAGACGAAATGGCGTCGTTTGAAGGGCAAAGTTGTTGTTGGCCTCCTTCAATGTAACATGAAGTAAACAGTTTTGTGTGTGTGCCGTGAAGGAGTGAGTTTAATTTCTCAAAATTTGCAATTTTTGCTTTGAGAAAAACGAAAAGACGCGAGGCTCTATCGAGAGGGAAGGCCAAAAAAGAAGCATGCAAAATGCCCGATGAAAATGGAGTAGAGTCATTTCGAATGAAAAGTGCAAAATGCTCTCAATGAGAAAGGAGACACCAAATTTCCCACAATGAGCTCTTCTAGCTTATCCTTGTTTGCATTTTTCATTCCGAGTGAAAAATGCAAAGTGCCCGATGGCCATGAGCTCGTGGAACTTATCCTTGTTTGCTCCCCCCGTCTCCTCTTCTTTGGGTATCCGTGTGGAGGTTCATTCCTTTGGACCTCTCCCCTCCCCACCGCCGTCGTACACTGCTCGGAACACTGGATTGCTCTGCTCTGCTCACCTTGCGGAAGAATTATCGGTAGCGCGTGACGATGTTCCAAGAATCAATGGTCGCTCGCCTTCTCCGCAGCCTCCCATGGATGCCCATAGGTCCACAATCTTTGCAGATTCTGTTAGAGTGGGGCAAAGCTACCTTTTGGAGGACAGATTGGAAGGGCTGCGGGACGAAAATCGATTAAAGGACTCCTTGGCTGGTATGGACCGACAGGGAATGGCATCGCTCTTGCAAGATCGAATCTCCCTGTCAGATGGAAAGCTAGTTCATCTCCATATCAAAAGAAGCGGGCTCGAAGGGGATACATTTCTTTCTAACCTTCTGATCAGTATGTATGGGAGATACGGAAAGGTAGTGGATGCGCGTTCCGTTTTTGACAGCATGCTTGAACGCACCGTGGTCTCTTGGAGTGCCATGATCTCAGCTTATTCACAGCATGGGCAAAGTAAGGAGGCTCTTGCACTCTTTCAACAAATGCTTCAGCAAGGAGCGAAGCCCAGTAGTGTCACCTTCGTCAGCGTTTCGACTGCTTGTGCCAGCCTTGAAGCACTAGTGGAAGGTAAGCTAGTGCATGCACAAATTGTTCAACAGGGGCACGATGCAGAGGTTATGGTTGGCACTGCCCTCGTCAATATGTACGGCAAATGTCGGGTTCTGAACGACGCACGTATTCTATTCAGTAAAATGCCTTTACATGACACAGTTTCTTGGAATGCCTTGATCGCTGCTCATTCTCAGGAAGGGAAAGGCATAGAGGCTGTTCAACTGTTTAGGCAAATGCAGCAGGAAGATATACGGCCAGATTACAGCACCTTCATTAGCACGTTAAGTGCATGTGCGAATATAGGAGCAATAGCAGAAGGCATATTTATTCATGTATGCGTCATCAGTGTTGGATTGGAGTCTGACGTTTCCGTGGGCAATGCTCTTGTCCACATGTACGGCAAATGTGGGGCTATGGAAGATGCCTGTGCTGCATTTGGCAAAATGCAGCAACGTGATGTTGTCTCTTGGAATTCCATGATTGCAGGTTATGCCCAGCAAGGACATGCTGATGAAGCTCTTCAACTTTTCCAACAAATGCCGGGGGAAGGCATGAAGCCAACCCATGTCACCTTTATCAACATTTTAAGTGCATGTTCTAGCCCAGCAGCATTAAGAGTCGGGAAACTTATCCATAAGCAGGTAGTTGATGGTGGATGTGCATCAGATGTGGTTGTTGCAACGGCATTGGTAAATATGTATGGCAAGTGTGGTGCTATCAAGGAGGCACGTGCGATTTTTGATAAAATTCCACGATGTGATCTGGTTTGCTGGAATGCCATGATCACAATCTATGCTCAGCAAGGGCATAGTAAGGAAGCCCTGCAACTCTTTTATCACATGCAGGAGACAGGGTTGAGGGCTGATGAAGTTACCTTTATCAGCATCTTGAGTGCATGTGCTGACCTGACAGCCCTGGCAGAAGGGAAGCTGATCCATGAATGCATTCTTGGCATTGGCTTTGAGTCAAATGTTATTGTGATGAATTCCCTGATCCACATGTATGGCAAATGTGGTAGGCTGGACGAGGCTCGGGCCTTGTTTGATAGTTTGAGGCCACAGGAATTGATCTCCTGGAATGTAATGATTACTGCTTATGCCCAGCAAGGGCATGGCAAGAAGGCTGTTCAGCTGTTTCAGCAGATGCAGCGGCAAGATGTGAAGCCAAATGAAGTTACATTTGTGAGCCTCCTCTCTGCATGCAGTCATGCAGGGTTGGTAGATGAGGGCCATGCCTATTTTATTTCAATGAGGGAGGATTATGGAATCATACCCTTGCTGGAGCATTATGCTTCTTTAATTGACTTACTTGGGCGAGCTGGTCACTTGGAAGAGGCAGAGAACTTGATTCAGAAGTTGCCCATTAAAGCCACAGGAGTTGTATGGTCTGCATTGCTTAGTGGTTGCAGAATCCATGGTGATATGGGGCGAGCAAAACATGCTGCAGAAAAGGTCTTTGACCTGGATCCTCAGAATGAAACTCCATATGTATTACTCTCAAACATCTACTCTGCAGAGGAGAGGTGGGAGGATGCAGAAAGGGTTCGAAAAGTCATGGTGGAAAGAGGTATAAAAAAGGTGCCAGGCTGCAGTTGGATTGAGGTTAAGAATGAATTGCATCGGTTTTTTGTCCGAGATCAAGCGCACCCAAATGCACAGGAAATATATGCAGAGTTGGAGAGTTTGCATGCTCGGATAAAGGAAGCAGGATAGGTGCCTGACACGAAGTTAGTGCTGCATGATGTGGAAGAGGAAGTTAGAGAGCACATGCTCAGCTACCATAGTGAAAAATTGGCAATTTCGTTTGGCTTGATAAGTACACCATCTGGAGCATCTCTCCATATTACCAAGAATCTTAGAGTGTGTTCAGATTGTCACAATGCTATAAAGTTTATCTGAAAGATTGTTGAGCGTGAAATTGTTGTGAGGGATTCTACTCGTTTCCATCATTTTCACCATGGGAGATGTTCATGTGGAGATTATTGGTGATGTGCAGGACTATGACTACTCTTGGCAACAGAAAATTGAGCATGCTAACTACAAATTGATTCCTTATGGCCTTGCTAATTCACCGAGTACACAAAGAATATGTCTGAGCTGCCAGGGCTGGATACAATTATGGCCAGTCCTTATTGAAGAGGCTGAAGCCAGGCTCTGAGGACTTGCGGTGGACTGCCCCACCTGTGAGCCCCAAATGAAGGGACAAAGGGGCAGGTCACCTGCAATTATGAGCTATGAGAGGGCTGCCACATGGGTAGTGATTGGGACTGTCATGTGGGCAGATCTGGAAGCTATGTTGGTTGCCACTTGGGCAGCAGTGTGGGCTGTCATTTAGGCAGCACAAAAGGTTGCCATATGGATAGCATGCGTCAGCATCCACAAGGGCTGGCTGGCCCAGGTATGGGGCAGGAAAGGCCCTGTAATATGGCAGGGTGCAGAGGCATTTACAGGGCAAAAGGGGCCCGGGGCAAGTCTGCCACCAGTTTGGTCTGAAATGGCTGGTCACAATAGTGGTTGGCCACCTGACAATCGGCCCTCTTTTAGAGTGGAGTTGGCCTGCTCCTTTAAGCCACTAAAGTCCCTTTAGTTAGGGCACACAGCAAGGGCAGATTGCAGCAGTAGGAGCAGCACCTTGGCCCTCGTTTTGGTACTAAATTTGAGCAGTCCTTGGCAGATGTGAGGTTCTTTGGTATGAAACTTTTGCACTATGGTCTGTTTACTTTTGGAGCATGATATATACATGACTTTTGGCGGTCTCTGGAATGTATATGTCTTTATTGCTTGTGTGCACGCCTATGTGTGAGATCTTTAGTGCTAGGTGATTTCGCAAAACATTCCGCCACGTGGGTTTATCTTTGCAAGCAAGCCTTGATTATTCTGACATGGTATCAGATCCCAGAAAACTATGTCAAGGATCCACAATGACTGTTGAAGGTGGACACTTGCTCAAGGGAAGGAAGGTAACTCCAAGTCAGTCAGTGTGCTAGCATCAAGTGTAAGCTTGGATAGGAATCTAATTAGTTCATCTAGTACTTCAGCTATGGCTTTACGGATGCTTACTCCCAATTTTATGGAGAATGGCAAGCTGGATGGGAGTAAGTATTTAATGTAGAAGATGAAGATATGGAGCCATCTGATGGCGTGGAAAATATAGAGGCTGGCGATTGCTACAGAGTTGAAGCCCACTATGTCAGGAGATGCCATGGGTAAAAAGACACTCTAATTGCAGACCCTGCCGATGTGGAAGGGTGTGAGAAAAAGAATTGCGAGACACTGTCCGTGCTGTGCGTGCTCATCCCCGTATTCAACTTGCAGACATTGCGAACATATTCAGCTAGATTTTAGATGCTCGTCTGGGAGAGACTAAAATGAAATCATTTAGTTTTCACAAGCAGTCATAGCTTGAATGAAGAGATTTTGGACTAACTTTTGATTAGCCTTCTCCTTTACTGCTAGCCTTCGTCATAGCTGAGTCTGCCCTTCACCTCCAGAGTGCCGACAGAAACTCAGTACGAAGACTTTGTATAAATGGATGCTCAAATATGTGTGGGTGTGTGGATTTAGTGAGAGCATATGTTTATATTATGGTCTACACCTACTGTTGGGTGCTGATGACATCAGTGGGGATGTCATAATAGCTAGTCCCTGCTATTCGTGATGGAGTTCATGGTTTTCAACCTTCTGAGTGACTATCATGAGGTTGAAACTGCACTATATATTGTGTTTTCAGAGGATGAGTTTGGGCATGTTCCTGGACTCATCTAGGTATATTGCCTTTGAAGAATGGACAATCCTAAAAATTGCATATGAAATGAGCAATACAGCGAGGATTCTTTCTCTCTAGAACCAATAGTTCATGATAAAGGAAGGGGCTAATCTGGAATCTGTGCCATCGTGGAGTTCATGGGTATCGTGGCCTCTGTTGCCTTGTTGTGCGTTGATGACGTTGTCGGATCCATCATCCCCTATCTCTCGTAGGAAGTTTCATTCTCCATGTTGCGTGCCTGGCATGAAGTCTTGTAGCCTTTTAGTTGTAGCCGTAGTCGATCACTCCATGCACATGCCAGCACCTCCAACTCTGGCCCTATGTCAACTCGCCAGCCCGTGCTGGCAATTTTGCCGCAATCATCGCCACCAATCTGCAACCTCCAGCTCCACCATGTGCCCCATTGCATGTATGAAATCCATGCGAGATCCATAGCACACTTTGCTACCATTTATGTAGTTTGCAGAGTCCATTGTAACAAAGGCCTTCTATAAACATGCCTTTTATAAACATCATGGTTTTTGGCCTTGCAAAGGCTCTTAGGGTACTGTCGTTTTTTGGGGTTGGGTTAGTAAAAGGGGGATTTTGTGAGTACCTGGTCAATTTGACCAGGTTAGCGGAACCACGGTAGTTTCGCCATGGTTAGAGGAATGGTTAGGTTATTTTAGGGTTACATGTTTTATAAAAAGGCTTAGGGTTTTCAAAGGATTGTTTGGTTATGTTGTGTAGGTTTTGTCTTGTGTTGTGCTTGCATGTATAAATGTGGCTATGTCTTCTAACAAGTTTAGAAGACATAATTAATGGGAGGCCCTACATGTTCTTTTACTTTAGAGAAGATATATCAAAAATTGGGATGTTTACTTCTAGAGTTGTAATTTTGTAGGCCTTTTATAGTATCAAGTTACTTTGAAGATAGCATAATCTCTTAAGATTGCTTTTTGGCAACGACTTTTGTATTTTGAGAAGTATTACTTCAGTAATATAAATTGTATCAACAGCCCCATTTTGAAAATAAATTAAAACAGATTATTGGAGCACAATTGCTATATTGCAATTGAATAGTTTTACAATCACTTTTTTGTTTAAAATTGTAGAAGTACTTAGCGTGCATAAATTTAAGCATCAATGTATGGAATTTAATCTTTGAAGTCTTATTGAAATTTGCAGGTAGAAAATATAAACATTATTACATTTCTTAGCTTTTATTTTAAAGAACATGCTATAACAGGTGTTTATTTTTTTTTTTATAAGACATGTTTTAAGTTTGTTTTTTACTCTGGCATTTTTTTAAAAATATTTGCAACAACTAAGCGCTATTGCACATGCTTGTATCCTATTTTTTTGCTTGCGGCTGTTGCTTGGTATAGTGAATGTAAATGTCTACTATCCTACTCAGAAGTAATCAAATTAACAAAATCTGTGAAATTATCAATTAAGAAAACATAGCAAGTCCATTATTTTTTAATTTAAAAGGGAATTGTATATGTGTAGATATGTCAATAATTGAAATGTTTTTTCCCAATACTTCCTAAGAAAGAATCATCATAGCAAAGGTGTTTTCCAAGCTAAATATGAATTAGTTGTGATTATGATTTTTTTAAAATATATTTCATTCTAATACATAGTTTTCTATAGCACTCTACTCTAATAGAAAGGTACTATCAGTTATTATAGATTTGCATATTATTACAGTGTAGTGTGTTTTTTAAAATCCTAAAATAAATTAGTTGTGATTTTCCAAGTTGAATATGAATTAATTGTAATTATAAGTTTTTTTACAATATATTTCATCCTAATACATAGTTTCCTATAGCACGCTACTCTAATAGAAAGATACTATCAACTATTACAGATTTTCATGTTATTACAATTTGTAGTGTTTCTTGAAATCCTAAAATAATTTATAAGCCTTAGCAACCTTTGTACTTGCTCATTGTACCTTAAAAGGATTTGCACATGACATGCAGGAGTTGTACAAAAAGTCAATGATAGTAATGAAACTTCAAAATCGAAGTTGGCTGCAATTGTAAAGATAAAGAAGAAGCTAAATCGTAAAAAGACAGGAGAGAAGATTGTAATGAAACCTTGGTTCTATGAAAATGCTAGACCTTTAGGGTTTTTTGAATTTATAAGCACGCATATGCATTTGTATAGTCAAGACTAATCTGTACACATAAACACTCTTTCTTTACGTAGATGTTAAAAACAATATGGTGTGAATATATCTTTGGAAGTTTGTTTAATTAAATGCTTTTATTCTATGTTGAACTATTTATACTACATGTAATTTATAAACATGAGATTAAACGAAGTACTCTAAGTTTGTAATGTACAAGATGTTTAGTATCGCAATTACATTAGAAATCGATGTGCATTTTTTGAATTAGACCAAGATGTAACAAATGTAAAATTTTCAGATTCAAGTAGGTACTATACTAAGGACGATATAATAGTCCCCGTTGAGTTTGATGGCGAATCATCAAATTTTGCTATGGTAACTATTGACAAGAGCTCTGTAAAAAGAATGTATACAAAAGTAGATTATAAAGAAGACAAACGTCCCAAGTTAGAATCTTCGCAAGAGGAAAGACCTTACCATACTTTAACTATAGAATGTTCAGATGATTTAAGCGTTGAATGTGAGTATTTACCTAATGAGAGGGCTTTACTCATTCATGAAGTAGACCTAAGTGTTAAGAATGGTATATTCGAAGGTAGAATATTAAATAAGTACGGCACTTGAGCCTTGCAAAATGTTAATTACCCCAAGAGTTTGAAACTAGATTTAAGTAATCGAGAAAGAGGTGGGTGTATTACACTTGCTATAGGTGAGGTTTATTATGCCGACTTTGTCAAGATGCTAAATATAGGAGATTGTATCAAGGTTACAAACTTTTCTGTTTGTAATAGAAATACTTGGAATGATGGGGGGACATCTGATTATACCTTAGTATTTGATCCTTCGACTAGAGTCGAACGTACTGAAACCTTCATAATTGACCCAATATTCGTTCCAACCACTAGTATCTAGAAATACAAAGAAGATTGTAAAGAGATAATGAGCAAAGGACAAGGCAACTATTTGCCACTGGCTACAATTGCAGTGACGGTGATTAAGCTCAGAAGCTACATGCGTCAGATGGATGAACTAATCATTGGTGATGGTGAAAATGCAGAAGATCTTATCATGGTACCTTGCCATTATAAGTCTTTAGATTGTTGGTAACATTGAATCTCACTTTTAAGTGCAGCAATCTTGACATGGTGCTTCTTGCAGAGCTGACTTTTTGGAATAATCGACGATCAGATTATGTGAAGATTGTGGATATATTCAAGGCAGTTGGTTTTTGCCATTTGGTTCTGAGAAACGTAGGTGCAAAGAAAAAAAGCCAGCCAATTGCGTTAAACATGCTTGATCTAACTATTATGGCACCTGCGCGAGTTCCTTCAATCTCTGTGAAATTAGCCTGAGTGTTTCATCATCATATTCAGCAAATTGGTTATGGGAACCAAGTGATATTCCATTCGTATACATTAGTTTATAATATTTTGAAGCAGTTCAAAATGTATTAGTACTTAATATTTATAATGGTGTCTTGATAGATAATGGCATTCTCACTGTGACGAGTCTAAACTCAACATTATATGAGCCTGTGTGCTCATTTTGTAAAGAAGGCAAGATTTTAAAGGAGAATATTGTTCCCTGATGCTTAACATGTGAGCGAATAACTATCTTGGAGAAGATCCCCAAAGTGAAGGTACTCATAACAAGCTTGGATGGTGCAACTGTAGAAGTAACATTGAAGGGCACATGGGTTGACAAAGTTTTAGACCTGCCCCGACCTTTCATAGAATTACTGGAAGACAATACGCAATTCCTAAAATTGGAATTATTTGATCAAAGGATTGAAGGCCGCTTCCCAGCAGTGAACATGCACGGCTTGGTTGCAGGGTTTATCCCTCTAAGGCGTAATGGTGCTGGATGAGTGTATTACCTTAATTTCCTTATGGCTGCCTAGTAGTTCAATGTTTTCCATCTTCAGTTTTCTTCGTCACACAGTTCAGAACATGTGCTAAGAGTGTTTTTTTTGTAACTACAGAACATAAGCTTGTAAGCTTGGTTTTTTCATAACATAGTAGCACTTGTTGCTACATGCTACCTTGTAAAAAGATCTTCTTTTATAAAAAAAGAAAAAAACTTGTACATAGAAGAAAGTTGTACCTACTCCTAACTTAATTTATTATCCAAGTGAAGTTTATTCAGCAAATAATGTATTTTTCGCATTTAGAAGTAGATCCATCTCTAGGTTACATACGATTGTAGTGTTTTAATGAAGGCAACACAATCGTTACTTCAAAGTTAAGCATTTCTTCTTAGCTTTTTAATAGATTTGTTGTAATGAGGTATTGATACTTATTAAGCTACAAAACATGCTAATAATTTATTGTCATCATTAAATGTAATTTGCAAACTACAATTTTAAAATAATGTCGACAACTCTCAACAAGTTAATTTGTATGTCTTCCAAAAATACTACTCCAATAATCTTTGACTGAATACACACGATATAAGTTAACGAACGAGCATTATGAGTACAAAGTGCTCTAAACAAATACAGGTTGACCTAGAGTTTGTAGATCTATATCCGCAAAATAAATGTATCTTCTTATGTATTTCCTACATTCTGAAATTTCATATCTTACCTACAACATTGAGAAAAGCCGTGTACATGCAATTCAAAGAACTTTCAAACCAACCTGAATTTTGTACAGTAGAATGGGGTCTACTTTTTTTCAATTCTACGCTCTTTCGAAATCTATACCCGGAAATGAAACCATTGGCCAGTATATCGAACAATTGCTAGATAGTAATTGTTATTATTTTGTTAAAGACTTGTTCTTGCAATATGTTTTCTTTTACATGTTTGGCTTTAACTTTGAAATACATCATTCACATCAACAAATCAACATAAATACTTCCAAAATAGCTGAGTTTACAGAAAAGCCACAAAACCTACAACTCATACTAATAACCCCAGAGATGCTAATTTTTCCATGCTCAACGGAAACAACACCTACAAAGTATACTCACTGGACAAAAGATATGAGTCACATTTTAGAAAACCATTAGGGGAGAATTGGGGTCTCAAAAGGGCCTCCAATTAGTGTTTCCTAATTTCAAGGGATTAAAGAGTGATTTGAGGTGTACCAATGAGAGTGCTAGAAGGTGTGGGGCAATGGTATGTTGAGGTGGAGGGTGGGCAGGCCTGCAAAGAGCCCCTATTGGTTGCTCCCCTTATACTAGGGACCACCCAAACCATCCCCCCTCCCTCTTAACCCATGTTTGACCCTCCTACCAGGTGCACCTCCCCCACATGAGCCCAAAACTACCTTCAATGGGATAATAGGGCCCTTGTGGCAAATTTTTCTTCTCCCCTCCCTCTTTCTAGGACCTCTTCCCCCCACTATTCTGGTCTAGCCTGCCAAATCACTCAGATTTGAACCAAATCCCACACATTTTTCCTCTTCCCCCTCTTTCTCTACTCCCTCCTGCTTTGGCCTGCTTGCTGCAGCTCCAATCTCTCTCTCTCTCTCCTCTCCCTCTCTTGTGCAAAGGATGTGGGCATGGCCATGAAGTTTACATTTGGATCCAAATGGGAAAGGTTATCTTGGTTTATGCCTCTGCACATTTTTGCTTCTTTATTTCGGAATACACATATGCATAGAACAAAAAATATGTGGTTCTACAAGCGTGTAGATGAAAATGCTCTTGAAGATTTACTTGGGATGAATTGGGGAACCAGGTCAGGTGACCAAAAGGGTGATGTGTTTCAATGTCACGCATATAAAGACAATGTGGTTATTAGATACCATTTGTCACACCAAATGTTGTATTTAGCTTTTCAGTATAGGCGCTAGAAGAAAACAAATGGCCGGTGGCTTCCCCTAGACTCTAATGATAGAGACAATACGGGGGTAAGTTTGTCTATTGATGTTGAAGAGGGAGATGTCAAGAATGTGAATGTCACATCGCAATGGACTCTAAGGGATGAGCCAGAACGCCTATTGGTCATGGAGGACGGCATGTCAGAGTCCTTCTACTTTACCTTAAATGGTGGTAAGATCAACCGCCATGTGGAGAAGTGCATGCATAGTGCCAATTTCATTCCTCCTACAACTTTAAAGATTGCTAACAATGTGTTTGACTAGTGCAGAATTTAATTTTTTGTCTGTCAAATCCTAGTTATTGCTTCAAAAGATGGACAATTAAATTAAAATGTTATTTTTTTAAATGTTTTCTCCTTTCTGTTCATGGTGGTAAATGTTTTTTAAAAAATTTGGGGATTTTATGATTAATTTTAATTTTTAGGGTTTTGATATATATTAAGAGGTAAGAGCCCTTTTTACATGACATTCTCACTTTCACATTTAGAGAGCCATAGAAACTCCCGTCCTCAGAAGTTACTCCCTCCATCAACTGCTATTTGCCATGGATTCAGCTAGAACTGCATTCCATGACTTCATCTCATGAACTGCATTTGCAAATCATGAGGAAGAGCTATTTTTAGTGTTTGATAGGACTTTAGATGTCTTCGGCACATATATGCGAGCCAAGGATCTTCTCAGATCTCATCCTTTACATGCAAGATAATTTCTCAAATTTTGCCTATACAGTTGACCACACTTCAAAGAGATGGGTTCCCATAGATTACATAAAGTATCTATTCATAGAGGAACCCAAGTTTGTAAAGCACTTGGCCTGCTTTTGTGACAACCTTACAGATGAAGGGTTTAGGACAGTCAAAGTTCAAGACATCCTAGATGCAAGGATCACAGGAAATATAGGCACCAAATTCCTTTCATGGGAGATGATATTCATCTTCCTTCTCCAAGAAGGAAATTTAGAGGAAGAAGCCTCATCATCTAGCACCCCCTCTATTAGAACTACTAATCCAGTCGTCCCTAGACTAGACTCAGACATCTACATGGAAGAGAGTCTTGACGATCCAACAGAGGAGATGGAAGCAGCTCAAGCATTGAGCCTACTTCAAGAGCCCCCATTAGAGCAAGAATCTACATCGGAGACCGCCATTAACCCAAACTCAGAATTATGGTCCTTGTCCCCCCTCATCATCAATGGAGAAGAGTACGTATTCCTCCATGACATAGAGATTCTTTTTGGACTACGAGAGGATGAGGCACTCAGAGTCCTATCAGGGTTCGATGTTGACACAAGTGTCAAAGATCCTGAGGTTTTAGGTACTGAAGACCAAACAATGGAAGACTTTCTCTTGACGATGCTGGTTTCAATGAGGGATGCAGACATGTCCGTATACGATGCACAACCCTCTCATGCAGAAGCTTCCACCTCCAACACAGGTCCGGAGAAAGCGTCCACCTCCCAAATGGAACATCACACAACACCTAGTTCCATCAACATTGCAAATGAGGAAGCGATAGAAGCCAACGACGATGTAGTGGTAAGTTCGAACAATATTTTTTATTTTGATGTTCTTTTAGTATAATTTGTTTTGTTGGTCTTCTAATGTTTGTTGAATTATTGCAGGATGCGTTCGAGCTTGATGAATTCTCATCTTGATGGGGTAATGTTCGTAGCACATTTGGGCAGATCATTCTTTGGCCCATTACCTTGGCAAAGTCGCAGAGCATATCATGGTCTTTCATGGCAAATTTTCTCCTTGAGGTCCTTCAGAGCTATTGAAGTGCAAGGCATTGGCGCACGCTATCAGATACTCCAACATTACTCGGAATGCTGTCAAAGACATTTTGGTACACCGCCTGGCTGTTATCAATGCCTTTAGATCAAACATTCATGGTAGGGCATTGACGGGAATAGCTATGTCTTTGGCAGTAGGAGAGGAGGATGTTCTTACTGCTGCAGCTAGATTTATATCTAGGAATGCACTAGGGGATTCAAAGACCCCTATTCTGGATGTACTCGAACTAGCCAAGAAGAAAGATATCCTATGAGGCCTTTTGTATATATAAACATATATTTAAATGGATATTTCAATGGATACATGACTACATGTCTTTATTATTTGCTTTAAGTTATCATTGCTCGTCATGAATTCCATTGTATTTGTTTAAGTCGACGATATATTTTCTCCATTATTTTAATTGTGTTAATTTAATAAATTTCTAGCCAATTTAGTATCATTTTCACCAATTTTGGGTATCAAGAGTTCATTTCTATCAAATCTTGAAGGAATTTCACCGTCATGCAGAAGGGAAAAGTATCCAGCACGTCGCCAGAACCCCAGAAAGCCCAAAACTTGCCACAGTGCAAATTTGGGCATTCTAGACCCGGCACGTCGCTAGGACCCCAGAAAGCCCAAAACCCAACACGGCACGAATTTGGGCATTCTGGCAAGTCCAGAATGCCCAAATTCGGATCGTGGTGGGTTTTGGGCTTTTTGGGGTCCTCGTGACGTGCTGAACACTTTTTCCTTCTGCGCAATAGTGAAATTCCTTCAAGATTTGACAGAATTCAAAACTTAACTTAAAATGATCATTTACTGCAAGCATTGAAATGGAAAATATACAAGAATGCAATAGTGTTGAGAATGTCGATATATTTTATTTAAAAAAATTGACCCTTGGGCCTTAGATACAAGATAGTGCCTTCAAGGGTAGGGGGTGGTCTAACTCCTAAGAGTGGGCTACAAGAGAATCTAGGGCTTCAAACTTGGGTCACTCCGTAGCCGCTTCACCAGATCCATGTCCTTGTCCATGACCGTGATGCGCTTTGCATGGATGGCACACAAGTTGGCGTCCTCAAATAGAGCAATGGTCACTTGCTCTACAGCCTCCTGGAGCGCCCCCATAGCTCCTGTGCTGAAGTGCACGTTGTCCTTGTATCCCTGTGTGATCTCCCGTACCACATGTTAGAAGGGAGCACACAGGATCAAGTTGTCGATGGTCTTCTACATTTGCCTGATCTCCCTTAGAACTTGTACCCTTGGTTTTTCTCGGTACGGCTTCCTGATTCTTGGTGGGGCCTTACAGATTTCCCGAACACCTTCACACGGCCTCCTCTCTACCTTGAACTTCTTCTGTTGCTCCTATCTGCATTGGTCCTCCTTTGAGTCGTCCTCTCACTGAAGTCTGTAGCTTTGGCCTTCTTTGGGATGGGGCTTTCTCGGAGTCTGCTTTACCCTCCTGATGGGCACAAGGGTCATCTCGGCCATGGGCTGTATCTCCGAGAGAGGGAAGATGGTGCTCTTCCTGGTAGTCTGTTGACCCTCATGAAGCCTCTCTATATCCGGGAGGTTATCGAACACATTTTGTTCGATAGGGAGGGGGATCTCATGGGGAGGGGAAGGCCGAGGGGAAGGCTTAGGGGAAGGTTGAGGGGAAGGCTGAGGGTCAGGCTAAGGCTGAGGTTGAGGGGAAGGCTAAGGATGAGGGGAAGGCTGGGGAGAAGGCTAAGGGGAAGGCTCATGCTCTTGGGAGTGGGGAGTGGGCTCACAGGACTTGGGAGGAGAAGAAAGCTCAGGAGAATGGGGAGTGGGCTCACGGGTCTTGGGGGAGTTGGGGGAGGGCTCACGAGAGTCGGGGGAGGTGCCATCGGATCCAGATAGGTTCATGTGCGCGGATGCCATGGAGGTGGTTGAGCTAGAGGAGGAAGGGTGGAGGCAGCGTCCAGTGGGTCTAGCACTGCTGTTCTTCACTCTTGCCATTGAATAATGAGAGTTAGGGTTTTTTTTAACTTTTTATAAGGGCCCATCATGTTTTGACATCCCTTTTAATTACATCTAGGGTTTCATCGTGCCCCCTTCCCCCACCCTAACCCCTCCAACCCCCCCCACCCTCGTTGCCCTCCCCCCCCTTGCCCTCCCCCTACTTGCCCCGCCCACACCTGTCACCCTCCCCCATACCCCCATGCCCCCCTCCCCTGACCCTTGCTACCACTCCACCCCTCCCCTTGCCCTGCCCCATGCCCCTGCCTTCTCTCCCCCCTCCTTCACCATGTCCCCACGTTCCCCAACGTCATGTGAGTACAAAAATTGTGGTTAAAATAAGCAAGATATTAAAGAGAGTACACAAATTGTGGTCAAAATAAGCAATACATTTATTTCATATTTGTATACAATTACACCATAGCTTCTGTTGGAGGTTGGACCCATCTGCTCCTTTCTCTCACTCTAGATTGCAACCAACATGTGACTCCTTGACTCCCTATGGATGCTTTCCAAGCACTATGCCTTCTATTCTTTGATATAATTTGAACTGCTTTTGCAAGTTCTGATGCCTTTGCTTTTTCAGACTTCAAAATCCTTCCTAGTAAACATCTAAAAAACCAGTCGAACATCTCATGCAATGCATTACTGCGAGTGACACCACCACCATGCCTTGAGTTCTTGAAGTAGGCTGCCTTGGCTCTATAGTGTGACTTCTCCATGCCTTGTGTATTCCAAATTGACAAAGGACCCCAATTTTGTACAAACCATGGTCAATTCTCAGCTTCTGCAATGCACCGTGTGAATACTTCTTGCGGAATTAAATTCCAAGCATAAACAAGATGCAAATACAACTTATCAAGTACGCATAGTTCTGCGTGTAAAGTACATATGTGTACTCTCTCAAGTGGGATGGGCAAGATGGGATCCCACTTTGGATCCTTCTTGTCACGATTTGAAGCTTGCATTTGGCTGCAAGATAGAATGCCATTCTCCCATTGTAAGCCAACCTTTTGCTTACGTTGCGAACACATGCAATAAACACATGCAATAAAGGCATGTGTTCATTGCATTTGCCCCTGTATCACAACCATGCAAGGACTTGAGGGTTTTCAAATCACCAGCAAGATGCCATTCAACTTAAAAGGTTCCATGGCCATCGACTGTCAATGTTTGCCCTTCCTCTTGTCTTTGGATGGTCGATGGGATTCCTGTTCTATCTAGAACCCACTTCAATGTCTCATGGCACTCTTTCGGAGTCTCAAATGATGCAAGCCACCATATATCTTTCTCTGATTGCATTGAGAAATCTTGCTCTACTTCTTCATCCTCTTAAACAAAGGCTAAGGCTTTATTCATAATGTAGATGTTGATTCTTTCTAACTTGTGTTCTTTCACCAATTGAGCTTCATCCATTTTGATGACAAATATGAGCTTTCCATTGCAATGTGTACAACAAAAGAGAAAAATCGTTAGGATAAACATGATATAGGAAATGAACTAAGTAAAGTGCAATGCTATAATGGATTTCCTCTTACCATCTTCTCTCATGCCATAGAATTTGACCATTGCTTGTTGCAGTTTCTCAACGTCTAAGTAGACACTGTTGAAAGCATTCATCTCAAAGGTTTGCAAGCCAGATTTCTTTTTACTCTTCCAAGTCATTGTGCCCCTTATGTAATGGTACCCTTCAAGCATTTCTCTTGCACATTGGTTTGTTTCTCGCCATGCACGTCTCACAGACTAAGGTGTGGGTAGGAGCACTGTAGACTTCTTATACTTTCCCAAAATAACAGACTTGAAAATTTTGAAAACAGATATGTAAGCTTCAGGACTTACACCAGTAGTATCACAAGCTGCAAGCATCTCCTTTGCATCCACAATATCCTTGAAGTCCTTCATCACCTCCTCAGCAACTTACACACGTAGGCGCTTGTGTCTTGGGTCCCTTAGTATCCCAATGACATCGCTTGACTTCAATAAACTAGCTAGAGCATATGAACATTCAATATCATCCCCATCCGTTCTTCCCAGAGACATCCTCGAATGGTGCCATGAGTAAAGGATGTAGAGAAGGAGAAGGTGTGGAGATGCAAGATTGAAGGAGCATCACACAGGAAGAGGGAGGGCAAGGAGGAGGAGGGATGGGGGAGGGAGGACCAGTAGTTGAAGAGGAGGAAAGGGGGGCAGACTAGCAGGTGTGGAGGGTGAGGAGGAGTAGGCATGGAGGAGGAAGGAGGGAGGAGGGAGGAGCAAGAGGGAGGGAGGAGGAGGAGTAGCAGTGGAGGAGGAGGGAGGGGGAGGACAGGAGGAGCTGGCGTGGGGGAGGGCAGAAGGAGCAAGCATGGAGGAGGGAGGGAGGGAGGGGGAGGAGGGAGTGAGGAGGGGGAGGGGGAGGGGAGGAGAGGGGAGGGGGAGGAGGGAGGGAGGGAGGAGGAGGAGGAGGGAGGGGGAGGAGGGAGGGAGGAGGGGGAGTGAGGGAGGGGGAGGGAGGAGGGGGAGGGAGGGAGGGAGGAGAGAGGAGGAGGGAGGGAATTCAAAATTCAAATCTAGGTGAGGGGGGGTTAGGACTTTTTGGGACCTACCTTGGCCCTTTCATTAGGACTAATCCATTCCTTATGAGGCCCTTTTGAGACCCCAATTCTGCCCTAATGCTTGATTAATCTAAATACACTCACTTCCACCACTGACACAATGAGTATTTTAAAACAAGAGTTCCCACAAGTATTTCTCCAAACTGACACTGTCAAGCATAAGATTATGAACATTAGAAAGAAACATAAAAACTCAACAACACAACATAAACATAATTATATCAATCAAGAAAGTGAACAACACAATCAATTACAACAACACAATGACTCAATAATATCAATTGAATTAGAACAAATCTCAAACACACAACTAGGAATAAGAATACACAGACGAAAGCGAGCATGTATAATAGATGAATGTATAACATCAAAAAAATACTCAGAAGCATTTGTAACTCCTAAATTCATAGAAATGTATATTGCCACAATCAAGACACACCAAAGTATGAATGTCTATCATGAGCGTTTGTTATTCAAAAAATAGACAACATTTGTAAAGGAAATCACACACACTTGGATAATGTCAAAAAGATAGCAAGATATTCCTTTTGCAGAAAGGACACAATGTATTTGCAGAGAATGCAAGGTTACAATAAAACTAAATAGCATCCCAAAGTATTTTGTCCCTGACCATTGTCCCTGACCAAATAAAACGAAACACGAAGTTGCCAAACATAGTAATCCTTAACGACATTGAGGAACAATTAGTTGCTCCAAGAGTAGCATTCACTCAAATAAGAGAACTAACACACAGTGGCCAATATGGAATGCATGGAAGCATTGTGAATGTTATGGCTAACACAACTAAAGTCCAACATATTTTGCCAAGATTTATTAATGACGAATCATCAATAATACTAGGAATTTTTTAAAAAACTTCAATACAAAAGTACATACTTAGTTGGGAAAGTTAGACCAACTATGCTTATTCGAGCTCTCTTATTCAAACCCCACTTTACAAATCTAACAATGTGCAAATCAACCAACAATGGACCCAACACTTACAAGAAATCCTGTCTGCACAACAAAGTATAGAAGATGAAGAAAATTGCCAACAAAACTATATAGATGGCACTGATAAAACTTACACAAATACCCTAATCCATAACATCATTACAGTTGAATAGGTCATTGATTACGAAACTGACATCAACTACATGGCCCCTTGTGAAGACAATAGACCATTAGGCTTATTTCAAGATAAGAATAGTGAAGGGTGAAATTTTCCTACGCTTTTTTTTGGCTCAGGAAGACATATTCTAAATCCTCGACTAACATATCAAGATATTGCAAAATGGGAATTGACACACAAAATGATTAAGTTTTCACAAAACATACCTAACCTATTTTTCAAATCAATCAAGGTTCTTGTTAACCAAGTAATGCAATCTATTTGTGTAAGATTGCACAAAGGCGCTCTGCAAAATAAAGTACTATATGCTAAAGATGTTTCAAATGACACGAACATTGAAGCCATCTTAAAATCCAAAATTGGTTACAGAGACTTCGAAAATCTACGTACATCTCCAGATCACAAAGAAAAACTTAGAAAGGATGCATTTGCAATGATGAGACAATTAGGCCCTCCATCTTTATTTATGACATTATCATGTGCAGAGAATGTGGGAGCCTTTAACGAAATGTTTATATGATATTTACTTAACTAACAGCAATAAAAATATAACACCACAACATACAAATGTTGAAACAAGAGACTTAATAAGAAACAATCCTACAATCTGCGCAAGATATTACACTCACAAAATCTAATAACTCTTCAAACTACTAATGAAGGACGATCAAATTCTTGCGAAAATAGACGATTACTTCTTCGCCTCACAGAATTCCAAAGTAGAGGAAGCGAACATGAACATGGAATCATATGGATAAAAGATGCACCCACATACAAAATTCACAATGCTGATGCCATCACATCTTTCGTTGATAAATAGATAACATGCGACAAAAACCTATTGCCCCCAAAGATCAAAGACATACAAACACACAAGCACACATCCACATGCCATAAGAAGAGAACTAACACTTGTAGATTCAATTATCCAAAGCCTCCACTACATGAAACCATGACTCTAACCCCTTTAGATAGCAATGATCTCCATGTTAACAAAACAATATACGCAGAAATCACTACACATTTGCATTGTATAGATACCAAAACAAATATCACATTTACCGAATGGATTGGTAATATTGGCATAGACATATCAACATATGTGTTAGCAATACAATCACAAATAGGAAAACCAACAATATTCTTGAAAAGACAACCTAAGGATATTTTTACAAATGCTTTTAATCCAAAAATGAGCTTTCTATGGCAATCAAATATGGATATACAATACATCATGGACCCATATTCATCCACAACATACTGCACATCATATATTACAAAAATGGATGATACAATCTCCAACACACAATTAAAATTTGCATACAATACAATAGTTTTGCATATGATAGATTACGAAAGATGGGAAACACTTTTTTGCACGCAAAACAAATGAGTGTGCAACTAGCATCTTTCATTACTCTATCTTTACCATTACATCGAACAACAAGGAGCTTCTTCTTTATCAATACAAACAAAGAAGAAAATAGAGCTCTCATCCTCAAGCGAAAAACACAAGTGCAGCAACTCCCCAGTGATTCAATAAACATCACATGTGACACTATCATCAATAAATACACAAAAAGGAAAGACATGGATGACATTTGTCTTGCAACATTTGTAGTAGCATAATATAATTACGACAACGGCAACATTAAGAAAAGATGCAGTGTAAGGATTATAAGATTCGTCAAGTTCAACATTGTCAAGGATCCATAAAATTACTATCGAGAACAAGTTCTCCTATACTATCCTTTTAAAGATGATGAAAATCATGAACTGTTGGTACATGGTTGCTAGCAAGAAGCCTATAATTCTAGATATAATGTTATACTATGAAACAAGGCTTCATATACAAAGTAACTCATCTATGAACACAATATAGAACAAAGCAACACCCTTCAAGCACATAATTACGATGCTAAAAACATTAATGAAAGTGACTTAAAACAAGATAATTTCCCTAGATATGACGTTGTGTCTGATATGCATACTATGGATTAAAAAAAAAGAAGCGACAACTTCATGATTCCAATTAAAAAACAAATCCTCATGCACAATGACGAGTATTTCAAGATTATTTGCTCCTTAAAAAACGAACAAGGACAATTGTTTGACGATATTATGATACGTAAACGAAAGCATATAAGAGAAGCTTATGCTCGAAGATTTCACAACATATAGGAAGATGAAGTTGGGAGCTCAAAATTAGACTTTCAATGTGTGAAAATTTGATAAAGGAGAGAAGCTTAAAGATTAAAAATCCAAATGCCATAGATAAGAACTTAAGGTTGAGAGAATCCCACACACATATAAAATGCTCTCCTTTGAGCTTCTACTCTACCCATCATAGCAGCCCTAGATGCTCAAAAATTGTAACCCAAAATTTAGGGGAATTCGAACATTCAAAAAGAACAAAAAAAAAAAAGCCACATGTGGAAACTTAAGCTTCGTGTAGAAGTTCATATTCAAAGAAGTAAATCCTGGTAACAACTCTAAATTATAATTCATTTTTTTGCAACCACATAAGGAGACAAATTTGCAGCTTCTCCTCCCTTGACTCATTTCTATCCTGCATCATTGCTAGCTTAGCTTATCAGTCTAGCTTCGAACACCTGCAAGACACATATTAAAATGAAAATGAAAACCAGGAGGAAATAGTATATGCAACATCGAAAAGGCGGCTACATTTACATTTCTGCCATCAGCATGAGAATGTACTCCTAAACTTAAAGAAGCTTCTTCGACTGCAAAGCCACATAAGAAAGTTGCATAACTTAATAAAGCATACTGCCATGAGAGCCATCATGTTAGAAATGACCCAACAGAGGGTACACACAGGGGTACACACAGCGGAAATAATGCCCAGGAGCTCACACAGTGTGCGGTGTGGGTGTGGAATCACAAACTTCTTTACTTATGTGCATTCAATAGGTGTGCAGACTCATCAATAGAAAATGAACCAAACTAGATAAAGAAACCACCAAATAATATATTTTCGTCCACAACTATGGACACAATATAAGAGAGACAGATCTAGAGTCCCACCAATGATGTGGTCCTTTGATCTTACCACGAAGTCCTTCTCCTATCTGCTGGCTATCTCTAGACTAGAGTCCGCATGCTCCACCTCGAGCATAAGTAAACTTTCTGTCTAGAATGATCTTCTCCACCTTGCTGTCTGGAAACCAGTCTAGGTGGGTAGCTTCCTGTTAGCTAAGTCTGCAGCACAAGGTACTTCTTTCTCCTCCTGACTGTAGGCCCAAAGATAGCCCTACTGCTGCTCCTTCTATTGGTGGAATTGCTGCTCCAGATGATGATGAAATGAGGCCTGAATGACCTCTTTATATAGGCCCAAGAGCATGGCCAACCAACCGACCCAGCAGCCCTAGAAAGGGCCGACTGCTAGTCGGTTCAGCCCCCTGCCCCTGGCCAACCAAAACCGACCCCACAGCTCCCCATTTATGGGACTGTAGGCTACCCTTTTTGGGGCTCTCATTACAAGGGCCTTTGGCCCACCTTTCAAGAGCAGATGCCCTATAAATACAGGGTCCAGCCCAGCCTCTGCTCCCCTGCCTTGCCACGTGGCCCTGCGCCACAATTTGCCTCCATGTGAGGCCTGTTCCAGCCTGCTGTGCTGGCCTGCCAGGTTACTTTCCAGGCCCCAAAGCGGTGCTATTCCTGCTACTGTCATTGTGCCTTGTCCAAGGCTTACTGCAGGTCGAGATCCTGCCTGCAATCCTTGCCATCCGGGTCGCCTATATCGTGACTGCATCCTGCCATGAAGGTGCCTTGAGCTGCCTTTGCCAGGCCCTTCACTAGCACCTAGGTACCATGCTTTTGTGCTTAGGTTCACCCCCCTCATGTGGGGGTATGTGTGAATGCAAACATATGTACGTAGGTATGTCTATACATATGTTCATGCATATTATGTACAGCCTATGTAGTTTTAGGATTCAAGATTATGTGATTTTACTTATTGATAATGATGTTGTCAACATACTTGGATCTTTACAATTGTTCCTTGACACATTTTAGCCACGTGCTAACACTAACCAACAAAATATATTTCCATATACGTGGGAGTAATTAATCAGGTAGCAAGATAGAAAGTCTAGTATCTGAAAATAATGTCAGCCATATGTAATTAATTATTTCATGATATTTTAGCCATACACTCGTGTGTAAATCCCATCAGTATTTGTGAGCAATTATACACGTATATTCTATCTGCACATCCAAGGTTGGAAAATTCTTTTTGATAGAAAATGTATGTGCAGTATCTATCCTTTATTCTAATGTGCTACAATGGTAATATTCAAGAATCTACTCATGGTAAAATGTGCTAATGAATCTTTTTAAAGGAGAATATGTAATCACAACAATTCGAGAAACATGATCTCTCATGGGTACTGAGGATTTTATGATCTTTTTCCCTTTATGCCAAAGTAGGTCCATGTTTAGAAATGTAAAATAGATAAACTTGGCCAAATGTTCTTCTACTATGTTCTTGTGTTTAAATTATATTAGAGATACACATTTTCAAGGAAAGCCATTACAATCATCAAGTGTTATGTGTATAACCAACATTGGATTCATACTAACACCAAAGTTTTAACCGCCTTTGTGTTCTAATTTTGAGTTAAGGCAGAACTCAGAGGTCAAGTAGCTTTGTGAAGTCATGATATGTATTGTCAATCATGTTTGATACTTGCGACAAGATGTGTGTGGTTGAAAATTTAAGATATTCCAAAATGATTTGTATGATATGTGTCATCAAGTGATCTTTGTATTGAGTTGTGATTCGTGTAATCAGAGAATTATCACAAATTGTTGTAGTTGAGATTGATGTCTGCTTAATGCAAGTAAAGCTAGAGAGAGAGAGAGAGAGAGAACTATGTATGCCATGTGAAGAAGAAAGAAAGAAAGAAAGATTTATAAACACTTACAAAAGGTCAAAACACCTTATGAGACCATGGAAACTAAAATCACTATGAGAGTACACCTACTATGGGGAGGACTAGAGGTGTTTTTCGCACCTCTAAGAAAGAACTACTAATGAAAACTAGGAACTACAAGAATGAAACTCCATGTGTAGAGGATTTCTTGTCATATTATGTCAAGTGTCCTATATCAAGTCTCAATAGGTAGAGTGACCTAAGCATTGCATGGGCTTGACTAGAATCCCATCTACAGTCCCAATATCTCTAAAATATGTTTGAGACCTACTACTACTATCTTATGCTCTCCTCTATAGGTGTACCCACCATGGATAGCGTGAGATAGATTGTGTTAGTCTCTTACTGTCCTAGCATCCTTGAAAATCAAGGTCTCAATCCCGATGTCTCCCATCCATTTCTTCTCTAATGAGCTCTCACTATCTAAGGCCATGTCCTATGGTAGGTCTCATGAGTCTAAATCTCAGTCACGTGATCTTGTATGCAAAAAATGTACATGTCTCTTAGTCTAACTAATCAATGACTCTTCTCGTCTCCATGTATCCATGGGAATACACATAGTGGTATCTCCCTCGTATCTCATAATACTTGCATCTAGACATGCTCCTTTGTCTCCACCTCACATGTATCAGAAAGAGTGCAAAGCCTTAGGTCTTTGCAGTGTTGTGTGGCTATAATCTCATGAATTGCTTTGATCTAAAATCTATAAGGTGAGGCCTTGAGCTAGTCCATGTGATTGGTAAACACACAATAATTGAGATGATCTTGGCACTTAGTGAGCAGGTCACAGTGTAGTCTTTTCAAATAGCTTCGATGTTTGGTTTGAAGGTTTTGGTTCTTCGTGGGGATAAATCTTCAACACCGAGGTGATGTAGTGGTTGCTATAGCTGATCATTTTTTGTTGTGCAATCCCCATTCATCTTCTAGGGGGGAATGTTGGCAGTATGGCTCATAGATGATGCTAAACATTTGGGTTAGCACGGGCACATGATTTGAGTGCATGAGGAGGTGAGTCCATACGTGGATCATTGGCAACTATAGGTCCATGCACAAAAAGGCAGTGACTGGTCAATCTATGAACGGACACTTGGCAAGTGATGGCGCAATTATATGATGTGGAGAATTGTAGAAGTGGTACAGCTGTGCATAATGCAAGAGAGGTCTTTCTAGGCATAGTCGATAGTCTGTCTTTCTTTCAATTGTTGTAAACACAACAACAAGGCCCGTAGGCATGTGCTATAGTCCAACAATCTGATCAATTCTAGAACTTAATAGAAGGTGATTGTTTTCATTTGCATATCAATTGATAACTAGT